>NC_142252.1:23862353-24564853 GCF_052056855.1 Sturnus vulgaris | reverse complement strand
AGTTTATTTACTTTACCAAAAGCATTGTTACAGCCCAAACATGTAAGAGGAGTTAATTCTTTGTGACCAACCGCTTTGGGACGGATTTATTATAAATAAATATTTTGCCAAATGGAGTAGTGGGTACTGTCGAGTCGTGGAGTGGCTGTGTATGTTCTGTCCCCTTGTCCTGTGCTCTGCAGTGAGGGTGAGCAGTGCTGGCCTCTCCTGGCACTGCTGTGTCCGTGTGTCTGTCCCTGCTGGGGCACAGCAGAGCTCCCAGCTCCTGCCTTGGAGTGCTCTGGGATGGCAGAAGGGCAAAGCTGGCAGTGCAGCAGGGAAAGCTCCTGCCTCTGTGCCCCCAGCACTGCCCCTGTGCTTCCCTTGTACTTGAGCTCAGTGGATTTTCCTGTTTGCTCTGACAGGGGTTTTTTGGGGTGTGTTGTGCTTAGCTCCATCTGGAAGTGTGGAGTGGCTCGGGGTGAGCTCCCCATCCCTGGAGCCCCTCCTGTCACTCGTGTTCTGCTGTTGGCAGTGAAGCAATAATTTGAGATGGTTGCTGGACAGGAGCTTTCTGATGTTTTGAGGCAAAGCCATTTCCATCCACCTGAGACTCCTGTCCTGTGACAGGAACAGCTGGATTCCCACCTGAGCAGGTCGGGGGTGCCTGGTTACCCCCACTGGGGCAACTGGAATGTGATCCAGGCTCTTCCCTCTTATCCTAGTTAATTCTTCATTTTAAGCAGCTGTGTTTTGTTCAGCTGCAAGATCACTGTAGTATTATGGGGTAAAATCCTTGGTTTAAACTGTTCAGTAACAGGGAGTGTTTCATGGCTGTAGCTCCTCTCTGCCCTTGCCTGGATTTGTGAACTGGAATAATACTGAAAGTGTTTGTTCTGTATTTTTGGTCGCACACGTTTTCCTGTTCTTACATTCCCTGCCTACACGTTATGGAAATTGGGTTTGGAAATTTCTGCTCCTAGGAAATGGCCAACTGGTGTAAATGTTTTTTTGTTTTTTTTTTTTGCCTGTGTCACTGAGGGGTGTTTTGCACGAGGAGGAGGGGGTGGCGTGTCCCAGCCGTGCTCCCAGGGCTGCTGGGGACATGGGGGTGCAGGAATTGGGGCTGGGGGCTCTGCCTCCCCTCCAGCCCTGCTCCAGGAGGGCTCTGCAGCTTGGGCAAGTTGGGCTGATGTGGGCAAATGCAGCTGAAGTGATAACTCAGTCACCTCCTTTTCAAAAGGGGGTGGTGATTTGCACCCACACCTGCCATAACCTCTTTGAGCTTCAGTGCTGCCAGTGATTCTGATTTCAGTGATTCTCGATTCCTTTGCTGCAGGGTGGGGACCTGTGGTTGTTAAACCCTGCACATGGGTGTTTGCTGGGGCAGCACCTGTCCCAGCAGGTCAAAGCTGACCTCAAAGGGAGCTCCCCAGTGAAGTTCCACTGCATTTTGGTGTGGTCAGGAAAGGCTGAGGGAACTGCTGTAATTTCTGGGTGGTATCTCACTCACAAGGGTGCAGAGACAGGAGCTGAATCTCTGGTGAAATGCAGAACCCTCTCAGTTCTCACAGCAACAGGCTCGTCCTCGTGGCTGCCACGGCTGTGTTGCCTTGACAGCAAACAAGCAAAGCTGAGAGGATCACTAAAAATAATGCAAATAATGCAGAGAGCTCTGAAACCCAGCCCCTGCTGGATTCTGCCCAGGCTGTGCCCGTGCAGCTGGAGCTGCAGTTTGTGCTGGGGTAAAGCAGTGAGGGCTGGGGGCTGCAGGGGAGGTGCTGCCCCTGGGACCCCCCTCCCTGCAGCTCTCCTGGGCAGGAACCTTTTGTTTCCTGCATGCTGCACCCCTGGAAAAATCCTCCTTGGAGCTGCACCCTAACTGTGGGCACGGTGTCTGCCATGCACTGTCACCATCCTTGAACCCCTGGGCTGCTTCCCTCTGCAGCTGGGCAGCATCTCCGTGCTCTTCTTTGGGTCACAAAGCTGAATATTGAACATTTTAGGAGTAAACTATTGCACTATGAATGGAAATGTCTTACTGGAGTGGAGTGTGTGCCCCTCAGCCCCTGTCTGCCAGCTGTGCCATGCCTTGTAGGGCTGCTCTTGGCAAGGTTGGTGTGCTCATCCCAGCACTTCTGGGTGGTTTTTGGAATCCCTTTGTACTGGACAGCCAGAATGGAGAGAAACATCATACTCTGTTCACATTTCTTTAAAAAGAAGTTATATTTAGCACCTAGTTTACAAACTAATACCTGTAGCTGCCCTGTACAATTGTTCACCTGGAGTCTTCAGTAAAACATGTCAGCAATTAGAGGAATTTGTATTGGGGGCACTCCCCATCAGTCTCAATTTTTAACATTTTTCTGCTTGTGAAATGATAAAGTACTGTGAGCCTTAATTTTTATCCACAAATAAAAATATTATGTTTGAACCTTGGTGTGAATGTTCTTTTTTTAAGGGCTTATGTGTAAAAACTATATTATGAATGGGACAGTATTTTGGGTTGAACAAGCTGTTTTTATGGATGTAAATTGATTTAAATGTCTGCTCAAGAGCCTCTTTAGAGCTGGAATATTTCTCCTTTCCCAGAGTGGTTTGGAATACAGAGATCAATATAAAGCTGCTTGCAGGATTACTTCCCTTTTAAAAATGTTATTTAGGGCGGAAAAAAAACTGTTGTGGGGTAAATGAAGCTTTGGGGAGAGCCAAGTTTGAGTTGTGGGTTAATTAAGGAGTAGGGTGTGTTAATTAAGGAATAGGGTCTGTTAATTAAGGAGTAGGGTCTGCTTTTACAGGGTGTGGCTCTGCCCTGGTGGCTCCTGTCGGGTTTCTGCCCAGCAATGCTGTTCTGGAGCAGCTTTTATCCCCTGGGAAATGCTCCCAGCGCTGCTCTCGCAGCCGTTTGGTGACAGTTTGGTGACCTGGGACAAGTCACTGACAAGGACTCCACAGCTGGAGCTGGCCCAGCTGTTGGGGTTCTGTGGTGGGGAGGGGGAGGATGCTGCTCAGGACCTGGGGATGCAGGAGGAACTGGATTTGGGGGGTTTTAGAGGAAAAGAGGTTTTCTGGATGAACATGGAGTGATGCCCTCCTGCTCCTGGGCACAGCCTGGGGTGGATGAGGGCTGAAGGAAAATCTGGATAAGCAGGGGAGCTCACAGGCAGGGTTGTGGAGGGGAGCAGTGGGAATGGGGAGGAGCAGGGAGCCAGCACCACACACCCCCGGGCTGGGAGCTGGCTGAGTCAGGGCTGGGATTTGGGATGATCTCTGTGCTCTGCAGAGCTGGGGTTTATTTTTAGTCCCTGTGTGGTGCTGATTGCCATGGCAATGCCACAGCACTGCGGGATCCAGGGGTGGGCACGGGGCTCCTGGCCGTGGTTTGGGATGGAGTGACAGCTCCTGTCTGCTCCAGGGTGGGGGTTCAGCTCCCAGCCAGAGCTGCCACTGCCAGCCCCAGCTCTGAAACCAAACACAATCCGCCAGGCACGGGGGGCTGGCCAGGAACGGGATCCATTCTGAGTGAAAATTCTGAATTCATCCTGGGAGCACTCACCTGCTCAGCAGGGATCACCTGCTCAGGAACATGGCCAGGATTATTCTGAATTTATTCTAGGAGTGCTCACCTGCTCAGGAGCATGGCCAGGAATTCACTATTCTGAATTCATCCTGGGAGCACTCACCTGCTCAGGAGCATGGCCAGGACCTGTTCTGAATTCATCCTTGGATCACTCACCTGCTCAGCAGGGATCACCTGCTCAGGAGCATGGCCAGAATTATTCTGAATTCATCCTTGGATCACTCACCTGCTCAGCAGGGATCACCTGCTCAGGAGCATGGCCAGAATTATTCTGAATTCATCCTGAGAGCACTCACCTGCTCAGCTACAGCAGCTCAGCCTTTGGTCTGAAATTCAAGCAGGAAAGTGAAGATCATGTGGGTGGTTCTGTACCTTGTGGTGCTGTTTGAGCAGCTCAGGGCTCATCAGGCTCCAAGGTCTCCTCCAGCCCCTGCCCAGCACAGCCCCGTCCCTGCAGAGAGCTCCGAGTCAGTGCCTGGATTCTCCTCGGCCTTGGGAAACTTTCCCCTTTCTCATCACGGGTTGCTTGGTCACTTCTTGGTGCAACTCAGAGCAAGCCCAGAAGAGCAGCTCATGAGTGACCTCCCTGAACTCAGCCAAGAGGGAAAAAAGAGTTAATTAACATAGGCAGGAATTTTCCCCTTCACTTGGGTGTGCTGGGACTGGCCTTTGGCCCTCCAATCACATCCAGAAATTATTGGGTAAGATGAAAGGCTGGAGAGAGGCACTTCCACTTGAGATTTTAATTTCAGCAGATTGGCTCACCGAGGCTGCTGTGACCCTCTGCCCTTCAGGGAGGCAGCTGGGAGCTCTCCCAGGGGCTGCTCCTGGGATTTGGATGAGCAGGTGGACTCACAATGATCCCAGAGGTCTGGTAAAAGCTGCCTGGCTCCAGGATTGCAGGATTGCTGAGGCTGCCCAGGCACGGAGCTGCTGGCCAAGCAGAGGTTCATGTGCTGCCAGAGCAGGGTGAGCCACTTAAACCCAATTAAACACCTTAATGAACCTTTCCCTGAGGGGCTTTCAGTTACCTGGAGCAGAGGAGAGCTGGGAAGGGCCTGAGCTCCGTGGTTGATTGGATCAGGAGCTGGGGAGGGCTGTGCTCCTGTGGGACCAAACTCCTTTGTTTGCTCAGGGATCACCGACAGGCACATCCCAAATCAATCCCAAACATGGGCAAGGCTTGTGGAGTTCTGCTCAAATCTCTCTAAACATTAAAAAAAAAAGAGTTCATCCCTTCCAGGTGATGAACTGCTGCTCATTTCTCTGGTCTGTGTGTGCAGAGCTTTGGGGTGTGCAGGTGTGGAGCTGAGAAAATGTGGGGAACAAATACTGGGAGCTGCTGTGGGATCTGCAGAGCAAGGGTGGATTTTGAGATCGCTTTAAGAGAGGTGAACTGTGAATGTGTTTTGGTGGAAATACTGGAGAATTGCAGGATCTGTGTGGCCTGCATTCCTTTATTCTGGAATGAGGCACTGACAGCCTGGGAGAGCTGGGAGTGCTCACCTGGAGAGGAGAAGGATCCAGGGAAACCTTAGAGCCCCTTCCAGAGCCTGAAGGGGCTCCAGGAGAGCTGGGGAGGGACTGGGGACAAGGGATGGGGGGACAGGACACAGAGAATGGCAGGGATGGATGGGATCTTGGCAAGGAATTCCCGGCTGGGCTGGAATTCCCAGATTTGCTGTGGAACCCTGGCAGTGCCCAAGGCCAGGCTGGACACTGGGGCTGGGAGCACCTGGGACAGTGGGAGGTGTCCCTGGAGGTGGCACTGGATGGGATTTAAGGTTCCCTCCAACCCAAACCATTCCCTCACTCTGTCAAAATAAATTAGTGGTGCAGAAAGTCAGGATGGGCTTCCTGTGTGTGACATTGTGGGGTCTCGCTGGCCACCCCAGAGGTGTCACTGGAATGGCACATCCTGCTGGAAAACCTCTCAGGAGATTCTGAACCAGGTTTAAATGGGGTCCTGTGTGCAGTGCATTAACTCATCCATAACCTCCTGCTTCCCCGAGCAGAAAACAGCTGCTGCAGGGCTTTAGAAGCTTCTCTTATTTACATCTGAAAACAGGAGGTTTGGCTAAAAGGGTGCCTGAGCAGGAGGAAAATGGATTAATCCCCAGCTCCGATGCTGGGGGCTGCAGGCTGGGTGTTCCTGACATGTTCTGCTTTCAAACCCGTGGCACAAACAGCTCTGGGGGGTTCTGGAGCTCTTGGAAGGCTCTTCTGTCCCTCTGCACCCCTCGGTGCTCCCCAAGCCTCCCTCGGCTGCAGGAGCTGGGGCTTGTCTTGGATTCCCTGTAACTGCCCTGGGACACCCCTCGGCAGGAGATGCCTCCAGCCCTGGTCACTGCAGCTGAAATAAAAATCAGATTTTAGAAAGCGTTTTAAGAAGAGAAAGACATTTTCGAAACCTGGCATAATTTACTAATAAATATAAGTTCTATAATATCACAGAATTAATAAAATAATCAGTTATAATTCATAACGAGCTACAGATAGAGAGCTCATAAAGATGATTCTGTACGTTTATACAGTGTGCAGGCAAGTGAGAAATGCATCAATTATATTATATGTTACTCTAACAGATGATTGCCTAGAAAAAGGAATATAAAATGAATATAAAATGTAGATAAAAGGAGTTCAGAAGGCAGGAGGTGCCCGCAGCCCCGGGCAGGGCTCAGTTTGAAGGTTTGCTCCCTGCAGCATCACCGCAGCAGCAGGAGGGGTTTGGGGGCGTCTGTCCCCCCGGGAGCTGCCCCCAGGATTCCAGTATCAATATTTCACGGCAGCTTTGCTTTCAGGAAATCAATCGCGCTGCAATTTTTATAAGGCGAGCCGAGCTCTCCTTTCGTGCCAGGCTCTAGAATGACCCGGACACCAAACACCGATTCCTGTCAGGGAACATCCCGGCACACAATGGCCCAACAATGTCCCACCGGCACTGCACAAATCGCTGCTCTCAGAAAATTCACCTTCAGGGCCACTGATACCTCTCAGAGTCCTGTGCTTAAAGAATGAGAGGCCGAGGAAGCACAAGGTGCCTTTGCTGCAGCTCTTTGAGAACTTTGACTTTTAATAACAAATTTCCACGTGGAAACACCTGAAGGATCTTAGGAGGCTTCAACCTCCTGATATAAATATGTATTGTTCCACTGCTCAGGGGTGGTTTAAAGGCTTCTGGAGTTGCTGGAAATTTCTTCCTTTCTGGGAAGCACTTAAAAGTGTAAGGATAAACACAGGCACAGGACTAGACTGTTTTAACAGCTCAAAGTTGGAGTAATTTTTCCAGAGTTTTGCAAAATTTCCAGTGAATGCTTTAGTGCCATGTCTGCTAAATGAGTTGGACAGCACCAGTTCTTGTTGGAGGTAAATTCTGTAGGACTTACTGCAAAAGGTGATGGAGCTGCTTTCTGGAAAAGCAGCCAAAAAGGGGATTTTTTTTTTTTTTTCTTTGTCCTGTAACCCCTCTGGAAGCACGGTGAGTCCCTGCAGGGCTCCCAGCACCCCTCACCCAGCGCTGGCTCTGGGGGTCCCTGGGGGGACCCCGGCCCTGGGCATGGTGAGAGCCCAGCTGGTCCCACCTGGCTGAGAGGGCACCGGGAGTGCCCGGAGGGGAGGGATGGAGGGAGGTGAGGATCCAAACCCTCCTGGGAAGTGCTGGGGGTAAGGCAGGACCCAGCCCCGAGCCCGGGAGCCTTGGGGTGGGTGTTGGGAAGAGGCTGGGGGAGCCTCCAGCCTCGGGGATCTGCAAAGCTCGGGTGGGAAAACCACCCCGAGCTGGGGGCAGTGGGACACGGAGAGACCCCCCGAGCTCCCTGTGCCCTCATTCCGGGAATCCTTCCATCCCTGCGGGGTCACGGCTCTGCTTTGGGGTGATTACAATGCTTTTGAGGCAATGGCTTTTTCCAATCCCGCTGTCTTAGAGGGGCTTTGCCCTGGCGGCTCTCTCAGCACACGGCTGTGCCCGTGCTCCCAAAGTGGCCGCTGTGATTAGAGCTGTAATCTCTGTATCAGCTTTTACATTTCAGAGAGGGGAATTAATGCCGTTCCCGTGCCCGCCCTTCCATGCATTTCCCAAACACCGTTTGCTCGGGAGCAGTCGGAACTTTGTTCTCATCCTGGGGGCGAACAAACCCCCAAATTCCTACAGATCCCTTGGAGAATGGGAGCTCCTGCTGGATGGGGGGACCCGAGGAGGTGCAAGAGGAGGAGGAGGAGGAGGAGGAGGAGGAGGGAAGCGATGGGCAGGGGATGCTCCGGGGCCGCGCTGCAATTTGCCCGGGCCAGCCCACGTGGGCCAGGGTTCGCCCTCAAGGTGACACGTGTGACTTCACCTCGATGTTTACAGCGCTGGGGAGCCGGACGGCTTTTCCAGAAGCCTCCACCGAGAGCCCTGCTCCGTCCAAGGCCGGTCGTGCCCGGCTGCGATGTTTTTTAGGACTGTCCCCCGCCCCGGCTGCGGAGCCGCTGGCACGCCGGAGCCGCTCCAGATGTTTCCATGAGAAGGTTACAGCTCTCCTTTCTGGTTAAGCCCCGCAGACACGTCTCTAATTACAGCTTTGTGGCCGCCGTGAGGTTATAGAGGGAGAAGGAGAGCGCTGCAATCACTTCCAATGATTTGAGCGCTCCGGCACCCAGGCAGGAGCCGGGATGCTGGCGGCACGCACGGGCACCGTGGGAGGGAAGAGCGCCGATGAGTCCCTGAAGCTGAGGAAGCAGTCGGTGCTGTCCCTGGGCACCAGGGAGCGAGCCCTGAAGAGCTCGGCCGAGGGCAGCAAGGAGGGCCGGGCACGGCCCGGGCAGCCCCAGCAGCGGGCGCGGCGCCTGGCGCTGCTGCGGGAGCTGGAGATGAACTGGTACCTGCGGCTGTGCGAGCTGTCCCACGAGTACACCATCGCCTACACCACCGGCATGCCCCACAGGTACGTGCCCTGCTCGTCCCGGCCGCCAGGATCCACATAATCGTGATAATAATAATAGCAACAGCAGCAACAATAATAACCACAGCGGTACTAATAATAATAGAAAGGTCACTGGCTTTATAAGCCTGATTTTTCTGGTTCTTCATGCTTTCCAGAGCTGAAGGTCCTGCAGACTTCTCTCTTGGTTCCCATAACTTCTCCAGCACAAGCTTGCTGAGCCTTGTTTCTAATTTGCCCAAGTGGTTTTGTTTGAGCAGAGCTGGAAGTTGCTGCTGTGGAGCAGGGGCCGTGCGGGTGGCAGGAGGGTCCCTGTCCCCCCTCCCTGCTGGCAGCAGCCTGGGAAGGAGCCCCGGCAGGGGAAACCTGCAGCTGCTGCCTCTCTTATCCCATCGGGCTTAAATGTCTCAGCCTCCAGAATCTGATCTTGCTCCTTTAAAAAAATATAAGGGGATCTTGGTATTAGTGGAAATTAGACGTGCGAGTCTCTAATCTCCTGTGCGGGGTCAGAAATGGGAACCTGGGCAGGGACAGCCCGCGGTGCTGCTGCTCCAGCCCGGAGCGCACCCGGGACAGCGCTGGGGCTGCCGAGGAAGAGGAGGGGAGGGGAGGGATCCTTCACCTCCCTGGGGCTTTGCTTCACCTCCCTGGGGACTTTTTCCTTTATTTCCCTTGGGGGCTTTTTCCTTCACCTCCTTTCGGGTTTTCCTTCACCTCACTTCGGGGTTTCCTGCACCTCACTTCGGGGTTTCCTACACCTCACTTCGGTAGCAGCCGGGATTCCGGCCGGGAATCATCCGAGATCTTCCCTAATCCCAGGCACGATGGGGATGCCTGCAGTGCCCGGCACAAACCTCTTGCAGATGTGCTTGGATAAGAAATTAATTAGAATGTCACAGCAATAAAAATTAGGAGGGGGCAGAATCTGGGTCCGGTGCCCACCAGCCTGTGGTTGGCACCCATAAAAACAAACTGCTGGGGAATAATTTTTGGGAGAACTAAAGTTCTAAAGATGCTGATCCACACAAACCCTGATCCTCCAAACCAGCAAAACCCTTGTGCCCAAAAATCTCCGAGGAGCTTGCAGAAATATTTCTTAGTGCTGGTTCACCCTGCATTATGGATGAGCAGGGAGCTGGGGCTGGCAGGAGGTAAAACCAAAGGCAGCTGCAGCAGAGATCACAGGTACAGCCTTGGAACACGGGGCCCAAGAGGGACAGCCCTGGGACAATCCTGAGTGCCCTTGGGCTGCAAAAATCTGGGTTGAAATCTCCCCCTGTGAGAACAGGACCCCCATCCTCGGGCAGGACCCTCCTGGGGACACCCAGGGCCACCCACGCCCTGGTGTGACAGTGACACGAGAAGAATAACGGGGTAATCCCACTGGTCCTGCCAAACTCCCCTCTGTGACATTGAATTATGAGCTTTTCAAATATATTCTGGCATTGGGATCAGTCTTTCTTTATCTGCTTTGAAAGATTTAAGGATTAGTTGAGTTCATGATACATCCATCACTTGATTATTTAACTTATTTTTCTAATGTATTTGGGGCTGAAATGGGGTGAGTTTTTAGAGTAGAAGAGTCTCAGACATCTGCCTCAGTGGCATGAACCAGACCTTGGCAGGATTGGTTGCTGTGGCCACAAAAGGTCACTGTGTCCCTCCTGGGTGTTGCAGGGATGAAAACCATAAATAAAAATCTCAGGATTGTTCAGTGGTTGGAGCAACCTGGGACAGTGGAAGGTGTCCCTGCCATGGCAGGGGAGTTTGGAATAAGATGAGCTTTAAGGTCCCTTCCAGTCCAAACCATTCTGTGAGTCTATGAACCAGAGCCTTTCTGTTTGCTGTTCAGCAGTGGTGAAACCACTCTTAACATCACAATTTATTTAATATGAATTGTCCCACCCTGGGAGGCTGCAGATGCTGGGGAAGTTCCCAGGCCAGGTAACCCCAGCTGTGAGGGCTTGCTGTGACAAAACAAGATGTTCCAGTGAGCTGCAGAGGAGATGCCTGCAGAGTTCATGTGGCCAGCCCAGAGCCTGAAATACACCCTGTGAAAGCATTTGGTTCATGTTTACTGGCCTTGGATTGAATCCCAAGCAAATATTTCTCATTATCTAAATATAAGACCTGAGAAATGGGGTCAGGGCTCTATTCCCACCAGCAGTCCTCATGCCTTGGAGTGCTGGGCCAGGAGAGGTCCCAGCAGATGAACAAGATTGCTGATCTTGGCCCAAATCCATCCTGGGCATCAACCAGAAGGGGCTGGTTGCAATAACACGAAGAAAGCCTGGGAGAAAAACCGAGAAAACCCGAGAAAAGCTGAGAGAATTCCTGCCCAGCCCTGGGATCCTGGTGGGGATGGCTCCAGCCTCCCCTCCCAGCAGGAGCTGCTGAGTCCCCGGCCCAGCCAGGTGGCCCCGGTGGCCACCATGCACCTGTACAAGCCAGCCTGTGCTGACATCCCCCGGCCCAAGCCCCGGGGCCGCCGGGCAGGTGAGGCCCCGCGGGCTCCCAGCCCCGCTGCCGGCTGGCCCGGGGCTCGCAGCCCCAGCAAGGAGAGGAAACAGCTGGAGAGGTTCCTGCAGCTGCACGGGCTGTGCCTGCAGGACAGCGCCATGAGCTACAGGTACGTGTGGCTGGCACCTGGGACTGACACCTGGGGCTGGCACCCGGGGCTCTCACCTGGGGTTCTCTGTTGGGAAGGATGAATTAGGGAAACCTTATAAATACGAGTGCCTGGCAAAAGACTTTGAGAATATGGAAAATACAAGCGAAATAGAAATGGTAACAATTTTCGACTGTGTGGCTGAAAGCAACTGAATGCCTGAAGGCCCCTTGGTTTAGATAATGTTAGATGCTGCAAATACCAAAAAGCAAACAGACATCCTCCCTAGGCAGGGCAGGAAGGGTCCCAGATAAAATTTAGAGATGAGAAAAGCAGTAAAACATGGTAATACAGTGATTCCTATAGGTTGCATGCAAATGTTAAAGAATTTGTATCTTGTATTAGATTGGTTAGTGGAAATTAGAATATTCAACAAGAAGATTTAATGTATTGTAAAGGGGAAAATCGCTCTCTTATGCTCTTACTCTCTTCGTTCTTGCTTTCTTAAGCTCTCTTGAGCTCTCTTCTTTTACTCTCACTCTCTCCCTCTCTCCGTCCTGCTCTGAGCTGTGGCTGCAGTTCCCAGCAGGGCTTTATATAAACCCACACCCTACGAAATAAACTGCAAAACTTTAAGACCAGAATAAAGAGAGCGCCTGAGTTTGTCCCGACTGTCCCAAGGCAGAGATTCCTACAGTTCTCACCTGGGGCTGGCACCCGGGGCTGCTCCAGGAGAGCTGAGCTCAGGGAGGGACCCGGGCACTCCTTTGGCTGGGCTGGCAGCAGCTGGGCTGCCTTGGTGAGTTCTTGGATTTTTCTGAGCACTGTGAGAATTAGGATGACTTGGAGCAAAGCTGGATGTGTGTGACCTGTTCTGTTAAAACTCTGAATTTGAGCTTTGTGTTCTAATGTTAATCACAGAACCATGGAATGGTTTGGGTTGGAAGGGTAAAGGTCCAGCCCATCCCACCCCCTGCCAGGGGCAGGGACACCTTCCACTGTCCCAGATTGCTCCAAGCCCCATCCAACCTGGCCTTGAGCACTTCCAGGATGGAGAAAATCACTGAATTTTCCAGCACAGATCCTGAGAACCTGAACCCTGAGACTCTTGCCCTCCTCATGGAGCAAATGGACTGAAAGCCCAAAACCCAGGCTGGGAAATATGTGGGTTTTGGGTTAGAAAGGGTGTCCAAGGGAAAGGGTGACATCCATGCCAGCAGCTGGAGCAGCCTGGGGACAGGGGCTGCTGGCTGGGGGTGGGGGGTGAAGGGACATTGGAGTGCTTAGCCCAGAAACTGTCACTGCACTTTGCTTCCAAAGAGGTTCCCTTTAAAAGGGTGATGTCCTGGATGGAAAGTCTGCAAGTTCTCTCTGCTTCTAAGAAAAGCAAATTTTCTTTGAAACAGTTGTTTTCCCAAGAGGTTTCTTTGCCCGTGGCTAGTCTGAGTTTAAAAATGAAATAAGACACCATGAGTGGTATTTTTATGGATCCAGCACAGTCCTGTCCCAGCTTTGGCTGCTGGGTGGGGAAATTTGGTGAGAATGTGCAGGGACAAGTGGAAGAGCAGTTCTGGAGTCAGGACCAGGAGAAATCCAAAGGGCTTTGTGCTGCTGGGCACCCTTGGGCCAAGCTGGGATCAGAGAAAGGGAGCTGAGCCCACAGTGCTGGGGGGGTGAAATGGGAAAGTCCCAGGGCTCAGCATCCCAGGGATGCTGTGCTTGGGGCAGGAGGAATTCCTGGGCTGGCAGGAGCTCTGCTGTCCCTGAGTGAGATCCTCTCATTCACTGGGGATTCTAACCTGCAAACTCACCACCCTTTATTGAGAAATTCCTTTGCTCCTTCGGATGATGCTAATCCCACGTTGCAGTTATGTTTGCAAAGGTAGGTGTCCTTTTCAGGACAGGAAAATCCCCATTTATCTTGTTTCTCTCGAATTCTGCCCTTTCCACGGTGTTGGTCCATGCAGACACGATGTCAAACATTTTCCCTCACTCTGTTCCCATGAAGGGCTGTGATCCCTGAGTGAAGTGTCCTCCCCACATTGTCCTGCAGAAGCCCTGGTGCCTGGACACATCCTGGGCTGGGACTGAGCCCAAAGACATCACCCAAAAGTTGACAGCAATGTTCATCTCTGTGCTCTGCTGCTCCAAAACCTGCCCAGCCCGGGGGAGAAACCTGCAAAGAGCCTGGGGAGGAAATTTCTGTAGGGTTGGATACCCCACCCCTCAATGGTGTTTAAGCCATAGAAAAACCTAATTAATAAAAGGCTGTGGGACTGGTGTGGGGGCAGCTGGGGCTGTCCAAGACTGGGCTGCAGGAGCCCCCTGCACACCCCTTCAGCCTCCTCTGTTGGCTCGGTAAGGGGAGTGTCCCTCCTCGAGCAGAGCCATCAGTCACGGGGAAATAAAGCTTGTGCTTAATTTCTGTTGAAGCTGATGGATTGGAGCCTCTGCTCCCTTTTAAGTGTGTACATTTTTCACAGCTGACAGAAGCAGCTGTAACTTACTGCATATCCCACGAATCCAGAGAATTCTCCTGTGGCAGAGGGGCTGAGGGCAGGGATGCTCCAGCACTTCCCACTGCTGCTTCCATAGGGTGTTTTCTCTTCCAGAAGTGCAAGGACTCTTCTCTCTAACTCTGGACATTTTCTCTTTCTTCTGCTGCCTCCTGGATGTTTCTCCAGCTCTCCATGGGTCCAGTCTAAAGCCAGCACAGTAGAAGCTCTTTTTTTGTTAAGATTTATTCAATTACATGTGGGAAGTCATGAATTGTGAACAAGAAGCACTTACTGAACCCTTGTAAGCTGGTTCATTTACAGGCTGATCAGTTCTTTTCCCTTTCTTTTCTTCAGCTCATGCAGCACAGTTCAGCTCTTAGAGAAGACCCCAAAGTGCAGCAGTGTGTGAGCTTGGCTCGTTTCTGATGACAACAGAATTTCTCTCAGATGAAACACCATTTAAAACCGAATTTAGTGCCTTGTTATCCAGCGAGGTGTTCATTGCACAGCTCCCTTCCATGAACACCTTGCTGGGCTGAGGCTCTGGCTGTAAAACCTCTCAGTGTTCTGCTCCTGGCTGATTCCAGCAGGGGCTGTGGGCTCGGGCTGCTGCACTCCCAGGGCCTGGGGGGGAAATCTTAGATGGGTAGATGTGTCTGCAAGAGCACCCAGGCAGCTCCTGCAGAACATGCAAATGTTGGGCTGGAGAGTATTTATGGAGGTCACAGAGGCACTGCTGGGTTAACCCACGCTGCAGCTGGGCTGGGCTTTGCATTCCTGTTTTTTCTGTTTTATGTTAGCTCAGGTTCTGCTCCAGGAGGGTGAATTCTTCCCACAGCACAGAAATCCCTGGCAGACCCACTCCTTGGGGTGTCCTGCAGGGACCCTGAGTTCCTGCATCCCCAGAGAGCACTGTCCTCTTTCTGTTGCTTTTGTTGGTTAAGCAACAAATTAAAACCTGGGAATTTAGGATTGTGAAACTTTTAGGCAGGTTCTGGCCAGCAGGCAGCCCTTTGTTGGATGTTCCCTTTCCTTACTCATTTTCCTTTTCTCCTTCCCCTTTTTCTCTCTTCCCTTTTCCCTTCTCCCTGCCCTGGTTGCACTGGGAGCTGTGAGGAGCTGGCACCAAAGCCTTGGCCAGTGCTGGCCACCCCATTTCAAATGGGTTCAGCAGCCTGGGCTCTGGCTGGCAGAGGGGTCTGAGGGATGGCATTGTCCCTGCACGGGGCCAGGGTGATTAAACAGGATTTTGCCTTATGGAAAAGATGATGGGCAGGGATTACAGATGTGATTAAATCAGGAACAGCCTGCAGCCAATCACTCACCGTCTCCCACAACGCAGGAACTGGGGCAGGGGGAGCAAAGGACGTTTTGTACAACAGGTTTGAGCACGGGAAACCCTGTCCCAGCCTCTTGTGATGGAACTGGGGAACTCCCCGAGCTCCAGCAGGTTGAAAATGTTATCAGGTATCAGCCAAGGCCATCCAAGGGGTTGAACACCAAGGGGGAATTTAACCCTGAGCAGGCAGAGCCCCCTCTTACACCCCTGCAGAGCTGCCCCAGAGAGGGGAATTTGGGAATGATCCCTTTGCCATAACTGCTCTTCCAGGCTTCCTCAGTGAGGCCCATTTTGTGAATTGAAGCTTTAAAATACCTAATCTTTAGATGGCAAAATACAGGAGGGCTCGTGATGGGGTCCTGTAATCCTGCCCTGTAATCCTGTCCTCATCTGCTCTGTCCTGAGTGCTGCTACATTTTATTTATTGGGATATTTTCTTGCAGCCTCGATGTTTTCCTGCTTCCTGTGCAGATTGATCCACAGAGCTGCATCCAGCTGTGGCCTTTCTTTAGCAGTCAGTGTCAGGAGTCCTAAGTGGTTTTTTAGTCTTTTTTACTCTGTTCAAACCACACAGCAGCTCCCTGGTGCAGTGACAGGACACTTCCCCGTGCCTGCCCTTCTTCCTGATGATCTGTGATGATTTGTGTTATTTTTGCAGGGTCCCCTCCCTGCCCATGGATGAGCTTTAAGGTCCCTCCCAACCCAAACCATTCCGTGATGATTCCCTAAAGTGTTCACAGAGCCATGCACAAGCTCAGGCTCAGTGTGCTGCTACTTCCAGGGCAATTCCCACCTTTCTGAGGGATTTTCCTGTGCTGGTTCTGTGGGGAACACAAAGCAGATTTTTGCCCTCCCCATTCCCGCAGTCAATCCCAGCTGAAACCCTCAGCTGCTCCAGTCCCTGCCCAGCAGGAATTTGCACTTTTGCTGCTTTTCCTCCACACCTCCTGCTGCTGGCGAGGTCTGGCTGCCAGGCTGGGCTGGCAGATGCTGCTCCATCCCTGCTCCATGGGCAGGTGATGCTGAGGATCACCTGGGGCTGCCTCCAGAGTTTGGGAGAGTTCTGGGTGTATTTATAGACAGCTTTGGAGGCTGCAGAAAAAAATGAAACGACCCACGTGGTCCTGGTTAGGAGAGGTTTTATCCGGAGTCTTTGGGAGCTGCTGAGAAAGGGACGTTCCCGGAGGCTGCACAGACACGAAACGCTGAGCAGGGGCTGAATTTGGGAGCAGAACCTCCCCTGGTGGCTGCGCGTTTATTTCTGCTGCCTCCTTTAGGATTGATGATAAATCCTAAATAAATCTGGCAGGGCTTCGTGCCAGGGGACAGCAGGTCCTGTGTCACTCACCAGCCTTGGTGCCCTGGCTGTGCCTGGCACGGCTCAGGTGGGCACGGCTCAGGTGGGCACGGCTCAGGTGGGGCTCAGTGGGGCTGTTCTCTGCCCCCACCTTTGAACCAAACTTGGTTTTTTACAGTCATACATCTTGGTTTGACTTGGTCGAAGCTTTAAGTTTGGTTTAAGGCAGTCAGAGCACTGAGCTGAGCTGTGATTGTACCTCTCTGTGTTTCCCCCACTCGGAATCGAGCACTCCTCTGTTTCTGCCTCTCTCCGTGGTGTGGGGAGGGCTGTGGCAGCAGGGGAGGGTGAAAGGCAGCTTTTCCATGATGAACCCCCCTGATGAGCCTTTTCTCCCTTGTTTTCAGTGTCTTTTCATAGCTGCCCTGGGCCAGAAAGGCTCCAGAATCCAGCACAGTGTTCCCATCGCTCCAAGGGCACGGTGGCTGCTTTTTCCAGAGGATTTTGTGGCGAACACAAAGGGGATCCTTGCAGAGTCCCGGGGGCTGCTGGGGGAGCTGCTCCCCATGGTCCAGCCCTGCTGGGCTCAGGGCTCTCCCCCAGCCCTCTGCTCCCCACCCCAGCTGGGCACATGGAAGCGTTTTTCGCTGCAGAAAAGGACACAATCTGTAGATTGCAGGAGTAATTATTCATTTCCCCTGAGGGCCTAATGAGCGGTTATGCATTTGGCAGTAAGTAATGATCCTCTTGCAAATCTTTTTGTTAATTAAATGGGCGCCATTCCAGTGTAAAAGTGGTTGTTCAATGTTTGGGATGTGCCCAGAGATCAGGGATTACTTGCCCGGCCAGCACTGGCCTGGGAAATGCAGAAATCCTTGGCTTGGAAGTGCTTGGCTGTGGCTGGAGGTCACCTGAAGACTTGATTTACTAAAATGACATTGCCCCTGGATGCCTGGCAGTGCCCAAGGCCAGGCTGGAGCTCCCTGGGACAGTGGAAGATGTCCCTGCCATGGCACTGGATGAGCTTTGAGGTCCCTTCCAACCCAAATCATTCCATGACATTGTGCTGCTCTGAGGTACATCGTGCTCCCGCCTCGTGGCCCAAAAAAATAATAATTAAAAAAAAAAAAAAAAGTTCAAAGCCATAGCAGAGAATTCTGGAAGTGAAAAAGGAGCAAAGGAAAATTCTGGAGCTGAAGAGTCACCGCTGGCCCTGGCAGCAGAGTTCTGTGCCTGCACCTGCTCAGGTGAAAAGCAGGTTCCAGAGGTCCTGAAATGCTGATTTTTCAGCAGCAGTGTGGGCTGGTAACTGAGAGGCAGAGGAAATGCTGACACAGCGGGATTTGCCAATCCCTCCCCCGAAGAGGAGCCCGGCAGTGGGAAAAGGATCCGTTAAAATTAATGGGGCTGAAGATGGTTCCCTGGTAATCTGCTGGGCTTCAGCACACCATTGTCCTGGGTGATGTGCTAATTCCCCTCAGTGATAAATTCCAGCAGATGCCTCATTCTTTGGGGATGCTGGTGAAGAGTTTTGCCTCGGGAGCAGGGAGCAGTTTTGTGCCAGTTCTGCTGGGTGCAGCTGATGAGATTTGTACCCTGTGTCACTCACGTTAATAATTAGAAATGCTGGTGCAGCTGAACGAGAGACTCTCAGGAGAAGACTTAAAATTCTTCTTTGAAAAATGCTATTTGGGAAGGTGATATTTTTAATAGTGCTTATTATGCAGTGGTGCCTTATATAAGATAATGACTGATGGAGACACTTGGCTTTTGCTGAGTTGCTCACACAGGGGCCAAGTCCCTCCACCAGCTGTAGGAGGAGGTGAAAACTCAGGGGTCCCAGGAGGGGGTGGAATTTTCTGAAGGGGCGTTCATTGGAAAAGTTTCCCAAACAGCACAGTCTGCTGCAGCTCATCTTTGTGCTGCCCCTCTGCCAGTTCATCTCAAAGAATCAGAAGTTATGCTCCATCACTGCTCCCCCATCTGCTCCAGCTGTCCCAGAACAGGAGCTGTGTGTTTGTTACCCAGATCCAACATCTCAGCAGCATTCCTCCAAACAAGTTCATTTCCAGCTCTAAGCTGTTACCAGCAATGCTCGGGTGAGATTTGACACGTGGATAACACAGCAATGCTCATAATTGCCTAAAATCTACTATTCAACAAGCACAGCCAAGCTGGAAGAACACAGCTTGGGCTGAGCTTTATTTGGAATATATTTCTGCACCAGGTGATGCGAAGCACACGGGGAAAATTGCATTTTGTGTGTGCACGGTGTAGAACACGAGCATGGCAGAGGGGAAAATCATTTCTTGGCCACGAGCTGGCACAGCAGCCCTGAGTGCCTGAGGCTGCTGCTCCAGGCCTGGCATGGATGCTCAGTGCCTGGATATCCTGTCAGGGGTTCCCAGGGGGAATAAAACAGAAACCCCTCTTGTTCTGTGTGGTGCAGCTCGAAGTGTTTTAGTCATATTTAATCACAGCATCACGGAGTGGCTTGAGCTGGAAGGGGCCTTAAAGACCATTAAGTGCTCAGTGTAGCACGATGCATTAATATAATGGTGACTTCTGGAGCCCTTCATGTGAGGCACTGGCTTGCAGTGAGCTGAGAAATGGAATAGATAGCATGGAAAAATTAAATTACCTGCTTTGGAGCAGGGATCCAGCAGCTAATGGGCTGCAGGCATCGTTGGAGGGGGGTGTTCTCTCCATGGGGACAATTAATTAATTGGATTGGGCCCTGATGAGTTCCACCCTTGGTGTCACACACGGAGAGCTCCGGGCTGGGTCCCAGCATTGATCCTTTCCTGTTGCATCAGGAGATTATTTATGTGATTTGATTTGAGTGCAGAGTGCAGCTCCCTCGGGGCTGGGGGTGCTCTGGGTGCTCCCACACCCAGGGTGGGGCTGGCCTTGGACACCTGGGGAATTTGGGATGGGATGGGAGTTTGTCCAGGAATTTAGAGCAGCACAGAGTCCCAGCCTGGTTTGGGTTGGGAGGGACCTCAAACCCCATCCAGTGCCACCCCTGGTGTGTCAGGGACACCTCTCACTGTCCCAGGCTGCTCCAAACCCCATCCAGCCGGGTCTGGGACACTTCCCGGGCTCCAGGGACATCTCAGCTGCTCTGGTGTGGATTTATCCCAGCCCAGCCTTACCCCAAGCCGTGCTGGCAGAGCAGCGTGGCTCGGAGCTCTCACACTCCCGGGTTTGCTCCATTCCGGGTGCAAGGAGCCCTCAGAGGTCCCAGGAGGTGACAAAACCTCATGTGCCACCAGAGGAACCCCGGGCTGGGCACTGCACCCAGCCCGGCTCCAAAGCTGCCAGAACGACGCCTTTTAACTAAAAACCATTTAATGGGAATTTTGATCCGTTTTCCTCAAGTGCAATTACAAATGCAAATGGGGTTTTTGATGTGAAAGCAGCGGAAATGTGATGGCTGTGGGCTCGATAAGCGCCGAGCTTTTGTTCTGCAGCTCATTTCCTCGCCCAGCATCCAGCAGCGTTATCAAAAAGAGCCATTCCTGGCGGAATGTACCCCAAAAGAGCTGCAGATCCCTACGGGATCCGGGGCTGCTGCTGCTGCCACGGGACCCCCCCTCTGATGGGCAGGAGAGGATCTTAATTGGGATTAATCCAGGGAAACCCTGCTGGGAGCTCCGGGGCAGCGCTCCCCATCTCAGCCGTGCCCGGCTCAGCCCAATTTCGGGAAATGTCAGGCACGGCCGCGATCCTCGGGAATGATCCCGGCAGGAAATCTGCTCCCGAGCAGCTCTGGGGATGGAGGGAGCTGTGTTTGTCACCACGGCTCTTACAGCACGGTGAAACTTTTATTGGGACATAAAATTGCCCTGAGCGTGTCCTCAGTGCGCTGCGGCAGTGCCGGGTGGGAGTCTGGAAATCGGGGATTTGGGATAATCCTCGGGAAGGAGGATCTCTCTCCTGTGCTGGGTTTGGGGAGTGTGGCTCTGGGGCTGTAGCCAGGTCTGGGCTGTTGGATTAAATAAAGAAATGGGGTTTTTTTGGGGTGGAAAAGCTCCAAGGGCTCCGATTTTGGAGTGGGATCCTGCCCTCATGGCACTGCCAGCAGCGTTCTCAGGGCTGCCAGGCACTCTGCAGAGATCTGCTCCATCCCAGGGCACTGCATGCAAAGTCTCACCGAGCATCTGTCTAAATGTCCAACATGGTTAAAGCTCCCTTCGTGAAGGCTGAATCCGTATTTTTGATGTGTCTCCAGCCTGGAAGCACTGACTGTTCCATCCTGCTGCATCTCCCCGGTCCTGGGGCTGCTCTGGCCGTGGGGAGGGCAGGACCCTCCAGCACTGGGAGCAGAGGGAATGTTTCTGATATTCTAACAGCATCTCACAATGGTTTGGGTTGGTTTGGTTGGGTTATTGTCCATCCTGTTCCACCCCTGCCACGGGCAGGGACACCTCCCTCTATCCCAGGTTGCTCCCAGCCCTGTCCAGCCTGGCTTTGGACAGGGATCCAGGGGCAGCCACCACCCTGCACTGCAGGTTTGCTGCTAAATTCAGTTGTTCTCTTCTCTTGACATGGAAGAATTTCAGCTGAAGAGCTGGGGCAGGCTGGGTTGGCATCATTACTGTGACCTGGATTGCTGGAATCACTGCCTGGTGTGGCTGGAGGCTGAAAGACCACCCAGTCCCAGTGCCCTGCCATGCAGGGAGGGTAAATGGCCTGTGGCTGCAGCCTGGAGGAGCAGAATCTCCAGCCAGACTTGGCAGCGTGTTTCAAAGGAGCTCCACTCTAAGGAGAAATTTAAAAAGGAAGGAGCAATCAGCGTGCTCAGCTCTGGCTGTGCTGGGCCAGGGCTGCAGCAGCTCACGAGGTTTCACCCAGCCCAGGCTGCAGGACCTTGATTCATGTTCTTATTTCGGGCTGCAGAAGCATCTTCCTGCCTCTGGCTGCAGCCTGAGCCAAATCCCTGCAGGGGCTCTGGGAGGGGCTCCTCCTTCACCCCCATCCTGTGCCCAGCCCCACAGGGATCCCAGCAGGGCTGCATGGAGCATTTTTGGCTTTTTTCCATCCTGCTCACTGCAGGGTGTGCCCCTGTAGGGGACAGGGACAGCTCTGGGGCCAGGGATGTTTGTGCAGAGCCCTAAAGGAGCTCCTGCTGCCCTGCCCCACAACCCCTGCTCGCCCTGGGTCTGGTGGCTCTTAATTTGGCCCCTGGGGTGGCTGCAGTGGCTCCAGGACTGGGGGGAGTCACTGGGGGGGTCACAGGGTGATCACAAGCGTCTGTGTTAAACCACATTTGCTTGATGAAGCATTTTGAGCGAGTTATTTTAATGAGCGGTTGTGTCGCTCGGGGGGAAATGCACGTGGGTGTCTTGTCACAGGGATTTGGGGGCACTGAGGTGTCACAGGGAGCTGGGCACGGGCTGGTGGCTGGGACTTCTGCCAGGGTTGTCACGTCCCTCCTCCTCTATAAGCTCAGGATTTTCATCATGCAGAATTACGTTACTCCAACGTTTTACTTCAGAAGTGATTATCCTGCCCAGGGAAATGAAATAAATCCCCTATTTAAATACACACTCTGTGCAGAGACTGAAACCCCTCCAAAGCTAAGCAGCTCGAGGTGAGGTGCTCTGTGGGATGTGCCAGTGCAGAAGGTGGCTGTCCCTTTCTGTCCCTCTCTGTCCCTTTCTGTCCCTTTCTGTCCCCTCCCCTGGTACCTCAGGCCGTGGGCAGCCCTGGCAGTGGGGGTGGTGACCAGGACCTGGGTGCAGATGTGGCTGCAGTGGGAACTCTCCAGAGATGTACAGGACAGAGGTAAAACACGCCTTGGAGGGGGATATTGAATATTTCCAGGTTTGTCAGTGCTGCTCTGGGCTCTGAAACACAGCTGGGCTCCAGAACAGAGTGGGTGCTGCCAGCAGTTCCAGTCCCAGGGACACCCTGAGGCTGTCCTGGGTGTTGGGGGCACCTCGGGGTCAGTGACCCCATGGCTTGTGCCCCCCGATGCCCCAATCTGCTGCAATTCTGACCCACTGATGAGGGGTCTGGAATCTCTCCCGGGGTCCTGCTGCCCCTAAATCCCTGCTTGAGGGTGAGTCCAAGGAGACCACTCAGAGCTGCGTGATTAACTTAATCCTCTTTGGGGAAATATCACACAGAAACTGCCTTTGTTCGGATTTAATGCTTTCCATCCTCAAAGGGATGTGCTGGGTACCTGTTAAGGAGCCGTCAGCGAAGGAGCTGCAGCTCGTCCCCTGTCACACGGGGTGCTGGGTGGCCTTGGCCAGCCTGTCCCCCCCACACGTCCCCTCCTCAGCAGGATGGAGGGGGACACACACCCTGGTGTGCCCCCGCTGCAGGGCAGGGGTGGAAGCCCTGGCACCCTGAGCTCACAGCAGGATTTGTGATCACCCCCAGCACCCCCAGCTCCCTCTGCACGGCTCTGGGTGCCTCGGGCAGGTCACTGCAGGGGGTCCAGCCTGGGAG
Source organism: Sturnus vulgaris (assembly GCF_052056855.1). Taxonomy (NCBI): domain Eukaryota; kingdom Metazoa; phylum Chordata; class Aves; order Passeriformes; family Sturnidae; genus Sturnus; species Sturnus vulgaris. The sequence continues at coordinate 24,542,171 of NC_142252.1, read as the reverse complement.
CTGCTCCCACCCCAGGGGATGGGCCTGGGGTCTGGGGTGGGCACCAGGAGCTCTCCCAGCCCCCCGGGCAGTCTGGGGAGATGGAGGAGTGGGGCCTGGGGAGCCTCTCTGGATCATTTCCCATGGCCTGTGCTGGGTGGGAAAGGGACCACGGGTGACCCTCGGCCACCTGCCCTGCCACCCACGGGCAGCCTCTGCTGTGGGGCTGCACCCAGGGACTCCCAGGGACCCCCAGGGACACCCGGGGACCCTCAGGGACACCCAGGGACACCCACTGCCTATCCCTCCCAGGGACTCAGGGACACACCTGTCCCTCCCAGGGCCACTCTTCTGGTGACAGTGACAAACGGGGGGTCCTGGGGGGCGTCCAAAGCTCGTCACCCTCCCACCGCTGCCGTGAGCAGCTCCCCAGCCTGGGGGTCCCCTCGGTGCCCAAAGCCCGTGCCCCGGCAGAGGTGGCACAGGGCAGTGCCAGGCTTGGAGCACGGGCTCGGGCACGGCCAGGGGTGGGGATGGGATGGAGATGGGGATGAGAATGGGGATGAGGATGGGGATGGGGATGGAGATGGTCTCCTCTGCTCGGGAATGGGGATGGTTTGCTCTGCTCAGGGATGGGGATGGTTTGCTCTGCTCAGGGATGGGGATGGTTTTGTTTCAAAGCCTTTTCGCTGCGGTTTATTCCGCTGGCGATGCTGGGGGAGCAGGATTAACCCCGGCCCTGCTGCGGGCGGCGGCTCCGGGTGCCAGGAGCACGGCATTAACGTGTTAACTCCCTCACACACCGGAGCACGGCGATCTTCCTCCCCCTCCCCTCTATTTTTTTTTTTCATTCCTTTCCCCATCATTAACCCATTTTAACACCGAATCGCTGCCCGCTGTCGAAGACCTCGCCTAGCGATACCGACAGCGATTTTTCCGGGCGGATCTGCCTGAACCGCCCGCCTTCCCTCCGAGCACAAAGGAGGCCCGTGGATCTCATCCTCGCCATCCTCGCCATCCTCCCCGCAGGCTCTGCCGGGGGATCCCGGCTCCGCTGCGGAGCCGCTGCCAGCGCTCGGCGGGCTGCCATGGGTGGGAGGTAGCGCTGCTGCGCCCGGCCGAAGGACACCGATGGATGCTGCCTCTCCTTAGGGACGGGGCTCGGCTGTGCCTGCTCAGCACTTGGCGCTCCGGAGCCCGGCGCTCGCAGGATGCCCGCAGTGATTTAAAAGCGGCGGCCGGGAGGCTGCGGCGAGGCAGAGCGGCTGGCGGAGCGATCACCATGAAGGATCTGCGCTCCTGACTGGATGGATGCTTGTGCCTGAAGCAGCAGCATCGCCGCGGACAGCCCGGAGTGAGCCCCAAGCCGCTGGCGCGGTTGCCGTGGCAAGTTCGCGTTCGGCTGGAGGCTCTCCCGGAGCCCCCCGAGCTCGGGCAGTCCCAGGCCGGGGCTTTGCTGGGCAGCTGCAGCCCGTGCGGGGCCGGGGGTCCGCCCGCCCCCCGCCCGGGCCGCGATGCAAGTGTCCATCGCCTGCACTGACCACAACTTGAAGAGAAATGGTGAAGACAGGCTCATCAGCAAGCAGAACACCACCACCCCGAACGTAGTGAATGCAGCCCGGGCGAAATTTCGGACAGTGGCTATTATCGCTCGCAGTTTGGGGACATTCACCCCGCAGCATCACATTTCATTAAAAGAATCCACCGCAAAGCAAACGGGCATGAAATATAGGTATGGGCACGGTCTCGGTCTTTGTTCCCTTGCGGTGCAATTGCTCTTTACTTTGCCTGCCTGGATGCACCTGGTTTTGCAGAGGAGCTCTCTCCTCGGGTTATTAATAGATTTTTCAACTTGAGCATAACTGGAAAGCTTTGGGGTGTTTGTGGTTTTGCGGGCATATGGATTTGTGATTTTATACCAAAACCCCACTCGCTCTGGCAGATTCTGTGCAGCGTCGTGAATTTGTGACAGTGGTGCTAAGATGGTTCCTATTAAGTGTTCGATGTAACTAATATCGGTGCTAATGAGCAGAAAAATCAATTAGCAAAGCATGCCTGGGGCTGGACGGGGAAAGTTGGTTTGCAGTGCGTTGTGTGGAGCAGAGGCGTTTGCTGTGGGGATCAATCCACCGTGGGGGTGGCTCACGGACTTCTCACCTGCTTCACTTGGGGAGGATGAGATCAAAGCCAATTTTAGGCAAATGCAGAAAACAAAATCTCAGGCATTCCTATGGAATGTCTCCTGCCTCTCACAGGTTTTTATTCCTCCTAACCTAGGCAGGAAAAATAGAGAATGGCTGAGTTCGGTCTGAAGTGCTCGGTGTGGGCAGCTGAGCAGCTTCTCTGTCCTACCTTTGTCTGCAAGTGAGAAGGATTTGTGTGCCTTCGGTTTTTGCCTGTTCAGGGTGTCCCTTTCAGCCCCCAATGGGTGACGTTTGGACAGGGAGAGGGAACATCCTGGGATCGCTGCACCCCGTGCCCGAGGTGGAGCTGCTGCTGGCGGAGGCAGCTGGCACAGGAGGGCTCCATGGGCAGGCTGAGGGGTGTGGGGCTCCTGGCAGCTTTATCCTGCTGCTTCCCAGCCCGTGGGATACCAGCCAGGGCTCCTGTGCCCCCAGAGCTGCCCGAGGAGCTGCAGGATGCAGTTTGGTGTTAATGCTGCCTGTGGGACGGCTGCAAAGCCACTCTGGGATCCAGGCGTGGTGCAGCCAGCGCAGGGTGATCCTGCAGCTCAGAAAATGTCACTGTCGACTGTCCAGGAGCTGCAAACATTGGAAGCAGCATGGATGGGGCGCTCAGATGTCATTTTCTGTGCTTTGCTTGGATGGTTGATCAGTGACAGGGAGGTTTAGCCCGAGTGGAAGCCCGGCCTTAGCCGAGTGGAAGCTGCTTGTCCCTGTCCTTCAGCCATGACCAACTTCCAGCAGGGACCTTGCACCGTCCTGGCGTGGTGTTGGCAGCAGAAGTCCTCAGTGAGCCTGTGGCCAGGGCAGAACTGCTGGTTCATAAATGTCTCCTGGGTTAATAAAGGTTCATAAATGTTTCCTAGATCCAGCTCCCAGCTGGACAGGGGGCTGGGGGTGGCATGGCAAGGGCAGAGTCCAGGGGGATCCTGGCAGGAGCAGAGTCCAGGGGGATCCTGGAAGGGACAGTGAATCCCAGGGGGGATCCTGGAAGGGGCAGTGGATCCCAGGGGGGATCCCAGCTCCTGGGCACTGCAGTCCAGCCCCAGGTGTTAGCAGGGCAGTGTTTGGGTCATGGCAGGGAGTCTTGTCCGAAGACAGGGCACACAAAATCAGTGAAAATTGTCCTTTAACCCCCTTCCCAGCAGAGCAGTGGCAGCCAGCAGCTCCTGTGACCCCTGACCCCTCTGGCAGCCCCATCCAAGCCATCGTGCCTCAGTTTCCCCATCAGCTCATCTGTGGGAGATGAGTCTTTGATGGTGTCACCCAGAGTCACGATCTGTCCCCAGCCCTGCTTGCTGGCTGTCGGGGCACTGTGTGCTGATTGCCAGCAGTTATCCCCTGATTTCCCCGGGCTCCCAGCGCTCTCTCCAGGGTACCAACACCCCAGAAATCACAATTCCTTGCTCCTGCAGCCTCCACAGTTGGGCCTTAGCGAGTCCTTCCTGCCTTATTCCTGGCTGAGGTTTGGAGAGTGAGGGTGGGTTGTCCCACCGGAGTTCTCACAGCCCCGGCTCCGTCTGCCCCAGACCTGGGAGTCGCACCAGGAATAGCAGCTCGTTGGCGACAAGGCTGAGGTTTTATCTTTATGACTAATCTGTGTTTCTGCTGGCGAATCTCTCCGTGTGCAGAGCTGATTTCTCCCCCTAGAGAAGCAGCGCAGGGGAATTTGGAGGAAGAGCTGAGTAACCCCCGGGCTGAGCTGCTGAGTCGCGATAACCTTTGGGCGGGGAAGCGCCTTCCTCCCAACCAATGGAGCTGGAATTCCGTGCTCACCTTGGGACCCATTCCTCAGCCCGAGGGGAATCCACAGCCAAAGGCATCTCCCAGCGGCTGCAACAATAATTCTCTGAAGTCCCCAGCTCCCTCACATTTTGAAGCTGAAGTCCTTCCCAATTCATTTTCTGCCTGAATTATGTCCTTGATGCCGAGCTCTGCAGCGTGAGCTGCTCCAAATGCCAGAACAGCCACGCTGGCCCTCGATTCACTCTAAAAATACCGAGAGCCACCCCCCTGCGCCCCCGAGGAGCCCCGCAGCTCCCGCTGCGCTCCCGGGATGCTCCCGAGCCTCCCCCGGCTGCCAGGCGCTCCCGATCCGCCGCGATTATGTAAAAGGGAGAGACAGCGACTACGCCTGTGACAGGGGTGGGGGCGGGACAGGAGCCAGCTCGGGGGCTTTTCACCAAGTGACATGTGTCTGGCCCCGCTCCAGCTCGGGGACCGAGCCGGGAGATGAAAGGCAAAAGTTTACGGGAATAAATGCGCTCGCCGGGAAGCAGCTGCGAGTACGAGGACTCAGGTGCGTCCCCGCGGCGCTCACCTGAGCGAACCTCGGCTCTGCCTGCGCGAAACGAGCTCGGAGTTTGGCATCTGCCCTGGCAGGACAGGAGCTGCCAGGCGTCCCCTCCGCTGTCCCCGCCGGGCACAGCCTCGCTGCTCCTCCCGCACAAGGAGGGTGGGCAGAGGGGCTGCTCTCTTTTATCCTTTTTAATGCTCCAGTTCAGTCCCACCGGGGAGCCTGCCCACATGCTCGGGGGGAATATCTGGGATCACTTCAAGCCTTTCTTTGGAAATGATGTACTTGCAGCGCTTGCCTTGGAAAATTGCAATCTGCCGCACCGCAGCTGGAAACAAAGGATGTGGCTCTGCTCTGCTCTGCTCTGCTTTACTTTGCTTTGCTTCGTTTTGCTTTGCTTTGCTCTGCTTTGCTTTGCTTTGCTTTGCTTTGCTTTGCTTTGCTTTGCTTTGCTTTGCTTCGTTTTGCTTTGCTTTGCTCTGCTTTGCTTTGCTCTGCTTTGCTTCGCTTTGCTTTGCTCTGCTTTGCCTCCCCGAGATGATGCTCACGCAGCAGGAGCAGGGAGGGCAGCCCGGGCCTCCACCCGCTCTGTTCCATGGAGAGGTCACAGCCCGAGTTCTCCTCTCACCTAATTTGCCGTGTCTTCCTTAAAATTCTTCTCAGTAAAATGGATCCAGCCCGTGATCCTGGTGCTGGGGGCTATTTGGGATGTGGTGCTGCTACCGCAGGGAACGACTTCTCCAAGGGAGACTGGCACCAGCCTTGTGTTCCCTGAGTTAAAATTACATATCAGGAAGTTTGTACAGTGAGGTTGGTGATGCCTTGGCAATGGATCTTTAAGGTCCCTTGCAGCCCAAGCCAGTCTGGAATTCCCAGATTCTTTGATACCAACCCCTTTCCATCACAGCAAAGCCTTGCCCAGAGCTCCCCATCTCCCCAGGAGCCTGCTCCATGCCCAGAGCTGGGATGTGCTGGGAACTGGGATGTGATGGGAACTGGGATGTGATGGGAGCTGAGATGTGCTGGGAGCTGGGATGTGCCCAGAGCTGGGATGTGATGGGAACTGGGATATGCTGAGGACTGGGCTGTGCCCCGAGCTGGGCTGTGCCCTGAGCTGTGTCTGGACCTGGGCTGTGCCGGGCTCTGCTGCTGCAGGGCCGATTTAGGGCCGTCAGCAATTCAGAAATAACCCTTTTGCTGCGCATGGGCACGGGGGACCCAATTTACAGAGCACAACTATCTATTTGTGTTCATCCATAATTGATGGAGGCAGCTTTGACCATTAACTCCGGCTCGAGCCTAAACAAAAAATTGTATCTGCAAAGGCAAATTGGTGGAGTTTGTATTCCAGGGAGCCTGGGCAGGGTGAGGAGAGGCCGAGCACCATCCCCCGAGGGCAAACCCATCCTTCCCACCCCGAGGGGTGAGAGCCTTCCCTCATTAGAGAAGTGTTACTAACGATTGTAAAATAAGAGCTGAAAAACAAGGGAATAAAGCAGGAGGAAGGGAGGGCAGATAAGAGTTCTTTCCCTCCCCAGCATTGTTTTCAAATCTGGGAGGAGTTGAGCGTTTGGGGATGGTACAGGGAGAAATCTGCAGAAAGAAAGCTGCTGACATTGGAATGAGGTAAAGGTGATCTGGAGATAAACCTTGACAAGTGAAGTTTGCTTTCTTCTTCATCCCCTGGGAAAGAGGAGAGATTTAGAGTAGATTTTAGGAAGAAATTGTTCTCTGTGAGGCCTGAGCCCCTGGCACATGGATCCTGCCCCTGGATCCCTGGCAGTGCCCGAGGCCAGGCTGGACACTGGGGCTGGCACAGTGGAAGGTTGGGATCCATGGCAGGGGTGGCACTGGATGGGCTTGGAAGTCCCTTCCAAAATTGTGATGATTCAGTGGTTCCATGGAACATCCCTCGGCCGATCCTGGACGGGCTCCTGGTGCAGCTGCCGAGGGCTGGCAGAGGAGGAGGAGGAGGAGGAAGAGGAGGAGGAGGAGGAAGAGAAGGAGGAAGAGGAGGAGGAGGAGGAGGGGGAGGAGGAGGAATCCCAGAGAGGGGCTGGAGCCCTGCAGAGCCCCCGGCCGTGTCAGAGATGTGTGAGCACCATCAAACCTCATCCTTCCACTGCTTTGAACACGGCCGGGTCACCCGGGGGCTGGAAGCAGAAACGATTTTATTAAAAAAACGCAGATTGCCTCTGTGGCATCGGGAATGGCCCCGCAGAGCACGAGGTGTCCTGGGCTTGGGGGAGCCCAAACCAAACCAGCCCCGACCCGCAGGGCTGCAAACACACACAGGTCACCTTGGGCTGCAGAATTCCCCTGGGAATTGGAGCTCAGCCCTGTGCTTGCCGAGGGGTGCAGGTATTTTATTTCTTATCTGTGCCTTCCTTTTCCCCTGCGTTTCTTTTTCCAAGCATTAACCATAATAACTACCTCACATATTTAGGAAATTGTGGTTTATTTAAGTCTTGCTGCAATTATGAGCAGTTTTAAACTCTCTCACATGCAAATGGTGCAATTATTTTGAAATTAAGTTCCATATTGTTTCAGTACTCTCCACATCAGGCTGATTTTTATGGCTCATCGTCTGATCTTAATTTTCCTGCTGCAAATTAAGACTAATCCAGTGAACAGAATGGATTTACGCTGAATTCACAATGCTTTTCCCCCAGGCCTGTAGCTTATAATGGCTCTAAAGGAAGCAGGAATAACTCAAAGGAGAAGGGAAAGGAGCCAGTAGAGTAAACAGAATCTGCTGATTTGTGCTGCTTTCACTTTGCCAGTGGCTCCCAGGGAGTTTGCAGCTCCGAGGTGAGGCTGGGGCTTGGTGGGGTTTGCATTTCTCTCCCCTCATCATGCTGCAGGGTTAGGTTTGGACACACATTTATTCACCAGCCCCACTCCAAATCCAGGGACTGATGGGGTTTGGCAGGAATTCCCTCGTCCCTTGGGGCTCTGGGGCTGGCTCTGCCACCCCCCAGCTCTTCCCAGCCTCAGCATTTCCACGATTCCCGGATAAATGGGGCTTTGCAGGTGCCTGGGCTAGCGAAGGAGGTGGGTCTGCTCTCCCAGGTGTCAGATGTGGAGCAGAGCTGGCTTTGCTTTGGGGCACCTGCCCAGCTGTTCCAGCTGTTCCAGCTGTTCCCAGCTCTCCAGCCTGCCTTTGCCCACCCTGTGCAGCTGCAGCCAGAGGGGTTTCTGCTGCCCAGCCCCTGCTGGGGACAGCCCTGCCCGGCTGTGGGTGGCACTGGGGGCACCGGGCACAGCTCGGCAGGGATGCCCACCCCGGTGTGACCCCGGTGTGACCCCAGTGTGACCCCAGGGTGACCCCAGGGTGACCCCGGTGTGACCCCGGGCTCGGGACAGGACTGGGCTCAAGGACAAACCCTGCTCGCAGAGCACGACTCGTGTGACACTCGGCTGCTGGGGGAGGAAAATGAGGATATTTTAAGGCAGCTTTTAAACCACGCAGGGGAGCTGTGGGGGTTGAGCCACGGAGCCGCCCACGGCCCAGGGGCACGGGCAGGGCAAGGAGCAGCCTGTGGGGGTGTCACTGTCACCCGGGGGTGTCACTGTCACCCGGGGGAGTCCCTGTCACCTCTGGGGGTGTCACTGTCACCTGTGGGGGTGTCACTGTCACCCGGCGGTGTCACTGTCACCTCTGGGGGTGTCACTGTCACCTGTGGGTGTCACTGTCACCCATGGGTGTCACTATTACCTCTAGGGGTGTCACTGTCACCTGGGGGTGTCCCTGTCACCCATGAGTGTCACTGTCACCCGTGGGGGTGTCACTGTCACCTGGGGGTGTCACTGTCGTCCTTGGGGGTGTCACTGTCACTCCTGGATGGGTGTCACTGTCACCTGTTGGGGTGTCACTTCACACAAGGTTGGATGTACCTGTCACCCAGGGATGACTGTCCCTGTCACCTACAGCTCTGTCCCCCATGGGTGGCTGTCCCAGCACTGCCACTCCTGTGTCCCCTGTCCCCTCTCTGGGCACTGGCAGAGGGTGGCTGTCCCCTGCTGGGGCTGCTGCTGGTCCCTGCTCCACCCTCTCCCAAACCCTTCCCTGCAGCCTGGTATTTTCCATCTGAAGCTGCCTGACAACTTTAATCTAATGCTTAAACGGATGGAAGAGAAGTCGTTGTGCTGTAATTTAATTACTTGGGAAGTGCACAGTTTAAGACATTTAAAATGTATTATTTTAGCCTGGCTGCTTTGGCAAAACCCAATTGGAATTTTGAGCGTGCTTATTTTTATTTCAGAACTAACACTACCAAACGCCTTCTGTAGAATGTGTTTGTTAAGAAATTAATTGTCTCTGAGGAAAGGAAAATGCCCTGGCCGGGATTTGCTCCTCGAGGCATCCAAATATATTTGAATTGTTTCTCAAACTGCTTTTGTAGCACCATCAACTGCCCTCAGGGAGCAGGGCTTGGTGTCCTGATGCTCCCTGGGCTGGCTGGGTGCTCCCTCGGGGCTCTGCAGCTCCCTGCAAACGGGTTTTGGGAGATGTTTACTGGCACAGCTCTGGCCAGAACAGAAATAATCAGTGGGACACAGGGTTTGAGAAGCAGGGGAAATAGGAAACTTATGGAAAAAAAGGGTCCTGAAGCTCCTGGATGCCCCCATTGAACTCCTGCTGCCTCGTCCCTGGCAGCTCCTCAAGGGGGAAGCTGGAGCAGGTTTATCCTTGCTTTTGGTTACAAAATTCAGGATTGGGATGAGATTCTATTCAGGGCCCACAGCAGCTCAAATCCAGCTGGATGCAACATGTGGAGAGCCTGGGATGCAATGGGGGGAGGGAGGGCTGGGCTGGGGCTCCTGGATGTCCCTGGGAGCTCCTGGGAGCCACCAGGTGAACGTGGCCTTTATGTCAACGAGCTGCCTCGGAGACGCTTGGAGGGTGAAATCATAAAAATTTTATGGCATACCTATATTTTCCTTTTGGCATTGAATTCTCCATAAAAACCGAGAGAGAATAAAAGCAGTTTCAGCTGTGCTGGCTGGGAAATTGCTGCAGCTGCTTCCCAGAGCCAGCAGAGCAGCCCAGGCTTGGTTTGGAAGGGATGTCATGGGCAGGGACACCTCCCACCACCCCAGGTTGCTCCAAGCCCTGTCCTGTGGTAATTTTTCCCCAATTCCCCATCCGTCCCTGCTCTCTGGCGCTGGGAATCCATTCCCTCCTATCCTGTCACTCCAAGCCCTTGTTCAACAATCCTTCAAATCTTTCAAAAAATACATTTTCTCTGTCAAAAAGCCAAAGTCCTGCGCAGTAATTAAAACATAAATTCCATTATTTTTCCCAGCGGTTTCCCCACCTCAGGCTGCTTGCTTTTCTAACAATTCCTGCGAATTGCCTTTACCTAAACATTGCTGCAAGGATAAATTGTCCCTCCAAAGGGAAATCTCCCCTTCCTGGGCCGTCCCTGTTGAGGGTGCTCTGGATGCTGATGGGATGGGGCTGCCCTGGGCTGTGCTGAGAGCCCAGAGTTATCCTGGGGCTGCTCACATTCCTGCCCCAGTCTCAGGGCTGCCTCAGGATCAGCCTCTCTGGAGCTGTTTTTCACTCCCAGATTATTCACCCACTTCAGCTCGGTGATTGATGCTTTCCAAGGTGGGTTGAGGGATGGGGAAGGCAGCCCCCTCACCCCTTGATAGGCTTTTCCTGTTTTTATTTTTTTTATTCCGTATTTTATTTTTATTTTATTTTATTTTTTGAGATGGCACGGAAAGGAGAGAAAATGACATTTCTAATTCCCAACCCGGTGGGGTTTGGTGGCTGTGCCCCTGCACACAGGCAGGGCTCGGGTACTGATTTCCAAAAATTGGGATGTGTGGTGGGTGGGGCAGGGCAGGACGTGTCCCGGGGCTGCTGCTCTGTGTCCATCCCCACCACGGGGCTGGGGACCACACCTCGCTCTCCCCGCTCCTCTTATTCCCGACAATAACTCCATCCCATCGAGGCTTTTTCGCACGGGTACCGCAATCCCCCCCGACATCTGAAACGCTGCACTTGAAAAGCCTCGCTGCAGAATGACAGAGTTTCTGTGCTGCTGCTGCCGGCCTCGGACGGTGACGAAGCGCGGCGGGGGCAGCGCCGTGGGCAGCGCTCCGGGATGAGCTGGGATATTCCAGAGGGAGCTGCTCCCCTGGGAACGCCGCTCCAGCCCCGGCATCCCCCCCCCGTCACCCCCGGTATCCCCTCCTGGTCACCCCCGGTATCCCCTCCTGGTCACCAGGACATCCCCCCTGGTCACCCCTGGTCACTCCTGGCATCTCCCCCTGGTCGCCCCAGTATCCCCTCCTGGTCACCCCTGGTCACTCCTGGTCACTCCTAGTCACCCCTCGTCACCCCAACATTCCCCCCGGTCATCCCTGATCACCCCTGGTCACCCCGACATCCTCCCCCCCCCCCCCCCCCCCCGGTCGCCCCTGGTCATTCCTGGTCACCCCTGGTCACTCCTCATCACTCCTGGTCACCCCGACATCCCCCCCTGGTCACCCCTGGTCACACCTGGTCACCTCAGCATCCCCCCTGGTCACCCCTGGTCACCCCAGCATCCCCGCCCGGTCACCCCAGAGCTGCTGCAGCTGTGGCCGAGGGGTTCCTGGGCAGCCGTGCCGGGCTGGGCCATGGCCCATCTCTGCCTTATCTACATTTTAATGCATCATCCGCCACTTCCGTGAGCCTGCAGCCGAGGAAAACGCTGGGGAATTTCACCTACGCAGGCACAGCCCTACGAGTCCGGGAGAGGATTGGGAGCGAGCAGGGAGCCAGGGAACGGGGGCTGGATGCCCTGGATACCTGCTCGCCCCCTGTGCCATCCCTCCTGTGACCCAGCTGGGTGCCCACTGCCCAGGAGCCACCTCCTGCCTGCCCCTCTGCCCTTGCCCAGCCCATCAGCACTGCCCTGCTTGGTCTCTGCATTATTCCACGAGTTTCCTATTTTGTATCCCTGACCTGATCCTGAACATGGAGCAGGAGCTGCTCAGAGGCACGGAGGGGACCCCTGGGACTGTCATGGACCGGGCATTGGGGTTGGAGCACCCTGGGGCAGTGGGAGGTGTCCCTGTGCCCATGGCAGGGGTGTTCCATCTCCTCCTACCCCTGAGGCAGCAGGGAGGCAGCGCTGCTCCCGGAGCCCGTGATCCGAATGAAATTCCCTTTTATTCTGTAACAGGTAGGAGATCACACGGCAGTTTGCCAGGCAGCAAACACGAGCACGGTCCCACAGTGCAGGTGTCAGATGGAGAGCACAGGGAAGGCTGCACGTGCTCAGGGGAGGGAGGAAATCGCAGTTTGCAGCTCACACGAGCTGGGGCCACCTCCCCTGCTCCAGCTGCTGCAGCTTCGCAGGTTTGTCACTCTGTCATGTTGATCTGTGCTCCTCATCACTGAGAACACAGGTAAAAAATTCCTGAGATTGGACGCTTTGCATAAAAATCCCAACTTCATCAAGCCAGGAGCATTTAGGGAACACTCAGGGATGCACAAGTGGGGTTCTTGGGGTGGCTGTGCAGGGCCAGGAGCTCTTTGGGGTCCCATTCTTTGGGATCCCATTCTTTGGGATCCCATTCTTTGGGGTCCCATTCTTTGGGGTCTCATTCTTTGGGGTCCCATTCTTTGGGATCCCATTCTTTGGGGTCCCATTCTTTGGGGTCTCATTCTTTGGGGTCCCATTCTTTGGGATATCATTCTTTGGGGTCCCATTCTTTGGGGTCTCATTCTTTGGGATCCCATTCTTTGGGTGGCTCTTTGGGGTCCCTTCCAGCCCAGGACGTTGTGTCATTCTGATTCTCTGTCTCTAAAGCTGCAGCTTTATGGCCTGGAGCTGTCCTGACCTCTGTCCACACAAGGAACCTTTGCTGGGATGTGGCACCCAAAGGTGCCAGGGCCATGGGATGGTGTGGGGACGAGGTGACACTGTGGGCACTGTGGGGACAGGTGGCACTGTGGGGATGAGGTGGCACTGTGGTGACACTGTGGTGGCACTGTAGGCACAGGTGGCACTGTGGGGACACTGATGGCACTGTGGTGACACTGTGGTGGCACTGTGGGGACACTGTGATCTCAGCTGGGCTGTGTCCCCTGCCTGGTGAGGAGCAGTTTGGGTCGCGTTGGGGTGGGACAGATTCCCTTTAGGACATTTGTGAATTGAGGAATATTTCTGAGGGATGAGCAGCAAGGGCAGTGCTGGAGCCAGGAGCGCTGCTCAGCGGGGTTTGCCCAAACTCTCCCTTTTTATTTCCCATTAAATCTGACACGTTTAACCCCTTCCTCCCCAGCAGTGACCGCCCCCCGCGGGCAGTGGGGGCGCTGTGATTTGTCGCTGTGATTGATTTGTCGCTGCCCGGGGTGTCCTGGCTGTCCTGGGACACTCAGACCCTGCTCACTGAGCTGCTCAGAGGGGTTTGAAACCCGGAGCCAGCCCCAAGCCCGAAGCTGCGGCTGCTCGTGGCTGCAGTGACGGGTACAGGAGGTGAATTGTGCCCTGCGTGCTCTCCGGTGCGCTGTTCCCAACACACACACACAAAATTTGATTTATTATTTGCCTCTCCTCCCACCCACGGCGCTCAGTGACAACCTCCTGCCACCAGAGCCTGGCCTGGGGACAGCTCCTGATTGCCTGAGATGCTGAGGGAGCTCTGAGAGCAGGAAACCACCCGGGTTAATTAAAGGCGACAATTAGCACCTCCATGGCTCCCTGCGAGCCTGAGAGCGATGGATTGTGACAAATGGATGTACCCGAGGTGCCAGGACGAGCTGAGCATCTTCCAGGACGTGCACAAAAACCGGGGAGAGCAACTTTTTAAAAACGGGCAGGTAGTGATGGGACACGGGGGGGCCAGGTTTAAATGAAAAGAAGAGGGATTTAGATCAGATATTGGGGAAGGAATTCTTTATTCAGAGAACTGGCAGTGCCCAAGGCCAGGCTGGACATTGGGGTTGGAGCCACCTGGGACAGTGGGAGGTGTCCCTGCCATGGCTGGGGTGGCACTGGGGGGGATTTAATGTCCCTCCACCCCAAACCACTCTGGGATTTTGGGACTCTGTAATTTCCCCCTGCAGGAGCCAGGGGTGGGGTTGGGGTCAAGGCTAAGCCAGGTGTCACTGTCCCCACCCCCCAGGTGACAGGTGAGGGACAGCAGAGGAAATGGGGAGGGTCTCTGCTTTCATCGGGATTTTGATGTCTCTTGAAACAGCCTCTTTTTTGTTTCAGGGAATAAATTACATATTTTATTCATTTTCTGCACAGAAAGGAGCGGTTCTGGAGCCCTGATGGGGATGTTTCTAAGCAACGTTGTTTTCCCACCACCAGCGTCAGGAACAGTGACTTTTTTACTTTTTTTTTTTTTTTTTTTTTTCGTATTTTTGTAGCAATAAGACAAACTCTGTGCAGTTTATATCAGGAGAACTGTGCCATGATTTCCCCAGTTTGGCTGCATCCCCCCCACCTCTGAGGGGGTGTGTGAGGGGTCCCCTGGAGGTCACCTCCCCCCAGGCTGCTGCACTGGGGTTTTATTTTATTCCCCTCAGGTTTTATTTTGGTCGAGTTTGGTTGCTGTGGGCACAACTACAGACACAGGGCAGTGTCTTGGAACAAACCAAAATCTGAATTCTGTGGAGCTCTCCCAAGCCTGGTGATTCTTCTGTGGGTGTGGACCCGAAAATGTTTTAGTCATTGTATGTGTTATTGCAGAGATTTTATTTAAAACTTCTGGTTTTGCACGGGGGAAAAAAAATCCTCTTTCTTCTCCTCTGTCTCATTTCTGATGGATGGGTGGATGGGTGAATAAATGCATGGATGGGGAGATGGAGAGATGGATTAATAGAAAGGTGGATGGATGAATAGATAGATCTATGGATGGATGGATAGACAAATCAATAGATAGATGAGTAGATAAACAGATGGATAATAGATAAATGAATAGATGGATGGATAAATCAATAGATGGATGGAGAGATAAATCAATAGATTGATGGATAGATAAATAGATGTATGATAGATAAACCAATAGATAGATAAATGGATGGATAGACACATAAATCAATAGATAGATTGACTGATGGATAACCAGATAAATCAATAGGTAGATAAATGGGTGGATGGGTGGGTGGGTGGGTGGATGGATGGATGGATGGATGGATGGATGGATGGATAAAGGATAAAGGATAAAGGATAAAGGATAAAGGATAAAGGATAAACAGACAGACAGGATGGTTATCCTGATCCCTTCCAGCTGGGATTATTGGAAGGGAAGGGAAGGTTTGGGCTAATTTGGGGGGTGTTAATTGACGTGGCCAAGCCCAAACTCTCCCTTCTCAAGGGCAGCAGGGAAGCAAATCCCCAGATGGAAAAAAGGGAACGTGTGCTGCTGGAATTGCTTTGTCCCTGAAGGACACGGCAGCCAGTTAAGGCTGAGGAGGTAATTAAACAGCACAAGTGTCTCGGGCCATAAATCTCTGCCAGGAAAGGGGCCGGGTGCTGCCTGTGGCCCTGGCTGGGGTTTGTGCTGCTCTCCCAGCTCCTGCAGGAGCTTGGCTGGTGCAGGGTGAGTGGGGAGGGTTTCCCGAGGGGGGGAATTGTCCTTCCCCAATGCTGGGGGGAGGCAGAGGGGTTTGCCCTGGGCTGGGGATGGGTTTGGGAGGATGGAGGTGGCTGTGCAGGGACAGGGACAGCTCCTGTCCCCGTGGGGAATTTGGGGATGGGTTTGGGAGGATGGAGGTGGCTGTGCAGGGACAAGGACAGCTCCTGTCCCCGTGGGGAGCCTGGGGTTGTCCCCATTGTCCCCCAGCCCAGTGTTACAGAGCACTCAGTGCCACTGATGGGCTCTGAGCTGTTCCCCTGCTCCAGATTAATTTCAGCCACACAATTACAATGTTTTCTGCCCTGTGCCACAGCACACAGCCCCATTCCTGCCACGTGGTGCTTTACAGGGATCTTTCACCCCTTTCACTCCTTTTTTTTTTTTTTTTTTAATTAAAGAACCTCGTGGCTCTGTCCCCAGGCCTGGCAGTGCCCATGTCCCTGTGGGCACACAAATGTCACCGCATTGGGTTTTTTCCTCCTAAATCCTCCATTTGTCTGCCAGAGCTGAGCTTTGTCCTCCCCACAGCCCCCTGCTCTCCTTTCTGCCCAGATCCCTGTGCTCCCCTGGGAGCTCTCTGCTCATCCCACATCCACATCTACATCCATCAATTACTGATTCCTTCAGCTCTGGCTGCACACTCAGCACTTCCCCGGGAATAATTCAACTCCAAATTCCCACAAAAGCCATGAAGGAAGCACGGGGTGAGGGAGAGGCAAAACGAGGGCTGGGAATTTTCCACATCTCCCACAGTCCTGGCTGCTGCCCTGTGCTGGAGGAGGCTCGGGCTGGGCTCTGCTGGTTTAGGGCAGGATTCTGTGCAGCATCTCCCTCCCAGGAGTGAGAGAGGGTAAAACCCAATCCCAGGGGATTTTTTCCTTGTAATGTGGCCCTGGCTGAAGATTGGATTATGTGTGTAACATTAACTCGAGTTAAAAGAGTCTTGAAAAACCTGTGGTATTTTCTCCTGTCTCTTTGCTGTCAGGTTTTAGCCCAGATTCCTCTGTGCTGCTGCAGGATGTGTTATCCTCCCTTTCCCTTTGTGTCACTTCTTGACTTTCTGATGTTGAACCACAGGGCTCTGGAAGCCAAAAAATTGTCACCTTGACCTTTTGTGTGCAGGTTGGGCCCTGGTGCTTTCTGTGGCCACAGGAGCAGCTCTCCTTACCCAGCACTCCCAGCTGGGTGCAGCTCTGGAGGATTTTCTGTGGTTTTTCCCATCATCTGCTTGCAGTTAAGTGACTGACAAACAAAATGATGGCTTTTCCCTCAGATTTGTGGAGCTGGAGGCTTTTGCAGCTCGGGGTGTGTGCTCAGGGTTGGATCTGGTGCCTCCCTGTCCTGCACAGCCTGAGCCCGTTTCACTTAATAAAATAATTAACTCGGGTTTATTCGGGTTTGTGCTGCCTCTGAGCAGCGTTTCTGCCACGTGGTGCTGGGGTGGGTTTGGGTTTTGCTGAGGGGAGCCAGGTGTGGTCCTGAGAGCCCCAGCTGGGGGCTGAGCTGCTGGGAAGGAGCTGTGTGTGCTGGAAATGAGGAAAATGGGGATGAAACACAGAGGTGAGGACACTCAGAGCCTTTGAGCCCCAGGGGTGTGACGGCTGTCCCCAGGGAGGGGCTGTCCCCTCTGCTGCAGGCTGGCCAGGGCTGGTGTGAGAGCCCAAAGGAGGGATGGGGACTCCAGACTGGCTCTTTAAATGCTGTTTATTGTAGCCAGAAATACAGCAATTTATTTAAAATGCTGTTTATTGTATCCAAATGATCCAGCAATTTATTTATTATTTAAAATGCTGTTTATTGCATCCAGAGGATTCAGCAATTCAGGGTCATGGGTGACAGAGCCCAGCCCAGCCTGTCACCTCAGCTGTGGATTTGTCTGAAGCCAACTCTAGTTCTGGTTTCAATGCATTCTATACTTTTATTTTAATGCATAACAACCAATCAATACTTTTACTATTACCTACAGCCTATCAGAACTACTAACATCACCATATCCATGTTTCTATTTTCCAATCACAAAAGGTCAGTGTGTTACAGTTTAAGTTAGAAGTTGTTTTTCAGTTTTCTTGCACTGGAAAAATCTAAGATCATTTTTTTAACTTGCAGCATTGGCTTTCTTGTTTGCCTGTGAAAATCTTTGTGCTTGGTAAAAATATCTTTTGTTTTAGGTGGGTTTATGCTTTGCTCAGAGTTGTAAAAAACCCTTCCAGCTCATTTTACCCTCTGCCTTCTAGTTACCCAGTCAGACTGGCTCAGCAATTCTTTTCTTCCATATCAAAACTTGCTTTTATTTTTATTCCTTCTTCAGATTCTACATTCAAAGATCTTTCTGCTATTCATACACATCTGTGAGACCTCCCTGTCAGATCCCTATCCATCCCAACAGGCTGCAGCAGCTGAGTGAAGTTTTCCAGGTTTCTGTGCCTTCAGCTGTGGGGACACTGCCCAGCAGGCAAAAAACCCCTGAGCTCACCCCAGTCCCTGCAGGTGATGGGGAGGATGAGGAAGGAGCAGCAGAGGGGGTGCCCAGCCCTGTGGCTGTGCCATCCGGGGTGTCCTGTCCTTCAGGGAGGTGTCACCCGTTCCCTGCTGCCATGGGCTGGGTGCCAGCTCCTCCCCAGCCTTTTCCCTGCCTGCGTTTGGAGCAGCTCCTGGCATGGAGCCCCGGCGCCCCCAGGGTGCCCTGGCTTTGGACGAGCAAAGCCAAGGAGAATTCATCCCCCCCAAACCCCGCTCTGCAGGTGGGTTTGACCGGGCCCTTCTCTGCTGGCACCACCCAAGGGTGACATTTCCCTGCACAGCAGGAGCCTGGGCTGGCACCACATCCCCGAGCTCTGAGTCACAGCAAACACAGGCGGCTCAGAACAGCCCGAGCCAGCACGGCAGCAGCGGCCAGGGCTGGCACTGCCCTTGGCGAGGCTTTTCCCAGCGCTCCCGAGGGCTCCTGGAGCTCTGCGGGGACCTGGGGCTGCATCCCGGGGAGACCGGGGCTCCATCCCATCCCATCCCGGGGAGACCGGGGCTCCATCCCATCCCATCCCGGGGAGACCGGGGCTCCATCCCATCCCATCCCGGGGAGACCGGGGCTCCATCCCATCCCATCCCGGGGAGATCGGGGCTCCATCTCATCCCACCCCCGTGAGCCGGGGCTCCGTCCTGTCCCCTCCCATCCCATCCCGGCTCATCCCGCAGCTGCTTTGGCCAGCCAAAGTGACCCTCAGCCACCAAAGGCTCCTGCTTTGTCCTTTCTCTCCTCACAGAGAGGAATTCTTCCCCATATCCCACCTGACCCTGCCCTCTGCCAAGCCGTTCCCCCTTGTCCCAAATCCTTCTCCAGCTCTCCCGGAGCCCCTCTAGCCCAGAATGTGCAGGTGAGCGCCCTGAGCTCGCTGGCTCAGGCACCCCAGGGGTTTTTCCAGGAGGATGCTCAGCTGTGCATCAGAGCAGAGGCTCCTGGTGAGTTGGGATTTGTTCCCAACACTTTCCCAGCCCCAATCCCAGCCCGGATCCTGGGGGATCTGCGGGGCTGCTGCCGGTTCAGCTGCAGCCACGGAGCCGCTTCATTGTCTCAGAGCCTGGAATTTGTGCGAGGGAAGCACAAAAAGCTTTTACTGCCCCGTTACTTAGAGACAGCCCATTGATTTTTCTTGGCAGTTGTGCAGCTTCAGGCACGTGTCCGTCTGTCTGTGTGTCTGTCTGTGTGTCTGACCCATCTCTATCTGGAAATGGATATTTGCATCCACCTGGGTGCTGTAAGATCGGTGTAAATGTGGATGGATGTGTTTGCTTGGTGGGGTTTTGTGGCTTTTTTGTGGGTTTGTGTCTCTTCTGTTTTGGGAGGCAGAGGAGAAGCAGATCTGGGATGAGAAATTCCAGGGAAATTCCTGCTCTGCAGGAGGAACCCGAGTGGCTGTGAGCCCTTACACAGCACCAGGGATGTGCTGGGCACCCCCAGTGGGACCAGTTCAGGTGTGGGCTCTGTTCCCAGGGATGGGGGCACATCTGGGGACAGGGGGCACATCTGGAGATGCTCTCCAGGAATCCTCCAGCCCAGCCCCCTTTGTAGGAGGGATCTCTCCCTGCAGGGATTTGGCATTTCCAGCATCGATTCCCCAAATATCCGGGTCAGGTGTGAGCTGAGCAAATGGCAGAGCTCTGGAAATCCAAACACAACATTTCTGCCCGGGTTTGTTGGCTGAGCAGGCTCTTCCCAGAGCTGGGCATTGCTCCCTGGAGCAAATCTGGGGCTGTTTTACCCCAAAATCTGCCTGGAGAGGAGAGGGACCAGTCCTGGTGTGGTGCTGTGGGGAAGGACAGAACAATCCTGGAGGTCTGAGCTGAGAGCCTGAAACAGATCCCACTGCCAGGGAATTTTTTTTTTTATCATGATTATTTTTTATCATTATATTTTTTATCATTACATTTTATCATTGTATTATTTTATCATTGTATTATTTTATCATTGTATTATTTTATCATTGTATTATTTTATCATATTTTGTAATTTTTAAAAATATTTATTTATAGGAAAATTTATATTTTACACTATGTGTCCATACAAATACATTTATTTAGGGATGTATGGAGAGGATCTGTACTTGCACATAGATACTGGGAATATCTGTGTGTGTAGATAGAAAAAGGGGTGTAAATTAAGGGTGTGTCCATGATTTAAAGGATATTTGTGTGTGTTTACATAGAAGGTTACACATAAAGGATATGTGTATGCAGAGAGCTCAAGGGTATATGTGCAAAGGGGTGTATATAAAATATATATGTCCAAATAATTATATATGTAAAAGGGTATATTTATATATCTACATGGTGAGAGGAGTTCATAGCTGGGCTGTGCCCCCAGACTTTGTAAAGCAACAAACAGGTGAGAAATAGAATTAAAATCCCCCTCTCCTATAAAATAATGGGAAGCTGTGTGGGAATGAACAGCAGCACCTGGCTGTGAGGAGTTGTATGGGATGGGTGGGCTGTAGGAATGCAGAAATCCCCATCCCATGGATCTGCAGTCCTGGAATTCCTGCCCTCAGTGCTGCAGCTCTGGGGCTTTGCCTTTGAACCTGCCCAGGGTTCCTGGGGAGCCTGGGGCATCCTTTGTGCTGTTCTGGGTTTGGTGGGCAGGGCCCAGCTGTGCTTGCACTTAAAAAAAAAGGGAAAAGGAATAAAGAAGAAAAAATAGAACACAAAACAAAAAAAAGAGGTCAGAGCCTGCTGTCAGTGCTGTGAGCCTGGGGGCTCGTGGTGCTGGAGATGCAGCTGCAGCTTTTCCAGCAGACCTGCAGCCCAGGCTCCCGTGGCCCCCAACATCCTCCATTCCCATTAGCAGCACTAAATTTGGGTGCAGCAGTGCAGGGAGGGGTGGGAGGATGGGCAGCCCTGCACCCTGGGGTGCTCCTCGGGGCAATTGTGCTGTAGGAATGAAAACCTGAAATGGGCAGGAAATGCAGAGGGGAAAAATGGGACGAGCTGAAAGCACAGGTCACAACCTGGGGTGTTGTGTCCGACCTTCCCTGAGCCTGCCCGGGGGCCAGCAGAGCTTTTTCTTCTCTTTTATTTTATTTGGCTCCAAACGACTCACCAGGAGCAGGGAAAAGCACAGGGAGTGTTTGAGGTGCTCTGCAGCAGAGGCACGGGCAGGGATTTTTACCTTTTCCAGGGGGTGGAAGGGGATGGTTCTTCCCACCCAAACCTCTCTGGGATGCTGTGGAGGTGCAGGGAATATTTGTGGGAGCCCAAACGATGCTGGGGGTGAGGTACAGCTGAATGTGTTTGGGTTTATCCCAGCCCTGAGCACTCAGGGAGGAGCACTGGCAGCACAGCCTGGCTGCCCAGATCCCACTGTGGGACATCTGCCCCTTTTTTTCCTTTTTTTTTGGAGGAAAACACAGAATTTGGACAAAAGCAGTTTCTCATGGAGTTAAGCTGTGTGTCCCTCAAAGGCTGAGCTGTATTTTCTAATTATTTTCCTTTTCCTTCCAGAAACCTCGGGAAGTCCGGGCTGAGAGTGTCGTGCCTGGGGCTGGGTGAGTACCCCAGGCAGCTCTGGGATGGGAGGGTTGGAGGTGCAAAATCCTCTCATGTGCTCCTTTCTTCCCTCCTTTCTTTTCCCTTCTCCCCTCCTATCTTCCTTTCCTTTCCCTTCCTTTCTTTTCCCTTCTTTCTTCCCCTTTCCCATTCCCTTCATGCTTTGTTATCCCTGCCCCGTGCTGGCTCCAGAACCACAGAATTCCTCATCAATATTTTATCTGGGAAGGTGGAGGCACCACTTTAGGGGGTCTTAAAGCATCACTGAGAAAGGTTTTCTTTTATTCAGTGAATCCAGGCTGAATATAAACTTATAAAATCATGGAGTTTGATGGCACGTTTTATTTTATTGCTACGTAGACAGGGCACACGCAGGAAAATCAGGTTAAAATCAGTCTGCAGTGGTTGAGGTGGGTGCTGGGGATGCAGAGGGGGAAGGAGATTCTCCCATTGAGTGCTGGGGGTCAGAGCAGCCCCAGAGCCGAGCTCAGCCCAGGCTGGAGCAGTGCTTTAGGGCTGAAGGATTCAGCAATGCTCAATCAACACAACAATAGCAGTGCTTAATCAGTTGACTAATTTAACATTTATAAAGTGACTCAATAGGATTTGCTGTAAGCACAACAGTAGCTTAATTATGAATCTAAGCTAATTATGAATCTAAGATGGCAACGTTCATTCTGCACTTACTCAGGGTATTTAAATCAATTGATGTACCCACAGAGTCGGCAGCAAACTCCAAACCTGT
The DNA here is from genome assembly GCF_052056855.1 of Sturnus vulgaris. NCBI lineage: Eukaryota > Metazoa > Chordata > Aves > Passeriformes > Sturnidae > Sturnus > Sturnus vulgaris. Next base: position 24,520,339 of record NC_142252.1, on the reverse strand, counting down.
GAGGCAGCTCGGGGAAACACTGCTGCCTGTACTCATCAGGAAATTTCCATCCTGGGTGCAATTTGGGTTGGTAGTTACTGGAATTTTCTTTGAGAAGTCCAATAATAATAATAATAATAATATTTAACAATTCTGTTGTTATTATTAGAGCACCCTGCTCTGCTGGGGAGTGTCCCTGCCCAGCAGAGGGGTGGGATGGGATTTAAGGTCCTTGCAGCCCAAACCATTCCATGATTCTGTGATAATTCTGCTCAGACAGAAAAACGAGGCTGTGGGGCTGTTTGCTGGGAGCAGAGAGGGTTTGGGGTGGGGTCAGGGGGTACCTGCCCAGGTGAGCATTGCTGGGATGGAGGTGGGTGAGCACCTGGGTTCCGCCTGGTCCTTCCAGCCCCTTCTTCCAAAGGATTTGGGATTGGGTTTTAAACTGGAGGGAATTGTGAAAGTCACCCTGTAGCACAAGGTCTGCTCTGCCAAGAGCTCTTCTGGTTAAAATAGTCCCAGCCTTGGGAAGGTTTTATTTATCAGCCTCACAGCTTCCCCAAGTGCTGCTGTTGTGGTGGAGGAGACAAGCCACGGGAAGGAAGTAGCAGCAGGAAAAGAAAAAAAAAAAAAAAAAGAAAAACAAAAACCAATTTTTCAGAGCTTTTCTTTGATTTCAAGCATGTGGACTGCAGCAGCCTCTAAATATACAGAGCTTTTGTGAGTGCAGCTGTGCAGGGAGCAGGGGAGGCTGCTGGGCACCTCCTCCTGCCCCAGCACAGCGAGCCCTGAGCCCCTGCCCGGGGTGCAGGGACAGGGAGCTGGAAACCTGAAATCCAGAAATTCCATGGAATGGGCAGGTATTTGCAGGAGTTTCTCCTGCAGCACAGCACCTTTTCTTTTGGATGATTGTTTTGGGTTGGAAGGAGCTTAAAGCTCATCCTGTTCCCTCCCTGCCATGGCAGGGACACCTCCCACTGTCCCAGGCTGCTCCAGCCTGGCCTTGGGCACTGCCAGGGATCCAGGGACAGCCACAGCTGCTCTGGGAATTCCATCCCAGCTCCTCCTCACCCTCCCAGGCAGGATTTCTCCCCAAATCTGATCTAAATCTCCTCTGTTTCAGTTTAAACCCATCCCACCTGTCTCTCTGCAGATCCATCAGGTGTCTGCTCCCGGTGCTGCCTTACCTGGCTTCTCTCTTGCAGCTCCCCAAAAGATAAATGTGTTACCCTGTGTTGTCTGCAGCATGAAAATCTAATTTAGGGCTCACTGAACTTTCTGAAGGCTCAGCAGTCTTCCTCAAAAGCCTTGCAAAATCTCAGCCAGGTGGGAATGTGCTTCATCCTGCGGGATGGGAGAGTGGAGGAGGATGGGAAGTGGGGCAGAAATCAAAGGTGGGCAGGGCTGAGGCAGCAGGGACCTTTCATGATGTGAAATGAGCTCCTCTGCCGGCTCCTGACGGGCTGGAAGTGTTTCCCAGGCAGGAATATTTGGGGAGAGCCTCTCAGAGCAGTGGCTGAGCATGGAGCTGGAACTGCTCAGCCAGGCTGGACTGCCCTGGGAGATGTCAGCCCTGATCCTGATCCTGATCCTGATCCTGATCCTGATCCTGCCTGGGCTGAGCTTCCACCTCCTGCTCTGAGCAGTTACCTGCTCAGGTGAGCCCAGCCGGACCCTGGGCTGCTGTGAGGATCTTTCCGTGGTGCTGGATCCAAAACGTGCTCATGATTCCAGGGAAAAACAAGATTTTCACCTGTTTCCTGCAGGGTGGACCCTGCCTGTGGGTTCCTGTTGTTTTTTTCAGAGAATGTTGAGGCGAGGTGATGAGCCCTGAGTGTGGGGAGATGAGCAGGACAAAAGCAGCCACCCCAATCCCAAATCCCATGGAGAAAAGTCACAGTTGGCTACAAAAATCAATGTTTTGTGAGCCCAGAGGGTTTAGGGGCTGCTCTCAGCCTTGTCTTTGCTCTGGGGCTCAATTTTGGCACAGGCAGCCCTGGTCCCTCTGTGCCACAGCTCTGTGTGGCACCTGCGGGGTTTGGCAGGGCAGGCTGTGTGTCACCTGCCCAGGTGACATTCCTGCTGCCGGGGGCGCAGTGTCCCTGCCCAGGGCGGGGGCTGCTCTGCCATCAAACCCTGCTGGGCTCAGTGGGACGGAAACGGAGCCAGAGCTTGGGCAGGAATTCCCCTGGAAGGGCAGCTGGGACAACGGCAGGGCACGAGGGAGGAAGGAGATGGGATGGGGGGCACTGGGAACACTGGGGGGCACTGGGAACACTGGGGGGCACTGGGAACACTGGGGGGCACTGGGAACACTGGGGGGCACTGGGGGCTCTGGGACCTCGGTGAGCACTGGGGGCTCTGGAGAGCACTGGGAGTTACTGGGGGCATTGAGGAGCCCTGGAAGTGCTGGGGGCACTGGGAGTTATTGGGAGCTCTGGGAGTTACTGGGAGCACTGGGGAGCTCTGGGAGTTACTGGGAACACTGGGAGTTACTGGGAGCTCTGGGAGTTACTGGGAGCACTGGGCAGGGCTGCCTCTGTACCCCGTGAGCTGGGAGAGGTGAGAGAAGCAGCCTTGGAAATGGAAAAGGAGCAATTTTTTAAAAAAAGATTTCTCTTTGCCCGGGATATTTCTCTCCCCACATGAGTGTGTTGGCTGAGGTTGTGAATCATCCTTGGCTGGTGTTGGAAATGCCAAATGTGCCTTGTGCTTTTTTTTATTTTAATTTTATTTTTGAAATTTGCAGAGGGAGGGGGGGGGGGCAGGCTGGGGGTGCCTCCCCTGCACCTGAGCCCCTGATGCTCCAGAGCTCACCTGGCTGAGCCAAAACTCACAACCCTGCCTGGTTTTTTGGGGGGGGAAAAAACCAAAAAAACCCCTTTGGAATCCCCAGCAATGTTTTCCTGTTCCCCAGCTGGCCAGGGTGGACACAGCACACTCAGGCAGGGCTATGCAGCACCACAGACATTGATTATTATATTTATTTTAGTCAATAAATATATTTTATTCTATTTATTTCCAGATATTTTACAGAGATTTTATTATATTTATAGATATATAATTATTCATTCTATTTCTGTCATCATTATATTTATTATGTCATTTTTTATTATAATTCTATTATTATATTGGTTTGATTATATTTCTATTATTATAGTATACTTCTATTAGTATATTGGTTTTATTCTATTTCTATTAGTACATTGGTTTTATTCTATTTGTTTTATTATATTTCTATTGGTAGATTTCTTACACGATTATTTATTTTATTTATTTCTATTTTTTCCTTGCCTTTAAGGAGCTTTAAGGTGTTTTTAATCCCGATTTGAAGCAGTGAGTGGCTGCTCTCACCGTGCCCCAAGCCCCGAGCTCGTTGTCACTCACTGGGACCTGCTTTGTGTCAGGAGGGGAATTTTGAGGATGAAAAATTCCCTCCCTTCTCACCTGTGTGCAAAAAGAAAAAAAAAAATTAAAAAATCCCTTTGAGATAAACAGTCTCAACCCATTTTTTGCTACAAACACATTTTAATGTATTCCTGTAAAAATAACACCTCGGAAGCTTTACCATGGAAATCAGGCTGCTTTTGGTGATTTTTTTTTTTTTTTTTTTTTTTTTAATCTGCATGAAGAAGCTCAAGGATAAAATGAAAGCAGGTTTCAGTTTTATCTTTGTTGTGCAGGACCGGAGCATTTAAATTCCAATAATCAGAGAAATTCCCTCTCCTGAGCTCTGCAGCAGCAAAGTGCAGCAGGGCCACTGCTGCCCTTTTATTATTATAATAATTATATATATTATTATATTCTAATAGCCTTTACACGGCTAAAGAAAATAGAAAATGAGGCAGAAAATAGAAAATGAGGCAGAAAATGTGTGCTCATTTATTGAATTTATTTAATTTATTTATTGAATTTATTGAATTTCCATTTCACCTCTCTCTGTGGCAAACTTGGCTTTCCCAGCTCGGGTTGTTGTGCAGGAATTGAGGATGGGTACCAGTACTAGTTTGTGGGATTTTTATGGGATTTTTGTGGGATTTGTGTGGGATTTTTATCTGATTTTTAAATTATTTTTATCTGATTTTTAAAATTATTTTTATCTGATTTTTAAATTATTTTTATCTGATTTTTAGATTATTTTTATCTGATTTTTAAATTATTTTTATCTGATTTTTAATGCTTTTTATATGCTTTTTAATGGAATTTTTAATCTGCTTTTTATCTTGGGAGCCAGCCTAGAGCTCTGCCTGCCCTGGGCTGTGCTACCACGGGACATTCATGGAAAATTCACTTTGGCTTGGAAATCTTTCCTGTCAGAAGAAATATTTCTCTTTTTTTACAAAAAAATTCCTAATTTTGACTTCCAGCGTGCTAAATGCTGCAGTACGTATTTAAGGAGACTTTCATTCCCCAGATGCTGAGTGATTTCTGGTGAAATCTCATTTTTCATGTCGAGCCCCTCTTGTAATAACAGATTATTTTGTATTTTTGCAGGGACCTGGGTCACGTTTGGGGGTCAGATCTCAGACGAGGTGAGTCCACTGCAGGGGCCGGGCTTACAAAGGTTGATTTAATCTTGACATCGTGAGCTGAAGGAAATGGAAATGAGCTCGGCTTTCCTCCGTGCTCCTCCCTGGAGCAGATGGCTCCTGATGCCAGGGGATCATCCCTGGAGCTCGGGGCTCCCCCCAGATGTGAGCGCCCAGGGAGAGCAGCTGCCTGCCCCCGGGACATGGAGGGACCCCAAAACAGCTCTGGTGTGAGGAAAAGAGCCCAGGAGCCTCAATTCCAAAGGGGTTTCCTTTAAATTCGCTGGGATTTTAATGGTACTGGTGCTTCTCCTGGTGGATCCCCAGCTCTGATCCCCATGGATGATCCCAGCTCTGATTCCCGTGGATCTCCAGCTCTGATTCCCATGGGTCCCACACTTTGATTGCCTTGGATCCCCAGCTCTGATCCCATCTATCCCACACTTTGATCCCCGTGGATCATCCCCAGCTTTGATCCCCGTGGATCCCAGCTCTGATCCTGTGGATCATCCCCAGCTCTGATTCCCGTGGATCCCAAACTTTGATCCCGTGGATCCCCAGCTCTGATTCCCATGGATCCCACACTTTGATCCCATGGACCATCCTCAGCTTTGACTCCTGTGGATCCCCAGCTCTGATTCCCATGGATGATCCCAGCTCTGATTCCCATGGATGATCCCAGCTCTGATTCCCATGGATGATCCCAGCTCTGATTCCCATGGATGATCCCAGCTCTGATTCCCATGGATGATCCCAGCTCTGATTCCCGTGGATCATCCCCAGCTCTGATCCCATCTATCCCACACTTTGATCCCGTGGATCTCCAGCTCTGATCCCCGTGGATCTCCAGCTCTGATCCCCGTGGATCTCCAGCTCTGATCCCCGTGGATCTCCAGCTCTGATCCCCGTGGATCCCAGCTCTGATCCCCGTGGATCCCAACTCTGATCCCCGTGGATCTCCAGCTCTGATTCCCATGGATGATCCCAGCTCTGATTCCCATGGATGATCCCAGCTCTGATTCCCGTGCATTTCCAGCTCTGATTCCCGTGGATCCCAGCTCTGCTCCTGTCTCAGGGCCCTGTGGGATGCTCTGATGGTCCCTCAGGTTCTGATGCTCACTTTGCACTCTGGTTCTCCTGCTCTCCTCGCTCCCGGTAATTCCAGGCGAGGTGTGGCTGCTGGAAAAGCAGGACACGATCCCAGCGCTGCCCTCCCTCCCTTGGGTGCTTCCAGCCCCTCGGGGTGCGGCAGGAACCCCAGCACTGCTCTGGGGCTCCCACAAAATGCCCTTCAGGCATTTCCATACCCCGGCAGAGCTGTAGACAAGCTGGCAGGCGGCCGAAAGAACAGGAAACCCCTCCTCGTTCATTCTGTGTTAAACTCTGCAGATTCGCAGAGTATCTCCTGTAACCCGATTAAATTCTTGGCTGCCTTCCTGCTAGAAAGCTCCTGTGAGAAGAGATGAATTCCTGCCAGGCTGGGTCCAAGGGGAGCTGATTTAAATCCACATTTTGGTGTCTGTCCCTGCCCTGCTGGGGGTGTCTCAGCCTCTCTGGCTGTGCTGAGCTGCTCTGGGATTTTTCCTGCTGCCTGGGGATGGGGTTTGTCACCTCTCAGCTGTCCCCCTGTGCCTCCCTGACAGAAAGCTCCTGTGAGAGGAGATGAATTCCTGCCAGGCTGGGTCTAAGTGGTGTTGATGTAAATCCACATTTTGGATTCCATGTTATATATATTCCATATGTATAATATATTCCATATTTTTGGACTTCACTGGATGCCCTGCTGGGGGTGTCCCAGCTGTGTTGAGCTGCTGTGGGATTCTCCCTGCTGCCTGGGGATGGGGTTTGTGACCTCTCAGCTGTCCCCCTGTGTCCCCCAGGTGGCCGAGCAGCTGATGACCATCGCCTACGAGAGCGGAGTGAACCTGTTCGACACGGCCGAGGTGTACGCAGCCGGCAAGTGAGTGCCCACCTCCCTGCCAGGACCTGCCTCCCCTGGGCTCCCTGCTCCTCCTCCTCGTGGGCTGGGCTCTGGATGTGCATGGAAAGTCACTTTATCCCTGAGTGGGACAGGAAAACCTTTGAGTTTGGAGCACTCATCAAATAAACCCAAATCAATCAACCCCAAGGCTCTGGTACCCAAGGCTGGAGTGCAGCGCTTGTGCTGCTTGCCGTTGTAAAAAAAAAAAAAAAAAAAAAAAAAAATCCTGAATAAATGAAAAGTCAGTGCAGATTTTAGTGGTGATGGATGGCCAGGGGCTGTGAGAGCTCCGCGAATGGATCCCAGTGAGGATGGAGAGCTGAGCTGCTCAGGGGGATGGGGGAACATCATCGGTGCCAGGAGTGCCTGGGGTGGGTGACAGTGTCCTGCCGAGGGGGCAGCACAGGCTGGGGCAGGAGGGGATTGGGAAGGGGCTCTGGGCTCTGTGGGGGATGGGATCTGTGCCAGCTGGGCTCCCCTGGCACCGGGACAGGGCTGGGCTGGGCTGGGGGGTGGCACTGAGCATCCCCTGCCTCCCTCACACCGGGTTCTTCCTGCACAGGGCCGAGGTGATCCTGGGCAACATCCTGAAGAAGAAGGGCTGGAGGTACAGGATGGCATTCCCTGCCCACCCTGGGCTCCTGGAAATCCCTCTGGAAGGATTTGAAGAGGGTTTGAAGAATTTCCCATGCTGGGAGCTGCTGGCCCAGGCAGCTCCATGGGGGTGCCGTGATCCCACAGGAGCAGCCCCACCAGGGCTGCCCTGGGATTTGGGGTGTGCAGAGGGGCTGTGAGAACCCTCTGGGGTCACCCTGTCACAGTTACACCCCTGGGGATCCTGTCCATCCCCTCTCCATGCAGGAGGATTGGTGTTGGCACCTCAGCCCTGCTGGGAATGCTGGGGATTGGGGATGCCAGGCTGTGAGGAGCCTTCATCTCCTGGGAGGAGATGACACCTCATTTAAATGATGCACATTAACATATGTTGTGGAGTTTTAAGGGATTTGCATAATCTTTAAAGCCTCCTCTGTGTGTGTGTGTGTGCCCCAGGCAGGTTCAGCTGAAGGTCCTCCAAACCCAGCATCCCTGTCTGGGGATTAGGGGTGATTGATTATTTGGTAAGAAATATTCTGGATGACATGGAGGAAAAAAAATTAAGTCCAATAAAAGCTGGGGAAATCGTGTTGTACGTGTCTGGTTATGCAGCAAGGCAGCTGGAGGATGATAAATCTTTGATTTAATATCATGTAGGAGTTTAGAGATTAATTCAGATGTATCACACTCGAGTTTGATAACTCTGGGACTGCTGCATGGCAATGAGAAGCAGGGGCACGGATGGCAGGAGGGAACAGTGCTGCAGCCTTGGTGAAGGCCTGGGTGTTGCTTACTCAGTAATTAAAAATATTTGGGAGTTTTGGATTACCTTTGATTTCTGTGCCAATGTCCAATCCAAACTGACTCCACTTTATTCCATTTCCTCGTGCCCTGACTATTTATGAGCATATTTTACCAAAACACCTGCAGGATATTTCATTTTCCAGCTCCTGAAGGAGCTAGAGCTCGATTCCCTGTGCTGCTTACACCCCATGGAGAGGCACAATTCCCTAAGGCAGGTGGGATTCAACACTGGAGTTCAGTGTCTCAACATTTCACAGCTGCTCTTTCCTCTTTGAGCATTCCCAGCAGAAATTTTTAGAGGCTGCTGATGGGCAGCATCCTGCTTGGTTACAACACTATTATTATTATTAGTAGTATTTTTTTTTGTTTATTTATTAATTTTTACTTTTTTTGTTGTTCTTTTTGCAGGAGGTCCAGTTTGGTGATAACCACCAAGCTGTACTGGGGTGGCAAGTAAGTGTGGCAATCTCTTGTCCTGTGTCTGCTGGCCCAGCCCCACAGCCAGGGCAGGTCAATGGCACCTGGGGGGGCTTTGCTGCTGCCATTGCATTTCTGTTTATTCTGCCAAGGGCTTTAAGGGATTGGAGTCACCTGGAGAAGAGAAAACTCCAGGGAGAGCTCAGAGCCTGAAGGGGCTCCAGGAGAGCTGGGGAGGGACTGGGGACAAGGGATGGGGGGAGAGGACACAGGGAATGGCAGGGATGGGTGGGATATTGGGAATTGGGAATTCCTGGCTGGGATGGAATTCCCAGAGCAGCTGTGGCTGCCCCTGGATCCCTGGCAGTGCCCAAGGCCAGGTTGGACATTGGGGCTGGAGCAGCCTGGGACAGTGGAGCTGTCCCTGTCACACCAGGGGTGGCACTGGGAGGGATTTAAGGTCCCTTCCAACCCAATCAGTGTGTGATTGTCTAATTTTGGGGTGTTGAAATCAGAGCACAGATCAGAGCTGTGTTCCTGTTCTTCCCTTGCAGAGCTGAGACAGAGAGAGGCCTTTCCAGAAAACACATCATCGAAGGTACCAGGGCTTGGGCTGTCCTTGGGGTGGGGAGGACCCAGCTGGGGCCAGGGCAGGGCTCTGCCATGGGAAGAAGAATTTAAGGAATTTTTAATGTAAGGAATTTTTAATGTGTGCCTCCTGCCACCATGGGATGTGCAGATCTTGCTGTCTGGGGACTCGGCAATGAAATCCTCTGGGTCAGGGTCCAGCTCCTCCTTTCTGGATGCTGCAAAACTGGAAAATCAGTGGCCAGCTCAGGTGGGGTGAGTGGGGACAGCAGCCCCTCCCTGGGGTGCAGGTTTGGCTCCTTCCTCCTCTTCCTCCTCCCTGCTCCTGGCAGGTTTTATCCAGGATTGCCCTGGGGAGTTTTATCTTGGAACACATCAGGATGAGACTTTCCCAGTAAGGTAACGCTGGAGAGAGTTTTTCTTGTAGCAACGTTTTGTTGAATTTTCACCTGAATAGATCTCAGTGAGGTGGTGGCACTAAAGGTGCTCAGGGGAGGTGGCAGAAGTGTCACAGACACTCCAAACCCATCCATTTTCCACTTCTTGTCGAGCCACTTTGTGAAATGACAGAAAAGCACTGGAAGGAATTGGAATAATTTCACAGAACACCCAGCAAACAACGTTAAGGTCAATGAGATATATTTTATATTTTTATATATATCTGTGTGCGTGAGAGAGAGGATTTTTAACGGTTATTTCCTACAAACCTTCCCAAGAACAAAATGTTTTTATGAATGTTCATGAAGAATGAGTCAAAACAGAGCAGGCTGAAAACGTTTGCTGAATTTTGAGCTGGATGAAATGCCCATCCCCTGCTCGCCCTCTCCCATACACTCACACCCAGATCTATAAAAATATCTGGAGGGCTTTGGTACCATCCCCCATCAGACCCTCACGGGGAGGCTCCCAAAGCTGCAAATTTCTGGGTTTTGCCTTGCTCTGCCAAGCACAGCTCCCTGCTGCTTCACCCCCTGCACAACCAGAGCCACCATCCTGCCCTCTGGGATTGTCCTGGAGTGTCCCCCCGGGACACCAAAGGGACAAAATTCCTCTTGAATTCACTGCAGGCAGGAGCAGGGCCCTGGCAGCTCGTACCCAGGGGCTGCTCAGCACAAATCCTGGGAATTCTGAACTAAAACAGTGGAAGGAGGAGCTCAGTGTGTGGCCAGGCTGGTGCAGGAACATGGGACAGCATTATTCAGTATCCCTCTCTTAGCCTAAGGGGTGGCATATTTTTATTTTTATTATTTTTATTTTTATTTTTATTATTTTTATTTTTATTATTTTTATTATTTTTATTTTTATTATTTTAATTTTTATTATTTTTATTTTTATTATTTTTATTATTTTTATTTTTATACTTACATTTATACTTACATTTATACTTACATTTATACTTACATTTATACTTACATTTATACTTACATTTATACTTACATTTATACTTACATTTATACTTACATTTATACTTACATTTATACTTACATTTATACTTACATTTATACTTACATTTATACTTTTGTTTTTATTTATATGTATATCTCCATCTAGATTTATAGGTAGCTTTATATGTATATTCATGTTTATAGGTAGATATATATTTATACTTATATTTATACTTATATTTATACTTATATTTATACTTATATTTATACTTATATTTATACTTATATTTATACTTATATTTATACTTATATTTATACTTATATTTATACTTATATTTATACTTATATTTATACTTATATTTATACTTATATTTATATTTTTGTTTTTATTTATATGTAGATTATATTTATATCTATATCTAGATTTACAAGTAGATTTTTATTTTTATATTTATACGTATATTTTTGGTTTTATTTATGTGTATATTTATATATTTATATTTATATGTATATTTATACTTATATTTTTGTTTTTATTTATGTGTATATTTATATATTTATATGTATATTTATACTTATATTTTTGTTTTTATTTATGTGTATATTTTTATTTTTATATATTTATATTTATATTTATATACACCCAGCTGCATGTGAGTCCCATTTTGGCTGTGCCCATGGCTCTCTCTGACCCTGCCTGTCGTTGTCTCTGCCCTCCCATCCCCAGGGCTCAAGGCTTCCCTGCAGAGGCTGCAGCTGGAATATGTGGACGTGGTCTTTGCCAACAGGCCTGACAACAACACGCCCATGGAAGGTTGGTGGGAGCTGCTCTGCCGGCTTTGAACGTGCCTGAGCCTGGCTTAAGGGCTTAGACCGAGCAGGGCAGGAAATGAAAAGCAATTTGTGATCAAATGTTCAGGTGGGGCAGTTTTAATAAGAAATGTCTCATTTGTGGCAGCCTGGCCCATGGAAAGTGTCCCTGCCCACGGCAGAGGGGTGCAATTAGATTTTTTTTTTTTTTTTTTTTAAGTGCCTGCCAACCTATTTAAGGTTTCTGTGTTTACTCTGCCACAACATGAGTTTGTATGTTTTGGAAGGAAATGAGAATTTCCTTTATGCCCCAGGAGTAGCTTTAAGGTTGGAAGCATTTCCTTGTTGTGATTGCTCCAGGTGAAGTGGATTTGTGGTGGGATTTAAGGCAGGGGCCCGTGGCAAACACCCGGGAGCTGTGGTGGGTGATCCATGGAAATCAGAGCTGGAGCTCCACGTCAGCAGTGCTGACCCCACATCCCCAGTGCCAGCCACGGGCTGTGCCACTCGAGCAGGGTGATAAAAGGGACATTTCTGTTGTGAATGGCGTGGGGGAGATACTCCCATCATCTTCCTGCCTTTTTTATGGATCAGCTACTCAGCCACTTCCATCCCGGAGCATCTGCTGGGCCATCTGTCAGTGCTGCCTTCCCGAGCTGCTCCCTCCTGCTCAGCACCACACACGCCTCAGCCTCCCCCACAGGGCAATCGTGGAGAGCTTTGGCTTGGAAGGCACCTTAAAGCACATCCCATATCCTAAATCCAATCCCATCCTATTCCAAATCCCCTCCCAAATCCCATATCCCATATCCCATCCCATATCCCATCCCATATCCCAAATCACTTCCCAAATCCCATCCCTTCCCAAATCCCTTCCCGAATCCCATCCCAAATCCCATATACCACCCCATATCCCATATCCCATCCCAAACCCCATATCCCATATCCCATCCCAAACCCCATATCCCATCCCAAACCCCATATCCCATCCCAAACCCCATATCCCATCCCAAACCCCATATCCCATCCCAAACCCCATATCCCATATCCCATCCCAAACCCCATATCCCATATCCCATCCCAAACCCCATATCCCATATCCCATCCCAAACCCCATCTCCCAAATCCCATCCTATTTTCCATCCCAAATCCCATCCCATCCCATGGGCAGGGACACCTCCCACTGTCCCAGGCTGTCCCAAGCCCTGTCCAGCCTGGCCTGGGACACTCCAGGGATCCAGGGGCAGCCACTCCTGCAGGACGAGGTGACCTTAAAGTGTTCCCTGCTCGTGGCAGCCCCCGTGGGATCCAGGCAGCTCCTTGTGTGCAGGGGGGCACAGATAAATCCAAGCCTGGAATGTTCCTGTTTGTTTTCCCTGCTCTGGAGTTTCTCCCCTGTCCCTCAAATCCTCCCTGTGCTGCCAAGTGCCCGTGGGCAGCTTCCACAGATCCTCCTGTGACCCCATCCAGAGCACATCCCTGCTGTCCCCAGGCTGTCCAGGCTCTGTTCCTCCCCTGGGGAATGCAGCAGATGAACATTCCATGGCGATTTCTGTGCTGCCTTGGGCCTCGGGGCACCTGGCAAAGCTGCTTAACCTAAACCCCCAAAATGTATTTAATGTTCTTAAAGGTCTCAGAGGAAATTAAAACAGTTTTGCACTGGATAAGCAGTGAGGGTTGGGTTTGGGGAGCAGCTGGGGATGAGCACTTTGGGAAGCTCCTGGTGGGTTTGGATGTGTCCCCCAACCCCAGAGCTGGGCTGGCAAGGCAGGGATGGGGGCTACCCACCCCATGGGACAGCCCGGGGTGTGTGGGGTGTCCCTGCCCACCCCATGGGACAGCCCGGGGTGTGTGGGGTGTCCCTGCCCACCCCATGGGACAGCCCAGGGTGCGTGGGGTGTCCCTGCCATCCCTTGCTCCCACCCAGCCCCATGGATCAGGGACTTTGGGGATGGAGATGGGAGGATTTGTCCTCTCCAGAATTCCTGTGTTCTTTGTGCCTCTACTCAGGCTGAGATCTGATCCCCCAGATGTGCAAGCAGATGTTTTTTCTTCATCCCAAGGGACTTTTCCAGCTGCAGAGGAGGGTCCCTGGTGTGTCCCCTTTGTCACAGAGCCAGGTGCCCACAGCATATCCAGCCTGGCACGAGGGAGGGAAGGTGATGTTCCTACCAGGGAACTTTAAGCTGCTTCAAAGTTATTATTGTTATCATGCCAGGGGCTGTTATTTGGGATTTGAAGCCTTGATTTATCTTTTTTTAAAAAAAAAAATCCTATTCTTAAGTGCTGCCATTTGGGCATGCAGCTGGCAGGACAAGAGTTCCAGGCATGTGCTTATCCCAAATCCCATTGCAGTTCCCTGGCTCTCTAAACAAGAACATATATATCTATGTCTATATATTTATATACATTTTCTGAGTTGGCTTGGGGTTTTTGTATTTTTTTTTTTTGAAAGGAGTAGAGGCTGGGGAAATGAAAACAACCACGGGCTGAGATGTGTAAGAGGCGTGTGACGAAATGTTTTTCAAAATTCTGAAATGGTGGCAGGGCAAAAATAGAAAACTAAACCCAGGGAGAAGCTGCTGAGGAGGGAGGGAGGGAAAGATCACTTACAGGCTTAGACTGATGGTGGTGGGAAATGAAAAACAATTTTTAATTAAATATTCAGATGGGGCACCTTGAAATTTCTCATCAGTTGAATTCTGGAGCCCTGGTCAGGTAGGAGGTGTCCCTGCCCAGGGATTGGACAAAGATGATTTTTAGGCTCCTTTACAACCCCAACCAGTCTTTGATTCTATATTTACACTTCACTGGAATGAAGTGATATTTTTTTCAGGAAGAACTGGAAGTTTCCTTTACATCCCAGTGCTGGCTTTGACGCTGCCTGGGCTTTTTATTTCCTTTGCCTGGTTCCCTGGGATGAAGTGGATCCGTGTTTGGGTTGAAGGCAGGTCTGTGTGTCAGAATCTCAGCCCTGCAGGTTACAAATGGCCTGGCAGTGCCTGCAGGGCATTCTCAGCCTGGCTCCCAGCTCCTGCCTTCCCCCTGCCACAAGCAGGACAGGACGGTGCCATGGGAAAGGCAGCAGAGCCCTGAGCCCAGTGGGCACAGAGGGGTTTTTTGGGGCACTGCAGGCTCCCTCCAGAGGGATTTGGGGTGCTCAGAGCTGCTGGGGCAGCTGGGCAGTGTCAGCTCCTGCCTCTGCCATGGGAAGAGCTCACAGAGGTGTGGCAGTGCCCCAGAATGATTTTATTTCCGTTCTCAGAGTGAGTTTAGCTCATTTTTCCTGTTTTGTGGGCAGTGGTTTTGTCTGTGCTGCAGCCCTGTCAGAAATTGGATTTATCATCACAGCCTGGGCAGGGGGGTCGTGGCTGCTCCTGGGGACTGTGACACAGGGCAGGGATGGATGAGATATTGGGAAAGAATTCCAGGCTGGGAGAGGCTGGGATGGAATTCCCAGAGCAAATGTGGCTGCCCCTGGATCCCTGGAATATCCAAGGCCAGGAGGGGCTGGGACAATGGAAGGTGTCCCTGCCATGGCAGGGGTGACATTTAATGAGCTTTAACATCTCTTACAGCCCAAACCAGCCTGGAATTCCATGAAACTGAAATCCCTGAGGGATTTTTCAGCCCCAGGGAGGTCTGAGGGGCGAAATCCAAGATCCTGTCCTGGTGTGGGCAGCCTTGGAAGCTTCCACATCCCAGGGAACAAGGAGGACCCTGGCACTGACCTGAGGGTGACACCTCGGTGGAGCAGGGCTCAACCATCCATTCCTGCAGCTTCCAGTATTCCTGCTAAAAAGAGGCAGACCCAGATACGTCCTTTCAGGCAGCAAATTTAAAAAAAAACAAACCCAGAATTTATTTTGAAGTTTATTTTTCCACTGTGCTGCCCTCTTGTGTTTCTATTCGAAAGAAGCGTTCTCCTAAGGCTGTGGTAGGCAAGAGCGAGGTGGGAAAAGCAGTTTTGGGAAAAATAGTTTTGGAAAAGCAGTTTTTAAGAACCAGTTTTTAAAAAACAGTCTTTAAGAAGCAGTTTTTAACCAACTGCAGGGCCAATCTCTTGATGTTTGCACTGAGGACGCTTTTCCAGCCCCAGCTGGGCAGGAGAGCAGAGCAGGAGCAGCTCTCAGTGCCCAGCACTGTGTGTGTGTGTGTGAGGTGTTTGGAGGTGGGTTTGGTGCTGGAAATGTGGCCTCTGGGCATTCCTCACGTTGCTTTTTTTGTCCCTTTTTCAGAAATCGTGCGGGCGATGACGCACGTGATCAACCAGGGCATGGCCATGTACTGGGGCACGTCTCGCTGGAGCGCCATGGAGATCATGGTAAGGACCCAAAATCATGGCAGTGACCCTAAATTCCTCCACAAACATCACAGGCTCGTGTCCATGGTAAGGGGAGTCAGGATCCAAAGTCCTGGCAGTGACCCAAAATTCATCCACAAACACCAGAGATTTATGTCCATGGTAAAGGGCGTCAGGATCCAAAATCCTGGCAGTGACCCTAAATTCATCCACAGGCACTGCAGGTTTATGTTCATGGTAAGGAATGTCAGGATCCAAAATCCTGGCAGTGACCCAAAATTTGTCCACAAGCATCACAGGTTCATATCAGGATCCAAAATTTGTCCACAGACACCAGAGATTTATGTCCATGGGTAAGGGGAGTCAGGGTCCAAAATCCTGACATTGATCAAAAATCCATCCACAGACATCACAGGTTTGTGTCCATGGTAAGGGATGTCAGGATGCAAAATCCTGGCATTGATCAAAATCCATACACAGACACCAGAGATTTATGTCCATGGTAAGGCAGGGTCAGGAAAATTCATCCACAGACATCACAGGTTTGTGTCCATGGTAAGAAATGTCAGGATCCAAAATTTGTCCACAAGCATCACAGGTTCATGTCCATGGTAAGGAATATCAGGATACAAAATCCTGATATTAATCCAAAATTCATCCGCAGACACCACAGGTTTGTATCCATGGTAAGAGGTGTCAGGATCCAAAATTCTGACATTGATCAAAAATCCATCCACAAACACCAGAGGTTTGTGTCCAAAAAGGAGACACAGAAGTCCTTTTACTTTATTCAAATAAAGGTAGAGGCCATGGAGCATTCCCCTGGGTTTTCTCACATTTTCAGAGGACACATCCTCCTTTTTATCCCAATTTCCCTCTCTCTTTCCTCTCTGGCTGAGGTACTTGAAGATGTACAGACTTCCCAAACCCCTGATACCTGAGATTCCCCTCTAATGTACAACCCTCCCTTTACATTCTTAATCCTTATAGAATTCATGGTTTTCCCCCCATGGTTTCTTTCCTCTTTCAATATCCAATTTCATTTATCAGCAAACCTACAGTTTGTTTGTCAGGAGAGCCCTGGGCACGTGGGATTCCACTCCAGCCACAGCTTCCACCCCACACAACTGAAAAACCTGCTCCAGAATGAGCCTGGTGCTAGTTAGGAGAAGATGGGCTGATATTTGGGGGTTTGGGTGATTTATCTGGGTTTGTGTCACTTTGTGTTTGACTGCAATCAAGGCTTTCAGTTTTACTTTTTTTTTTTTTTAACTTATTTATTTTATTTCATTTTTTTTCCTGGCTCATTGAAGGGGTGGAATGAGATGGGTTTTAATGTCCCACCCCAGGCTGTGGCTCCAGGAGATGCCAGCATTGCAGCATCCTGCTGCTCCCCTTGCCAAGGAACACAAATCTTGCCTTGGCCATCTCGTGTATGCCCAGGGAGGGTGTCCTGGAGTGTCCTGCAGCACATTTCCATTTATTGAGGTGTTTCTGCCTGTCCTGGGGTGTCCCCTGCAGCACATTTCCATTTATTGAGGTGTTTCTGCCTGTCCTGGGGTGTGTCCTGCAGCACATTTCCATTTATTGAGGTGTTTCTGCATGGTTTTCCTCTGCAGGAAGCCTACTCAGTGGCCAGGCAGTTTAACATGATCCCCCCCGTGTGTGAGCAGGCCGAGTATCACCTGTTCCAGAGGGAGAAGGTGGAGGTGCAGCTGCCAGAATTGTATCACAAAATCGGTGAGTGTGAGCCTGCTCTGCCTCCTGCATTCCCTGCAACAAATGCAGAGAATGGGCTGGGGCTCCAGCTGGGACCAGGGACAAAGGCAAGTCTCTGTCTAGAGATATAAAAGAAAAACCAGATTACTGTGCCTCTGATGAAGAAGTATTGCTTACTATGATATAATTACATAATAATAATAATAATAATAATAATAATTTGATCATTATTAATAACTAAATGTATTAATAATCATGAGTATTGATTTTATTCTAATAAAATTAGTATATAAGTATACAATATATAAAATCTATAGTATATTACAATATATCATATATAAGTATTATATATAGTACATAATAGTATATAATTTTATAATAGTATATATTATATATACACTAATATATAGTAATAATAATGTAGTTAATAATATAATAATATATAATATATAATTATATATAATAATATACTAATATATAATAATATACTCATATATTATATATAATAATATACTAATATATAGTAATAATAATAGTATATATGATAGTATATATAGTATAGTGTGTATATATATCATATATATAGTACCTATTAGTATTAATAAAATATATTAATAAACATAAGTATTAATTGGCTTGGCTGCTCCTTACTCTCTGAGATTCACGTGGCCCATTGAATAAAATAAATCCTAAATACCCTTAAGGGAATCAGCAGCATCTTCCTGGAACACAAACAAGCAGCCCTTGGTTTGCTTCTGGTTTAGTTTTTAAGTGAAGGTGTATTTTTGCTACAGCCCTGGTTTGTGCCACTCCCCTGAAATTCCCTTTTTCTGTGTCCTCTGCAGGGGTGGGGGCAATGACGTGGTCCCCCCTGGCCTGTGGGATCATCTCAGGGAAATATGGCAACGGGGTCCCTGAAAGCTCAAGGGCTTCACTCAAGGTAATTCTGGGGCAGGGCAACAGCAAAGGGGAAAGGGCTCCGGGTGGGAAGGCAGGGCTGGAGCAGCTCCACACTCCAAAGAGCAGCAGGATCTGGCTTAGGACCAGCTCAGGGTCCCGTGCAGGGAGCTGGGGGGGTTTGGGGCAGCTCTGGGGGCTCCTGGCTGATGTTAATCCTGGGTGTAAGAGCCTGACAGAGACATGGAGATTTCAGAGGGCCCTTAAAATGCTGTTTATTGCACAGATGAGGTTCCAGCAGTTGGGGGTGAGCCCAGAGCTGCTGGCTATGGGCAAGCCCTGGGTCCTGAATCCCAATTCTATTCATGTTACAAAGCATTATAAACTTTGCATTACTGAGCATCTTAATACATGGCTGCCAATCAACACCATACACAATACTTTTTATATTTACATACAACTTATCAACACTGCTAAAATTACTATCTAAAATTACCACATTATGTCAGTGACTAGCCAATCATGGGAGTTAGTAGCCACATGTTAAACTTTGGGACTTGTTCTGCAGTGGAAATTTCTGAGATCTTTACTTGCAACATTGGCTTTCTTGTTTGCCCGTGAAAATCCTTTTGTTTGGTAAAAATCTTTTGTTTGAGGTGGATTTATCCTTTGCTTTAAGTCATAAAAGCCCCTTCCACCTCACTTGCTCTCTGTCATCTGGTTACCCAGTCAGGCTGGCTCAGCAATTCTTTCCTTCTGTATCAAAACTTGCTTTCATTCCTATAAAACCTTCTGCACATCTGTAAAACTCCTCTGTTAAATTCTCATCCTTCCCAACACCTGGGATTATTGAGGTTGGAAAAGATCTCCGAGGTCACAGAGTCCAACCATGAATGGGTGCAGCTGCTGCCACTTCCCTGAACCACAGAGGTCCAACAGACCTGGACATCATTTCCCTGGGAGCTGGGATGGATAGGGGTCTGACAGGGAGGTCTCACAGATGTGTATGCATAGCAGAGAGATCTTTGAATGTAGAATCTGAAAAAGGAATAAAAATGAAAGCAAGTTGTGATATTTAAAAAAAAGGTTGCTGAGCCAGACTTACTGGACAAGTAAGAAGGCAAAGGATATGTAAGCATGTGAGTTGGAAGGGGTTGTTATAGCTCAGAACAAAGCATAAATCTACATTAAATGGAAGATATTTGTACCAAGCAAAAAGATTTAATAGGCAAACAAAAATGCCAATGTTGCAAGTAGAAAAATAAGTCTCAGAATTCTCCACTGCAAGAAAACTAAAAAGGAACTTCTAGCTTCAACTGTAACACACTGACTTTTTGTAATTGGAGAATAGAAACATGGATATGGTAATGTTAGTAATGATAGGTTGTAGGTAATGGTAAAAGTATTGATTGATTGTTGTGTATTAAGATGCTCTGCAATGAAAAGTATAAAATGCAATATAAAGTAACCAGAACTAGAGTTGGCTTCAGACAAACCCACAGCTGAGGTGACAGGCTGGGCTGGGCTCTGTCACCCATGACCCATGAATTGCTGAATCCTCTAGATGCAATAAAATTTTAAATAATAAATAAATTGCTGGATCATCTGGATACAATAAACAGCATTTTAAATAACAAATAAATTGCTGGATCATCTGGATACAATACATAGCATTTAAAGAGCCAGTCTGGAGTCCTGCATCTCTCGTTTCAGCTCTTACACCTGGGTACCAGCCCAGGCCACGGGGGTGCTCAGCCCCCAGCATCCCTCCAGTGATCCCAGCATCCCTCCAGTGATCCCAGCATCCCTCCAGTGATCCCAGCATCCCTCCAGACACCCTCCAGGCCAAGGCCAACCCCACTGGAGACCCATGGGCTGCTGGGGGCTGCCCTCTCTAACAGGTTTGGGCATTCTGGTGTCACCACAACTGGGTTTCACCACAATTATCCTGATTTTATTATTATTGGGTGTTATGGGGTCCAAAGAGAAAACTGGGGAGAGTCCAGGCTCTGGAGTGAGAATGAAACCAGAGAGCTGAGGACAAGAAGAGCCATTCTGGTCCTGCCCTCGTTGCTTTGGGCAGCCGAGTTTTGTGTTTCTCAGCCTCTGTGACCTTCAGGCTTGGACGTGGCTTTCCAAGTGCTGCTATTTATATACATTTATAGATCATAATTACAAACTGCCTTGAACTCCCCGTTTTGGAGGATGAAAGCTGGCAGGCTGACGTGCTGTGCTTGCTCTGCAGTGCTACCAGTGGCTGAAGGAGAAGATCATCAGCGAGGAGGGCAGGAAGCAGCAGGGGAAGCTGAAGGACCTGTCCCCCATCGCCGAGCGCCTGGGCTGCACGCTGCCACAGCTGGCTGTCGGTGGGTCCCTGTCACACCCCAGGGGTTTGAGGGGGCTTGGTGTCCTGGTTTGAAAGCCAGGGGTCTGCTAAGAAAGGCAGGAGCCTCTCTTGAAATGGACAATGTAAACCCCCTCCCTCCAAATTATTATAGTTTTGAAATTAAGGAGCTCTCAGGCAAACACAGAGGAATAGAAATAACAGTTCTTTACTGGGAAAATGCCAATAGCAATGCAGTATTGCAGAGAACAAACCCAGAGCAGGGGCAGAGGGAGAATCCAAGGTGCCCCCGTCAGTCAGTCAGGGCTTGGTGCAGTCCCATCCCATGGTGGCTGCATCCTCCTGCAGTGCCAGATGTGGTTCTGCTGGAGCAGGGCTCCTGCACAAGGTGCACTTTTCCTCCAAAGCTGCAGGGATGATGTGGAAGGCTCTGGTTTTCCTCTGGGATCCAGTGGGAAAAGGCTGCTCTGCTGTTCCAAATCTCCCCTTTGATCTGGGTAGGAAATGCTCGGCTCCTGCCCTGGCTGGAGCATCTCCCAATGGGATGATGGAATTTGATCAGTTAATTAGTGGGACCTAATAGAATGATGGAATTTTATCAGTTAATTAGTGGGACCCAATGGGATGATGGAATTTGATCAGCCCTGCCCTGGGACTCCATGGCCATTAACAGGAGAGATCTCCTGGAGGGAGGATGGGCTGTGGGAAGGATAAAGAACACTGCAACAGCTGGGTTAACAGCTGGAACATGAGCAGAGAATATCTCCACAGAGATCAGGATCACTGCCCCAGATGGTTTTTAATAGATGGTGACAGAATCCACACCCCTGGTCCCATCCTGTACTGCAACCTAAGACACTTGGGAAAGGCCAGCACAGAAAATGTGCTGTCTTTCCATCATGGTGTGGTCCAGGCCTGTAGCTAGAGATTTGTTTGTCACTTAAAATGTGTAAAGAATTATTGATCCTGGAGTGGTTTGGTTTGGAAAGGAATTCAAAGCCCATTTTGTTCCAGCCCCTGCCATGGGCAGGGACACCTTCCACTGTCCCAAACCCCTCCAACCTGGCCTGGGACACTGCCAGGGATCCAGGGGCAGCCACAGCTTCTCTGGGCAATAATTAATTACAACAGGATTGTTCCCAGCAGCAGCAGCAGGCTGTGACCCACAGGGTCAGAGTGTCTTGGGCATCCCCAGGGTCCCAGCTCCCTGTTTCCCTGGACATTCCCTCCCCCCATGAATCATCACCTTTGTGGTGCTGGGCTGGAGGATGAGGGAATGCTGCTCAAAATGAGTTTTGGGGTTTTTTTTTCTAATAATCATCTTTATGCTGCTGAGTGTTGAGGCTGGGAAATACCACAGAAAGGTGATCCCTGCTTCAACATGAATTCCTGTGATAGGGAAAAACCAAACCCCACCATCAGGAGAAGTGCTGGGGCAGGGACCAGGCTCAGGTGGCACATCTGTGGGGTTTGATATTTGAGCTTTGTGTCTTCCCCTTGGTGGTGCCAGAGGAGCCAAGTTGAGACAAATAATGTGATTATTTTCAAGCAGAGACACAGGCCCTGTGAGCCCATGTGTGTTCCTGACCCCTGTGCTTTGTTCCCAGCGTGGTGCCTGAGGAATGAGGGGGTGAGCTCTGTGCTCCTGGGATCCTCCAACCCCGAGCAGCTGATCGAGAACCTCGGAGCCATCCAGGTGAGGGCAGGGGGGAGTGGCACCACCAGATCAGCACCTTCCTTCTCCTAATACTGGGATAACACTGGGATTTTGTCTGTCAGCTCCATTAACCAGTCCCATCCCTGGTGTCACCATGGCTTGGCACCATCTGGGGTCACTGCAGACATACCCAGTGACACGAGGGTGGCAACAGCAGCTTTCATGGATCTGAAAATGCAAGGGATTCCAGGCTGTGCTGTGACAGATTCTGTGCTGTCACCTGCTCCCACCTTAATTATAATTATTCCCTGTTGTTTTTCCCCAGTCAGAGCTTTCTCTTCCTCTGCTGTCCTCGCCACCAGCTTGTGGCTCGTGTCCCACTGCAGCCAAGCAAAATTCCACACAGAAAGCTGAGAGGCTTTGCTGTGATTCCCTCCCTGGGTAAAGATACTCCAGTGGTTTTTCCTTTGAGGGAGAAAGTTATTAGATGAATGCTTAATATCTGTCACACACAAGAACCCCAGAGGAAATGTACTTGGATAAAATCTAGGTTTCATTTTGGAGCTATCTCGATTGAACATTGCTTTCTTCCACCCCCCAGGTCCTTCCAAAGATGACATCCCATATTGTAAATGAAATAGATAATATCCTGGGCAACAAGCCCTACAGCAAGAAGGACTACAGATCCTAATGCAATGCATGAATTTCCTGGACTGCATGGTTTAGAAGTGCTCTGTACTCCAGTACAGCCCTGAATTACTCTCATGAGAATCATTCAGCACTTGCTGCTCGGTGTCTACTGTCACTGGATCCTTCGAGATGTGTGCTCTTGCTACTACTCTGCAGTGAATTTAAAAGCACAGTTGATCTCTCTTCTAACCAAGAATAACCTTGTATTTTCTTACCTTCTTGACCGAGTTCATTAATTTTTACTTTACTCTTTGCACCTCATGCTTGTGCTGTGACAAACACTTGTAAAGCAAAAAAAGAAAAAAAAAAAATTTATAACCTTCAGGTACTTGGTAATTAAAGAAGGATGTACAGTTCTATTTTTTCAATGAAGAAAAGCCAGATACAACTTCAGGTTTTAATAAAACCACGTTCGGGAAATCTCAACTATAAAGTTTCTTCAGGTTAACAGATGGAAGGGGCAAGCCTAAACTTTGCTTTTTTATGCTGAATATAAGCTCTAGGATTTCTTTGTAGTTGAATCAAGGCTGTAAGACAGAACTAGGTAGCAATTAGATAGTTCAGCTCCTAATTTTGCAGCTGTTCCAGCTGTGGAGTGCTCCTGGGCAGCACCCCTGGAGCAGTGCTAGGAAGCCCAAACACGCATGTCAGGTTACTGAACACAACAGCTCTGCAAAGTTCTACTTCTCCATAAACCTTAAACCAAGAAAGCCATGATTAAATATTGGGTTTTGCATCTATAGAAACCTGCCTCTACTTCTGCCTGCTTGTAGACAGAGCTACTGCAAATTTCAATATTCAGGAGCTTTTAAGGATATAGATACTATAAATATATACAAAATATAGCTGCTGAGAACTGCAGGAACAATCAGGTACAGACTCCAAAAGGCTTTCTCTTGCTTTGGAACAGGGGATAAGTAAATGCATAGACACATTTTAAAAACAGATTTTTGTGAGCATTTACAGGAGTTGACAGGAAGGATTTACATCTGCCCAGCTCAAGCCCCACGTTGTATCTTCCCATGGATTTGCTCTGTACCATGCTCCTCTGATTTCAGTCTGTATTTCTCCCAGCCCTGCTGGGATACAGCTCTGTACAGTCTTTGTAGGACCCCTGTACTCTCCCTGCCCCTGCAGTGCTCACCTGGGCCAGGTGAGCAGCTCCCACACCTGAGTGGTCTCCTCCTGTGTTTGAAGCTGTGGTGTGTGTCAATGACTCTGCTGTACATGAGAAATGCAGTCTGACTGGAATTCTGCTTGGACACAATAAAAGCATTTTGTGCATCTACCCTGCCAGCTGCAGACCTGTTACTGACACCAGAGCTGCTCTGGGCTTTGTGCTGAGGATGGGGGGTGTTGTTCCACAGGGAACCTTTCCAGCTGTGCCCAGGGAACCTTTCCAGCTGTGCCCAGGAGGGACAGGAGGGAGCTGGGCTGGTCCCCAGGGAACACAGCAGCCCCAGGTAAGGTCTGTCCTGGTCTGAAGCTGAAGGGGGCAAGGTTGGATGGGGTTTTGGGGAGGAATTGTTCCCTGGGAGGGTGGGGATGGATGGGATGGAATTCCCAGAGCAGCTGTGGCTGCCCCTGGATCCCTGGCAGTGCCCAAGGCCAGGCTGGAGCAGCCTGGGACAGTGGGAGGTGTCCCTGCCACGGCAGGGGTGACACTGGATGGGTTTGAGGTCCCTTCCCAGCCAAACTGTTCTGGGATCTGGCCTGAAGTGAAGCCAGTGCAGCTGTCCCCAACCCCTCCAAGGTGACACTGGCCAGTCCCAGCCAGCTGAGGTGGAGCCCACCTTCCCCTGCCCTGGGAGCATCCCCCACTGCTGCATTTCCACTCACTGTTGTTCATTTTTACAATGGCTTCAACCATTACACAGTTAACAGCTTTATTAATTTAATACAATTATCCTCCCAGTTGCAGACTAATTCTTTTTCCTCCCTCTGGAGGTACAATTTAATGTTCTCTCTTCCCCTTCTATGTACTTGGGAATCCAGGAATGCATTAAAACTAGATCAATTCCCAGCTTTAATTGAGGAGATGGCATTGTCCCTTACAGGCTCTGAGGGCAATGTGAGGCCAAGCAGCAGCTCAGCTTTAGGTTAACCCTCAGCATTAGACTAGAGAAATATAATTTCAGTATGTTATGTTGAATTTTTTATTTATTATTGCAGCTTGTAGTGGGGATTGCAAGAGAAAAACCAAACATCACCTCTAAAGAAAAAAAAAACCAACTGAAAAAGTGAGCAAAAATCTAACCAAAAAAAAAAGCCCCAAACTTTTCTGTGAAGGCTCAAGATGAGGTTTTTTGCAGAACACAACCCACCCCACCCACCCTTCTTTTGTTTCAGGCTGTCAGTGCTCAATGTTCCCTCTCCAGGAAAATTCTGACACTCACTAAGCTCTGGGCCTCAGCAACTGTCAATACCAAAAAAGCCCTAAGAGAAGATGAAAAGCTGGTAATAAAAGACTCAGTGAGCTGACAGCAATGACAGAAGTGCTGCTCCCAAGAAGTCTCCAGGCAGATTTTCTGGAAAATACACCTGGCTGAAGGTGTAAATACACCTGAGCCTCCCAGCCCAGCCAGGAGAGTGAGTTTTAACTTTTTTCAAGGGTTTGAATTCAGTACTGGGGGTTCTGAGAGGAACAGAGGTAAAACAGCAACATCAAAGAACTCCCAGAGGAGCCAGCCTGGCTTTGTGCTGGGCTCTGCCTGTTCAGAGAGGTTTGTTAAAAATCTCTGAGCTAAATACTCAGCCTAAAACCCATCAATTATATCCCTTATAAATGAGGCCAAGGAAAGGGAAATTGTCCAAGGCAGGCAGCACATTCCATTTATGCAATGTGTCCTTCCAGTGCTGAATAGTCAGGCAGAAGGGATAAAGAAAAATCCATGTATTTGGAGAGAAGACAGTTAATTAGAGAGTATTAAATGACCAAAAGTACTTGAATTTGTCAGAAATAGAGCCATTACTGTCTGCTACTGCTCCATTTTACTCTATTTTCCATTTAATCTTACTGAAGCCAAGATGAGCAGAGTAATTGTTACAATAAATCTGATTATAAACTTTCTCTTTCTTCTCTCTTTAGGATCCCAAGTCTGTAATGGCAGGATCTGTAACAGGGATTCCATTAATATCAGTAGAGTCTGGTATTTAAGAACAGCTGCTCCAGTGCTAGGCAGAAATGAAGGCACAGGATTGTCTGATAAACCCATTATTAAAAGCCAGCTAAAGCATTTTTCTTAAGCTGTGCAGGGAGACTGGCAGCGTTTTTTATTTACTTACAACTTTGAAGATTAAGGAAAAAAAAAAAAGTACATTCAAGCCACTCCAAAAGTGTTTTCCTAGGAGATTTAGGTTTTGTCTTGACTCCAATCTACTCGAAAATATTCTAAGGAATATTTCAGCTTGTAGAAGTCTCCTCTTCAGGAAGCAGAAAGAGCTGACAAACCTAGATATGAAAATCCCTAGGTTTTTTGTTTTTTTTTTTTTTGAAATGAAGATTGAGAATATAAGGAATCAAATAGCCAAAAAAGCTCCTTTTTATTACAACTTTTCAAGTCACAATGATAAATGGATTGTCCCCAGGGTGGAGCTGCAGAAAGGTGATGTCTGCTCCCAGCCCACACCCCACTCCCTCTCTCCTTGCTAAGTAAAAAAATCCAAAACTGAGTAACTCCAATATCAAATACCATGTAAAGATACCAAAAGTAAATATAATTCAATTGGATTCAAACCCTCCCCACATTTTCCTCATGCTAAAAAAACAAAAAAAATAATATTCCTATTCCACCCTTAGGCATTTTCATGGCAGGTGAAGCCTCTCACAGAAACTGCTGAGGGTTTTGTGGCTACTTGGATCCTGTGGACAGCAGAGCAATCAGTCCTGAGGAAGCACTGATAGAAAGGATGTAGTTTCTGTAGGGAACAGGTTAAGGAATTGTCAAGATCCTTCCTTGGTACACAACAGTTAGTAGGAGTTTTAGGAAAATGAAGGAATTGAAATGTTTTTTTTCTCTGTAGTTCTAAACTGAAATATTGCAAGCTGGAACAGAGTTTCAGAACTCACCTTCAGAATTAAGACATCCATAAAGTTAAACCTGTTCTCTTACAAGTTTTATAAATATAGATTTTGAATTAACTGCCTTGTTGGCAATACTAATTTATTTACTAATTATTTATTTATTATTACTAATATCCTTCAGGAACAAAACATTTTACTTGTGAGTTACTGGAGTTATCCTGTCAGGGAAGAACTCCTGGCAACCATCACTGACACAGTGTTTCTGCAGGAAACTGAGCTGTGTCCTCACTCCAAAATTGCAGGGGAAGCAGCAAAGCCAGGAGAATTCCTGCATACTCTCCAAATAATATCCTAAAAACGTCTCATGTCACATTCACGTGGGTGGGAGGCTTTTTTTTTGGTAAATTATTATTTTTGTTTCAACACTCTAAGCTGTTGTACTCCAATGAGCTGCACTTCCCAACAGAGGAATGGCAACAACTACAGCTAGTGGTGACAACTTAACAGGAGTGTGGGGCTGTGGGGGTTTTAGGGTGGGATAAAGGATACACAGTGGGGTTGAAGTTCTTCAGCACAAAAAAGGAAGCAATGATGACCAGGACCAGAAAGAGGGTGTTGTTGTAGAAGATGGAGAAAGTTGTTGCTTCATAGTCTGCAACTTCATTTTTCTTCCACAGAATCCTATAAGAGCGAGTGGAGACAAAATTTCCAATCCATTTAAATCAATGGATATCACACAAACCTGGAATGGTTTGGGTTGGGAGGGGCCTTAAAGCTCATCCCATTCCACCCCCTGCCGTGGGCAAAATGCAGAAAAAACAGTGCCAAGCACAGAGCCAGGCCAGAGCCTTACAAACATTGAAGGCAATCCTACAACAATGGGGAGAAGGAAGGGGACAGAGCTCACCTCTCATCCTTCTCCTTTCGGGACATCTTCCTGTTGTCTGCCTCGGACAGCTTGCGAGTCACCTCCTTGGAAACTGCATCTTCTCTTTTCTGGGCCACTCTGTAAGCACCAGCACTCATGTCACGCTTCAAAAAGGGGAAAAAAAAAAACCCCACAGCCCACCCTGGCATTACAGGAAGGGTTATGTGCAGTGAAGAATTCAACTTAGCCAAGATACCGGGCAAGGTGAAGGGACAACAAGAAATAATTACAGCAATTACTAAAAGCAATATAATTCACGTAACAATATAATTTAAACATTATTTTTGGTGATACTCAGCGAGCACAATGGTGGAGTTAGTATTTCACCATACTCTTAGCTGACAAGATTTGACTATAATTACAAGAGAACAAAAGAAACCACTTAGGGGATACTTCTGTGCAAAATACTTTTTGGAGCAACATTTCAGGCTTTCTTATTAATAAAAAACTACAGTAGTAAATGGTGGTTTTGTGAAATTATTAAATAATAAATTCAAAACTTACTTGTGTTTGAGGACAAACTTGACATTTTTGTATGCAAAAGCCACGAGATAGGTACTGATAAGGGTCATGACACTGTACAGAACTGCAGACTGAACAAGATCCATGTGCCATATTCTCCAATAAAGCCCTTAAAAAAAAAAAAAAAAGAAGAATGCTATTTAAAGCAATTTCTCTCCAAGAAAAACGTCCCTTACTGGAGCCCCACACAGGATCTGAGCTCTGTAATTCCACAGCCTCTGCCCTGAGCAAAGCCAACTCCTCCAAAATCACTTGGGGGTTTTCCAGCTGCATTAAAAATACTTTGGAAGGGGGAAATGAGCTTTGAGCGCGGCTGAAAGAGAAAGGGGCTTTGTGAGAGCAGCGCTGCTGCAGTGACACGTCAGTAATGCTGCCCTGCCGGCCGGGCACGGCACGGCTGGAACCGGGATCGACAGGGCTGGAACCGGGATCTCATAGGGATGGAAACGGGATCCTATAGGGCTGGAACCGGGACCGATAGGGATGGAACCGGGATCTCATAGGGCTGGAACCGGGATCGATAGGGCTGGAACCGGGATCCCATAGGGATGGAACCGGGATCCCATAGGGATGGAACCGGGACCGATAGGGCTGGAAACGGGATTCCATAGGGCTGGAACCGGGATCGACAGGGCTGGAACCGGGATCCCATAGGGATGGAACCGGGATCCCATAGGGATGGAACCGGGACCGATAGGGCTGGAAACGGGATCCCATAGGGCTGGAACCGGGACCGATAGGGCTGGAACCGGGATCCCATAGGGCTGGAACCGGGATCTGACAGGGCTGGAACCGGGATCGATAGGGCTGGAACCGGGATCCCATAGGGCTGGAACCGGGATCTGAAAGGGCTGGAACCGGGATCCCATAGGGCTGGAACCGGGATCTCATAGGGATGGAAACGGGACTGATAGGGCTGGATCTCATAAGGACCACAACCGGGATCCAATAGGGCTGGAATCAGGATCCGATAGGGCTATAACTGGGATCCCACAGAGCTCAGAACCAGCACCCGACACGGCCAACAGAACAGGATCCGACAGGGACCGGGGCCAGGATCCCACAGAGCTCAGAACCAGGACCCGATCCCACAGGGCTCGGAGCCGGGCTCGGAGCAGCAGCCCCGGGATCCGCCGCGAAAATCGGGACAGGGCCCGCGGTGGGCGCTGGGGAGCCCCGATCCCTCTTCCCAATCTCCCCATCCCCTCAGGGTCTCTGGCCCCTCTCTCAGGGTATTTTTCTCCCCTCAGGGTCTCTGATCCCCCTCTCCCAGGTCTCCTCTCCCAGGTCTCACGGCCGCCGCCCCCCAGGCCCGCTCACAGATGGGGATGGCGGACACGATGAAGGCGTTGCCGAAGAAGAGCGCGGAGGATTTGGCCGAGAGGTTGCGGCTGAAGTCCTGCAGGAGCAGATCCTCCTCGGACTGCTGCCGGCCGCCGGGGCCGCCTTTGGGAGCCATGGCGGGACCGGGACAAGGCGGCGGGACCGGGACAAGGCAGCGTCAGCGCGGCCCGAGCGGCTCCGGGTCAGGGACAGCGGGCGGGGCGGGGCGGGCCCGGCGGGCGGGAGCGCTTCCGGAGCGCGGCCTGATCCCGGCACGGCCCGGCCTGATCCCGGCTCTGATCCCGGCTCTGATCCCGGCACGGCCCCGGCCTGATCCCGGCTCTGATCCCGGCTCTGATCCCGGTACGGCCCGGCCTGATCCCGGCTCTGATCCCGGCTCTGATCCCGGTACGGCCCGGCCTGATCCCGGCACGGCCCCGGCTCTGATCCCGGCTCTGATCCCGGTACGGCTCGGCCTGATCCCGGCCCTGATCCCGGCTCTGATCCCGGCTCGGATCCCGGCTCGGATCCCGGCCCTGATCCCGGCTCTGATCCCGGCCCTGATCCCGGCACGGCCCGGCACCATCCCGGTCCTGATCCCGGCACCATCCCGGCACCGTCCCGGCCCTGATCCCGGCACCGTCCCGGCCTGATCCGGGCCCGATCCCCGTCTGGATCCTGGCCTGATCCCGTCAGGATCCCGGCCCAATCCCGGTTCTGATCCCGGCCCGATCCCATCCCGATCCTGCCCTGATCTCAGCCCGATCCCGACACAATCCTGTTCCGTTCCCAGCCCCAATCCCATCCTGATCCCATCCCGATCCCCATCCTGGTCTCGATCCCATCCCGGTCCCGATCCTATCCACATCCCGTTATCCCGTTATCCCATTATCCCATCCCGATGTAGCCCCGCTCCCTCGTGGCTCAGGCAGGTGAGTCCGGGCGGGCCGGGGTCGCTGGGGGTGTCCCAGTTGGGCTGTGGGCAAGCAGTGCCCACTGGCCCTGTTTGCTCTCGTGTTTCCCCCGCTGTGAAAATCCACCCTCCAGCTCCCACAGCACAGTTTCTCTCTTGTTTCAGGCTTTTAGAACCATTCCTGCTCTTCCCCAGCTCCTCCCCAGCCTGGGGAGCAGTGCAGTGCCCTCCCTGCTGCTCGCTGCTTTTCACTTTGTGGTGCCAGCCCGCAGAGATTTTGGGAGGAACATCCTCTTCATATCTTTAACGTTTTAGTGTAAACTTCATTTAGCAAAGCATGTATTTTTCTAAAATTTAATTCAAATAATTTCCCCCATTTATTTCCCTCCAGCTACTAGTGTCCTTTACTTCCAAGAAAACACTTCAGGTGCATGCCATGAGGAAATGCTACATGGGAATGAGATTAAATTTACCTGAGGTTAAATATGATCAAAATGAATTCATTATGAGAGAGCTTTATACAACACTTGAGTGCAGTAGGACTCTGCTTTTTGAGCTCATAATAAATTTCCAAGAGCAAAGAGAGCAGGTTTTAATTTCAGAGTGTGTTGATGCAGTGTGCTGACAGGATCTGTTGATGCCATGTTATCTGCAGGCAACCATGGGAGTTACTCTGCTGGCCAGACCTTCCTGCAGGCTTGGAAATCCCTGTCCTGCAGGGATTCCCAGGCTGGCTTTGGGGACACACCAGCCTGTCAGATGAAGCACAGGAGCTCTGGGGAGCAGCAGGAACACCTGTGAGTACCATACCTGTGCTCAGAGGGCAGGTGTGCAGCTCCCCAGCTGCCACAGCAGGAACCCAGCCCTCTCCTCATCGTGGAATCGTGGAATGGGTTGGGCTGGGAGAGGCTTTAAAGCCCAGCTCATTCCAGCCCTGCTACTATCCCTGTCCAGCCTGGCCTTGGGCACTGCCAGGGATGAACCTCTCCTGAAGTGCTTCCAGCAGTTCCTGACTTCCACAGGTAGGAAATGCAGTTTAGGTGGCATCCCCAAAAGTGTGCTGGGGATGGCTCTTCAGCAAGAGTGGAGGTCAGGGTTGGTTTCTTTGTAAAACAGGTTCAACCCACCCTGTCCCTGCCCATGGATGGGCTTTAAGGTCCCTCCCAACCCAAACCTCTCTAGCAGAAAACATCAGGAATTAATCAGAGTGTGCTTAGAGTCGTATAAAATAGTTGGAAACTGGGGGGGAAATTAAGATGGTGTCAAGATTTAGATTAGTCATTATCTCTGCCCTTGCCCAGGTTTCTTCCTTCCTCTCACTTGTTTTGTGTTGTGGTGGGATGTAATTAAGTGTTTTTGTTCTTGGTTTGGTTTACATGGGAAGGATGCTGTCATTTTGGAATGAAATCTGCCCAGTGACCATCTGTCTCCCCATTAGGATGAAAGAAGACATTGATTTAGGCAGTGGAATGATAAAAGATTTTCTTGAAAAAACAAATGAGCACTTTGCTTTTTTTAAAGCCCCTGCCTCTGGCAAGCTGTGGCTTCAGGCAGAACTCTGTGTACAGTGAGAGCTTCATACCCTGAGTGTGTCATAAATGCTTCCCCAAAAATAAACAGGGCCACCACTTCATTTATTTGACAACAAATGAAACCATTCCAGGTCTTGTTTTTAAGTGCTTAAATTTGCATCTTGGCTAAATCCTCATTGAGAAGCTGTTGGAAATGTGAGGCATCAAGGTCAGAGGAGCAATGGCTCAGTGACCCAAAAGCAAAAGTTGTCTTGTGACAGGAAAATGAATGTTGTTGTCTTTGTAACTTGGCAGTTAGGTTTCTTATCAAATCTCTTCTGAAGCAGCAGTGCTAAGTATTCTGAAAATACATGGCTTGTCTTTACTGCTCTCACTTTCTTTCTAAATTTATTAGGGGGACTCAGATGAAAAATTTAAATGAGAGCAGTGACATTTCCTGGTAGGATTTGCTTTGTTTATTTTCTTGTTGCCACTGATGTGTGCATAGCATCAAAACACCTTTGTGTCAGATTACTGCAGTTTATCATGCAGAAAGGGATTAATGTGCTGAGTTTGGGATCAGCTGATGGGGAATTGTTTAAATACAAAGGAAAACTTCCTTTGGATGAGCATGACACTCATGAGCAGAGCAGCTCCTCCGTGTGTGTGAGAACTGGGTGAGTGAGAGGCTTTCCAGTTCTCCTGTGTGCTGTGCTTTTCCTGAAACATTCTGTGGTGTCTGAGGTTTCAAATTGGAGCCATGATCAGTGTTATTTTCCAGAAAAATCAGTTCCTCCATGTGGTTTAGAATCCCAAAATGATTTGTGTTGGAGGGAGCCCTAAAGCTCATCTCATTCCAAGCCCTGCCATGGGCAGGGACACTTTCCACTGGAATGTAGCCCCCAAAAGAGGTGTCAATCATTTCTAAATCTGGGAATCGCTGCATTTCTGTGGCATTTGCTGTCGGTGAAGGCAGCCCAGTGTGTCGCATATGTGACCCATTTTTGATGTCTTGAAATGGTCTCATCTGCTCCAGTTTCCTTCTTTAGCATTTTTAAGGTTCTTGTGCCTGTGGACCACATGAATGAAATCATGTCTAGGAATAGATTCAGCCTTGCTCAGCATTTATTCTGGGAACAGTTTGGAAATGACCACTTTTGAAAGGCAATATCAGAGGCACTGTTTGGAAAATAACCACAACATCAAGGCAATCAAGCAGTCATTTCTGTATGGGACAGTGAACTTGTGTCACTTGAGCAGCAGCCCCAGAGTGGCTCTCCCATGTCCCCACACTGGGAATGTGTCAGGTGATTGCAGTGGGATTATCCCAGAGCAGTGATTGGGATCAGGAGTGTGTGAGGTGACTGCAGTGGGATTATCCTGGCACTGGGAGGGATCAGGGATGTGTGAGGTGATTGCAGTGGGATTATCCTGCTGCAGTTCAGCAGGTTGGATCCCTGGCAGTGGGAGGGAGCAGGGAAATGCAGATGGCGTTTCTGAGCCTGGTTTGTGTCATCCTGGCACCCACCCACCCTGCTGCTCCCTCCCTCAGCACTGTGGGAGGGGCTCAGGGTGCTCTGTGCCACTTCCCACCTCTGTCTCTGGGGTCTCCATTCCTGCAGCCTCCAGCTTGGCAAGCACCTGGACCTGAACCACGGGAACATTTTGTGTTGTCAGAAGAGCTGACCATCCCTGTGCTGGCTGTTCCTAAAATGCAAATACCGAAAGTGAGAAGGATGAACTAAAACTGGAGTGCCATGTGAGGAATGTTTGGCTGAGGTAATAGAAGGGGGTGTTACTGATTGCTTCATCTCCTGGAACATTTGGGGATTAATGCATCCACAGAAAACTTTGTGTTATCCAGCTGGCCAGTCATGGCTCCACCTGAGCCTGGTTAGAAAAAATTCTACCAAGTTTTTTTCCCTAATTTAAAAAAATCTTAGGAAATGTGAAAGACAGAAAGTCATGAACAGAATGAATGAAGCAAGGCAGTATCCTGGACCCTTCAGGAATGCTGGATCCAGCAACACACAGATGGATGATCCCAGGAATAAAGCATTTCTAGTGTGCTCCCACACAGAATTCTTGTGGAAAGAAATGTCCAAATGCAGATTCTCATTTGCAGAGCATCTCCTCCTCCTGGCACTCCAGGCTGTTTCCAGGAACAGCTGCTGAGCAGAGCAGGCATTTGGCTCTTTCTGCATCATCCTGGGGCTGGTTTTATTTAGGTGTTCTGCAGCCTGGGCCCACCCAGCTGCTCCCTGAGCTTGAGATTTTTGGTTCTTCAGTTCCTGCATCTTACAAGAAAAAATGTGTTGTTGAATTTAGCATGGATCTTGTGCATGCTGTTCCGTTATTCTCAGTTTAAGGTGTTAACACTCCTGGTTCCCTCCTTGCTGTTTGAGTCATGCAGAGCCTGGGAGGAATTCAAATTTACAAGGCCTCTCCCTTTTTTCTTGTAAGGATTGACCTTTTCCAGGGATATCTACAGAGATCTTCATTCACACCTTCAACTTCTCCAGGAGCAGCTCTTAGCTGGTTTTCAGATGTTAAACAGGCCAGTGCTGTTATCTCCCAGGCATCCTTTTGTCAATTTATTGGAATTTTTGGTTGAAGAGTGGACTTTATTTGCATGTAGATAGTAAATTACCTGTTGGTAAAACAGAACTAGGTGTTAATTACATTATTCGAATGTAGATCATAAACTGTCTGTCTGCTAGGTAGAGCTATCTGGTAATTTTAGAAAATATTTAGCTTTCAGTTGGCCAACGCTGCTTTTTAAAGGAACATTCCCATTTTGTTTAGTTTACAAAGGAGTTGGTCTAAAGGAGAAAGGACCAAAGCACTGCCATCCACACATTACTGCTCACCTGCTGGCAGGATCCACCTGGGAAGTGTCATTATCCTAAAAAATGTCAGTGGTGTTTTATGAATCCGTTTGTGTTCTTTGAGGATTGGTAAGTGTTGCTTTGGCCTTGAATAAATTTCCAGGGTTTACACGGATTTAAGAGACTTCCACGAGAGGGTGCAGCAGTTCAACAAAATCCCATCTAAAGCAGAGGAGCCTTTCCCCACTGTGGGCATGTTTGGACTCATTTCATGTATTAATTTGTGTATTTACATCAGCTTCCAAATCGGATGGGTGCTTCAGCAGATCAGTCTCAGTGTCTGGTATTTTTTACTGTCCAGTGTTACCTGGTCTCAGTCTCTACCTGATTCCCTGCAAATGCTCACTACATGCATTTTTAAAAAAAATAAAGTGTAAAGATTTTTTTTAAATATTACTGTTTTAGTTTGGAAGCATCATTAAATTCCCCCTCAGACCGGTCCAGCTGCAGGAGGAAACTCCACCTGGAAGGCTGAGTTCTGGGGAAACTGCTCACCTGAGTGTGAGTGATAGAACAGAAAGAGAAAATAGTTCTGTGCTGGATGATTTTTTGTTCGCTGAGATAGCCAGGAGTTCTCAGCAGTGACCAGGCTCCAGCTGGGTGGTGCTGCTGTGCTGACCTGAAAACACAGAGCTGCTCTCTGCTCACACAGGCCAAGGGTCGAGGTCCATTCCCCTGCCTGGGGCACTAAAATACCTCTGCAGAAATGATTAACTCCTGACAGATCTCCCGGAAAAGGGCCCACCCTGGAATCCAGTGTTCCCTATCCAAATTCATCAATCCTAAATCACTTCCTGAGATAAGATTATTTGATAGTGAAATAACCAGAGGTGTGGTGATACTCATGTACAATGATTTTTTTTTTCCCTGATAAATGCTGTTTTCACCAGACTTGATATTCAGTAGCTTCCAAACCTTTTAATTAGTAGTACAAGATGTTAAAAGAGGGAGTATTTGAGACCAAGGAAATGACTTTGGTTACTGCCAGCTGCAAATGTAAAAGTTTGGTCTGAATTTAAAAGAGTTCATTGATTAATTAGAACCACTCTAGTTTTGAGACTTTTCTTTTGAGCAGCGTGAAAAAAAAAAAATGAGGTTTACTAAAAACTCCCCAACACACAGTGAATGTTTAACCACCAAGAAAATTTTTATTTTAAAGACCAGCAGCACTTTCTTCTATTGAGCTGCTCTAGGTTATCGTGTATTAACAGATAAAGTCTGGAGACTAATAGCATGAACGAACAGAACGAAAGTAATGAATAGAAATTCATTAAGAAATGAATTTAATTACTAGGAAATTTCATCTTGGCGTGTTTAGACTGTGCTATTTCTGCCTGCCTTGTTTTGAGGACCGAGCACAGCAAGTGGAGCCCAGTAGGTGTCAGCCCAGCCAAGGCTTCGTGAGTGCAGCTGTGAATAAATAAATAAAACCTCTGCTGCCCTCCTGCCTCTTCCTTCCCGTCAGTGAAACCTGCCTGCCATCGTTTCACCCTCACAGCACATCAGAAATTCCCTTTTCCCTGCTCTTACATTTTAATAAATGTCTGCATCGTTGACCTTTCCTTTCCCTGGGTGCTCACCGACCCTGGCTGGCAAAGGGGACAGCTTGGGGTGGCATTTGCAGGGGATTAGCACTGGCCATCGAGCTTTGGGATGGAAAAGCACAAATCCAGGCACTGGGAGCTGCCTTGAGGAGAATTTGGGAGCTCAGCATGACCCAGCCTGGCCCCCAGAACCTCCCGTGCCCAGCGTGGGCAGCAGGGCAGGAGAAATTCTGCCCCGCTCAGGTGAGACCCCACCTGCAGAGCTGCCCCCACATCTGGGACACAGCACAGGAGGGACCTGGAGCTGCTGGCGAGAGCCCAGAGGATTCCATGGAGCTGCTCCAGGGCTGGAGCCAGGCTGGGAGAGCTGGGAATGTTCCCCTGGAGAGGAGAAGGATCCAGGGAGAGCTCAGAGAGGGACTGGGGACAAGGGGTGGAGGGACAGGATACAGGGAATGGAGAGAGGGCAGGGCTGGGTGGGATATTGGGATGGAATTCCCAGAGCAGCTGTGGCTGCCCCTGGATCCCTGGCAGTGCCCAAGGCCAGGCTGGATCACCCTGGGACAGTGGGAGGTGTCCCTGCCCATGGCAGGGTGGGAATGAGGTGAGATTTAAGGTCTTTGCCACCCCAACCATTCTGTGATCCCTTTGTTAGTTGTGTTGTTTGTTGCCTTGTGTGAAACACTAGAAAGGACAATGAACTTTCCTGTACTGGGGTGTGTTTTAGGAAGTGAAGAATGCTCATTGTGCAAGAGTTGAGGTGGAAAAGGAGTTCTGTCATTAGAAAAAAATGTGCTGGAGCCTGAGAGCTTTGTTGTTTTATCACAAACATTTAAGTCAGATGTTTCCCCTCTTTTCATCAGCGAATCCAAGTGTGCATACTGATTATCCTGTATTTGCAAGTCAGAGTTGTAAATTGCTGTATTCAGCTGGGGCCGTTTACCATCTGAAAGAAATAATTAAAGCTTTCTTTCTCTTGCTTAAGTTTTAAACATGTATTTAAAGATGAGATCATGCTTTCATGGTGGTCAGTTTCTTTCTATATTTGTGTGGGATGGCCTCAGAAATGGGTGTCCGAGGGTCTGGTGTGGTGTGTTTCATTTAATTACATATTTGTTTGGGGAAAGATGGTTATTGCAGCCTCTGCCTTTGCCTGGTTCCATGCTCGCAGCCCCAGTGCAGCGGGAGCTGTGCCCACCCCAGTGTGCAGATCAGCCATATGTGCCTCTTATTTATAGCTCGTGCGTGAAGGGAGCTATTCCAAAGTGGCAATTTCTGTTCTGCTGGTGGCACATAAATACCACATAAATAAAGTGTGTGTGAGCAGCTCCTTCTCCCTGAAAGAGGATGTGACACATCCCAGTCACCCTGCTCGGGAACACTCCAGTCCAGACAGACTGGGAGGCTCTGTCTGATCCCTCAGACACTCAAGAGCTCAATTAATTTATAGATGATTGTTGGTTTTCAGCTCCTGCAGATATGGAAGCCACCTTTACTCAGCTTCTCTTGAGTCATTCTCTCTCCAGCTGCATTGGAGAGGGACAGGACAAGGGGGAATGGCTTCAAACTGACAAAGAATAGGTTTGGATTGGATAAAATTCTCCCCTGGGAGGGTTGGGGAGGCCCTGGCACAGAGCAGCTGTGGCTGCCCCTGGGTCCCTGCAAGTCCAAGGCCAGGTTGGACAGGGCTTGGACCAGCCTGGGATAATGGAAGGTAGGACTGGATGAGCTTTAAGGTCCTTCCCAACCCCAGAAAGTCTGTGATTCTATGGAGCTCCATTTCTGTAATATGTTGGGAAAATGGCATATCCTACCTGCACTATAAATGCAGCTGTGCACAGTTTTCCAACTGTGCTGTACAGCTTGTGCCACCTTAAAACAAGTTTCCCTCCAGCTGCCTGTGTTTTCTGTACGTGTAATTTCATGAAGTCACTGAGCACAAGGAATGAAAGCCTGGCTTTAGAAAGAAAACAAGAGCACGAGTTGTGGAAGCCCAGAGTGGTTTGGGATGGAAGGACCTTAAAGCTCATCTCGATCATCCAGCCCCTGCCATGGGTGGGGACACCTTCCAAAGGTCAGGCTGCTCCAAGCTCTGTCCTTGGACATTCCTAGGGATGGGGAACCCCATCTTCTCTGGGCAGATAACACAATAGGTGTTCCATCAGCGTGAATGTCACATTCTGAAGTTCCTGACTCCATTATCAGTTGTTTATCTGGCCATTATCAGTGCTGTGGATGTGGTTGTGGTGGTGGGTGTCGGTGTGAGCTGCTGGCTGTGTCCCGCTGGGGTTTTTCTCCGGGAGCAGGCAGTGATTCAGCAGGGAAGCATGCCAGGCCAGCACGGCCCGTGCTCCATCACACGTACAGACAGACAGACGGACTGTGACAGCACGGACACAGCTTTGGGACAAAGGGAGCTCTTTGGGACAAGCTGCGCTCTTAGCCAGTGCCGCCTGTGAAATACTCCGTCAATAAACAATAGCTGCCTGCTTGGGAAAGGACCTTAAAACATCTCACCCCACCCCCTGCCACGGGCAGGGACACCTTCCTTCGACCAGACTGCTGCAAACCCCAGCCAGGCTGGCCTTGAGCAGCCACAGCCTCTCCGGGAAACCTGTTGGAGTGCACGCTGCATTTTCGGGAGTGTGTCAGCGGCAGGAGCAGAGCCGGGAGCGGGGCAGCGTGTGGGTGCACACGGTGAGTCAGGGTGACTTTGTTCCGGGATGGGCTCCCTGTTTGTCTCTTACTCATTAATTAGCGAGAGCTCGGCGGCGCGGGGAAGGGCTCGGAGTGCCGTCCTTGCTTTCCCTGAGGACGGTGTGTTCCTGAGTGCTGCGTGACTGGAGCTGACACGGCTCATTCCCGGCGTGTTCCCGGCTCATTCCCGGCGTGTTCCCGGCTCGCGTGCGAACCCCACGCACTCCTCGTCGTGCTCGGGGACATCCCTCCCTCCTTCCCTCCCTGCCTGAACCGAAACGCTCGGTGCGTGATAAATGAAACGCGAAGGGGCCCCTTGTGCTATCGCTCCGGGGAACGGCCTCGGGCGGCGCTTTCGGTTCTGGTTGCTGGGTGCGGACGGACAGCGGGGCGGCCACGGGGCTGGAGCCCGGCCCAGCCCAGCCCAGCCCAGCTCAGCCCGGCCCAGCCCGGCCGGCGCCGCGGGGGGACGGCACGGAACCGGGGCCCGGCCCAGCCCAGCCCAGCCCAGCCCGGGGCGGGGGAACCGGCCCGGCCCGCCCCGCTCCGCCCCGGCCGGCGCTGCCCTCGCTGCTCGGCCCTCCCGCTCCCTTGGCTGCGCTATTTAAGCGGAGCGGGCGCGGAGCAGCGCGGCCGGGGCTGTGCGGGATGTGCGGGACGAGCGGCCGGCCCTGGCTGTGGGAGCGGACACGGCGCTGCTGACCCCGCACGGTGTCACGATATCCCCACGCTGTGTTTATTCCATCTCCTCGCCGCCAGAATAAGCCACCCCGCTCTGGAGTTACCGAGCGTTTGTGTCGGGAGGCAGGAGCAGCGCCGAGGGAGCCGCTCCGGTAGGTGCCGGCAGCCCCGCCGTGCTCGGCCC
The DNA here is from genome assembly GCF_052056855.1 of Sturnus vulgaris. Classification (NCBI taxonomy): domain Eukaryota; kingdom Metazoa; phylum Chordata; class Aves; order Passeriformes; family Sturnidae; genus Sturnus; species Sturnus vulgaris. Next base: position 24,480,427 of record NC_142252.1, on the reverse strand, counting down.
GTGTGTCTGCGCTGCTGTGCTTTTATTGTTCGCTGCTGGAAGGTGCGTGGAGCGCCTTTGTGGAGCGCAGGAGCCGCGGTTCGCGTGCGATGAGAGCGCTCGGGGAGCGATTCCCCCCCCATCCCCCGGGCTGGCATCGGGAGCATCGCTGCGGGACCGCGCACTCGGCCCGAATTCTGCTTTTATTTTTAGATTTTAGAGTCATTGCGGGATCCGGCTCGGCTCCGCTCACTGAGGCGGCTCTGTAAAAATAGCAGCAAAACTTAAAATGCTGGCGCAGTGAGGAATAGGAATGTTGAAGTAGCAGCAGAGGGATGGCTGGAGGAGATCAGAAGTCACTTGCTCAGCACCTTGACGCTGCAGCCCTGGCAGATCTCTCGCTCCTCGCCAGGGCACTGAGACCTGGGCTGCGTGAACGGGAACATCTCATTCTCCCCGGAGTCGAGGATTTTTAAACCTTTGGAGGAGTTACCTGAAGGTGCCTTTGGTGCTTTGGAGGAATTGCCTGGTGCCTGTGGAGGAATTACAGATACACCGATGACTTTGGGGTTAACTGCCAAACACATGCGCCAGTTCCTTTAAATTTAATCTAAAAATGAGAAAACCGGAGAGGCACAACTTTTTTTTTTTTTTTTTTTTTTTTTTTCCTGGCAATTCTGACGTGCTGTTTCCCAGGGAAATGGAAAAGCCTTACAAATGCATGTTCCAAAATACGGAAGGCTCGATGAGAAATTTTCCAGAGCGAATCGTCAGTAGTAAGAATTTGTTGCCAAATTTTCTCAGTTTTTTTGGGATTTTGTTTTGAAGTGAGGAGTAACTTTGGTCGGAACGCATTCATCCAGGAAGTAATCCTTAATGTGCTCCACTCTGAGCCTCTAGCCTGCATGTGAGATTGAAGAAGGTTTAATTAAATGTAATCAAATATTACAGGATTCCTGATTAAAAGGCGTATAGCACTTGCTTTTGGTGACGTACGAGACACACTGCTTAATTGTGCTTTTAAACAACACAATTCTGCAGCTCGCGAGCAATGTCCTTCTCGCTTCCTGAGTAACCATCACCCTCCTGTTTGCTTCCCTGGCCAGTTTGAATTCCTGTTGCCCAGCGCGGTGTGTGTCACCAGCGGTGGCACGGAGCGAGGGCGGGGACAGGGACGGGCTGCGAGCTCTGGAATTCCTCACAATTCCGGGGTGGCGTGGTGGGAAGCCCGTGGGAAGTTTTGCCGTGGGTCCCCGGCGGTGCTGCCGGGAGGATGTGGGAGGTGACACGAGGGAGGACACACGCGCACGGAATGGGAATGTGTAGGTTTGCTCCTCCGGTGGGAGAGGAAATGGTGCAGGAACGTCTCAAATGCGTGTGGGGGATGTGTCTCATGCTGCTCAGGTCTGTGTGTGAGGGAGGCGCGGAAATCAGCGCTGTCAGCTTCGCTTTTTGTGGGGCGGGATGAACCCGAGCGCTCTTTCTTGTTTGCTGAGCATCCTGCCGGGGAGGAGGCGTGGGACCACCCCCCTTTCCTTTCCTTTCCTTTCCTGCCGCCCTCGGGGGACCGCGAGTGCGTGCCGGAGTGGCTCAGAGCCGGCATGTGCGGGGCCATGGGGAGTGTGGGTTTGGGATTAATTAGCCCCAGTTTAGCTGTTTCCATGCTTTACGTGCCTAAGGGCTACCCGCAGTCACAGCCAGGGGAGGAGTTTGCTGCTGCTGCTGCCTCGAAATCCTCTCCAGGGGTGATCTTGTTCGTGTCAACCATGAGCAATTAGAGAGATTAACTGTCTTGTTTTCCTTTCTGCCCTAGGTTGATTCCAGGGAGGCTGTGGGACGTTTGAAAGTGATTTGGAGAGAGCAAAGTCCGTGTGCGATGGACACGGAGCCCCAGGCAGCGTGCGTGGTGCCCCAGGCTCCCTGCCCAGCTATGCAGTGCTCTCCTTCACAGGACTTTTCTCCCCAGCTGAGGCTGGCTGAAAAGATCCCACCGGTGAAGCCTTGCTTCAAGAAGAAGCAGCAAGTGCAGAAGAGGCTGGACTCACAAACCCTGCGGGCTTTGAGGCCGATCTTCACCAGCCTGCTGGGAGCTGGGGCCTTGGACAGGGTCTTTGTGCCCCGGGGGCAGCGTGGTGGCCACAGAGATTTATGTGAACCTGCTGTGAAAAAGACTCTGGACCTCGGTACCTCTTGTCCCCAGACAGAAAATAATGTGACTGTGCTGATGCCAGCAGCTCCAGATGTGCAGGGTCAGCTGGCAGCAGCTCACCCTTCCCCCGGGCATCCTGAGCAGGATGTTCAGTCAGGAGAGCAAGGTTTCTCCCCAGAAACTCCTGGAACCGCTGCTGATAATGGTAATGAATCATTCCAGGATCATCCTTTGCACCCAAGTGCTGGCGATGCTGCAGCTTGTCCTTTGTTCCCTGACAAGGTTCTGGAAAGTTACACATCTGGCTTGCTGCAGGAGAACAGCTGTCCAATGCAATACAACTTGACCCCAAGCAATAAATTCAGTGCTGGGATATTCCAGGATAAAAGTGAAGAAGCTTCCCTGGACCTGGTGTTTGAGCTCTTGAACCAGCTGCAGTATCACACCCACCAGGAGGACGGGATTGAAATCTGTGTGGATTTTCTCCAGGGCACTTGTGTTTATGGCAGTGATTGTCCCAAGCATCACACAGTGTTACCCTATCACTGGCAGGTGAGGAGGACAGCAACCCAGAGGTGGCAAAGTGTGACCAACGATTCCCAGGAGCACCTGGAAAGGCTTTACTGCAACCCTGACAATGACAAGATCAAAGTCAAGTATCGGTAGGTAACTGAATTTACTCCCTTGCTGGGAAGGCAGGAATATAACAGGGTGTGCCTTTTTTTTTTCCTCATACTTGTATCCAAAGGTGTTAGAAACCCTGGTATGACGTTTCCCTATTTATATCCAACAAGTTTAACTCAACAAAAAATTCTTGTACACCTGTAGAACTAAAACAGCACTGAATGTGCTCTTTGAAGCTGGAGGACTTGGAGTGTGTGAAATAAGAAAACCAGCTCTGTAGGAATTCAGAGACTGTCGTGGAATGCTGTGCTTGTTCTTGGCGTTCCTAATTAAGTCTTTTCTCTGTGCTGGACAAAGTGGCAGCATGAAAGAGCCTTGGCAGCTCTGGGGACAGGAATGACAGAGCAGTTGCTCTGTGTCACTGTGAGCACAGCCTGGCTGTGACTCCCAGCACAGTCTGCATCATTCCATCCCAAACCGCTAAAGCAGAGCTGGGCAGCTCTGGGGACACCTTGGGAAATGTCATTTCACTGACAGTAAATGGGGGTGTTTCAGCTAAATTCCCTGTGAGCAACCTGAGCCACCCTGGCAGAAATCATCTCCACCATTAAAGCAGTTATTGGAAGTTATTGTTTTCTCTGTACAGAGCTGTGTTTATTGACTCATTTTCTAAAATTAGCCCACAGCTGTTGGGTTGATGTGGTTGTGTGACCCGTGTGGGCTCCTGCACCCCCAGAGCTAAAACTCCTTCATTCAGCTCCTCCCCTGCAGGTTCCAGTTTGAGGAGCAGTGGTGAAGGGTGATGCTGGCAGGGTCCAGTTGGTGCAAGGTGCAGCCTGGTTTGTTTTTTGTTTTTTTTTTCTGGAGGAAGTGTGTGGTGCACATTGTGGCAGGGCAGATAAGAGAGGAGAAGTTTGCCAGGCTGGCACAACTCCAGTTCAAAGTGACATTTCTAGAGTCAAAACTTCACATTGCCTTGGCTACCCGAATTCTTCAGGGTTCTGCTCACTACTTCTTCCTTTCAGTTCCTGAAGGAAGAATATCCCTGCTTTCTCAATATTTTATTCTCATTTATTGGGCTGAGATTTCTCATTTGGCACCAGAGACCAAAGCTAGTGCTTAAAGTCAGTGTTAGTCTTTACTTTCACTTGATTTGATGTTGGATTAGACACCAAATTCAACCTTTTTCGTAGACTGGTTTGGGCTGGAAGGGATCTTAGAGATCACCCAGTGCCACCCCTGCCATGGCAGGGACCCCTCCCACTGTCCCCAATGTCCAGCCTGGCCTTGGGCACTGCCAGGGATCCAGGGACAGCCACAGCTGCTCTGGGCATCCTCTGCCAGGGCCTTTTTAATGCTGGCAATATCAGAATATGGGTGGCCCACGCTGAAAATGCAGTAGGATATGTAGTAGAATTGTCTGGAAGAAATATAGTTTTTGAAAGCCAGTCTTTAAAAAAATAATTGAAAAATCTTCTAAGTGCACAGCAGATAAAATTTGCTGTATTTTACAACAGAGGAACTTCTATTTCCCAAGTGTTGGAAGTGATTTCTGAAAACAAACCAGCACAGCCAGAGACGGGCCCGTTCAATGGCTGAACCTTGAGCTCCGTGCAAACGAGCAAATGGTTTCCTTTCAGAACTTGTGTCACTGAATCCATCACTGCTCACGAGCTCTGTGTCCTACAGGACGGACCTGGGGGTGATTAATGGCAAAGGACACAGAGCTTGCTCATGGCTTAGTCCCCCCCAGGCTGGGGAGCTGCTGTCACATCTCCCTTGTCCTGGGTGTGCAGCTCCCGGGCTGCTGGGGCTAAGGGACGTGGATTTCTGTGTGACCCAGCTGGGGACAGGGCTGGCAGGGTGTGCCAGAGTCAGGACATTCCCTGAGTGTCAGGGCAGGGACATGGAGGCACAGCCTGGGGACACAGAGCTGTCCTTGCTGGGCTGGGTGGCTTCTGCCAAACTGCACATTTACCTGGATATTGGGGAGAAATTCCTCCCGTGAGGATGGGGAGACCCTGGGGAGGGAAGCTGTGGCTGTCCCTGGATCCCTGGCAGTGTCCCAGGCCAGGCTGGATGGGGTTTGGAGCAGCCTGGGACAGTGGAAGGTGTCCCGGGGGTGGAATGAGCTGACATTTGAGATCCCTTCCAACCTTGGAAGAGCTTCACGTCTGGATAAGTGTCAGTGAGACCTTTGGAGTGAAGCTCCATCTAAGCCCAGAGCTTCTGATTTCAAACTTTGAGTCTGATCCTCCTTAGAACTTTGACTTGCCAAGATTTTAAGCCGGGTTTTGAGGTGGGAGGTCAAAAGTTTTACTGTGCACCATCACCAGCTACTTCTTATGCAACATCACCTTGTGTGAGGAGAACCTGCCGAGGGTTGGGGGGTCCCAGTTTTCCCCGGGGGTCCCTCACTGGTGCCCAGTGTCCCTGTGCTGGGTCCCCTCAGGGAGCTGTGAACGTGCCCAGCCAGTGCTGCAGCCCATGGTTGCAGCATTATTGTTAAAGCCATTAATCTGCCGTGGTCAGACGAGCTTTGCAGGCTCTGTCTGCTCCCTGGCAGGCAGAGGAAAAGCCTGCTCAGCATTCTGTGCGAGCAGCAAGGCTCTGCTCTGTGCCCTGTGTCCCACTTTGGGGTGTGCTGAGTGGGACTGCCATCATCTGGGCCCTTCCAGAAAGTGTTGGCCATCAGCTCAATTAGGGAATGAGCTCTAAATTAGGGTGTTCTTCAAGGAGCTATTTATATAAACCTTCCTCTTAATTATTGGGATGAGTAATGATGGTGATAAGTTATTGAGGTGAGTCATGTAAAACACACATGGAGTTGTTGCCTCTCACCTGGGGGAATGTGATCTCAGAGGAGTGGTAAACCTTGTTTAGTTAGTTTGTAATGCACCTCCTTCAGCTGCTTCTTGCAGTTTGGCCTCAAACTGAGTATTTATCATAAATTACTCAGGTGTTTTTTTGTATTCTTGAATCTGCCAAGTATGCAAAGCCACATACCAAGCTATCTAAATAAATGGGGGAACATCAACTTAAACAGGTTAAAAAACTCAGTTTTCTTCATAGTTGTGAGGAGAGGCTCTGGAGAATTTCCAGCTTGCAGCAGAGAGAGAGAGAGCAGTGCCAAGTGCTGCTTTCCAGCAGGAGATGCCCACGTTGGGATATTTTGAGATGCTCTTTGCTAAGGGGAAATACTTGGCTGAGGAGCTGAGCAGGTTTCCCCATACCTGTCCTATCATGCACACATTGCTTTTCAAAACAAGCACTGGAGATTACAGGAGGATTTGTTTAAAACAGCTCTGCAGTTCCTGACCCATCAGTTCCCCCTGCTTTGGCTGAAAATTCCACTTTCCCTTGGCAAAAAGAGCTCCCAGCTCGCCTGACACAGCAGCTTCTGGCTGTTGCTTTGATTTCTTTCCTTTGTCTTTGTTTTTCCTGTACTTTCTGTGAGTGTTGTGAGTTTTGTGAGATGGCTCGTGGCTAGAAGAGGGGCCAGGATGGGATGGGTGAGGGACAAGCAGGAGGTTCTGCAGTGGGAGCTGCTCTGTCTGGGCACACTCCTGCTTCTGGGGTGAAGTCAGTAAATGGCAACGGGACAAGAGGAAATTCAAGCTGTCCTGGGGAGGCTCAGCTCGGGTATCAGCAGGAATTTCCCCATGGAAAGGGTGGTCAGGCACAGGGAGGGTCTGTCCAGGGAGCTTTGGAGTCCCCATCCCTGGAGGTGTCCAAGGAATGATTGGAAGTGGCACTCAGTGCCCTGGGCTGGGTGACAAGGTTGGACTTGGTGTTCCTGGAGGTCTTTTCCAACCGAAATGATCCCATTGCACATAAATACAGAGTGTTCCACTGGGGTTATCAGGGGGCGTGTGAAGGGCCAGGGAAGGAAAGGCCCAGTGCTGTGTACAGGAAACTGGTTTTCCTTCATTCCTCTGTGTGTGGGATGGCTGCTCCTCTGCTGCTGACAGAATGTGCCTGACGTGTTAAAAGCCATACACAGCACGGTGGAGGCATTCCAGGCATGGAGTCATGGAATCACACAGTGCTTTGGCTGGGAAAAGACCTTAAAGCCCAGCCAGTGCCATTCCTGCCCCTGGGGACACCTTCCACTGTCCCAGGGTGTTCCAAACCCCGTCCAGCCTGGCCTTGGGCACTGCCAGGGATCCAGGGGCATCACAGCCTCTCGGGCAGAAGTTTTTGGGGGAGTTCTGCAGGTCCCTGGCCCATCAAATGGTTAAAATTCAGAAGTTTTCTGTGTGATCCACACAGTGTGTGAGATAAGGCATGTGTTAGTGATAACAGGGGGATGGGAAACCAGCTGAGAGTGCCTCTGCCTGCTTTGGGGGAGGTTCTTTGCTATGCCCCCTGAGTGCCTGGGAGCTGCTTTTCATTCCTTTCCAGGAGGAATGCAAGAATAAAACTCCTGAAGTGATTTTGGAAGTGTTTGCCTTGTTCTGTCTGGGTTCCTTCTTGCTGCACCATTTCCACACTCAGTGAAACTCTTTGGCTTCTGGCTGTGGAGAGCCAGGGAGGCCCTGGGTGCTGTGAGGAGCCAGCAATCACTGCCATCCCTGCTCTTGTTTCCTGTCAATAAACAGATTGCACTTTGGGGAACAGCTGTCACCTGGCTGCAGGTTGAGGTCAGGCTGTTCCTGGCAATAAAGCAGCTCTTCCTGAGACAAAGATCAGGGCTTGCTCTCAGGAGCTGCTCCCCAGGTAAGGCAGAGCAGGCCCAGTGCTGGGACAGGACTGCCCATCCCAGGGGACACAGAGGGGCTGTGACAATGATTTGCTCAGCAGGAGCAGTGATAGTGAAGTTCCTTCCTGCTGGGTACTGGGATTTGTTGAAATCAAGAGGGAATTGAGCTGAGTAATAACTGAGAATCTCATTCTTGTAGTCACTCACAGGAGTGCTTTTTTTTCCTTTGGGAAGTTGGTTTTGGAAAGTGTGATGTGAAGCCTTCATTTTTAGGAAAAGCCTGGAATGACAGGACAAGAAGGAATGAATTTCCACTGCCAGAAGGCAGAAATAGATGGAATATTGGGAAGGGATTGTTCCCTGTGAGGGTGGGCAGCCCTGGCACAGGGTGTCCAGATCCAGCTGCCCCTGGATCCCTGCAATGTCCAAGGAGCAGCCTGGGACAGTGGAAAGTGTCCCTGCCTGTGGCACTGGGTGAGCTTTAGGCTCCCTGCCTGTAGCAGCTCTGCAGCCTCAGAGCTTGTGCTCCTCTAAAACATAAATAATTTAGGTTGGGAAGGACCCTTAGAGGTCATCGAGTCCCACACCCTGCCAGGAGCATCTCCTACCAATTTAACAATTAAACAAACAAACCAACGTCTCCCAAACCCATCCACATCCCGAGCACAGCTCTGGGCAGGGACACCGTGTTTGTGCTGCCCTGCAAACACAGGGGGTGATGGCTTTGATGAGGGAATAGGGAAATAGGGAATCCTTGGGAGAGGAGGATGTGTTCAACTTCCTCATTGCTGTGCAGTTTTAGAACTTACCTGTGCCTCACAGCCCAGGACCTCGTGTTCAGGAGTGGCCAGGAGTGGGTGCTTGGGAAGAACAAACAACCTGTGGTACAGTCTCTTCTCCTCCAGCAGCCCTGCCTCAAGGACTTCGTGATCCAGAGCTGGGTTACAACATCATTATTATTATTATTATTATTATTATTATTATTATTATTATTATTATTATTATTATTGTTTTTATTTTCCCTGCCAGGCACTAATCTAAGCTGTGTATATATATACACACACATACATATATGGGCCAGTGTGTCTGCAGTTGTTTCAGGTTTACAAGCTGTGACAATTCCAGAAAATTGCTTTTTGCAAAGCACCCCAGTCACCAATTGTAAAGGCAGGGAAAAACAGCCTTTCCAACCTTTAAAAAATAAACACAGGAAAAGCAGCAAAGTCACTGCTTTTGGGTTCTTTTGTCCCCTGAGGATGGAGCCTTGAAGCTGAGAGGGAAATGTGTCCCGGTGTGAGGTGTCACCTCCCACGGGTCACCACAGAGAGAAGCAGCGTGACTTGAGGGGACAAATTCAGTAAAATCTGAAACTCATGTGCTGCCCTGGCACTGATCCCCTCTCCTGGCTCTGAATTGAGGAAGCACTGATCACATGGAGGCTCAGATGGCTTCTCTGTGCTCTTGCCCTGCTGCAGAGTTCCTGTCACAGCCCAGTCCTGCCTGCTGCTGCTGTGCTGTTGATGAGCATCCCTTGGGAATATTCCCTGGGACTTTTCCTCCCCTTTGCCTTGCCGTGGGAGCACCTCTGGCTCTGCTGTGTGAGCTCTGCTGTTGCTATTTCAGTGCTTCAGAATTAAACTCAGCTCTGGCACAGGCTGAGCCCCCATCCCTGGGGGGGGTTTAACAGCCCTGGGCATGTGGCACTTGGGGACATGGGTCAGTGTGGCCTTGGCAGTGCTGGGGGAATGCTTGGACTCCATGGTCTGAGAGGACTATTCCAATTTAACCAAATCTGTGATTTCTCTGATCTTTTGAAGCTAAAATCCCTTAAGTGCCATTTTGTTTCACACAGGAGTTCAAACACTCAGTCCCCCACCCAAAGCTGGGCTCATGTCTGGGAGAGTCCTTCCCCTGCAGCCTCCACCGAGTGCACAAACAAGATGAAATCTCACTTTTTTTGGTGTCCGCAGGAAGTGTCAGTGTGAGCTCAATGTGCCTTTCCCAGCCCCAAAACCTCCTCCAGCCTTCGGGGCTCTCTGAAGCCCCTAAGTTGCCCGGGGCTCGTTTCTGGCTCAGAGAGGAACTGGTTTAGTCAGAGAGAGAGAGAAGATCTGCAGTTTGAGCCCGGCAGGGCTGAGTGTGACCGTGCCGTGTGTCACAGCTGCTCTGCTGGGAGCTGCTTTCATTTCCTGCTGCTCGCAGCGTTTCTGGTTTTTCGGAACCTGTTTGCGGTAACTCGCGACACGTCCGCGAACTCGGAGAGGAGCTGCAAACCACACGTGTTTCAGGCACTTCAAAACACATTTCTCCACTCGTCTATTTGTACATAAACCTCTAGAGAGGTTTGTCTTGCTCAAGGGAAAGAGCCTGGGGGATTGACGGGTTAGATTTCTTCAGAAGGATGGAAGGATAAAATCCTAAATATCCTTATTTTGGCTGCACTTCTCTGAACAAACCTCTCAGTGTTATAACCTGCCCAGTCCAGTGTCCTGGAAAGTTTACACCTTTCTTTTATTTCTTTTAGCACATTCAGGGAACTGAGCAAATGAAACTTATTCGTGAGGTCATGTCCTGCTGTTAAGAACTCGTGGAGTTTTATTTTGAATTGTGCTGTTCTGCAGCACCAAATTTGGGTGGTGTGCCCTGTTCTTCTGAGAGTTCAACGTGCCTCATTCTCTCTGTGCAAATAGTTCCACTGAACTGCTTTATTTTATAAATAGAGACCTTTATTTGGTGAGGAGAGATTCTTCAGAAATCTCTGTTCTCACCTGTCAAAGAGTCTCTGTGAGCCCTTTAACAAGGGCACTTAGTGCCAGGACAAGGGGAATGGCTTTAAACTGCCAGAGGGCAGGGATGGATGGGATATTGGGAAGGATTTGTTCCCTGGGAGGGTGGGCAGATCCCTGGCAGTGCCCAGGGCCAGGTTGGACATTGGATTTGGAGCCCCTGGGACAGTGGGAGGTGTCCCTGCCATGGCAGGGCTGGCACTGGACGAGCTTCAGGCTCCCTCCCAACCCAAACCATTCTGGGATTCTACACCTCAGACAACTGCTGGGTTTGAGGTTTTTGTCCCTGTGTGCTGAAAACCACGGGTTTAATGAGATACAAAAGGTGAGAATTGTCTGTTTCTGCCATTCTTCCCAGGGGCCAGGAGTTCTGGGTGGATCTGAACCAGATGAAATTATATGAAAGTGCAGAGTTCGACCAAATGCGGCGCCTGTCCACGGCCTCGTGCCCCAGCTCCAGCTCCCACTGCTACACGGTGTGGAAATATTTCTGCAGGGACCACTTTGGCTGGAGAGAGTACTCGGAGGTATGGCCCCTTCCCAGCCCTGCAAGCCCAAATTCTGCATTCAGCCCTCAGCAAACTCCTCCATGTCCAGCCTGCTTCCCCTGCAGGCACTCCAGGAGTGATGTGGAGTTCCTGGGAGGATGAGAGTCAGTGCTCAGCTGAGAAAACAATAATAAAGGGACAGCTCTGCTGGCCTGGGCTGTGGTTCTGTGATCCTGTGGCTTGAATTTCCCTGGAAACATCAGAGCCATGGGGGCTGTCCAGAGTGTCCCACTGGGGAGCAAACCAGCTGGTGGCAGTGCCAGGGAACCCTTTGTGCAGCCTGATTTGTTTTTATGACTTCAGAACAGCACCTCCATTTACCTGGGCAGTTTTTAATTGATTTCCCTGTCCCCAGAGCTCTGCTGAGGCAGGACAGGCTCTGCCAGAGCTGTGGGGTGCAGCCCTTGGGCTGGGCACAGCTGAGGTTTGCAATGAGACCTCATTGGCAGTCCCAGAAATAATTCCTGAGTGTGAGAACTGGAGGGAGTTGGGCAGAAATAGCACAAATAACACTCTGAGGGTGCTTGAGCTGCAGGAGAACTGCAGGGCTGGGTTTGTGCAGTGTAGGACAGGAATGGGAATTTTGGAGAGAGTGGTTTCTCACGTGTGCATTTCCTTTCCCTGTTTCTCCCATTTTCCCTCCTGTTTCTTCCCCTTTTCCCCCCTGTCTCTTCCCATTTTCTCCCCCGTTCCTTCCCATTTTTTCCTCCCATTTTCCCCCCCTTTCTCCCCCATTCCCCCCCCGTTTTCCCCCTTGCTTTCCCCCTGTTTGTCTCCCATTCTTCCCCCATTTTCTTCCCGTTTCCCTGTTTCTTCCCCATTTTCTCCCCCCATTCTTTCCTCGTTTTCCTGTTTCTCTCCTCCATTCCCCCCCATTTTCCCCATGTTTCTCTGCTGTTTCTCCCCATTTCACCCCCATTTTCCCCCCGTTTCCCCCACATTTTCCCTCTGTATCTCTGCTGTTTCTCCCCCCGTTTCATCCCCATTTCTCCCCCCTTTCTCCCCCATTTCCCCCCCATTTCCCCCCAGCCCGTGGTGAGGCTGATCGAGGAGGCGAGCTGCCGCGGGCTGCGCGAGGTTCGCTTTGTCACCTGGCACAACCAATACATCCTCAACATCAGGGATGGCTTCCAGCAGAACTCCTGCTTCCGTAGGGAGATCAAGAGGAGGCCCCTGCTGCGTTCCTGCGTGCTGCTCATGCCTTTCCTGCAGTAAGTATCCCCCAAATGGGCAATTCCCACTGCTCTGGGCACTGCTGCTCCCGGCCCGTGGGGTGACAAATGGGAACGGGAATCCAAAATCTGGGTCGTGCTGGCAGCTCCTGCCCCTTCCCAAAGTAACATTTAGCTGAGGAGCTCCTTGGTGGAATTTGTAATGTGGGTGTTGGGACATCAGGTTTGTCGAATTCTTGGTTTTTTTCAGCATCCTGGGTTTGTGGAGGGTGTCCCTGCCTTGGCAGGAGGAGGCACTGGGTGGGGTTTGAGGTTCTGCCAGCCCAAACCATCCCCTCCTGGTTTATTGGGGGCACTGGGTGGGGTTTGAGGTTCTGCCATCCTAAACCATCCCCTCCTGGTTTACTGGGGGCACTGGGTGGGGTTTGAGGTTCTGCCATCCTAAACCACCCCCTCCTGGTTTACTGGGGGCACTGGGTGGGGTTTGAGGTTCTGCCAGCCCAAACCATCCCATTCTGGTTTACTGGGGGCACTGGGTGGGGTTTGAGGTTCTGCCAGCCCAAACCATCCCCTCCTGGTTTATTGGGGGCACTGGGTGGGGTTTGAGGTTCTGCCAGCCCAAACCACCCCCTCCTGGTTTATTGGGGGCACTGGGTGTGCTCACAGAGCCCTCTCCCCTCTGGGGTTTGGTCACAGCCTCAGCACACGTGGGCTGGGAGGTGTTTTTAAATAGAGTTTTACAGGAAGGAAACCCCAGGTTATTAGAGAGAAACTGGAGGATGTCAGTAAAAAAACAAGAGTGGACTTGCTGGTTGGAGCAGTCCTGGTTCTCATCCTAATGAAAAATGAGGATTTCAGGGCTCCTCCTCGTGTTTTGCTGCCTGGGATTATTTTACCACAGTGATCTGCTAAAATTGTGCAATTCTCAATTAATTCCCACTCGTGAGGGATTGACCAGAACTGTCTGTGCCAGCTATCAAACCTACAGAGTAAACTCTGAGGTTCTGTTCTGTACCAAACTTCATTCTGATTTTATTTTTCCAAACCCCTTGTAAAGCTCACTTAAAAACATGGATTCTTGTCAAGAACAAGAGTATTTTAAATATTTATGGGATCTATCCTTCAGGAGTCAGTGTTCCCTCCACTTCCCACATGATGCTACCTGCGATTTGTTCTTTTCCTCACCTCCCACGTGCTTAAATCTGTTTAAAAATTGGAAAAGAATCCTTGAATAGGAATGAAAAATGTTGGCTTTTTAATGGCTTCCCCTGTAGAATAAATAATATAAATATTTTACACCAGTCAGAAGAACTAAACAAAGCACACCAAAGGATTGCAGGATTTTTATTGGATTTGATATCTTCCTCATTAATCCATGATTTACTGGCAACCTCTGCTTGGTTTTCCAGTCCAGTGTGAGTGATGAGGCCCTGCAGGAATATTTTTTTACCCATTTGCTCATCAAGGAGGAAAACCAAATTAAAAACAAATTGGGTATTTGACTGCTATTTTAATAGTAAATTGTAGAAGAAATTCCTGGGTTTCTGCTCAGCTGTTAAGAAGCAGTGAAAAGAACTTTGAGTTGAGTCAAATCCATGCAAATGAAGGGAATCCTGGCCTTGGCCTGGAGCAGGAGGGAGCAGCCAGTGAACACTCAGAGTGTTCCCTGGAAAGTGGGAGGGCTGTCACAGCTTTCCATGTGTTGATTTAAAAATAGACCTTTTTCCACTAAACTTCCCCCTGCCAGCTCTTTTCCTTGGGTTTGATTTGATTTCTGGCCATCTGTGGGGTTTGGAGAGCAGCTCCACCCCAGCAGCCAATGGCTCTGTCCTGCTCCAGGGCACTGTGGGGCTTTGGCAGCTTTTCCTGGAGAAATACTTGGGGAAAATCCTCCTTGGTGGACTTGGGGTCTCACTCCATGAGTTCCTGCAGCTGCAGGAGCTGTGCTGGTGTGAACCTGAGCCCTGCAGGTGCCACAGGGTCCCAATTCCCCTTAGGAGGAGGGAGAATCCAGGGAACAGGGATTTACTGCTCACCCAGGAGGGATCAGGGGAGCACAGACCCCAAAGGTCACTGGTGTCAGCTCAGCAGCTTCCAGAGTGTGAGGATTCCACAGAGCTGCAGGAGGGGCAGAGCAGGGTCCTGCTGCTCCCCTTGGCTGGGTTTTCCAAAGGTTTTCCATGGGGCTTCTTGGCCACAGCTCCCTCCCTCAGCCCTGCCTCTTCCCAGAGGAGGGGCAGGAAAAGAACCAGCTGCAAATGCAAATCCACATCTGGCTGTGGAAATGGCAGTGAGAGTCTTCCTAGGCTGGGAAAGGGCCTTAAATCCCATCCACTGCCATCCTAACCCTAACCCTTAAATCCCACCCAGTGCCATCCCTAAACTCCATCCAATGCCACCCTTAAATCCCACCCAGTGCCACCCCTAAATCCCACCCTGCCATAGGCAGACACTTCCCACTATCCCAGGGTGCTCCAAGCCCTGTCCATTGTGGCCTTGGACACTGCCTTGGTCATCAGAGGCTTTTCAGCCCCTCTGGGGATGATGTGGAGGTGCCTGCAGGCTGCTGAGGGTGTCTGAGCACAGTTTTTGTCCCTCCCCAGGACCCTGGGTGGCAGCTCCGTGGTGCCCTCGCCGTGCTCCGACGCTGTCTCCTCACACCACCTGTCCCCAGCTGCTGTCACCTCTCCCAGCTTCTACCCCGAGACCTGGATTGGAATGGATCCAGCTCAGGACTTCATCCAAGTGCCTGTTCTGAAGGAAGACAAAAGCTATAGAACCATTTATAACCTGTTCCACAAGACTGTGCCAGAGACCAAATACAAGATTTTGAAAATCCTGCGAGTGCAGAACCAGTTCCTTTGGGAGAAGTATAAAAGGTAAGAGAAGGCAATTGCAGTTCTTTAATAATGGATATTCCTAGAGGAGGAATTTTATGAGCGAGATTTGTATCTCCTCTCCCAGCTCAGCTCTTCCAGAGGGTGATACCGTAACAAAAACAGCTTTTCCCCCAGCTGACCTGCAACGAATTCCCACCCTCACTTCCCATTCTGTGTTCCAGGAAAAAGGAATACATGTCCAAGAAGATGTGTGGGCTGGACAGGATCATGAACGAGCGGCACCTGTTCCATGGCACATCCCAGGACGTGGTGGACGGCATCTGCAAGCACAACTTCGACCCGCGCGTGTGCGGCAAGCACGCCACCATGTTTGGCCAGGGCAGCTACTTTGCCAAGAAGGCCAGCTACTCCCACAACTTCTCCAAACGCTCCCCCAAGGGCGTGCACTTCATGTTCCTGGCCAAGGTGCTGACGGGCAGGTACACGGTGGGCAACCACACCATGAGGAGGCCGCCGCCCGTGGAGCCCGGCAGCGTCACCAGCGACCTCTACGACTCCTGCGTGGACAATTACTTCGAGCCCCAGATCTTTGTCATCTTCAACGATGACCAGAGCTACCCCTATTTCATTATCCAGTACGAGGAGGTCAGCAGCACCGTCTCCATCTGACAGTTTGTGTTGGAGGAGGGAATAAAATCTTGGACGCTTCCTCGCTGGTGGAATGACTTGGAAGGAAGGAAATCTGAAGTGACCAACTGTGCACTTGCTGGTTGATTCCCTAGGTGGAAATTGTACATATTTTTTTCATTGTTTATAGTTGAAAATCTGTGCCTTTTGTTATAAAACACTGTTTATTTATGTTAGTAAATGTTCATGTTTCAGAATGTGGCTGTGGGTGTCATTGTTCTGTGCCTGTCACGTCCTGATCTCAACATTTCAGCATGGCCTTTTCTAGGGACTCAGAACCACATTTCATCCCAAGGATATTAAATAAGACATTGCCTCAACCACTACTTTTTATGATCACATTTCAGAGGGACTGGAAGAGAAATCACAAAATTACCCCCTGCTCATACTTTGAATTATTAAACAGGACAACACAAATACGTAATTTTCTAAAATCAAGGAAAATTAGGAAGAGATTGGCATGGTCTGTGGGGAGGGTTTAAAATCTGGAATGGCTGGGACACACAGTCTGTCACTTGTTGGTGTCCCTGCCTGTACAGAGGATGGGACAGGATGGGCTCTAAGGTCCCTCCCAAACCCCTCTGACTGAAATTTTTCACCTCAAGGCCTGTGGTTTGGATGACCCTGAGGTGTCCTGTCCTCACTGAGACCTTCACAAGGAATTGTCTCCCTGTGCAGGCTCCTGCAGCAGCCAGGTGTGGCTGGGGAGTCCTGGCTGCCCTCCAGGGAGCTCCTGTGGGGCTCAGGTGGCTCCCTGGGATGGGAGGGGACCCTCAGTGTGCTGGGGCTGTCCCCAAACCCAGCTGGGTGTGGAGCTGTGCCTGCTCCACATCAGCTTCCTGGGGTCTCAGAGATATGTTTTGGCATGGGAGAGAATTCCCTACTCCCACCAGCACCTCTCTGCTGGTTCCTCTCAGAATCACTCCTGGCTACCTGAGATCAGCTCAGCTGCAGGTGAGCAGGAGGGGAGGGCACACCCAGCTGCCTCCAGTGACCCCAATCTCTGGGGAGGCTCTTGGCAGTGCTGGGAGCTTCCCCTGGAGCTGGAGACATTGGCACGGTGGGGTGGGAGCTGCTCCTGACCCACTGCTCACATCCCAGGGAACGCTTCAGAAAGGTACCGGGGTCAGGGGGGAGGAGAAGTCACCAAGGGGCTGGAGGTGTCCGAGGTGTGGCATTGGGGGCTCTGCACAAATGGAGATTTTGGACTGATTTCAGAGCCGAAGCCATGGAATGGGGGTTGCTGTTCTCTGGGTTTGTGCTGAGTCCTTCCCTCGCTCCAGGCTGGGAACAGGATGGGAGTGGGAGGTGGGACAGCTGCTCCGAGCTGGGACTTTGTCTTCCCTCCCACTTTCCATATCAGTTGTGGTTTTTTCCTTGGATGCTGTAATGGGGTTTTTTGCTTTTCTGGGTCGTTTTCCACAGCCCCGAGCCCGGGGACTCTCCCTGGGAGGGCTCTGCCCCAACCTTCCCTTCCCACCTTCCCTGGAGCCGTGGGATGAGCAGGGAGCTCCGTGACAATGCACTCAAAATATTCCTGATGTTCCCTGAACGTGCTGAGTGTCTGAGCCACCTGCAGGGGCTGAGCTCAGGGCGGCTCCTCCTGGGTGACACAGCCCGGTGTCCCCTTCTGTGCCACCCCATGGCTCATTCCGGGCATCCTGGATGGTCCCGGGACTGGGCACGGCGGGGCCGCAGCCTTGTCCCCGTGTCACTGTCACCATGTCACTGTCACCATCAGTGCCCGGCCAGCTGAGCACTGGTGCCCCTCCATCATCCACCCATCCCGGGCTCCTGTGGGATCATTCCCGGATCCCTGGAAAGGGGGGCTGGAGCTGTGTAGGGCAGAGCCGGCAGGAGCAGAACGAGCCCCTAATTACATGAATTAGCCCCAAATTATGTTAATTGCCTCCTGCGTGTGCCAGCGCTGTGGCACCGGTTGCTCGAGGGACACCTGGGCAGAGCCCTGAGAATTTTCCTGTCCCCAAATCCTGCTCCTGACAGGGATATGGGACAGAGCCCGGCTCTGCCAGGGGATGTCCCCACCCCTGGCCCTGTGCCCTCGCTGTCGGTGCGGTGACACAGGTGTGGTGACACAGGGGGTGGCACCTGTGCTGGGATGCTGCAATGGTGCCCAGCTCCGGCTCTCCGCCCCTCCCGTGTCCCTCGTGCCCTGTCCCGAGCTGTGTCACACCTGGGCCAGCCCTGGCCGTGTCCCTCCTGCCCTGTCCCGAGCTGTGCCACACCCGGGCCAGCCCTGGCCGTGTCCCTCCTGCCCTGTCCCGGGCTGTGTCACACCCGGGCCAGCCCTGGCCGTGTCCCTCCTGCCCTGTCCCGGGCTGTGTCACACCCGGGCCAGCCCTGGCCGTGTCCCTCCTGCCCTGTCCCGGGCTGTGTCACACCCGGGCCAGCCCTGGCCGTGTCCCTCCTGCCCTGTCCCGGGCTGTGTCACACCCGGGCCAGCCCCTCCCGTGTCCCTTGTGCCCTGGATAAACCCAGCTCAGATAAATCCTTCCCGTGCCTCTCCCCAGCTTTCGGTGCTGTCACTGATGGAGAGCTCCAGGATGACACCGCGTGACAAGGGAGGGATTGTGACAAGGATGTGGCTGTGTCACTGCCGGGATGGCCACAGTGACACCTTTGGGAAAAGCCCATCAGGGAGCTGGTGGCCCTGTGGGGGTGGCACCAGTGGTGGCCTGGCTGACAGGGACCTGCTGGCTGGGCTGGGCACAAATGGAGCTTCTGTTCCTCTGTGGGGTGTGGAGGTACCCAGGGGAGACTTCCTGGGGACCCTGTGCTTGGGGACTGGCAGGCCAGGGCAGTGATGAGGTGACAGTGAAGGGTGAGGTCACCTCTGCTGTGCCTGGGATTTGTCACAGCCTGTTCTGGACAGAGGGATAAAGGTGCCCCAGAGGCCGGGAGGAAGGAACAGCTTGAGCAGGAGCTGATTTGGGAGCTGGGCAGAAGGGCAGGAGCTGTTCCTGGAGGAGATTGAAGTGTCAGCACCCCAAAGGTGCCCTGGGGACAGCCAGACCAGACCTCCTTCCACAGGGCACCGTGCTGCTCCCGAGGTAGCCACCCTGGCCAGGGGTGGGGGACACCACAGGGACCCAGCTGGGGCTTGTGCAGAGATTCTGGGGCTGCCCAGGATAACCTGGAGTGGGAAATGTTCCCTGTCCCTTCCTTCCAGGAGCTGTGGGCTGTCAGGCAGAGCTCTGTGGGGCTCTTTGGGGAAGTGGCTTCGAGGAAGGTGCAGGCAGTGGGTGCTGGGGATGGGAAGGAGCCCTGGGAGGTGTCCTGGCAGGGGGAAGGTGCCCTGGGAGGTGTCCTGGCAGTGGGAAGGTTCTCTGGGAGGTGTCCTGGCAGGGGGAAGGTTCTCTGGGAGGTGTCCTGGCAGTGGGAAGGTTCTCTGGGAGGTGTCCTGGCAGGGGGAAGGTTCTCTGGGAGGTGTCTGAACCAAGTCCTGCTCAAAGCAGGGTCAGGGCTGCATTGAGCCTGCACTGGGAAACTGCAGGGCTGGAGCCTGCCCAACTCCAGTGTCCCTGTGAGGGGTAAAAACCCCCTTAAATCCAGGATTCTGGATGATGTTCCCCAGCTCCTGGTGTCCATGGGCTGCAATCCCTGTCTGTGATTTCCAGGCCTGCAGCAGGGGCTGCAGGAGAGGTGCTGGAGATGAGTGAGACCATGGCTGGATGCAGTGAGAGGTGCCAGGGCTGGGGGGCTCTCCCAGGACTTCCAGAGGATTTCTGTGGCTCTCCTAGAGTTTTACCTGGGATAAAAAACCCTTTGCTTTCAACTCTGCTGGGAGGAGCAGAGTGAGATAAGGTTGGGGTGCCCTCGGTGTGGCAGCAGGGTGGGCACAGACTGGCCCTGGGTTTCCTTTTGCTGGAGGGGAATTTGGCACCTCGTGAGGGGCTGAGTCATGGGAGGCACAGAGCACAGCACACCACGAGCCTCGTGATCCCAGCACCAAACCCCTGCCCAGCCTGGGGGCAGGGAGCTTTTTATTTGTAGTTTATCATGTGGAAATCTGAGGTTCTCACACAGGGGTGAGAACTGGGGGATGGACACAGGGAGCACCTCTGGCTGCCCCCGGGGTTTCTCCATCCCCACCGTGTCATCACCATCCAACCATTGCAGCACATCCTCTGCATTAATATTTATTTTTCTCTTCTGGCTACAAAGTCTGTTTTTATGAGAATAATTTCCCACAGACCCAACAACAAATGTCAGGTTGACCTAAGGGTTGTTGTTGCCTCAATTTTCTTCGGGCTCCCTCTTGTCCAACCAGCCGGGTACAAGTTGTCTCATGCGTAATTAGGCTGTGATAAATCATCTCCTGCACGGGGAGCACATTCCCATGTGCTGATCCACGCTGGGCTTTGTTTGTCTGAGCACTCTGTGCACTCCCTGTACCTCTGCACTCAGCAGGGCCCAGCCCCTGCAGCTGGATGGGGACAGCAATCCACTGCACAGCCACGGATTGCAGCTGCTCTGGGCTGGAATCCTGGCAGGACACGGCTGCAGCCTGCTGGAGATGATCCAGAGAAGCTGCGGCTGCCCCTCGATCCCTGCAAGTGTCCCAGGCCAGGCTGGACAGGGCTTGGAGTACCTTGGGACAGTGGGAGGTGTCCCCAATGGCAGGGGTGGGATGAGATG
This sequence comes from Sturnus vulgaris, assembly GCF_052056855.1. Classification (NCBI taxonomy): domain Eukaryota; kingdom Metazoa; phylum Chordata; class Aves; order Passeriformes; family Sturnidae; genus Sturnus; species Sturnus vulgaris. The sequence goes on along the minus strand of NC_142252.1, from coordinate 24,460,281 downwards.
GGATTTAAGGTCCCTCCCAGCCCATTCCATGGCTCTGTGACCCAAGATGTCCATGCAGAGGGTGGGTCTGCTGCCCAGCTCTGAGCCCAGCCTGGAGACTGAACATCTCTTTCAGTCCATCACTCGTGGTGGGCAGTTCCTCTGTTCCCACCTCTGCTCTCCTCCAGAGCAGGCTGCTCCAAGCCCTGCCCAGCCTGCCCTGCTCATCTGCTGCCCCCAGGACGGGTTTTCACTGAGAACCATCCCAAACACCCTGAGCTGGGTCACAGGAAGGACAGGACAGGGAAGTGCTGCAGTAAATACCACTATGGAATCAAATTCCTGTTTGTTTCCCATGAACTCGGTGTTTGCACAGTCAGACCAAAGGGCTTTGGCTTTTACTGGGATGCAGCACCGAGGCCAAGGCACCAACTGATGCCTGGTCCAGATAATCTCAGCTGGGATCTGCTGAGCTCACAAGTCTCCTGCTGACAGAGATGTTCCAGGTGCTTTCTGTCTCACTCCTGCCCATTTTCCAGAGCATTAGGCATGGGAAGCACATTTCAGAACTGTTTGATAAAACCACACAAGTGTTTATAGTGCCCACATTTGTACCACATTGTGGAGGCCATTGTAGTGCACAAAGAGCAATAATTATTGCAAGCAGCAAAGCAGGGAAAGGAGGAATATTGGTTTGCATTCAGGACACTGTGGGGCTGCAGGGGTCAGTCCAGAGGAGGCCAAGGAGCTGCTCCAGGGCTGGAGAGCTGGGAATGTTCACCTGGAGAGGAGGATCCAGGAAGAGCTCAGAGTTTAAAGGAGCTCCAGGAGAGCTGGAGAGGGACTGGGGACGAGGGATGAAGGGACAGGACACAGGGAATGGAGAGAGGGCAGGGATGGGTGGGATATTGGGATGGAATTCCCAGAGCAGCTGTGGCTGTCCCTGGATCCCTGGCAGTGCCCAAGGCCAGGCTGGACATTGGGGCTGGAGCAGCCTGGGACAGTGGGAGGTTCTGGGGTGTCTCTGGATGGTCTCTAAAGTCCCTCCCAACCCAAACCATTCCATGAGGAGGCACCCAAGGCTCCCTGCAGCTGGAGAAGTGGCACCATTGGCACCGTGCCCCCATCACAGTGAGCAGCTGCACCTTCCAAACGCTGCTGCTCCTTTTCCATGAGCTCAGAGCTGCAGGGAGCCACGGGCTCAACTCCCCTTCCCTTTGCCCTTCCCAGCCACGCTCTGCTCTGGGCGCTGGAGCTCCAGAGGAGATCGGGGAGCAGGAATTCTCCATCCCCGGGGCTGAGCGTTCCAGGCTGCTCCTCCCGGGCTGTTCCCGTGTCCTCCCCGTCTCCCGAGGGGCTGAGCAGCTCTAATGGCTCATTTGTCACTGTTAAGGGGCGATAACACCGCCCGGAGCAGCACCGCGTGTACAAACGCTGCCAGGGCTCGTTCTCTGCACGGCTCAGGGCTCGGGGTGGCCACAGGGGCTCCCAGCCGGACACAAACCTTGGGAAAACGGGAATAAAGTGCCAGGAAATCCCAGGCTGATATCCCCGGCAGAGACGGTCACTCCACAGCCCCGGGGAACAAAGCTCAGCCTGAGTGTCCCAGCCAGGGCAGGGGACGTGCAGTGGCACCCAGGGGATGTGGTACACCGTGATGCCTCCAAAAGCCTCAGCATCCCCACGCCAGGCTGCAGGCAGGGAAAAGGCAGGATTCATCTCCCTGATGTTGCAGTGTGTTTCTTGTTATTGCTGGGTTCTGTTATTGCCCGAGTCAATGGTTTAGTCCCAGATTACACCCTCCCACCCACCCTGTCAATGTATCCTGAATTACCTGTCAACCCTGCTTTGTGCCAGCCCCCTGTTTGGAATTCCCCTTTAGAAATCCCCTACAATTCGATGTCCCATTAGTCCATGTGACTGAGTTTCCCCCCCACCCTCCCTCATTGGACAATGCCTTTGTGAACCCTACCTTTACCTTTCCCCAGAATTTCTCCAATTTGCTGGTAGTTTGTACCTTCCCCTTGAACCTCCCTCGTATTTAAGTTGTTGCACCGTCACCATTTTTGTCCTTTGCCCCGTGAATTCCCCAAAGTAATAAATCCTTTTTTATCCTGTACAGAAGACCTCTCCCTCCTCCCTGTCTCCTTCAAACACAATCTGACAGCCAAAAGGCCATGGAGCAATAGCAGGAGCCACATCTAAACCTCCTGTTCCTGGGGTGCAGCTCATTCTGGGCACAGGACCAGTGGCAGAGTGAGTGCAGCTCTGCCTGATGCATCTCCTGCCTCTCAGGGATGCAGCACAAGCACCCCCGTCCTGCTCCCAGAGCATCCCCCATCCCTGGAAGGGTTTGAGATGTGGTTCAGTGGCAATGAAGGGTACTCGCTCAAAGGCTGGACTTGGCAGATTCTCCAAGCCTGGCTTGGAATTGCAGCGTGGGCATCAGCTGCTCCTGTGAGCTCTGTGTGCCCAGGTTGGTGTTACAAACATCTGGCAGGTTCTTGTTTGTTTGTTTTTCCACCTCACGCACATTTCCGTCATTTCTGCCGGGGATGCTCTGCAGGAAGCCGATCTAGCCAGGGCAAATCCGGGCTTGCTTTGGGAGGGAAGTCAGCAAGAATGAATATTTGCCCTGTGGCATCAATTTCCTGTCTAGCGTTCTCCAAAACGCAGCTGGAGAAGGCCCAGGAGCACAGATGTGTGTGCCTGGCACCCTCTGAGCAGGGCTGGGAAGGAGCCTTTGCTCTTCCCCTCCTCTTGGCACTTCTTCCCTCCAGAATTCCCAGAATCAGCACTTTGCTGGGGAGCTCCTCTCCTCGGGAAACACCAGTTCATTATTCCATTTAATGGCCCATGTGGGAAAATGCAGATGCAGCCTGGGGACACGGAGTGATGCAATGGATGGGTTGGGAGTGAAGTCCCAGAGCCCCCCGGGCTGGGCAGGCACCTCCACATTGCTGGAGTTTTAATTGGCAGTGAATTTTAATGATCTCCTTTAGGCTGATGAGTGCCATGTCCACTGCTGACATCCCGGTGGGGTGGGAGGCCACAGGAATTACAATATTAACAAAAAAACCCCACCCTAAACCTGATTTATTTTAAATGTGCCTTATCTATGATTTAAATTTTGTTGTGGGCTTCGTGTAAAAGGCTTTTGATGCCTCGGGTTTGATATGTGTCAGGTTTTACTGGATCACTGAACATCCTGAGCTGGAAGGGACACACAAGGATCATCGAGTCCAGCTCCTGGCCCTGCACAGCACAATCCCAGCATCTCAATGTATTCCATCTGATCGCATCCTACAATTCCCACAGGGACAAACATCAGCTAGACAACAAAAGCCGGCCCCCAACAAAACCCCTCATCCACATTTTCACCTTCCTTCTCATGAAATCTATTTGAGAAAGCCTTTCTTTGTCACTCCACAAACTGCTGGCAGTCGTTGGCTGTGGTTATGGAAATGCTTTATTTGAATAGTTATGGGAACGAGTTTCAGCTGAGGGCTTGGTTTGGCTGCAGCCCCATCCCAGCAGGGCTGGAGCTGCTCTGGAGGCAGTGAGGGATGATGGATGGATGATGGATGGATGATGGATGGATGAGAGGCTCAGGATCCAGCTGAGGGCAGTGCCCTGGCTGTGAGCAGGGCAGGATTAGCAGGGGAGCACAGCAGATCGCTCAGATTAGCTCTGCTGAGGGGAGATGCCACATCCCCATGGAGCTCCCTGATGGCTCCTGACCCCACATTTGGCCAGGACACCTCGGCCCCAGGCCAGCCACGGGCACCAACTCCCTGCAGCCTCTTCCAGCTGGGATTTGTTCTGATCTCATCAGTCCTCCAGGGCTGATCCCAACCAGAAACCCAGCCTGGGCCGGGTTGGGAGGGACCTTAAAGCCTCCCCTGCTCCCCACCTTCCCCAGACCAGGTTTTTCAGAATTTAAATCTTGCTTACAAATTAAATACATGCTGAAACTCAAGTGCTCCCCTGATACCGTTGTGGCTTTGGATTTTATTGTTCTTTTCCTATTAAGTCATGTGCTGTGACAGCATAAATAATGTGACTGAGTGTCTTTGGCAGTCTGGTCATCTGCAACGTGTCTCGAGGCTTTTGAGGGGGGGTAAAGCCAGAGGAGCAGTAGCTGCTGGACTGAGTGAGGCTGTGGGAAGGGGGTCATTACCTGGCTGCACAAAGAAGTTGATTTTTTTCCACCTTCCAGGGTCTGTTTTCCTCTTGCTGTGTCTCTGTAAGGCCAATTAGCATTAATGGGAGTTGTATAAACAGACTCTTACTGGAGGACCTCATTAGCTCTTTCTTCCTGTGGTTTTCATTCCAAGCTGCTAAGTTTTATGGATTACCAAGAATGCTAAAAAATAGGGAAAAGCAATGCTGGCTGTGGCCATACTGAAGTGCTTACTGAGTGAATTGAATGAGTTAGGTTTGGGAATGGATTGGCAGGTCCATAAGTAACCAGACCTCTGGAAAATCCACACCAAGGCAACCTGATCAGCCAGCTGTCCAAATATCCCACTGACCTCTTCCTCTCAGACTGCCTAATTCCTGGGAAACTCTGTTTCCAGGGGAAAGCCACGAGAAATTCTCACAAACTTTGCTTTCCCAACCTGCCAGAGAGGCGTTTGTGAGGGAGTGACCCCCAGGGGAAGGCCTGGAGGATCTCCTTGGGTCAGCACTGCTGCAAGGGTTGCTGATTTCCTGGGATAACTGTGAGTCCCAACCAACTGAGCTGGGATTTTTGTGGGTGTTGTGTATTTAATTCAACTGTGAGAAACCTACAGTCCCTGACATCACTTCCCTGGCCTGGGGATGTTGGATTTTTCCCACGTTTTGGTGGGATAACGAGATGTGTTTTCCTGTGTGGCCTCCCAAGGGGCCCTCAGGCAGGAAAGATTCTTCCCTGTTTCTTCTTCTCCCTGTGAATTTGAGGGAATGTAACAGCATGAGGGACCTGGGCTGTATCAGAATGTGAATTTGCAGGTCAAACAGTGAAATACCTGAATTCCAAGTCTATCTATGTGGATTAATTATCAAGATCATGGGATAAATGAACGTGGTTGAGCAGGAATGACAGAACTGTGATGGAGAACACTGAGGCTGGGAAACGCCCTCCTTTTTAGAGAGGCAAGTTTTGGAAATCTTCAATAAATTAGGTTTTAAACAGAGAATTGTCTCTGTGCAGTAGCTATTTTGATATTCCCAGCTCACCTTCCAAGCCCTGTTGTTTTGAAATGAGCTCTCGGGGTTGAATTTAACATCCTTGCTTTAAAAAAACCAAGCACACAAAAGGACAAGGTTTCCTTTTTCGTTTTTACTGCTGTTTCCAGTCCAGCTCTGTAATGCTATTTTTAGACCCCTGTGTTTTAATGCTGTGGCATGAACTGCTGGGATTTCCCCTGGCTGATATAAAATAGAGGATCTGCACTTTGGTATTAGCAGTCAGCCAGGAAATCCGTGCCTGGTGCCAGAAATGGGCCTTCCTTCATAAATCTGTACTTATTTTCATTTCCTTGTGCAGCAGTGACGTGCCAGATCAGCTGTGCTGCTGTCCTGACACGTTCTGCAGTGCCATGCAACAGGGGGAGCTGGACTGGAAAGCAGAGACAGGATTTGCCTCTGATTCACTGGGGACACACAGCTGGGAAATGCTGGTTTTCAGGGAATCAGGGACAGGACCGTGCTCTTATCCCCATAAAGAACTGGCCAAAGGCATTTCCACAGGGAGCTTCACACGTTTGCAAACAGAAGTGATCAGTCCTGTCCTGCCCTTACCACCTTGACAGAATTATCTCTTATTGATCATAGATTTATTACAAAGCAGGAAAAGCTGTGATCAAGTGGGCTGAAATCAATGGAACAATCCCTGGAAGTGTCCAAGGCCTGGGATAGTGGAACGTGTCCCTGCCCATGGCAGGGTGGAATGAAATGAACTTTCATGTCTTTCCCAACCCAAACCATTCCATGATTCTACAATCCAGATATCTGGATGCTCTTTCAGCTTGGCCTGTCTGAGCAAACCTCTCTTTCAGTGTAAAATGAGAATTATTCTGCCAGTTCATCATTTCACCATCCCTGCAGGTGCCCAAGGAAGGCCTGGCATGGCACTCAGTGCTCTGGGCTGGGGACAAGATGGGGATTGGTCACAGGTTGGATTCAGTCTGGGAGGGCTTTTCCAGCCTCAGTGGTTCTATGATTCAATCCATTTTCTGTGCAGTCTGGGAAGGAAAGGCTCTGTATAAATAACCTGTAATTATGCTTCTTTTTGCATCCAAGTGAATTCCCAAAACTCCCGTGTCCTGTTGCTGCTCTGGCTGGTCCCTTCCCCTCCACTGGGAAGGCTTTACAGGGTAAGGGTTACGTGAAGCACTTTCTAAAGTTCTATTTTTGAGAGTTCTGAAAGGTGACACCTGTGTGGAAGTCATTGCCATCCTTAAAATAACCGGGGTGGCAGCTCTGGGCACGGTGACATTGGTGCTGAGCAGGGACACACATGGCACGGGGGGAGTGGGACTGGCTCTTATCGGGGTTTTAGAGCACCAGGTACCGTGGAGCTTAATCCTGACAGGGCCTCCAGGTGTGACAGCTCAATAAATATTGAATGTGCCCCTAATCTCGGGGTGGGGAGTGCTGTACCCCCAGCAGGAAGTGCTGATCCTCCCTCTGTGAGTGCAAGATACCACAGCGAGTATCTCCCACCATATCAGCCCAGATATGGGAAGTGTACTCACAGGGATATTGTGCAAAGAGCAAACAGCAGCAGGGACAGCTTTTGTTCTGCAGGCACCGAGCCCAGGTCAGCAGGTGACACTCTGCAGAACTCCCAAAATTGCAGGCTTAGAGTCAGATCTGACTCAATCTGCAAAGGGAGGTTCTGTCCCCAGAAAGGGGGGCTCAGTGTGGTGTCCTCCCACAGAGTAATGGGGAGAAAGGAGAGTGCAGGGACAGGTGGGGCACGTTGTGAGCTGATCCCAGCGCTGGGCACCCTAAATCCTGCTGGGGGATGTGGCTCTCACCCCGCACACCTTGCAGAACAAGCCCTCCTCTCAGCCCTGGCAGAAAGGCCAGCAGGTAAAGGTCAGGGGTGTGTGTAAAGCTCAGGTTGGTGTGTGTAACCTGGGCTCTGCAGGGAGGACAGCCGTGGCTGTGAGAGGAGGCTGCAGCGTGGGGTGCCAGGCTGCTTGCTGTGTGTGGGTTTCCCGTGACTGATGCCCTGTGACAGCCCGTGCGTGGCTCCTGCTGCTCTGCTGGTGCAGCTGGGGACTCTGTCACTTCTCACCATCACCACACGACACAGAAAACTCTTTGGGGATGAAATTTTCTGCCATGAAATGGAGGCTCACGAAAGCACTCACCGCAACTGCTGGGAATAAATTCACTTTGAGTTTATTCACAGTGCTATGAAAAAAGGGTGAATTCTGTAATGCACGGTCCCCGTGTGGTGCGATGGGGGTGTGGGGTCCTGAGTGGCACCTTTGGCTTTAAACCATCAGCTGCTGCACTTTAAGATGGACCCACAGGGTGTGGCAGGAGCCTGAGCCCCTGCAGGAGCCCCAGGTCCAGCCTGAGCTCCCGGCAAGGCTCGGTCTTGCACACAGGGATGAGATCACAGAACCCTGAGGCTGGAAAAGCCAACCTGGGACCAATCCCCACCTTGTCCCCAATCCAAGGCACTGAGTGCCACCTCCAGCCCTTCCTTGGACACCCCCAGGGACAAGGATAGGGACTCCAATCCTCCCTGGGCAGCCCCTTATGAAGTTTAACCCTTTCCATTACTAAATTCTTTCTAGTGTCCACCCTGCCCTCCCCTGGCCCAGCCTGAGGCCGTTCCCTCTCCTCCTGTCCCTGTTCTCTGGGATAAGATCCCAAATCCTCCCCTGGCTGTCCCCTCCTGTCAGGGAGTTGTGCAGAGCCAGAAGTTCCTCCTGATCCCCCTTTTCTCCAGGCTGAGCCCCTTTCCCAGTTCCCCCAGCCCCCCTCACGGGACTGACTCTGGATGCAGGGGAGCAATTCCCTGTGACATATCTGGGCCACCTTTGGTGTGCCCTCCCTCGTACCCTGGTGGAGCTGGATCTCCTGCCAGCCCTCCTGTACTGCAGCATCCTGAGGCAGGGCCAGGGACATCCTCAACAGCCCTCTGGCAAAGCGTTATCGCCATGGCGTGTCAACACGGCTTCCAAATAGTGGCTGCAGGTCACCAGGGATGGGGACAAAGCTGCCGGTGCCATGTTGTGTAAACAGGAAGAAAATCTGCCTGTTCCCTCGGTGACTCCATAGTGACTGGGAAACACTGGCCCATTTCACAAGCCTCCCCTGCCTCTCACGGGTCACACACAGGGTTTGCTTTCCCCTGGAGCCACGGACACCTCTTTGTGTGCCTCTGACAACACAGTCACAGCTGCTCGGGCTGCAAGGGACCTTAAAGCTCAGGGACCCCTGGCAGGGAGTCCCCACTCTTGCTCCCAAACATCTCAGCAGCTCTGGGCCTTCTGCTGGCAGCTCTGCAAGTTCTTCAATAGCTTTTATTCAGGATAAATCACAAAGAAACTGAAATATTTTTAAAGCGATTTAATCTAAAATGTCCTTTCTTAAACCATCTAGGATGCTTTGAAATAGCAAACAGCTTATGGAAACCATGACTTGCTGAGAGATTCAGAGGAATGGGAAAATCCAAGTTTGTGGCGCTGAGCAGTGCTAGAGGAGCCCCAGAACAACCACCCTGAGGGCTCTGCAGCTCCCTGTGTAGGGCTCTGTTGAAGAAAGCAGCCAGGTGAGGTGGTGGCTGCCACAGCTCCTGCACCTCCCTGGGCTCCACAAGCTGCCAGCTCAGCTGGCATCAGAGCCATGGGTCACCTCAGGTGGCCACAGGTGACCTCAGGTGGCCTCAGGACATGACGGCCGAGCTCTTGGTCAGGGCAGGACAGAGGCAGAGCCAAGTCCAACTCCTTTGGCCACCACCTCCCCCAGTATCTACCTTGAGATACCAGACATAATTTCTGCACTTCAGTAAACATGATCCCTATTTGGATGTTAGCTGGGACCTTGCTCCTTTTGAAGTCAGTGGGTTTGACAGATGAGGAAATGGGTTCTAAAGCCAAGCAAGAAAACCTTTATTCCACCTTATTTTCATGCCAGTTCTGCACATATAAGGGTAGGGCTGCTTTTTAACAAGTCTGTTGTAGCAACAGCCTGCCATCAACACACACCTGCTATTATCTTTTCGTGAGAGATAAATCTAAATTGTCGGGCCATGCCATGGAAATGCAACATTTGCATTTTCTTATCAGGATGTGCCAGGACACTGCAGGGCAATCAAAAAGCAGGAATTGGGCACTAAAGTGAGGTGGAGGAAGGAGAAGCCTGACCTCCTGCCAGGCACTGTCTGCTGCTGTTTAAAAGTGTTTCAAAGGGGACAAAGAGGAGCCCAAGCAAAGCTCCAGAGCTGTGTCACCAGTAAATATCATAGCACAGTCTCAGGGCTTGCAAAGGCTCTCTCTCCTCACTGGTTCTTATTTCTATGGGTAATCCCATTGCCTTGGTTGTTGGCTGGGAGACCCAAGGGTTGTTTTTGCCTGCTGGATCTCAGAATGAAGCACACACACACTGATCTTGTCCCCTGGGTTCAAGTGAGCCCCACCATTCACCTTGGGATGCTCCATCCTCTAAACATCTCAGCTTCCTTCAGTTGTGTTTTCTTTTTATCTTTCCCTATTTTACAGTGACTCCACAGTTCCTTCATCACTGCCTGGAGTTTCTTCCAGTAGCTCACCAAGGCTGTAACATCTGTCTTGTTTCAGCCATCCTTGTCCCCTTCCAGTGGGGAGGGCTTTGTGTGCAGTTTCTGTTTTGGCAGGATTTTCAGGTTTGTTGTTTTTATTTTTTTAAAGCCAGCAGTAGAAACGTTTCCCTCCCTCCAGCTCCTGTGTTTAAATTAGGAAAGAGAAGATTTCTGGTGGCTGGGGGGAACAGGGAAGATTGATGGGGTTTCTGTGATCCCATGGGAGTTCCCTGGCAGGCTCCTGGAAAAGTGCTGAGTCCTGCACAGATGAACCTCACCCTCATGGTAACAGTTCTGTTTTGCCTGAGGAGCCACCAGGAGTGCCACCATCATTGTCATCCAGAAGCATTAGGAGATCTTTCAGATATGTCTTTGAATGCTGTAAAAATAGAAAACAAAACCTCCAACCCCTCTGCACCAGAGGGGTTGAGTTGGGATTGAGTTTTTATTTGGATGTTTTGACAGGAGAAGAGGAAACTGCCCCAAGCTGTGCCAGAGAAGGTTCAGGTCAGAAATCAGGAGGGATTTCTCCATGGAAAGGGTTTTTCAGCATTTGAAGGGGCTGCCCAGGGAGGTGTCCAAGGAATGTCTGGATGTGGCACTCAGGGCCCTGGGCTGGTGCCAATGTGGTATTTAGTCAGTCAAAGGTTGGACTCGATGACCCTGGAGATCTTTTCCAACTCTAAGGATTCTTTGATTCCTTCCCCACATCCCATCCTGCTGACTGGTCTGTGCCCTCTGTCCCTTCGTGCCCGTTCCCGACTGCCAGAGCTGCCTTTGTGCTCTGCATTCCCTCCTCATTCCAGCCCTGTATCTGTGACGCTTTTCCTGGCACCCTTCCCAACTCCTCTTGCTGCCAAGTCAGACTCAGTACAAGCGTCTTGTAGTCCTTTTCAAATCCTTTCCTATCGTGGCAAATAAACCCACTGTCCTCCACACACTCACTCCTGATATCATCCTTGACAGCTCTTCACTTCTGGCACTCAGCTGCTGCTTAATCATATGGTTTCTTTCTCTGAGTCACCTCGTGTGCTCTTGCAGCCAAGAGCTTGACTTTGATTTGGCAATGTCACGGCAGCAGCACATCCCTCGGGATGCCATTTCTGCCCCGCATGTCCCACTGCCACCAACACACCCTCGGTGCCCTGCTCTGGGCTGGCATCGGTGCCTCTGCAGAGTGGGGCCATTCCCTCCCCTCTGCCCTCCCCCAGCACCCTGCTCCACCCCACTTCTCCTGATTTTATCATTTCCCCGCTGCTTTGCAGAGTTTCTGTTCTTAGCACAGAGCGACCTGCCTGACCTTGACTCCCAGGTAGCCCTGGCGCTCAGATCCCTTCTCCAAACATCCTCCCACTGAGGCCCCTCTCCCCCCACGCTCCCGTCCTTGTGACATTTGCAAAGAGGGGGCAAGCGGAGCAAACCAAACAAATCCGGCAAATATCGCTGGGAAAGGGGAACCAACGCGATGTGCAGGGAGCACTGGGAATGACCTTGCTGCCTTCCGAGCCCTGTCCTTCCCCTGACCCCTCCTGCACTGCGGGCCCGGCACGGGACCCCCGCTGCTGCCCAAATCCCCTGTGTACCTACAGAGAGATAACCCAGCTCTGCTCCTCCCTAGGAAAACAACCGGAGCTTCCCAGAGGAGCTGTGTGCAGACAACGCTGCAAAACCGCTTCCCCGCGCCGCTCTTTGTACTGAACAAATGTAAGGGCAGCCTAAAGCCAGAGGACTGGGATAAAAGTTGGATTTCTCATTGTTCGGAGAATGCTGCAGGTGTGGACACACCTATTCACCCTCCCAGCCCCTCGGCCGGTCCCGCTTTGTGCGAAGAGGGTGTTGGTGTTTATTGCCTTTTTCCCCAGCTGCCCACACTGGCACGGACTTTGCTCCTCTGGGCTGGGATTTCTAAGCAGCGGGAGGCTTTCCACGTGTGTTTGAGAAGGTACAAAGCCTGCCGGAAAACAATGGAAATAGCTGCCTTATGACTGCTGCGTGTCACGCACTCGGTTCTTGCCCGTTCGTTTGTCCTTGGCGCTGCTCACGCCGCCTGGAACCCGATCCCGAGCGGTGCCAGGGCTGGCACGAACACGGCACCGTGCCATGGGCACAGACACACGGCCCCAGAGCCCGAGGCCTGGGCCAGAGGCTGCCCGATCTCCTGAGCCACCGTGGATGTGTGGAGAGGGCTGGGGGCTCCGTGAGGAGTGGGGGGTTTGTGAGGCTTTCCTGCTGGGAGGAAACAGCTGCTTCAGAGCTGAGTGCTGCTCCTGTGCTCTGCTTCCCACAGGACCCCTGGTGTGGGAGCATCCCGGCTGGCTCAGCATGGTTCTGCCAGGCTCTCCACACCTTCAGGACAGCGTCTCCCCTGATCCCCTCGGAAAGGCTCCCCTTAACCTTCCCAAAGGACAGGTTCCCTCTGTGCAAGCTCCCCTCAGCCCTCCAGGACTGGATCTCCTCATCCTCAGGCTCCCCTTTGTCCAATCTCTCTTCAGTCCCCAAGCACAGGATTGCCTCCATTTCCTCCAGGACTGAATCCCCTCACCTGCTCCTCCAGGACAGGCTCCCCTCAGCCTGGATCCCCTCAGAACACTCTGGGACAAGCTCCCCTCAATCTGGATCCCCTCAGAACCCTCTGGGACAAGCTCCCCAGCACAGGCTCCCCCTCAAACAGAAGGTCCCCAAGACTGGATCCCTTTATGTCCCTCTGCCCAAGCCGCCTTCAGCCCCTCCTCAGCGGATGCAGCAGCCTCGGTTCCCCCGTCCCTGCCTGCCTGCCTGCCTGCCTGCCTGCTGCGTGCTGCCGCCCGCCTTCCCCCCGCCCTGCCTCGCTCTCCCCCCGCTCGCCGCCCGCGGTGATCCGCGCTGAGCTCACGGCCGCGCCTCACGACACCCTGGCTCGGCACGTCAGCCCCGCCATCGCGTGAGAGCCGCCGCCCCCCCGCCCGCCGCCATCACGCACGGCGGGAACAGCTGCCGGCACGGCGCGGCCAGACCCCGCTCCCAGACCCCGCTCCCAGCCAAGGCGGGCCCTCGCCAGCTCCTATTAATGCACATCTTAATTAATGACCCCCGCGGGGGGCGAGCCGCCCTTCACACGCAACGCGCTCCCTCCCCCCCCCCCCCGGCCTCCTTGGCCCGCGCCTGGCGTGGAAGCACGAAGAGGTTAAAATGGAGGCGGGGGCGTGAGGCGGCTGCCAAGGCGGGATTAGCGAGGCTCGGAGCTCGGCACGCAACGCGGGACGGGGCACGGCGGCCACACGCGAGGTGACACGCGTGGCACCGCCGAGCAAAGCCGGGGGGAGGCGGGGGATAGCGGGCCCGGCCGGGAGCACCGTGCCCTCCGTCCATCCTCAGGCTTTGCAGCCCTCTGTAAATAGCACCTATTTTCCTTCCCCCCCCGCCCCAACCTCAGTATTTTACCCCCTTATGATGCAATTTTCTTTTTTTGTTTTTCCAATAAAGCTGATGTTTCTATCCCCTAAAATTCAGTGCTTTATTCAATCCAATCCCCCTTTCCTCCGCTGTTCAGCTCCCAGCCTTATTGATGCTTCACCTCAGAAATAAGTCCGTAAATTAAGGCCACCTCGTTTTTTTGCTGTGGCCTCTCCCCAGTTTTGTGCATGTTCCTCAATTATAGCTTTTGGGGGTGTATTGTTTTATATAAGGCTGTAGGGAATGTTTTGGGAACGTAGGAATTGCTTTGGAGATGTAGAAATTGCTTTGAGCAGATGATCCCTGCCGTATGATCAAAACCCAACAACTGGGTTTTGGAATAAACAGGAACCCACCAGCGCTGGAAAGAAGGGCAGAAAGTGGAATTAATCCCGCTGAAACTCCGAGTCTCGCTGCCAATCCTCCGCTGATTTATTTATTTTCGTGGCTGTGTGCGCTCCAGTGGGTCTCACCGGGCCCAGACGGTTCATGCCGAGGTTGAGCTCGTGCCTCGGCTGTGACACGCAGATGACCCGGCTGGCAGGGCTGGATTTGGGGTGGCAGGGACTAATTGGGGGTGTCAGGGGTGGCTTTGGGGTGTCACAGCCGAATTCGGGCTGGTAGAGCTGCATTAGGGGTGTCAGATGCAGATTTGAGGTGTCAGGAGGGGCTTTGGGTCTTCAGGGTTCAATTTGGGCTGTCAGGGCTGGCTGTCGGGGGGAGATGGTTTTGGGGTGTCAGTATAGAATTTGGGGAGGCAGGGCCAAGTCTGGGATGTCAGGGTTTGACTTTGGGCTACTGAGGGGTTTGGGGTGTCAGGGCCGAATTTGGGGTGTCAAGGCCCAATCTGTGGTGTCGGGGCTGGCTTCAAGGTATCAGGAAGGAATTTGGGGTATCAAGGTTTGGCTTTGGGGTGCCAAGGCCCAATTTGTGGTGTCAAGGTTTGGCTTTGGGGTGCCAAGGCCCAGTTTGGGATATCGGGGCTGTTTTTGGGGTGTCAAGGGGTTTTTTTTGGGGGGGTACATTAAACCCCGATGCTGCGCCGAGCCCGGGCCGCGCTCCCCTCGCCCCAGCGCCGTGACGCGCACGCGCCGTTGCCGCGGTTGCGGCGGCCGCCGCGCCCCCCCCGCCCCTTACGGGTCCCCCTTGCCGGGACCCCGGCGGGCCCTGAGCCCCGAGCCCCGAGCCCCGGCCGCTCCGGGACCCCCGAGCCCAGCCTGCGGGAGGCCATGGAGCGGCGCGGCCCCGTCCACGCGCTGCCCGAGGAGATCCGCAAGGTACGAGCTGTGGAAATGCCAAAGCGCAGCATTCGGAGCTCCCGCAGCACTTCGGGGATGTTGCACAGGCCTGTGAGCACGGGTGCATTATCTGTTCATTTCGGACCTGGGTTAGGTTGGGTGTTGGGTTTCCTCACTCTTTGTGCGCTGTAATTGCAGTAATTCTGTAGGAAGGCTGCAGAGGAACACCTGAGTCTGTGCCGGTGTTGCCACTGCAGGTGAGTCTCGGAGAACACCTCGCCCTGTGCCGGTGTTGTCACTGCAGGTGAGTCTCACATTTCCCTGTTGTGGCGTGTTTTGCTGCCGGCAGCTCGGAAGGACTGCAGAGCATGACATGTTCCAGAGGAGTATCAACACACACAGGGACGGAACATTCCCCTTCATCTCCCCCCTGTATTTGTGTGTTCTTTTGTTTGGCAGAGACATTATTGCCGGTGTTAAGAGTTCTGCTGTTTGTATGGCTCAGTTTAGGAGGAGGCTGCACTCAAGTGGAACACGAGTCACTTTTTGTAACGCTGTCAGGTTTTCACTCTGGCAGTACAACGCCCAGCTGTCCTCATTCATCGGTCTGCAGCTCATAATTGACGAGTCATTTAAAAGCTTTGTGTACTCAGCCTGGAGAAATTCTCCCTGGGTTAGGCCAGGAAACTGTTCAGGCAATTTCTGAGAAATAGAGGATGGGTAAGATAGACAAAGAAAAAGAATACTTAGCTTTAAAAAAAGAGGAAGGGAAGAAGCTGTGGGGCACTTTCAGACTCTTGTTTTGGTAGCAGGAAGGATCCCACTAAGTTTGTTTATTTAGCACTTAGTTTTTAAGTCCCAACGGGGTACAGTGGTGAGCAAAAATCAGTGTAAGCTTCTCACAGAAACAGTTGTACCAAACTGTTGGATGAGGGAATCCTCCTGGAGCTGGTTGCTGCTTAGAATTTCCTTTAATGACTTAAAGCTGCAGTTTGGTGGCACTTGAGCCTGTTTTGAGTTGGGATCGGTTCCTGAGGCAGTTCCTGCTCCATGTGCTAGGCACAAGGGGGGAGCAGCAGCCAGGGCAGGCACAGAAAAGCAGTGACATTAATTCTGTCAGCAGCAGTGTCAGTGGCTGCTGGTTGTTATTGAGCCAAGATCTTGGATTACAATAAGGAATACGCTGGTGCCAGTCGGGAACGGGGTGTGAGCATTCTGGGAATGGCATTAAACCCCACGTTCTTAGGAAAAATAAATAATTTTAAATTAATCCAATGCATCAATACAAAATCCATAATAACCTCCTTGTCACTTGTCAGATAGTGAGGGCTGTAATCGGGTAATAATAAGCAGAATAATATGAACAAAGGGATGTTACACAGAAATAATCTATTAATATATTAATAGTTTTAATATCTCAATAATAGGAATCACTTGTGAAACTTGGGTCTTCCTTGTCCCTCTGTCCAGGGCTGTTGAGGTTTCAGTTCTGAGCTGCAGGCTTTAAAAATAATGACGTGACTGATGGGAATTTAGAAAAGAGCACAAATAGTCAAGAGCTTTAAAATCTCATTTCTAAGAAAGGATGATGGAGCTGGGTTTGCTCATTCTGAGAAACACCCGTGGGCACAGTGAGTGCTGGGAGGTGGGGGTTCATTTCCAGGTGCAAATGAGTCTTTTCCTCACATTTCTGGATGCGTTGTGGAATTCTCCCAACTTTTCCCTCCAAGTGCAGGATGGCAATCTCTGGAGATCCCTCCAGCGCTGGGTACACGTTTAACAAAAAAAAATCCGGTGCAGGATTTCCAGGTGTGGATAGATTTCTGCTCCTGTCCCCTCCTCCTCGTGCCACGTGTGAGCTCCAAGGCAACGACAGCCCGGGATTTGGGATGAGAAAGTGTCGGGGTTTTACACATCCTGTGCTGCTGCTCATCTCCCCCTCGGCAGCACGGTTACAAGACACTACAAGTCATTCTCACAATTTCCTCCCCTTGTATCTTCTCTGCACACACGTCCTCGTTCCCTGCTCAGAGTTTACAGCCTCTCCTCTGGAATCTCTCCCGACACAGCCGAGCTGTGCTTTGCTCTGCCAGACAGAGCACACGTGTTCCCAAGATGGGTTTGTGCAAGGCTGAGGGAACACGTGGTGTGGAGGGAGCAGAAAACACAGAAGAAAGTTTCCCTGCATCCTCAGAACAAGCTCCTTGGAAAATCATAGCTTAGAGATAAGAAATGGCTTGGGAAATGACGAATACAAAAGGAATTTAGCTTCCCCCCCTTTGGAAGACCCTCTTATCTATCTTCAATATTAGTGGTTCATTTGGTTTTTAGTATCCATAGGCCAGCTTTGAATGTGAAATCCCTCAGGGATTGGTCAGAAAGTAGAATTCCCTTGGTAATTGGTGCAAATTGTAAAACCCTGCAAAGATATAAAACCCCCTGTAAAACAACAGCCGTGGGTATATGTAGATAGGATGCCTCCATAGAATAAACCATGGATTTGTGCCTCTCTGCATATGCTGGTTTCTTTTCCCTGCTGGTCTGAGAGCTCCCCATGAGCCAGAATTCCATCTGGGCAAGGCTCAGGAATTTGCTCAGTCACTGAGGGCTGTGAAAGCAGCATCAGGGATCCCAAAGGGACCCCAAAAACCCCAACCAGTGACAACGTGGGACCGGAGAGATATTCCCTTGCCAGGTGCTGCTTTGGGATGGATGGATGCTGGAATTTGGGTTGTGGTGTTCATGAGGGAATCCAGGAGCTGCCTCACAGGGCAGGGTGCAGAGCTCTCGTTGTTCCGCTCCTTGATTTTATTTCCTTTTACAAGATTTATATTTATTTTGTAAGATTGTTTTACAGGAAGTTTTAGTCTGGAGGGAAGGGGATTTCTCAGCATTGTGTTAAGGGAATGATACACCTGAAGGGACTTGGGTTCTTCGTGTTCTGATTAATTTTGCCTCAGAGAACTGTGTAAAAACTTTTACATGTCCCTGCTTTCTTCTCTCTCTCATTCTTTCTTCTTTCCCAACACCTTCATTGCAAGATGGGTGCTAAATGAAAAAAATAAAATCAACAGGTGAATAAAACATCCACATGTCCATTATTAAAATTTATAGTATTCTTTTGTATTTATAGTTGCATACTTCTTGGAAACTAATTGTTAGTAAAGATGGAAATCGCTGGCTTTTAATGCATATTTTTAATATATTTACATAGAGTTTCTGCAATCAAACTCAGCCTGAGAGATGTCACAGAGCCCAGCAGGGTACAGAAGGCAGTTAGTGTTTCCTTGACTCCAATGTCATGGATGTGTATTTTTGGAGACTTCTGGTTTTGTTGCTTGGTTAATGTTTTATTTTGGTTTAATTTTTCCTCAAGGCTTTAATATTTCACCATGGTAGTTGTTTGTTGCCAGTGGTAGATTAATCTTTTTTTTGTGCCTGTGGACTTTAATTACAGTTCTGTGGAAGTGGAAGGAAGTAGAAGGGAAGAAGAAGGGAAGATGCAGCTTTGCACTGAGGATCTCCCTGAAACAGGAAACAGAACAGCAACAGAACACAAACAAAGTTCTATTTAATTTCATATTTTATTAAAAAAAACCCCCAAACTTTGTCACCATAAATAATAAAGTTTATAGGGCCAAAATACTCTTAGAGATTAAGAGTGAGAGAACTCTGAGGAGCTGAAGAGCTGAGGCTGGGCCGGAACTCTGAGGCTGTTCCCCATGAGGACAGAACGTCCTGTGGTGTCTCCAGAGTATCGTGTTCACCACAAGTAGCAAATGGGTACTGGGTGCCTCCCAGTGTGCTATAGATTGGGACAGTATGGGCTCTGTATGAGCACATCACGTCAGCTTTCCCTTTTCTTGCTCTCTGTGAAGCCAGGCTTGGGGTTTTCTTAGAAAAGCTTCTGGAACACAAAGTTCCAGCTGTGGTTGGGAGCCCACGAGCCTGGCCTGTCCACCAGGACAGCACAGCTCTGTGTTTGGGACGTGCTGCGTTGGCACCAGCAGATAAAATTCCAATTTGTGCCCTCCAGATAATAGAGGTAGAATGGCAGAGCCCTTCTCAGCATCCTGCTGAATTCTCCTGGAGGTGATGTCCCCAGGCTGCTGCAGTGCCCACAGAGGTTTTCAGCACTTGGCTGTGGAATTTGTGATGTTTGGGTGGTGTTGGGGTGTCAGGCTCCTGCTCTGGAGTGTTCTGAGAGCCTGGGGAGTGCTCTGGAAATGGGAGAAAATCCTGGAATGGTTTGGGTTGGAAGGGACCCCAAAGTCCCATGGGCAGGGACACCTTCCACTGTCCCAGGTGGCTCCAGCCTGGCTGTGGCCACTTCCAGGGCTTGTACCCAGAGGGTTCAGTCTGTCCAGTAAGGGACACTCCACACCCTCTCTAGGTGCTAGAGCCAAGCTTTTCTCATCACACAGGGCTGCATTCTCTATATCCAAAGTTTCCTCACCAAACCAGGGTTGGATTCACTACAGTCAAAGTTTCTCACCTTTCTACAACCGGTGTTGTGCAGCTTGGAACTGGAGGGACTGGAATCTCCTCACCTGCCACCCAGCAGGGCTGCAGCCAGGAGGGGCTTCCTGGCAGTCACACCTGGGGATGCAGAGAGTCCCTCAGGCAAAGGGCAAAGGTCTGCTGAACAATGGGCTAAATCATCCTTTGCTCGGTGTGTTTAGTCAGGAGGTTCTTTGTTGGGTGAGGTCTCAGCTGGAGCGTGCTGTGACACATGCCAAGGAAGCTGGGCAGCTCAGGAAGGGCTGCTGGCCCCGTGTGAGGCTGCCAGCATTCATTATTCTGCTTTCCTCCAGGCAAAAATGGCTTCAGCTACCTGAACTCCCGGTGTTATTTCCTGTCGTGACACAGGGATTATCCCAGGGCATGTTTTGAATGGAGCAACCTTCTGGTTTTACTCCCAGCCTGTTTCTGCACTGTTCGTGTGTTCAAAGCAAGCACGGGGATTTTTATTTTGCAACTGTGATTTTATGGGCAGGGAGCAAATAATGATGTGAACAGCGTGGCTCAGCAGTACCATCTGTGTTGCTTTGGGGTAGATGCTGACTGAAAACTTGGCTCATAATACACTTTGTTTCTTTTAAAAGAAGTGCAGTTTCTACTGAGACTTTTAGAAATCTTTCTTTGACTAAAGCAAATCTCAATCTCAATCTGGTATCTCCTCGTTTTGCATTTACATCAAAAGACTCCCCTTTCTTCCTCAAAAAGCAATGGTGTGGTTTGAGTCATCATTTGTTTTTGTGCAATAGGGATTGACTCGTGTGTCAGAAGAGGGACAGACAGGATGAGAGACATGAAAATAATGTGGGAGAGGAGTGAAACAAAAAAGAAAGTAAAATTGAGTAATAAGGTAGAATAAATCAACATAGAGAAATAATTTAAGACCACCCAGCTGCAGCATAAGGATTTTTTTTTTCTTGATTTTTATGTATTCAGCTACAATTTTAATTCGGACAAATACAAAATTTTTTGGTTTTGACCAATCCTTGCTGAAGGAATCTCAGTCCTGACAGATGCACCAGGGGAGCAAGAGCTGTGGACCAAGGAGCACAGGGTGTTGTGAGGAATTTCCTGTGGAAAGGGCTGTCCAGGCTGGGCAGTGGTGGGGTCCCCATCCCTGCAGGGATTTAACAGCCCTGGGCATGTGGCAGCTGGGGGCTGGTGCCACTCAATGGTGTTGGGGAGCTTTTCCAACCTGAGCAATTTTTGGGTTCTGTGATGAGTGATGCATGTGCTGGATGCTGGAATATCAAAGCCCTGCCAAAGGAGAGAGGAGCTCCCTCTTCTCACGGGGACCCAGCTCTCCATCGTGGGGTGTTTGTGGGTAGAATGTGAAATTCCAGAGGAGAGGTCTGGTGGTGCACGAGCTGACACACCCTGGGCTTATTTGGTCAAGTTCAAGTGGGACAAATTTCCTGTCTCATCATTCAAAAGGCTAAGAATGGTGCAGACCACCGATTTATTTATTTATTTTTTTTTTTTCTTAGAACTTATGCTCTACAGATGAAACTGAGTCAGACAGATGTAATTTGAGTGATTATCCCTCTTGGCTCAGTCCTCCCCTTGCCTTGGTAGCTAAAGAAATCTTTGTAACCAGGGGATAATATTTCCTTCCAAAATCAACTGCAGAGTGGAAACTGTTCCCCCAGATGCTTTACAGCATCTGTGCATCACAACTGCAGCTCTAAGTCTTATGGATAAACATCTTCCCAGATCAAACACTTTGTCCTCAGCAAAGTTGTTTTTTTAATTCCTGATTGATTTTTTCTTTTCACTGTTTGTCCTCAGGACGTGCCAGTCCCCTTTCCACTCAGAGCTCTGATAGTTTCCTTTTCTATTCCTTCCAAACTGTTTTTCCCCTAATTTTTTTCTGCTTTGAGTTTAAGGTGACAACAGTGTTTTTATCAAATGGAAACAGTGAAATGTGGAATCTGAAACCATCAATTTGTATTTAGTACACATCCTTAATGGTTACTCAGCAATCTCACTGTTCCAGAAAAAGTAATTTGTGAGCATGAGAACTGATGACAGTTTGTTTCCTACACATTTTGTGTAATGGTTGGTCAACTTTGGTGTCTAAGAGACAACCAAAAAAAGTCTAGGGGAGCTTTTCTTCTGGAAAGACCATTTATTTATAAGCTACCAGGGGGATGGATGGGATATTGGAATTCCTGGGTCAGATGGGATCTTGGGCAGGAATTGTTCCCTGGCAGGGTGGGCAGGGCTGGCACAGGGTGCCCAGAGCAGCTGTGGCTGCCCCTGGATCCCTGGCAGTGCCCAAGGCCAGGCTGGACATTGGGACAGTGGGAGGTGTCCCTGCCATGGCAGGGGTGACACTGGATGGGCTTTAAGGTCCCTCCCAACCCAAACCCTTCTGTGATTCCACGAGAGAGGATTTAGGATGGGAAATGAGGGCAGTGCCTTCCTTGCTCCACTCCCTTTCATGTGGCTCCTGTTGATTTTCCAGGTACACTGGGCAGATGTGCAGGGTTTAAATTATCTGTGCTTGGCATCCCTCAACGTGTGCCAAATCCATTCCTGGTGTCAGGGAACTGTTCCATATATTAAGGTGGATATTTGGGAGCTTATTGCAGTGCTGGCAGAGTAATTATTAATGTGCAGTGCAAGGTCCTGATTTACACAGAATTTCCTATTCTGTGATTTTTTGACTCTGTAGCAAATACTGTAAAAATCCAACCTGATCAGAAATCCTCCCAGATTTTCGCTTCACCTGAGGAATGGATGGGAAGGAGAGCAGGACCCATTTCCAACTGAGCCCAGGCAGAGAATATTTATTGTTCTATGACTTCATTTATTTTGAAATTCAGTAACAAAACTGACGTTGAAAACGAAGACGTTTTGGTACTTGCACAAACCCTTTTCAGTTCAGGCCCCTGGGGATTCTGTCTTGTTTTTGGTGGGAGAAGCAGTGCAAGTTCTCAGCTGTGTGTGTGAGCAGCAGCAGTGGCTGTGCTGCTCTGTGTCCTCGCTGTGATCAGCCCCTCCTGTGCTCCCTGCACAGCTCATTTTGTCCTTTATCACTGCACTCATTCCAGTGCTCTGGAACTTCGGGTTGCTTCTCCTGAAGAACAGTTTCAGGTTTCCAAGCACAGACTGCAGCTGCCAGGAAAAATAAATTTGCATTTTCAGCTCCCTCAGAGCAGCTGTAACCAGGGTTTTTTTTTTAACTGAGGTAAAATTAAGAAATGGGGAAATAAAGCATGTCCAGGGCATCATGAAACACCAGTCAAGCTGTATTTAAACTGCTAAAAGTTGTTGTATGAGTCTTTAATTTATAATGTTTGAAAGCTCGTTTCTTTCTGTTTATCCCAATGTCTCAAAACATCTTTTTTTTTTCTTCTTCTGTAAAGCAAAGTTTCTTAATTGGACTTAAACTGTTTGAGCAGGTGTTTGTGTGTTCCCTGCTTCAAGGTTAATAACCAGATCAGTTGGCAAAGTCTGTTTGCCAATGTAATAAATGAATTATTTCCATTGGATGTGTGTTACATGTTCTGTGTTGTGTAATCAGCCCCGAGTCTTTCATCCCTGGCAAAGGGGTTCCAGATTCCACAGCACGCCAGTGGCACAGGCTCCACATCTGCACCAGTCAGGAATTATTTTTGTGAAGATTGTGGATTACATCACTTAATTCCCTCTCCCTCATCTTGCCTCCTTCACTTGGATACGAGTTGTTGGAAAGGCACAGAAATATCATTGATCTGGCACGGGCCATCCCAGCTTCATTAATGGAATAGCTTTATAGAGCACAGCATTTCATTTTCAATGAATACATCCAACCTGACTCAGAAATTAGCATTTCAGTGGGAGTTCCCACATATCAAATTCCAGAGCTGATGTATCTTGGGAAGTTGCCTGGAAGGGAAAATGCTGCTCTAGCTGAACTTCATTTTGCTAATGACGATTTTTGTCTTTATTTGTTAAAGCAATAACATCATCTGATCTTAAATGTTCCAGAGCAGCAAATGGTTGAAATATTTTGGATTTATTATTATTTCTTAGTGTCACTGAGGGTTTTTTTTTTTTTTTTTTAGTTGAACCTGTTTCTTACAGACAAGCTGAAGCATTTTCTCTGTTTGTAGATGCCCCGGGACCAGACAGTGTGCAAATACTGCGGGGTCAGCTACCTGACACTCCACGAGTTTAAGGTGATGGAAGACAAAGTCAAAGCAATGGAGAAGGAGATTAAAGTTTATAAAGGATGTCTAGAACGGGAGCAGAGGCTTCAGGCAGAGTTGCAGGCTCTTCACCACGACCTGGAGCGCTGCCGGGCTGAGAGTGAATCCAAAACAGAAAGGTCAGAGCTCCTCCTCTCCTCTGGTCATGTCTCGTGTGTGTGTGCCGGGAACTTCAGCCCAGAGCAGCTTCAAACACAAATAACATTTGTCTTTCTTTCCTCACGTAGCCCCTGGACACTGCAATGCTTCATTGAAATCATCTTTCATAGTGTCCTTTTGGAAGCAGGGTGAGAATTCCTGAGCAGTGAATGGAATATGTGGAAGGTGAAGGAAAGAGGGATTTCCCCTGCACACACTCCCAAAGGGAAATGATGAATGTTTCATCTGATCATCTTGTCATAAATCTCTAATATTCCAAATGCAATTCCACAGGTCTGAAATTCGGGCTGACTGTCTCACTGTACCCTGGGAAAGAATTCCCAGAGTTCTGCCCTGGGAATCTCAGGATTCCCTCTCTGCAGGGCTGGTACAGAACCCTAAAACAATGAGGAACATTTTAGGAACTGCCAGGGGCATTTTGCTTCACAAACAGGAGGATTCAAATCCTTACAGGCCCCATTAAAGGGGGAGTTTTGTACCTTAAGAACTCCAGTAATTAATGATGGATCTCAGAGCCACATTTGGATTTTCAGGGCACAACTAGGACCTTCAAGTGTGTTCTTTCAGCTCATACTTACAGGGTTTGTTCCTTTTCCATGCACATATTTTGGAATCTATTGTTACATTCCATTAATTGATTACAGTAGGACTGTAAATAATTGATATTTCTAGTCAATTAATAAAAGATACTTCATAAAAATGCAGCTTGCTCAGGTTTGCTACTGATGGATTGAGGCCACCAGAAACTCCTGGGTAATTTTTTGCTCATCTGACTCCATCAGACAGAAGGATGAGGTTCTAATTTTAATTCTTAGCTCAGTTTGATTTTTGGGATTCCCAGGAGGGATATTTCTTGTGTGCCTGCCTCACATCAAGGGATCTAGAGCTGAAGGTGCTCTTGAGATTGGACTGAAATGCTTTGGAAACCTGATTTTTTTTTTTGGAGAATCACTCAAATACTGTTAAAAATGTAACTTAATTAATGGATTTAGTTTGGCTTTTGCTTGCTAATATTACTAATAAAAGATTAATTTTAGAGCACAAGTTCCCCCAAAAATGAAAAAAAATGCATTTATCTTGTAAATTACTCATAACGTTTCTTGAAATAGCTTTTTCATTTAAATTTAACATCTTCCACCCCCCCCCCCCCCCCCTTTTCCCAATATTTCATCTTTTCTGTGGTTTCATATCTATTTTTAAAGCTTGTTTGCTCCTTGTCCCTTTAATGACCCTGGGTGGCAGCTCTGGTGGCAGAATCCAGTGTGTGAGCAAATGCACTGACAGCACATTCTTCTTGCTGGGGATCATTTACCAGAGCTAAACTTTAAATTTTCATCGAGCTGACTTTTTGTAGTAAAGCTGGAACAGTTAATAAAATTTTTATCTCTGCACTTTTCCCCCCTAAGGCTCCATTTGATTTAAAAGCTGCTGAAATCAAGTGGAATACTTGCAGTAGGTTTCCATTCCAGCCATAAATCAACCCCTGTGCCTTGTTTAGGAACTTGGCTGAATATTCCTTATTTTCTCCTTGCTGTCCTGGGCCTCTCTGACTACCTTGTGCTGTGCTATCAATATTCAACTTCCTGGGGCTGACAAATCACTGCTCCCACAAGCCAAACATGCCTTTTTCTTACTTTTATCTCTGCTAGAAGAAGGGATTGAATCTCTCTTATCAGTTGCAGGCTGTTTCAGTTTTCTGTTCCCTCTAGGTTCAGGTTTGTACCTGTGGTTAACCTTGAAAGCCACCTGGGACTTTACTTGTCCTTAGTTACCTTTTTTTGGGATCCTGGCAGGAGGAGGGCAATGAACTGCACTGATCCCACTCAGCTATTCAACTTCAATCTGCGTTAAAATCACTTCAGTCTTGATAATTAATTGAGTTATTATTAATTTAATTAGCAAAATTCTTGCTGCATCCAGTGTAGGAAATGTAAAAAGAGATGTAAATGATGTTGAAGGTCTCCTCAAGTGCCACATCCACACATGTCTTGAACACTTCCAGGGGTGGTGACTTCACCACTTTGTGAACTGAAAATGAGCAGCTCCTTGCTGTGAAATGAAAGTGAGCAGCTCCCAACCTTTCATGGCAGTGAAAGCACCGGGGTGGAGCTGGGTTTGGACAGAGTGTCCCAGTTCCCTGTGTGCCTCCTGTCCCTGCTGGCAGTGCCAGCGCTGCTCCATCCCACTGGGATCCCTGTCCATGGAGTGCAGGGATTCTCTGTGTGCTGTGAAACTCAGCCTTCAGTGCCCTGGAGCAGGAAATTGGGGACAATGAGGGTGCTGGCAGCTCCTGCTGGGTTTTCTCGTGCTGCTCCTGAGCGTGTCCTGACTCCCCTCCCACTCGGGGCAGGATTGCCCCTGTGCTCCCCAGGAACACGAGCCTGGCACAGGGGATGGGATCAGTGTGTTCCCCTCATTCTCCAAATGCCACCTTGTACCGAGCCACTGCACTCACTGCACTTCTCCCCAAAATACCGTGTTTATTTTGTTTCCTCCTGATGGGATCCGTGGAGTGGAACTGCCCTGCCTTTTCCAGGGTTCTTTTGTGTGTGACTGAGCAGGACATGCTGGAAATATCCCTTTAATGTCAGCTCTGGAATGGAAAGAGGAAGAAAACGTGCCTCTCCTTGTTTACCAGTTTCTTTTTAATCCAAAAGATTTTCCAATACTACCCGTTCTAGAACAAGAATGGAAAATGAGCATCTGGCTGTCCCTGGCTCCCAGAGTTTAGATTTGTTATTGGTCAGTGATTAATCACTGGGTTGTTTTTTTTTTTTTCCTCATCTGCAAACGTGGTTTTTAATTCCTGTAGCTATTTAGGGAATGGACATTTCCTTGTGAGTGACAACAGTTCTGCTCCCAACTACAATCCAACAGATTTAATCTCTCCCTTCCTGCTCTCCACCTCCTGGAAATTTGCAGGCAGCAATGGGTAAAATTTCCTAAAAGGGTAATGCCAGGAATGTCTTCATTTCTTTTGTTCCAGGGATCACAATTACTCCCCCAAAATTTGCTTTTTAACCCCCAGATGTTCAGTTCAGATTTTTTTCAGAACTCTGCAGATCCAGGTTTCTTAATTAGGACTAATATTTTTTTAAATGTGCATTTTGATGCTGATCTGTGTAATAATAGTAACAAATGCACTGTCATAGTTGGGTTTAATTTTTTATATATTTTCAGTATAACTCATTCTCATTTTCTTCTGCTGCTTAAAATTGAAGCCAAGGCTGATGTAGTGCTTCTGCCAGCCTTTGGTTTTGTACAATACTTGTCTATTCAAATATTATTTATTTACTTGTGACAATGAGTCACCAGCAGACAAATAGATCATTTTCTCTGTGTGAACAGTAAGTGTTGAAAGCTTAAACAGGGGCTGGTTTTTAACAGTTGCTTGTCACTGGAGTTGTATTTTTTGGGGGCTGGAAGGCTGCTTTAGGATGGTTATCTACAGAAAACAGCTGGGGCTGATGTGCTGGGTGGGATTGTTCCTCACATGTACCACAGGAAGGGAATTGGATTCAGCTCTTTTATCCCTGTGCAGTTCCATTCATTTCCTGACAATTATGGGAGCAAGTGCTGAATTGTTGAAAGAGCAGAGTTAAAACTGTGTTTATTTCCACTGGAATGGCTGTGCCTGAAAAACAAACTGGTGCTGTAAAGGAAAGTTCCCAAAGTGAATGTTAGAGGTGAAGAACACCTTGGGGGGATGGTTCTGGATGGTTCTGGGGGTGTTTGCTGTGGCCAGCACAGAACTGGCTGAAAAAAGCTGAAACCAAAGCTGGGGGTTGATTATTGGTACAAACAATTCTGATTATTTTATTTATGTCTACAGGATAAAAGCCTTGACAGTGGAACTTAAAACCAAGCAGGAGGAGATGAAAACTGTGAAAGCTGATTTGCAATATTTCCAGGAGGAGAAGGAAGCTGCCTACAAACAGTCACAGGTGCTCAGGTGAGAACCCAAAAAGAAATGCTCTGTTTCCTACATAAATATTATTTATAAAGATTCACCATAAACCTAGGCATTTTAACGTGATTACTCTGATTTCTCAATTAAAATTATTATACAATTTCCTCTACAGGATTTTGTTCGTGAAACAAACCCAGTTTTCTTCATTGATGCATAAAAGCTCAAAACATTTAGATGGGGAAACTAATTATCCATATATTCAATACACAGCACATTTCATACACTAAATTATTTTAACCCAACACAGTATAAATTATCAGATAATGGGAATGTAGTTGTCAAGCTTGGTCTAATTCCCAAATTTTATTTATAATTTTTAAAGTACATCTGGTATATTTTCTTTCTTGCAGAACTACCTTGGAACATCATTGCTCCACTCTGAACAAGGCTGTCTCACTGTTCCCTTTCATTAGGAGTGAATTAGACAGCATTAAAGAGGTCATCTCCACCAACCTGGAGAACTTTGCTGCCATGAAGGAAGAAATTTTTCAGCAAATAAAAGCCGTGAGCAAAGAAGCTCTGACAGGTAAAGCATCCTGCAACCATTCTGGGCAAGAGGAAAAAAAAGGATCCTGCGGGGTGATGGTGCAGCATCCTTGTGGGGGCTGCTGGAGCATCCTGCAGTGTCCCCCCAGACCGGGCAGGCTGCTCCCCTTCCCCTGCAGCAAACCCCAGGCAGCAGCAGCAGCTCTGTCCCCTCTGCATTTCTGAGTGACAACAAACTCTGCCAAATGCAGCCTCCCTTATGTGAGCCTGCCAGGGGTGACTCCCGTGGGCCCCTGGCTGCTCCCTGCTCCCACAGGGGTGGCTTTCAGGGACAGGGGACGAGGCCCCACCCTGGGTTTGTTCCCAGTGCCGTTTTTGCTGTGCCTCACCTGAGATTGGTTTCAGTGAAAAGAGTGTGCAGTGGTGCACTGACAGGCTGCCCAGCTGGCCCTCTGCCCACTTTTATGGCTTTAAAGGCCTTCAGAAATGATACTCAGACATATTCATTTCCTAGTAGTTGTGCAGTGTGGATGAGCTGCTGTTTCATTTGAATCACAAAATCACAGAAACCACAGGGATCAAGTCCATGCACAGGCCAACCCAAAGATCCCATTGTTGACCAAATTAACCTCTGGGGGTGAGTTTGATCAGGGCTTTGAGGGCATCAGTTTGATCAGGGCTGAGGGATGTGCATCTCCCACCTCCCTCTGTCCCTGTGAGCTGCAGTGAAACCTGTGTGCCTGGAGCAGCTCAGGATTCCTGGAGCAGCTCAGGATTCCTGGAGCAGCTCAGGAGCCCTGGAGCAGCTCAGGATTCCTGGAGCAGCTCAGGAGCCCTGGAGCAGCTCAGGAGCCCTGGAGCAGCTCAGGATTCCTGGAGCAGCTCAGGAACCCTGGAGCAGCTCAGGATTCCTGGAGCAGCTCAGGATTCCTGGAGCAGCTCAGGAACCCTGGAGCAGCTCAGGAGCCCTGGAGCAGCTCAGGAGCCCTGGAGCAGCTCAGGATTCCTGGAGCAGCTCAGGATTCCTGGAGCAGCTCAGGAGCCCTGGAGCAGCTCAGGATTCCTGGAGCAGCTCAGGAACCCTGGAGCAGTTCAGGATTCCTGGAGCAGCTCAGGATTCCTGGAGCAGCTCAGGATTCCTGGAGCAGCTCAGGATTCCTGGAGCAGCTCAGGAACCCTGGAGCAGCTCAGGAGCCCTGGAGCAGTTCAGGATTCCTGGAGCAGCTCAGGAACCCTGGAGCTGTTCCCCACAGCAGCTGGGCTGTGTTTCCTGGGCCGTGAGCAGTGAATTCCTCAATGATTGAATTGTTCCCACTGAGAAGGGCTCTGGGGCAGCTGTGCCTGGAGAGGCAGGAGCCCAGACAGACTGAGCCAGCAGCAGCAGGGAGCTGGGAGCCCTGGGCCACAAAAGGCTCCCAAAGGGCTCCTGCCTGCTGGAAATGTGTGCCCAGAACATCCCTCCCCAACCTGCACTCCTGGAGGAACAGGGAACTGAAGTGTCAGTGTCCACAGGATTCCTCTCTGCCTGGCTCATCCCCTGCCTGCTGAGGGCTGAAGGGAATGGCAGCTGCTGTCCCTGCACACATCTTCAGCCTCAGAGGGATCCACACATTCCAGAGCTTCTTTTCTGGAGTATTCCCTGTTCTAGTTGTTGTAGGACTCCAGATACACAGAGGATCTGTGTGGAAGCAGGAGTGGAGCCTTTCTTACACCCCTCATCCAACATTTCCCACTTCAGTCTAGTGCCACACCAGCAATATCACACCCATCCTCAGATCCAGCTTTCTACATCGAAACTATTTAGCCCCACTTATTTTTGTTGGCCTGCGAGTTCCATTTAAAAGCTTTGATATTCTTGTTCACGATTAACACATAAATAACAGCAGCCTGCACAGATTTGTTTTGCCTCCTCAGAAATCCCCAAACTGAACCAAAGATTGGCAAAATCTCAGCGGGAGAACGAGTGTCTGCAGGAGAAGGTCAGACACCTCACTGGGGTGGCTGACACAGTGGAGCTGAAAACTCAGCAGCTCCAAACTTCCCTGCAGCAGGGGAGCGAGCTCCAGAGTCGCTGCCGTGAGCTGCAGAAGGAAACTTTGGGTAAGAGAAGATTTTATCCTTTCTAACAAAAATTCAAAGAGGGGAGGGGAAAAAAAAAAGCGGTTTTTTTAAAGAACCAAAGTTGTGGTTGTTACTGTGAAAAGACTCCCCAGGCCTGAATTAAAGGTGGGTGTTGTGCAGTCAGCAGGAGGAAATGTCATTGCAGAGAGTCTGGAGCCCTGCTGGGAGCACCAGGCAGCTGATGGGGAGGGCAAGGAAAGAAAAAGAAGAAAATAATGAAGGTGGTGGAATACAATCCTGCTGTTAATTGTCCATCTTAAGCAGAACATCAGGCTCTGAGGGTAAAATTCAAAGGATTGGTGTCATTTTGAGTGCAGGACCAGGAAAGATTGAAAAGCAGGCCAGGCCCTTTCGTCTGAGTCATTAAACATGAGACTCTAATGATCCACCCTTGATGGTGTCTCAGGAAGCAGAGAATGCTCTTGTAAAGGGTGAGAGCAGTGACAGCACTTGAAATGACACCCTGGGAGCTCTGTGCAGACAGAAAGTCACTGCAAAAGGATTATCGATGTTGGTATCTCTTGGATCTCTTTTCTCCTGCATTCACAGCTCTGGCTCAGAGGTGTTTGAAGACCTTGGAGCACATTTGAGGTTGTGCTGTTCCAGGCAGGGTTTGGAGTGCCCAGGCTGGCACAGCAGTGCCCATCTGTGACCTCCTGAAAGGTCACTGAGGGAGAACTTCAGTGGCCCTTCAGTAGCTGTGAAAACACCAAATGTGAGACCCCCATCCCTGAGTGACCAACCCCTGGTGCTGAGGATGGGCACAATAATATCTATTAATAGTGAATTGGTTCATTTTTATAACAACACTGTTAAAAAGCTCCAGCAAAGACATCTTGTGTCTTTGTAGAAATAATCAGGAGCAGTGGACATAAAATCCCATCAGATGATCTCTCACACTCTGAAATCCATGGGTTAGCATCAGAACATCCAACATTTGTGTTTATTTATGCTGATAGGAAAACTGCCCTTAGCTGAGTTCCTTTTTCCCCCTCTCTTTGCTCCAGAGGTTGCTGCAAACGAGTTCAGGTTTCTCCATGAACGTTGCAAACAAACACTTTCATTTTCAGCTTTGTCCTCCCTTTAACTCCATGCAGAATTGCCTTGTTCTTTCCTTAAAAGAGAAATTTTTGCAGTCTCTATTTTACTAGTTTTTTTAAAGGTTGTTCAATGTGTTCTGTATTTTTGGGAGGCCTGCATGGCTTCTTGGATCTTCTGAAAAGCTGAATTTGCTTCCCTAAATTGGCATGTTGCATCAGCCCATCACAGTTAATTATCACAGAATCCTGGAGTGGTTTGGATTGGGAGGGACCTTAAAGCTCATCCATTTCCACCCCTGCCATGGGCAGGGACACCTCCCACTGTCCCAGGGTGAAAATGTGCAGGGAAATATAAAACAACAGAGATTTTATAGAGAAAACACAGCTAAAACATCATCTATAGAATTCATACAGAATATTAGGACCCTGCAAAATCTTAATGGTGAGTAAAAAAATACCCTCTAAGCTGCTTGATGTTTTATGTGAGACATTTAAAAATTTATTAATAAAAATGTAGCAGTCACTTGCTAATAAATGAGTTATTAAGAAGCAGTCAAACGTTTGATGTGGGTATCCAGAAGGAGGTTTCAAGGCAGGAAAGCTGCTGGCTCAGGCATTTGGATTCCCCCCCTTCCTGAATGGATCAGTAAAACACAAATCCAGGAGGATTTGAAGGGCTCTGGCTCTAGGGGACATTGCTGGATTGGGGTAATAAACCCAGTTAATGCACTGCTGATAAAAATGGTTCTCTTTGAAATACCAAACAGGAATTTTTTAATTTTTTTTTTCATGAAACAAACATTAAATATGAAATGAGGTTGCCATTGTGTTAAAATAAATGAGTGGGAATAAACAACATCAGTTCCAGGGAGTGGATTTGCCCTGTCCAAGGTCGGGGTGTGGAAATCCTGAGTGTCCATGCTTTGGGGGGAACTTGGGGTTTTGCTTTATTTTCCTTTTTTCCCTCTCACAAACTACTCCAAAGTCCCTCTTTGGTACTGAAAGAATTTGACACTCCAGAAATAATTAAAACTGCCAGGATTTGTGTTTTCCATCTTTGTAAAGGATTTTCCTTTCTGCAGCCAATATTTTGAGCATTCTTCTGTTGCATATTTCTCAGAGAAATATTTCATTATTATTTCACATCACATTTGCATTTGCAGGAGCAGGCACCAAGCAGTTGTTTCTGCTGTTGCTTTTTGTTCTGTGACTTTCTCAGGATTCCCTTTGTAGGGGATTTGTGGGATCAGTTGATTGCTGGCTTCAAGCCCTTTTCACCTCACCCAACATTGGAGGGAGGTGACAAATCTTGACAAATGCTCAACGCAGGGTAAGGTCTGCTGGATAATTGTCTAATCAATCAGACTCCCCAAATCAAAAATTAATAATGATGATGTGTCTGTGTTCTTAGTGCTGGGAGCAGCAGGGCTGCAGTAGCACAAGCTCCTAAAACATTTCTGCTTTCATTTTATTACCAGCTAAATCCTTTCCTTAATCACAGATAAAGAATCTTTTTTTCTTCCCCAAAGTCCTTGTGGTTTGTCTTTAGCTCATGACAGCTCTGGCCTTGCTCTTCATGGGTTCAAATTGCTGGCCATGCTCCCAAAATCCGAATTTTCAGTCTTTTTACTGCTCCTGCTCCGTTGGCTACTTCAGCTCCAAATCGAAACTTGGTGGCATGAGGAGGCTGATGAGAGATGATGGAAAACTGGAGGAGCTGAGGAGGGGAAGGGTATTGTTATAAATACATGACATGTTGTTGGCTTTTTGCAAATATTAAGATAAATGCTATATGTGTAGTGTTGAAATAGCTTTTCTGTACAAATACGTTTTTTTTCTTTTCTTCTTTCTCTTCTAATAACAAAAGTTAAACATAAATTTTGTTTTAAATAGTGTGCTTAAACTACCTGCTTAGTTGAAATAACAAGCTGTAAACGTGTAATGAAAACTTTGCAGCTAACACAACAATTATCAACCCTCACCGGCTCCAAAAAGCCAAAACCACCACCCAAATTAAAAAGTAATAAAAAAAAAAAAATTTAAAACCACAAGCCAAAAACCACGCATACTCTAAAAAGACAGACCCAAGGAGTGGCCATGCTAAACAGTTCCCAAAAAAAGTTTGACTATAGATAAAAAACTATGAATATGCAGCAGGTTGATGTATTGTAAAATGTATTTAAAGGGCATTTCCAAAGTAACATGCCAAGCCCTTTTAACCCTTTGCTTTCTGTTTATCTCCTATTGTCTTTTTAATGAAACCTTTTCAATTTTACCAAAACAGCGAAGAGTGTTTTTCACAGTAGCACTGCTCCTGGAAAATGAGGTTTTTTTCATCTCCTCGAGTGTCTTTAATGGCACTTTAAGGACCACTTTGAAGAGCTTTGCAAATGCAAAGGGGGGACAGTTTCCTACAGTTTTAGGTGGGCTGCAGTTCAGACAGCCCCTATTCATTCAGTGCTGTTGAAATGTATTTTTGATGAATTCCAGCTGCCGGGGAAGGCTGGGGAGTGCAGGGCTGCTCTTGGAGCAGGGAGTGACAAGGCAATGGCTCATTGGAGCTTTTCAGCACAGCAATCCATGGAAAACAATCCCAGCTCCCTGCCACGAGGGGCTGTGATGACACAAGGGTCACACTTTGCTCTTGAGGAAAAGCAGAATCCAGGTTCTCCTCTGGAGCCAGGCTGGGAGAGCTGGGAATGTTCCCCTGGAGAGGAGAAGGATCCAGGGAGAGCTCAGAGAGGGACTGGGGACAAGGCATGGAGGGACAGGACCCAGGGAATGGAGAGAGGGCAGGGATGGGTGGGATTTTGGGAATTGGGAATTCCCAGATTTGCTGTGGCTGGCCCCTGGCAGTGTCCCAGGCCAGGCTGTGACAATGGGAGGTGTCCACCCCTGAGGTTTAATGTCCCTCCCAACCCAAACCATAATTCTGTATTAAAGGATGTGTCTTTATTTTATTTTGTTTTGTCTGCTTGGCCTAAACACTGAGGGAAATTATCCCCAAAGAAAAATTCAGGTCAGAATCTCCATTTTTTTTCCTCTTCAGTTTTCCCAGCCAATAAGTAAGGACAGTATTTCAAAGCAATTTTAATGTGTAAGAGAAGCAGGTCTGTAAGAATTTTGACACATCCAATTAGCTTGGCTTCAAACAGGCAGGAATACAGGCAGAAAATTCAGAATTTACACCCAGTCCTTTGATGCTGGAGTGTGAACTCTGGCCATGGTTGAGCAAATCCAATCCTCTGAGTGCAGACGTGCTTGTAGTGTGTCACTGGGGGAGTGGGAGGGGAGCAGGCTTTGCCAAAAGGACATTTTTTTTTTCCTTATTTAAAGATTTTTAAGGTCTTGGAGATTGTCATGTTTACATGGTTGCAGTTGTTGGTTTATTCTGTTGAGGCTGCCCTTGGTTTGTGCCACTCACAACTATTTAGAATTATTTAGAATTATTTAGAATTATTTAGAATTATTCAGAATCTGGTCCCTTTTGCTACTTTTTCTCTGCTGGTTTTCTATATGAAGATGAAAGAGTGAAGCAGAAAACCCAGTCTGGCAGTGGTCAGCAGCATCTGCTGGGGGAGATAAGCCCCAGTCACTCCTGTCCTGGCACATCCTCCCAGTTCCTGGCAGCTTTGAGTGATTTGGACACTTCCTGATGGCACTGGTGAGGTGTCCAGAAAGGATTTAAATCTGGAGTCCATCCCTGGGCTCCTTCCAGACTTCTGTGAGTCACAAATTAAAAGAAGGACTTTCTTGTGTAGACAAAAAAAAAAAAAAAAAAGAAATTATCTTAGAGAGCACAGTATATGAACTATTATAAATACAAATAATTAGTTGTGTTCTGAGCAGGGACTTGGGGTGTTACTTCACTTCTTTGGTCTCCTTAGAAACATGAGGCAACGTTTTCCTGCTCTGACACTGTCATTTTTTCGTGGATGTATTTCATATTTCTCACAGATTGTCTGCTATGCTCTTTAAATAAGTGTGCTGGAAACTATCTGTGTTAAGTGTACATCTGAATTTGCCTGGAATTAGTGTTCTGAGAAAAATTCAATATTTTTGCCCCCTTTGACACAGCTCACTGGCCAAATTCAGGGCTCGTACAGGGAGCAGTTATTAAGTAACTTTTAAATAATTGCTGCAAGCTGCTATTTCCCAGAATACAAGAACAAGAGCAATGCAGCAGGAGGGGCTGGGTTCCAGCTTGCCTTGGCCAGGGATCTGTGAGCTCCCCGTTCCAATTCCTTGGCCAGCTTTGAGCTCCCAGTGTGTTCCTGATGGCTGAGACAGGACCCAAAGGGGTGCAGGGGAGAGGAAAATGCAGGATCCAAACCCTGCTGGGCGATGGCTGATGGGTTTGAGGCTCAAGCTGTGGCTGCTCCATCCCTGCAAGGTGCCAGGCCAGGCTGGGACAGGGCTTGGAGCAGCCTGGGACAGTGGGGGCTGTCCCTGCCATGGCAGGGGTGGCACTGGGTGGGATTTAAAGCCCCTCCCAAGCCAAATTATCCTGGCATTCCATCATCAGTTTGAGCCGTGCTTATGAACCTCCCCATAAGTCTTAACTAGAGAGAAATAATCTTCTTTTTTTTTGTGTGTGCTTTTTGAGCTTTTCTTGAGATTACCCCCAAATTGTCGGGAATTATATTGGATTGGATTTTGTAGGTTTTGCAGGAAAAGCAGAAAATGACACAGCTCCAGCACCGTGTGCCTCTGATCCAGCCTCACTGGCAACCTGTGAGGAATGAACTGTGGAGCTGATGGCTTCCAGAGTGGCTGCTCACCCAATGTGCTGCTTCTTATTTTGATTTTTCACTGAAAACTTTACCGCTTGTTGCTGTTTCCAGGCAGGAGCTGGAGCAGCAGCGTGCCCTTGGATTCAAACTGGGTGGTGAAATTGCTGAAATCCAGCTGTGGGCAGCCTCTGCTGGGTGTTGTGCACACACCAGGGGCTGCAGTGATGCAATTCCAGGAAGGGGAAGCATTGCCCAGCTTTTGTTCTGTTCCTGTGCTTCAGCAGGTTCGGGCTGTGCCCCTGTCCCAGGCTCACTGGGAGCTTACTGGAAGGTTTATGGCTGTGCTCAGAGGCATTCTGAGTCACAAAAACAAGTCAAATGAAACATGAATGAAACTGAGATGGATTTGGCCTGCTGAGTGTTTGAGATGTGGTTCTTATGCAGCCCTGGGCCCAGTATCACTATTACAGAGTGAGTTTTTCTGTTGGCTTTGCATGTTTTGCAATAGGCTTGATTTTCATTACCAGAGAACATTTTTACATAACTGCTTGAACACATTTCCCTCTGTTCAGCAAGTTTTCAGCACAAGTTTCCATTTGTATTGCCATTCTCCTTATTAGTTGCCTCATTTTTACCACGGGTTTCATTGAAATCTGCCTCCATGGGTGTGGGACTTTCTGCTCACCAGCTCCCATTGACTTTGGTGGGAATTCTCTCTAGAGGAGACTTGCAGAAACCGTTTGTATAATTAAATCCATCTCTTCCCTCATGAAAAACTCCCGTGCATGAAAACAAATGGAGTGAAAAAGGAAACAGTGTTGAAAGAGACCACCCAAAGTACAGCACCAAACCAAGCATCATCCCTCTCCTTTTCCTTTATTCCAGAACTTGTGTCCATACTCCCACGTTGAGGGAGAAGAAAAAAATACCACATTTATTAATTATTGGCAGAGACCTTTTAAAATAACAATTTAGAAAAGGTCAGAAAGAGCTGTTTGGGAAAATCTTCTCAGAGCAGCCTGTGAGGATGGGCAGAGGGTTCTGCTGTTTTTTTCTGTGTCCATCCACACTAATCTGGGTTTAATCTTTTCTCAGAGTCACGTTCCTGCTGGCAGGCTTGGCTGCTCCCCAGGGCTGTGCCTCACATCTGCCTGGCAGCTGCAGCCAAAACTTCTCCCTTTTTCTGTAGCAATTCTGACAGGCACTGCCAGGAAATGGGAGTTGAGTTCTGCAGAGCAGAGTTTTGCCCAGGGCAGGGACTGCAGGTGGCCTGGCCTGGCCAGAGGCTGCTTGGCCACCCCAGCTGGCTCAGGGACAAGGGAAGGTGTCACCAATTGTCACAGCTCAGAGCTCTGCTCACCTCAGTGCCATGGCAGAGCCAGCACAGCACCTGAGGGGTGCACTGCACAAAAATGGGCTGGTTTGGTTTTGGCACCCACGGCAGGTGGTGCAGAAGGTGCTTCTGCAATTCACTTCCATGATTTTACCAAGGGTTTAGTCAAGTCCCAAGAGATTTCACTTTTCTCTTCAAAAAGCTCTTTATAAATGCTGATAGTTTGGGAATGGAGCTGACAGGTCCTGTGTGTTTTACCCTGTATAATTCTTTCCCTGATCTTTTTTTTTTGTTGTTGTTGTTGTATTCTAATGAACAATTTCCCTTTACTGAAAAAAGGGAACTCTTCTAATTGTAGGATTTGCCAAGATAAGGTGTGGCTGCAGGAAATCCCACACCGGGATCATCCATCATCATTGCTGGAAATGACTGAAAGAGACGTGTGGGAAAAGCTACAGAAGTTCAGGGAATTGGGGTGAAATGATAAATTTAAGAACAGGAGTGACAGATTTGGCTTCTGGGAAGATACATCAGAATTTTGAAGGACTGTCTTGGGAGCTGTTCCCTTCAGAGACAAGGCCACCTCACTTTGTTTGCTGTTGCTTTCTGAGGAATAATCTTGGTTTTTCTTTCACTTCCAGATCTGTTGCAGTGATTTGTCATTGGATTTTTTTTTTTTTTCATGTAGTTTGTGGTGCTGTCCTTTTGGTAAAAACTTTGATTTTAAATCATTGCTAGGCTGAGGTGTTCCAGGCCAGGCTGGATGGGGCTTGGAGCAACCTGGGACAGAGGAACTGGATGAGCTTTAAGGTCCCTCCCAGGCCAAGCCATTCCATGATTCTGTCATATCTTCATGGAGATGAAAATCAGATCAAGCCCTTGTGCTGGTGCTTCAGTTTAAAGAGCATCACATCTGCAAGTTCTGGCTGTTCTTAGGATTTAAAAGCATAGAAAAGGATGGTATTAAGGCACACAAAACCAGAGATAATTTAACTAAAAAAGCAGAGATTGTACAGGGAGAAAGGCAGTGGCTGATTGGAGCTGAGGTGATGTGTTCTGACACAACATTTAGAGAATAAAACAAATACCCCACACCAAAAAATTACTGCCAGGGTTTCACATGAAGCAAATTCCAGGTGAGTTTTCCACCTCTCTGCATGTTTGCTCTCAGCTCTATGTACAACCAATCTGATTTAAAGCATTTCGTGTTCCAGTGTAGTTGATTTTGATGTTTTCTGGTGAGATAAAAACCCCCAAACACACAAACAAACCCCAGCTTTTTGCTGTAAAACTCTGCCTGAGGTGGGAGCGAGCTCTGACCTGCAAACAAACCATGAAAGTGAATTAATGGAACATTAACAGAGACACAATCTCGTGGTTTTTTTCCAGATTTAACAAATCAGGTGGAGACAGCTGGCCTGCAGCTGCAGAAGGTGACAGCAGAGCTGGACCACTACAAGAAGCTGTTGCTGTAAGATTCCCATTCCTTGCTTGCTTCCCATTGCACATAAAACACTTAAACCACTTTTTTTTTTTCCTCAGCAGTGATCTGAGAAGGTTTTGACCAACAGAGGAACAATTTTATTTTCATATGATAATTTCTGAGCCAGCCTGGCTGTGGGAGCAGGGTTTCCTTCCTGCAGCAGGGATTGATGGAGCTGCAGAGGAGGGACAATGATCCCCTAACACACGGGTGTGGGATGCATTTTGGGAAATCCACAGAATTTCGGGACTAAAAATGTGTGTGGGAAGGAATATCTAATGATTGAGCAAGGGGGAATAAAACGGCTTCCCACTGCCAGAGGGCAGGGTCGGGTGGGATTTTGGGAGGGAATTGTTTTAGGTGGGGAGGCCTGGCCCAGGTTTTCCAGGGAATTTGTGGCTGTCCCTGGACCCCTGGCAGTGTCCAAGGCCTGGCTGGGTGGGGCTTGGAACCACCTGGTCTATGGAAAATGGGGTGGAACAAAGGTGAGATTTGGGGTCCCTTCCAACCCAAACCATTCCAGGATTTTCTCCCATTTCCAGAGCACTCCCCAGGCTCTCAGAACACTCCAGAGCAGGAGCCTGACACCCCAACACCACCCAAACATCACAAATCCCACCGTGCTAACTTCAAATGCCAAATTCCGAATTTCAGAGCGCTGCAAACCTCCGTGGGCACTGGGGCAGCCTGG
The DNA here is from genome assembly GCF_052056855.1 of Sturnus vulgaris. Classification (NCBI taxonomy): domain Eukaryota; kingdom Metazoa; phylum Chordata; class Aves; order Passeriformes; family Sturnidae; genus Sturnus; species Sturnus vulgaris. The sequence continues at coordinate 24,421,112 of NC_142252.1, read as the reverse complement.
GGACATCACCTCCAGAATTCAGAAAGGCACAAATTGTGTTTGGGAAGCTCCAGAAGTGGAGCTCAGCAGTCAGGAGCAGGCTCATGACCATCCCTCACCACTTTGGCCACGTTTCCCTGCAATGGGAACAAAGGATTTGTGCTGCCCTGCTCTTTGCACTTTGTGCTTTCAGTTCCTCTGCTCGGGGGTCTGAGGAACTGAGCTGCAAATATTTGGGATGCTTAGCAACCAAGGACTCCAGTGATAATGTAAGGATTGAGTGGGAAACAAAGATGTCATGAACACAGTTAAATAAACACTGGGGGCATTCCAAGTGTGAATTAACATTTCAGTGTAATATGGGCACAATTTAATAAAACAACATCTTCTCTATCTGTTTAAATGTAAATATGAACCTTAACCATGGTTATTAATTGGTGCAATGGTGACATAATGACACGAAACCTGCAAAGTTTCCAGCCCTTTTACCTACAAAATTGGGAGTTGTTCCATTTTATTCATTTATTACTCAAAGCTGTCATCAGTGTTGCAAGATGTCACTTCTTGTTTGCAACATTTGTGATGCAGCTCAGGCTGAGATGGCACTGGAGCTGCAACTTCCAATTATTAGCAACCTTTGCTGGAGCTGGCAGGGATTTCTGTTTGTGGCCTTTTACCTGAAATGGAAAATGCAAGGTGGAAAACACACCCAGAAGTGATGTCCAGGCTGCTGCAGGAGTAAAGGTTCATTTCTTTGGATAAAATCCATTTTTTCTCAATGTTTTTTAGGGTGAAGTCAACAGAACTTGATGTCTGTCAAAATGAACTGAAAAAGATCAAATATGAAAATGGAATTGCTGAGTCCAGGTAAATGCTGAAATGATATTTCATAGTTTTGAGCAATGACAGCAAACATTTTACTATTTTAATTCAGTTTTTATGCAATACATTTTAAAAACTTTTCTGTCGGGTCAGTAGATTTAACTTCATAAAGAACACACGGAGTTTTCACCAATATTTTCTTTTCCAGGCATTATTATTTCTGTCTATAAATAAGAATATAGTAACTACAATGCTGCTGTTTCTTTATTTCATCTGTAGGCTTATGAAAGAACTGAAGGAAAAAGAGGAATCCCTTCTCATTTGCCAACAAATCTGCAAACATTTACAGGAGGAAGTGGCTGAGAAAGAAAGGAAAGAAGAAGATCTGAAAAGAAGAACAGGGAGATCAGAGAGTGAGCTGGAAACCCTTAAAGCTCTCCTGAGCCAAACAGAGCAGGAGGTGCTGATGCTGAAACAGGAAAGGTAAAAGGAGCTGAGCTGGACTCAGCTGCTCCTGAAAATTCTGGGCATTTTGGAGGTCATTGGATTGGGGTTTTTTAAAATTCTTATGGGATAGATAAAACTTGGATGATGAGAAAAAAAAAGTCTTATTAAAAAATAGGAGTAGGGAAGTTCTGTTTGGGCTTCAGCTTGAGTTTAACTAGAGCCCCAAGGCCCCATTTTTGTAGCTAAAGGTGCAGGGAAAATTCAAACCCCTGAAATGCAGAACAGTTGGTGCCTCCTGGCACTTCTAAACGCTGAAATGTGAAAATGTGGCTGTCAGGAGCAGAACTGGAGATGGAGATTCTCCTGCAGGTATTTAAAAAAAATATGGATTCAGGTTGGTGAGTCCCAAGCAAAGGCACTCAAAGTCCATCCCATTCCAGGGAGAACAGCCCCCAGAAGCCCAGATTTTATTTTCCACACCTCCAAAGCAATCCCAGGGACAAGGGCAGCTTTGTTCACAGCTCAGACCCTGCAGGGCCAGACTCAGCTGGTGGGAAGTTGCTCTCACACCTCCCCAAGTAGCAGATCCTGCCCAAGACCCTGCTGAGGGAATACTGAGGCATTTTTTGTGGGGGACAAGTTGTTAACAGCACCAGTGGCAGGAATTTAATCTGCAGCAGTCGTGCCCTACAAGCCCCACTCAGTGCTTTTCATTCCAAACCCCTTGCAATTCTTAAATTAATAACCCTGATATTCCAAGTTCATGAAATACAAGTTCTGGTTGGAATAGTTGAAGTTTCTCTGTGTCCTTGAGAAATAGCACAGAAGTATGAATTTGAAGGGGAAGATCAAGCTCTGTGTTTTCATTAAAACAGGAAATTCAGGAGGTGAGGAGGTGGTGGTGGAAATTCCAAGTGGTGATTCCTGGATGAGCAGGACTTGCCTGCAGGGAGGGGGAATTGCAGGGGCAGGTTTGAGTGGGATTTGTGTGTTTTTAGGGAGCTGCTGCTGGTGTCCCAGCAGAGCAGGACGGAGCAGCTGCAGGAGGCGCTGAGGCAGAAGGTTCGGAGCGAGGATTCCTGGAGGGACAAGGTGACTCTGGGGGGGTTTCAGATTCACAGAGGACACAGCAAGCAGGGAATGATCCCCTCCAGTGCCACATGGAACCACACACTCACTGCTTTGGGAGCCACTCGGCCAAAAAAAAAAAAAAAAAAAACCAAACCCCAATTCTGTCAGGAAGGCACGAATTTTGTTCGTCGTGGCTCTGCTGGGGAGTTCACAGGGGAGGGTTTGTTTTGGGAAATCTCCTGTCAGAAAATGCACATTGAATATTTGCTGCAGTTCATGGAATCACAGGATCCCAGATTGGTTTGGGTTGGAAGGACCTTAAAGCTCCTCCAGTGCCACCCCTGCCATTGTCACCTCCCACTGTCCCAGGCTGCTCCAAGCCCTGCCCAGCCTGGCCTTGGGCACTGCCAGAACCCAGGGGCAGCCACAGCTTGTCCAGAATATCCTTTAGGCCGAGGAATTTTCCTGCCAGCCTCTTCCAGTGGGATTTGGGAAGCTGTTTCCTATAAAAACTCCCACCACGTCCACCGTGTTTCCATCTGCAGCTTTTTCCCCCAAAAAACCTGAGCTGAATAAGAAATAAAAATACAGTCATCTATTAAAAAGAAAAACAGATAAAAATATATTTATGTATTAAAAAAGAATAAAAAATGGGTCTTAAAAAGAATAAGAAATGAAAATAAATGTATATATCAGTGAAGAAAAATTTAAAAGCAGAGTTGAACAATAATTGTGACTTGTCTGATTTAAGCCTCACATAATTGGTGACTGAAATTACTGCATTTTTTGTTTCAGTGTCTGAAAGCTTTATTTAGTTCCAGGGAAATTTGGGGACTGGTAGCAATTAGGATCAGTTACATTTCTTTGGAAGCTGCTTCCCCTGCCTGCCCCAGGATGTGATTTGGGGAGGGGATCACGCTGGCTCCACAATCACAGAGGGTTTTCAACCTGACACGAGAACAAAATAAAGATTGGTGGGAGGGAGAGGCAGCAATTTCAGCTTTGGTGTCACAGCCATTAAAATGCAGCCACAGCAAGGGCCCAAAACTGCTCAGCAGCCAAAAAAATCAAAGTGACAAAGTGACAACTCTGCCTTTGGCTTGTGCCACTGCACCAGAGGGTGAACTTTTCTCTTTAAATACATAAACCTGAAATTGTTTTAGTGGAACAACAAAAAAAAAATCACTTTTAGGAAGTAATTTAAGACAATTTAAGACATGAGTCCATTGGAATACATCATATTTATGGAATCCTGGGATTATTGAGGTTGGAAAATTCCCCCAAAAAAAGATGATAAAATCCAACCTTTGCCCAAACACCAAAGCCCTGAGACACCCCAGGTGTGCTCCAGCCCCTCCTGAACCATGGAGAAATTCCTCCTGAAACACATTTATCTTCTGGATTTCTAAAATATCAATTAATGAGGGCTGTGTAAGCGGGTTTAAATCAATTATTATTAAATAATTATTAAATTAATTAGTGGCCATTGTGCTCTCCTGGAACATCAACGTCCACTTTATTTCCTCTTCTGGTTCTCAGCTTTATTAATTTCAGATATTAAATGTGAAATGTTTTGTATGAGTGAGCTCAGGTTTTTATATTGCCTTCATTTTAAACAAATGGAGCCTCCAATAAATGACCAGGATCTATAATAAGAGGTAGAGTTAATAAATCTGGGGATTTATGTTCAGAATCCCAACTCCCATCTAAGAATATACAAATAATAACAATAATAATATTATAATAATGGTAGTAATATAATAATAGTAGTAATGTATTATTATTATTATTATTATTATTATTATTATTATTATTATTATTATTATTATTATTATTATTATTATTATTATTATTATTATTATATGAAGAAGAAAAGAAAATTAATAAGAGTCTTACATAATAAGAAGAGCATCTTACAAATACAGCAATTTTTAAGCTATAACTTAGTGGGAGATTTGTACCTCTTCCACACCCAGAATTTGGCATAGTTTGGTTTAAAAAATAATGAAAATATTTCCAGTTTTTTTCTTTTCCCCCTAAAGACATCAGGGAGATTTATTACACTTCTGCTCATAATAATGTGTGGAATTAGATAATTATAATTAAGCTCATTGTGGGCTTTTGTGCTTTTAATCATTTGAAGTAATGAGGTTTGTGCTGTGCATTTAATGTGCCTGCTGCAATTAAATCCATCAGAATCTGCTGCACAAAGGGAATGGGAACATCCTGGGTTAGGAAAAGTGTTCTCCTAAATGCAGCCCTCAGGGTTTCCTTCACAATTTTCTATTGGGGAAATTATGGCTGAATTTTCAAAATTGAATTTATAATGTGAATTAGTGGAGATGCTGTAAGGACTGGGGAATTTCACCCAATATTCCAAGCTGGAGAAAGGTCTGGGATGAGCTTGTGACCTTACAGGGCCTGAAGGGGCTCCAGGAGAGCTGGGGAGGGACTGGGGACAAGGGATGGAGGGACAGGACACAGGGAATGGAGAGAGGACAGGGATGGGTGGGATATTGGGAATTCCTGGCTGGGATGGAATTCCCAGAGCAGCTGTGGCTGTCCCTGGATCCCTGGCAGTGTCCAAGGCCAGGTTGGATGAGCTTGGAGCAGCCTGGGACAGTGGGAGGTGTCCCTGCCATGGCAGGGTGGGATGGGTGGGATTTAAGGTCCATCCCGAAATCCCGAAATCCCAAAGTCCCCAAATCCCAAAATCCCAAAATCCCATCCCAAATTCCCATTGCAAAATCTCATCCCATGATCCCACGATCCCATTGTCCCATTATCCCATGATCCTACAATCCCATTATCCCATGATCCCACAATCCCATGATCCCATTATCCCATGATCCCATTGTCCCATGATCCCACGATCCCATGATCCCATGATCCCATTATCCCATGATCCTACAATCCCATTATCCCATGATCCCATTATCCCATGATCCCACGATCCCATGATCCCACAATCCCATTATCCCATGATCCCATGATCCAATCCCATGATCCCATCCATGATCCCATGATCCCATTATCCCATGATCCTATTATCCCATGATCCCATTATCCCACAATCCCATGATCCCATTATCTCATTATCCCACAGTCCCATGATCCCATTATCCCATGATCCCACAATCCCACAATCCCATGATCCAATCCATGATCCCACAATCCCATGATCCCACAATCCCATGATCCCACGATCCCACAATCCCATTATCCCACGATCCCATCCCCACTGACCCCTCTTGTCCCCAGCTGGAAATGGACCTGGCCAAAGGGGAGGCTCGGCACAAGGAGGCAATGCTGAAAGTCAGGGAAGAGGCCAGAGTGGAGCTGGAGCTGGAGAGACAAAAACAGCAGGAGCTGATCAGCAAATTCCAGAGGGAGCACGAGGAGCTGCAGCAGAAGGTGTGCAGTGCTCCAGAGAAATCCCAGAGAACTGCAAAAAATGGGATGTGAAGGAATAAAACCTCTGCAAAAAATGGGATGTGAAGGAATAAAACATCTGCAAAAAAATGGGATGTGAAGGAATAAAACATCTGCAAAAAATGGGATGTGAAGGAATAAAACCTCTGCAAAAAATGGGATGTGAAGGAATAAAACGTGTAAAAAATGGGGATGTGAAGGAATAAAAACTCTGCAAAATGGGGATGTGAAGGAATAAAACCTCTGTGTGTCATCCTCTCTCTGGATGATACTTTTCCCCAGTTTTAGTATATTTAGTTGTTTTTTTTTTTAATAGAACAGGCTGAAAATAACTATCCCAGTTCAAGTGAATTGGTGGGGAAGTTCTTTGTCATCTCATATTTTCACTACTAAATCTCCATCTATGTCCCCAGAGTTGTTAATTATATTTAATCTGACATTATCATGTTTTAAAAGCTTAAAGGGGCTGTTTCAGGCTCTGCTGAGGTGCCCCAATCCCACTCTTTCTTTTTTTTTTTTTTTTTTTTTTTTTTTTTTTTTTTTTTCCCAGCAGCTCCAGGGTCAGTAAAGGCCACTGGGCTGGACTGGTGTTGGCACCACAGGGGAGCTCCAGATCCCCCTCAGATTTTGCACAAAAATTTAGAAATTGTACCTGAAACCTGAGTTTTCAAAAGGTTTGATACAGTTCCTGAGAAAATCTGAGAAATCTGGGAAAATAAAAAGGAATGTGATGAGGTTATATTGTTATTTAAAATCTGGGACGTTGTGTGGTGATTTAGAGCTGAAAATAAGTTTGGCTTTGTTCACTTGACAAATATTTAACTGTGATTTTTTAAACCCTGAGGAATAACTGACTTGCAGTAAATTTAACTTGAAGTTAAAATTTCCCTTTTTCAATGGAAAAATGTCTCGATGTCTCTGTTTCATCTTGAACACACTAATTAATCTCTGTGTTCTCAGTGAGTGGTGATTAATTTACAGCTCTCGGGTGTTCTCTGAGGGAATTATTTAAATTCAGAGCTTTTTTTTTTTTTCCTCTCTGAGGACCTGCAAGTTTGAATTTGTTGGTTTTTTTTTTTCCTATTAATTCTCCATATTTAGAGGTACTGAATCGAGATTAATTCCTGTCTGATCTCCCCCAGATCCCAGGTTTAATATCCAGTGCCACCAAGAGTTTGAGGATGGAGACAGAAATTCTGGAGAAGAAGCTCCAAGATGCCCAAATGAAGCTGGCAGAGAAGGATGGGGACAGGGAAAAAGAAATCCAGGGCCTTAAAAGGCTCATCAGTGAACTGGAATTCCAGCTGACCATGGAAAAGAGCAACAATGAATCATTCCTGGACAAACTGAGGAAAGAAATTAAGCACAAGTCAGATGAGCTGGAAAAATTAAGCCAGGAGAAGACACAGCTGATTCACAGTTTGAGTCAAGTTCAAGAGGAGGTAGGAACAGGACCCAGGAAATGCCTGGTTATTTTTGTTTGCAGACATGTGATTTCTAAAATCATTCAAAGTTCTGTGTTTCTGGCCAGAAAATCCATTGAAACACAAAGATTTCTCAAACAAATCCATCATCATTTCCTGAATATGGTAGATGACAAAAGATGTGAAGTTTTAATTCAGCAAATGCTTAAATTAGTGTTTTGTAGGGAAATATATCTATTTTTAAAGTCATGAAAGGCCTTTCTTAGTCTGTAGCCTCATGTCCCTCTGCCCAAACATGAGTTAACATTGAAGAATTCCCAGTTTTTAGGGTAGAAGACACGGATGTCTCTCATTCCTTCAACTGGTGTCCCAGCTGCCACCAGTGCAGCCACATTCCCTAATTCAGGAATGCATAAAAATGAATTAAATGCAAAGAGAAATCCAACTGATGGCTGTGCTGACCACAAACATTTGCTGAATGCTTGGAATATAATGGGGAGGGAGCAGAGAGCTGCTCCACATGGGAAATGTGGAGTCAGGGACTCAGATAAGATTAGGCTGGAATGTCCAAAGCAGTTCAGTGGCAGGAGAAAGAATTGGCCAACAGCAAAAATAAAACTCTTCCAAGTGAGTTAGGGCTGGGGTTGGTGCTGATGTGTTCCTTGGAAAGAGGGGAAGGGTGTGGGGGAATTCCAGTGAGGCTGTGCCCAGTGTGTGCCCAGGGATGGGGGTGTGGGATAGAGGCAGTGCTGGGACAACAGGGGGACAACTTGGCCTTCCCATGAGTGATTCCAAGATTCCAGGAGTTCATACCTGATTCCATGTTTTCATACCTGGTTCCATATCTGATTCCATACCTGGTTCCATATCTGATTTCATATCTGATCCCACACCTGCTTCCACACCTGCTTTCATACCTGGTTCCATGTGTTCATACTTGGTCCCATATCTGATTTCATACCTGATTCCAAACCTGGTTCCATTCCTGATTCCATTCCTGATTCCATACATTCATGCCCAGTTCTCCCAGCTGGGCAGGAGAGCAGGAAAAGCTTCTGAGCATTCCCTGGCATTTCCCACTGGCTCCCCAGGGAACAGAAGGACAGTGCAGGGCAGGTCCCTGTCCCAGGAGCGTCCAGGTGTGATGGATGGAGCAATCCTGATGTTTCTATTTTCAGAATTCCCTGTTGTGCGTCCAGGTGTGATGGATAGAACATTCCCAGTGTTTCTCTTTGCAGAATTCCTTGCTGCAGGGATGGTGTCCAGGTGTGATGGATGCTCTATTCCCGTTGTTTCTCTCTCTCTTTGCAGAATTCCCTGCTGCAGGACACGGTGTGATATCTGTCACTATTTTCGGTGTTTCTCTCTCTGTGTCTTTGCAGAATTCCCTGCTGCAGGACACGGTGTGATATCTGTCACTATCCCGGGTGTTTCTCTCTCTGTGTCTTTGCAGAATTCCCTGCTGCAGGACACGGTGTGATGTCTGTCACTATCCCGGGTGTTTCTCTCTCTGTGTCTTTGCAGAATTCCCTGCTGCAGGACACGGTGCGCCGGGAGTGCGAGGAGCGTTTCGAGCTGACGGCGGCTCTGGGCCGTGCCCGGGATCAGGTGCTGGAGCTGCGGAGGCTCAGTGGGACCCTGCCGGCCTCGCCCCGCTCGCTGCCCCCCGGCGATCTCCGCCTGTCCGGACACCTGGGGACGGCCAGGGCTGCCCGGGGCCCCGGTTCGGGCCGGCACGGAGGTGGCAGCAGCAGCACCGGGTCCCTCGATGCCATCCCGGCCAAGGCAAGGGCGGCCCCGCCGGGCGAGCCCCGCAGCCGCGGCCCCGCCGGGATGAGGCTCCGGCCGAGCCAGCTCTGACAGCTCCATTCCAGCCTCCAAAGGAACCCCAGCTCATCCAGTTCCTACAATTGCAAATCCAGTTGAATTTTTATTTATTTTTGATGCAATAACTTTGTCCGTTAATTTATTCATGGTGTAATTAAATGGCTGCGTGCGTTTCAAGAGGAGAAAAGTAAAAAGTCTCTCCGAGAGGAGCACAAAGAGCAGCACATCTTCAAGGAGTGGGATTGAAATCAGAGAATCCCTGGATCCCAGAAGGTTTGGGTTGGAAGGGACCTTAAAGTTCATCCTGTTCCAGTGCCCTGGCCCTGGGCAGGAATAATGGCCCAGCATCACAGGATCCAGCATGGATGGATGGATGGATCCAGGGTTTGGATCCCTGGGGCTTGGACAGGGAAGGTGGAACTGGGTGAGCTTTGAGGTCCCTTCCAGCCATAAGCAGTCTGTGATTCCATGATTCCATCATTTCAAATCTGGGCTCTTGTCCCCCTGTTTGTCCTGGAGCAGCAGCTGGAGTACAAGGGGAGTGTGGCCAGGGAGGAACAGCACGTAAAATAACAGGATCATGGTTCTGGCATGAGGGAGTGGCCAGGTCCTGGATCCAAACCAAGTCCAAAACAAATATTTCCCTTCTCCCCCTCCCTCCCAGAACCCGGAGCTCCTGCTGCTAAGCAATAAACAAAATATGGAAATGTCAGGGACCCTTTTTTACTGGCTTTGAAAACAATTTAGTGAATCTCACCATGTCAAGGAAAGTTTACCAACTGTTTTCCATGGTGGGATGAAAGGCAGCAGCACCTCATTACAGCCCTGGAATTTTAGGAAATCAAACTTCCTGCAGGAAGTTCTTGTGGAATGGTGTCAGGGACCTTGCACTCCAGGACTCGTGGCACGAGGCAAAGCCAAACAAAGCTCCAGGCTTGGAACAAACCTGTCCCTGTGGGTCCTGCCTGTGGGCAGCGTTCCAGCCCTTCCCTTGGAGAAAACCTCCCCTGGCCTGGGCTGTCTCGTCCTTCCCTGCTGGAAAAGCTCCAGTTTGCCCCTGGCAGAGCTGGGGGTGCTGCCTGCTCTGGAGGGAGCTCCCACAGCCCTGAGCCTTCCCAGGAAGGATCAATCCATCCCCGATGGCCCGCAGGGAAAAGGGGCTCGTGGGATGGGGGCGATGCTCTGTGTGAGCCCCAGGCACCACCCACGGCGTGGCCAAACCCCTCCTTAGTGACCCTGCCAGCAGGGAGGGGCTGGGGGATCCACACCTGCTCCCAGGTGACAAGGGACAAGAGGAAACCACAGAATCTCAGTCACTGCCTCGGTGTGGCTCATCCTTTTCCCACCTGAAGTTGCCCAAAATGTTCTCCAGAGCCAGGATGGGGAGTCCAGCCCCTGTGTGGTCCTGCTGCTCCTCCAGCACTGGCCATGCTCAGCTTGCCATGGATATCATTTCATTCCCACTGGGATATCACAAACCAAAGCTGGGATGATCACTAGACCTTGCTTTGAGGTGTGTGTAGGATCTGGGATCCCGACTGTGCCTTGCAGATGGAGTTTTTCTACAAAAGAAAAAGAAATTGGACTGCAGGAAAAAGCATCTTAGTTCCTAAGCAGTGTTAAAAGTGCATGGAAATAGAAACTGATGCCACAGATCATTAAAATGTATTAATCAGAATAAAAACCTGACTGCCTTGCTTTGTACTGTGCATTTTCAATACTAAAATAAGAGCAGGATAATGAAATTGGGGAAATTTCTTTTCTCAGGCAACCCCCCACCGCTGCATTTTTAGTTATTTAAATCAGGCCCTTATTTCCATCATGAAAATTCAATGTTGGATTTTGTCCTTGGTGGTTACAGGTGGTTGGGAGGGTGCTGCTGAAGGAAGAACAAACCCCAAACAGTCATGGTGTGAAACACTAATCCAGGGGTTTCATCCTCCCAGAATTGATTTGGGTGGGATAATAAAAGGGGCACTGCCTGAGATTAATGTTGAGGGGATTTTAACATTGTAATATCATTTGTGTGGAGCATCTGGCACAGTCCTGGGAGCCATTCCCAGCCCCCATGGATTGTTCTCCTTGGCCCTCCAGGCTCTGCACCAGGGGGATGGAGACCCTTCCACTGAGGGGGGGTTGCCCAGGGTGTCCCTGAGGTCACTTTCCCACTTTTCCAGGCCTTTTTCCCAGTTCCCTGCAGTGGGATGTGGCTGAGATCAGCAGAACTCAGGCACAGAATGAGCACAGGGTGAGAAATGTCAGGGAAAGAAAGGGAGGAATAACCCAGGGGGTCCAGATGGGAGGGAAGGGCTGGCAGCTGGGAAAGGGAAGGAAAGTCTCAGTGTGAGAGAGAGAGGAAAATGCCAGGGAGGATCCCTGGGCACTGGTGGAGCCCCTGTGCTTGAGTCATTCAAAGTGGGTGGGAAAAATCCATGGAAAATGTCCTGTCAGGAGCAGCCCTGAGCTACAGGGGCAGCTGAACCGAGTGCCCCAAAGGGGATTTTCCATCTCCTGTTTATGGGACGTGGAAAGTGGTTTGGTTTGGTTTGGTTTGGTTTGGTTTGGCCTGGCACCATTCCAGGGGGTGATGCCCAGCTGGCAGTACCTGCTTTGAATTCCAGGGGAAGAGTCCTGGAAGAAATCTGGTGGGCACAGAGGGAAGGAGCCTGGAGAGCCACGGAATGCAGCAGGTTCTTCTTCCTGCTGGAGAGTCACACTCTGTCCTGCCCAAATCACCATCACCATCATCATCACCATCACCATCACCATCACCATCACCATCACCATCATCATCATCATCACAGACTGGGCTGTGTTGGAAGGACCTTAAAGCTCCTCCAGTGCCACCCCTGCCATGGCAGGGACACCTCCCACTGTCCCAGCCCCAATGTCCAGCCTGGCCTTGGGCACTGCCAGGGATCCAGGGGCAGCCACAGCTGCTCTGGGCACCCTGTGCCAGCCCTGCCCACCCTGCCAGGGAGCAATTCCTGCCCAAAATCCCATCCAGCCCTGCCCTCTCTCCATGTGGAGCCATTCCCTGTGTGCTGTCCCCCCACCCCTGTAACACAGGCATTGTCCTCTCCTGACGTCCCTTTCCCCACATCCAGGGCAGCAGAAATTGGGGATGTAGCATCCCCCAGGCTGAATTTTGGCAGTTCCCTCGGGTGGGCACTGGGAATTTGGGAATGCCGGGCGGGGCTCTGGAATCGGCTCCGTCGGAGGAGCCCGGGGCTGACCCCGCTCACTGAACATTTCCATGAATCATTGGCTTTTATGGAAATCCCTTCCAGCATCCTCTCCCAGCTGTTTCCTGTGCACTGAGCTGCCTGCAGGCTTTGTTTTCACTTACCAGGACTGAATGGTCAATTTAATCACCAGAAAGTTCTGAACAAAGAACCACATGTGCCTTTGGGGAAAAGTACCCAAAAAAGGATCCTGGGGAACAGCTGGGAGGCGTCAGGGAAGGGCCGGGAGTGGAGCAGGATTTATGGGCACCGTGGGTGTAACCAAGTAGCAGCACGGCCTCAGTGGCTGCCAGCTCCATTCTGTCTGCTGGTGGCTGCTTTGGAGGGTTGGTTTTATAGATTCCTTCTAAAAATAACCCCAGCACCTCCTTAGAGGGTGATGGAAGCTGGAGCTGCATGAGGCACAAATTCACCTGCTCAAGCTGGACACAGGGAGAGCTTGGATTTCTGATGTCTGGATGAAAGGCTGCTTCTGGAGAGCAGCGTTTTCTGTGGATTTTCTGGCTTTTTCAGAATTTTCTGTGTTCATAGAAATCCACAGAAATTCTTTCTTCTGGCTAGCTCTGGGTAAGGATATTCCAAACCTGCTGAAGATTTATCTGACAGGGAAACATTCCCTTGTCCACAGGACTTCCATGGGGAGAGGATCTGTGTGTGTGCCTGACCCTGGCAGCAACAGAGACCTGGGGAATCCATGGCTGTGTAGAAGGGCTGTGCAACATCCCCTCCTCAGGATCTGTGGAACAGCCTCTGGATTTATAGAACATCCTCAGGGTCTGTGGAATATCCTCTGGATTCATAGAACATCCTCAGGATCTGTGGAACAACCTCAGGATCTGTGGAACAGCCTCTGGATTTATAGAACATCCTCAGGGTCTGTGGAATATCCTCTGGATTCATAGAACATCCTCAGGATCTGTGGAACAACCTCAGGATCTGTGGAACAGCCTCTGGATTTATAGAACATCCTCAGGGTCTGTGGAACAGCCTCTGGATTTATGGAACATCCCCTCCCCAGGATCACAGCACAACTCAGGGCTCATATCACAAGCATTTAATCCAAAGCCAGTGCCTGAAATAACAGAAGAGCAAAAAGCCCTGGGCAGGCTCCTGGCACAGGGCAGGATGTGTGCAGGACGTGCACAGATCCCAGAAGGCAAAATTCTCCAGGGATCCCTTTTAGCCTGACCCAGGGAAAGGATTCTGGGACCTTAAACCTCATGATCACCCTGAGAGCAGGAGCAGGACACTCAGAGCTCAGGGTGCCCACAGAGCTGGGGCTGCTCCTGGGTCCCTGGCAGTGCCCAAGGCCCATGGCAGGGTGACACTGCATGAGCTCCTTAAAATCTGTCCCCTGGGGCTTGGAAGGGTGGGTGAGGACACTTGGCTGCTCTGTGGCCATGCTGAGGGGAGGAGGGCAGGGGGAAGGGTGGCAGTGCCACCTTTGTGTCCCCAGCTCTGGGATCCCTCTGCTGGCTTTGCTGTGGCTGAGGAGTCCTGAAACAAAAAGCAGCCCAGGGCCATCCTGGGTCCATCGAGGAAGGCAGACAGAGCTCCCTGATGGGAGCCAGATGTCAGAGATAACATCTCTGCTTGTTCTTGCGGTTTCCTTGATGGCAAAGCGCTACCGTGCTCTCACCCTGCCTGGCCACGGCGTTCTGAGAGAAACATGGAATTTTGGAGGGCTGCTTTGGGACTGGGCTGGAGAAGCACCCAGGGATGCTGAGGAGGGAGGAGGGAGGGTGCTCTGCCCTTGGGGATGTGTTTTATTCCTTTGCAAGGGACAGGGTGACAGCTCCAGCCTCTCCCCTCTGTCCTCTTCCAGTCACTGTCACCCCACATGTCCCCAGATCTGGTGTCTCCTCAGCACGGGGGGCAAACTGAACCGTGTCCAACTGGCAGAAAGATGCTGAAAGTGTTTCTTTTTTCAGGCATAAAAAAGCCTTCAGGCTTTGAACAGAAGCTCAACTTCTCACCCTCTAAATCACTTTAAAATGGGACCTCAGGCATTTGAGTCTCAGCTCCTGATTGCTCTGTACAAACCTGGGGTCCCAAATCACGAGGGAATTTTGGGAAGCTGCTCCAATCCCTGAGCAGGGGTAATTAAATCTGTGAGGGCCTTTCAGGACATTCACTTGGTTTAAGATCAGTTTGCTGTGGATTTCCCTCCTGGCTCCTGGGGCTGCCCAGCACCTGCAGGACCTCCTGGGATCAACCTGGAACATTCCAGGGATCCAGGGGCAGCCAAAGCTTCTCTGGGACCCCTGTGCCAGCCCAGGAGGAGCTCAGGCCATGGGGAGGAACCCCCAGGTTCCCTTTGGGGTCACTCAGGGCTGTCCCAGTCACTGCTCACTCCTGGGGAATCCCACAGGGGGTTGATGCCACTCCCTGAGGCAATGATCCATCTCCAGCTGCCAACAGCTGGAATTGGGGTGTTCAGCTGTTCCCTTTGCAGAGGTGCTTTTTCCAAGGGGGGATGTGATTGCCAGCCTGGCTTCCTGCCCCAAGGAGCACGGACAGGAGAGTCAGGGACATGGGTGATGTGAAACCCTGGATTTCATGAGCATTCCCTGGCAGGAGCAGCAACCAGGGAAAGATTTCCTGGAGAAGGGGCCCTTAACACCTCACCTGCTGCCACTCACCTGTGGGCTTGGGGGTGACTCCTGTTGGGCCAATTTCCATCAAAATATTCTCTGATTGTTCATTTTTTCTCTTCCCAAACCATCCGAAGCTCCTGGTCCATGCTCATCCTTCCAGGATCTCTAACAAACAGAACAGTTTGTATGAAATGCCTTGAAACCTTTGCATCTTTTTGTTGAAAATTAGTAAAAAAAACCCAAACAAAATCCCTTTTTCAGAGAAAAAGCAACTTTGAGGGTGAGACCCACCCAGGCAAAGCCCTGTGCCCAAGGAGAACTGGCTGGGACATTTCCCTGTCCCTGTGGCAGCTCCTGATTTCCAGAGGCTGCAGCACCACCCAGGGCAGGAATCCTCCAGATTTCCCAGGAAAATTGTCTCAGGTACTGAGGTGTGAGCAGAGTGAAGCTCAGGTGACTCCTGGAGGTCAGCACAGGTGTTTGAAGTCCATCAGCCCTGGCAAATGATTCATTTCTGTGACTCGGAGCTTCCTGAAAACACAGGCAAACTTCAGCATTCAGGGATACTTCCAAATCTCAGGAGACAGGACTGTGGTGCAGGGACATCTCTGTCGTGTCCTGCAGGGAATGGGGCACTCAGGGCTGTCACCTGCCCTTGTCCCCCTGCAGAACCCACAGAGAGCCAGGCTGTGACTCCAGCGGGGCTGTGCTGCTCCCCCAGGGCTGGCAAAGCCCTGCTGGGCTCCAGGGAGTTTTCCCCATGGAAGAGCAAACCCTGAGCTCCTGCTGTGCTGCTGTCCCACAGAGGGGTCAGTGCTCACACAAACCCAGGGCTGAGCCCCCCACGGGTCACTGCAGCACCAACCCCAAATCCAGGCGGGCACTGGAGCTGCTCCTCCAGACCCAGGGGTTTCTCTCTGCTCTGGACTATCCCAGCATTTATATCTGGGGAAAAAGCTCCTTCCATTTCCATAGCAACAAACACATTTTCCTGAACCAACACACACACAAAACAGTTGTTACAGACTGAGAAACACTGGTAACCAAGAAACAGAAAGAGACATTTTCTCTTTTCCTCCTCAAAAATACAAATTGACTTTCTGCTTTTCCAGAGCAGCTGCAGAGGGGGCCCAGCAGCACAGGGGTCAGGGATGTGCCAACCATGGAGCTCCTGCTCAGGCTCCTGCAGAACCTCTGCCCAACAGAGCCTGGCACTGCCCGGCAGGAACGGGAGAAGCATTTTGGGAGAGCCCAGGGGCTCCAGGGGAGCAGCACAGCAAACACCTCTCACCTGCAGGCTCCAGGCTCTGCTACCACCTGAGCAGCAGCCGGATCAGATTCCTGCTCTGCCCTTCCAGCTCTCCTTTCACATGGCAGGCACAGCTCCAGGGATGTCCCAGCAGCCCATCCCTGGCTCATCCCACTCAACTCCAGAATTCCATGACCATTTATCCCAACTACACCTCCAGGAGGGCACAAACATCCAAAGCTTTCCCAGTTTTCCCTCCCAACACATCCACAACCCCGTGTCCCACGCAGGCACAAAGGTCAAAGCCATGTAAGAAAACCAAGTTTAGTTTGCACACATTTGGCATCCAACAGGCAGTAATAAAAAAAAAAAAAAAAAAAAAGATTTATATTTTATTTCTTGTAAAAATCTTTGAACACATGCAGACTAAAACCAGTGTAAGAAAGTCTCCACCATGTTTAAACAAATAACTATACTTAAATATAAGCGTCTGCAATTGACTGGTATAAAAATAAGGTACATTTTGCTTTTTTACAGAAATCCTTTCTCCAGTTCTCAGCTCAATAAACAATACACAACTCTAATACATACAGTGAACCTGATCGTTTGCCACCTCTGGGATACTGCCAAGGTATTATGTGCAAAAGTTGGTAACAGTTTCTTTCCCGAAAGAAAAAAAAAGTCTCCTACACCTTTTAGAAAACCGAGATGGGGGGAATCGAAATTGCTGCAACCCTGGCAGTCTGTGGGCTCAATGCCAGGGCCCCACAGGCTGCGGTGGGCTCGGTGCTGTGGGTGGGAACTGGCCCAGCCCCACAGGCTGTGCTGGGCTCGGTGCCAGGGGTGGGAGCTGGCCCGGCCCTGTCCAGCAATCCCTGGGGGTGGGATCAGGCCCAGCCCAGCCCCGCAGTCCCCGGGGGCTCAGAGGCGGTGCCAGGGGCAGGATCAGGCCCAGCCCAGCCCCGCAGTCCATGGCAGGCTCAGCGGCGGTGCCGCCCGTGGCCCGAGCGGCCGCTGCCGTGGTGTTTCCCTCCCTTGTGGGAGCGCTCGAAGGAACGCGAGCGTTCGCGCCGCTCCCGGTGGTGGCCGCGCTCGTGCCGGTGCTTCTTGGCCGCCTCCGAGTGCTCCCGGGATTTGCTCTGCGAGCGGGAACGAGACTTTTTCCTCTTGTGGCCGTGTCTGCTGGCGCCCTTGAGCTCCTCGCGGCCGTGCTTGGCCTTGGCGTGGGGCGAGCCGTGGTTGTGGTGCCGCCGGGGGCTCCCGCTGTGGCTCCGTGAGCGGCTGCGAGAGCGGGAGCTGTAGGTGCCCGACAGGCTCCGCCGGTTGTTGTAGCTGCACGAGAGACAACAGTTACACCACGAGAAGAGAACAGCACTCAGTGCCTAGAGCTTTCTAAGGTACTGGAAGAAATCAGGCTTTGGCCCTCAGGGGTGAATGAGAGGACAGGGATGTCTCAGAACCTGCCCTGTGGAAGGCTGGGGTCAGCAGTGTGGGATTTAAGGTGCTTCCAACCCAAACCACTCCTGTGAGTCTTTTAGCTCAGCTCATTTGAAAATAAACAGATCAAACTAAAACCAGAATGCAGCTATCTTTTGCCTTTTTCCTTCAGTGACTTCACTGAGATCCAAGTTGGCAGCCTGAAGATTCTCAGAATACCCTAAAGCCAGCAACTCTCACTGCATCCATCCTCTTCCCTCAGACCGAGAGAGGCAGAGCCCCAGGGAGCACTGGCACAACGAGGCTGCACACCTGGGGCACTTCTCTCCCGTTCCAAGGGCACTGTGCTCCCAGAGACTGCTCTCACTTGTAATGGGAAGACTAACACCAGCCCAGCCCCCTCAGGCACAGCCTGAACTCCTCAGAGCAACTGAGAACGCGACATCAAACCAAGTTTTGCTGGCCAGCACTCGGGGGTGCCCCTGGCAGTGCCAAACCCTGCTGAAGTGCCCCAGAGCCGTGCAGGCCCAGCCCCACTCACTGCCTGCGGGGTGTGTGCGATCGGGATCGGGACTTGGTGCGGGAGCGGGACCTGCTGGCGCTGCGGCTGCTGCGGCTCCTCTTGCTCTCCTTCCTCAGCCTGCAGGGCACAAAACAAACACAAAGTTCACTGCTCAGCCACTGCCACAACACCCAGCAGCTCCCTGCCTGCTGCAAGCATTTGCACTCGAGTGTTTCTGGATCAGAAGAGTGGTACCTACCCGTTGTAAGGGCTCTTTGAGGTTTGCTGCCTCTCTTCTGGCTCTTTTTTAATGGTTTTGGTATTCACAGACACTGGAGACTTCTCCTCTGTTTTTACTTCTCTTGGGGAAGCTAAGAAGTAAATTTCAATTCAAAATCAGTTCTTTTATTCATCTTTTGTCATAAACACACTGTACTTCAGGCACCTTGCATTAGGCGTAGCTAGGAACTCTACATCTATTATTTCATCCCATCTCTCCACTTATATTCACTCCTGGAATGGGATATTCGTGGGGAAACGCTCTGTCCATGAAGGGGGAACAGCACTGGGACCCTCAGAGCACACAGCCATGCTCACCTGGGGCCAAAAGGTACAAAAGAGAAGCTGTCCTTGTGCCCCACAATACAGAACTTCTTACCTTGGCATTTATTTCCAATGCTATAGAAAGGATTAAGCCTTCTCAGCCAAATAACAGATTTTATCTTTACAATAATAGCACAAATCTAAATGAGTAACAAATAAAATTATCTAGTTACTACATCAGTCTGTCTCTACAGACAGTTGGTACAGCCCAGAGATGGATTCACCTTCCATGGAAGGGCTGTTAAGCCCAGCAGAGCTTTCAAACTCTTCCAACCTCAGCTCCCTCTCCTGGCAGAAAATACTTCCCTTGTTCCCTAAGAAAATCACACCGCCCATCCCAGAGACCTCTGAACACTCAGGACTCTTCAGGAGAAACCACGAGAGTTCAGACAGACTGTTCCATTTAATTCCCTGGTGCCAAGGCAGTGCTGGGCCTCTCCCTCCTCCATTTCCTGCCCACCAGCTGTCTGCCCTCCCTGCACCAAACACTTGCCAAGTGCATTAAAAACAACCAGGGGAAGGAATTTTCACAGATACCTGCTGCAAAAGGGGCCATGAAGGCTATTGCAGCACCCCCAAATTAAATCCAAAAAGCCTCTCTTCACATCACAGAACACACAACAACTCCTGCTTCATTATCTCATTCCCTTAAGGGTGCATATTAATAATACATCACTCTCTTACCTGGGGAAATATGGAATAAAGCATCTCTTTTCTTTCTAATCTGGTCTCAAGGTTTTGAGAGTGGTTTTAAAATTACGTTAAAGAAAACAAAAAAATGTTCTTCTGTTCAGAAAACAGACTTACATGGTTTGGATGCAGGAGAAAAGCCACCCAGTGTTGAGAGTGCTGGAGTTCCATCTGGATTTAAACCTTTTGCCTTCAGCTTTGCCTCCTGTAGTGCCATCTTCCTCTTTTCTACTTCTTTATCCAGAAATTCGTAATTGGGCTGTAGAAGTAACAACCAGGTAAGAAGTTGAACTAATGTAATTCATATTGAATCTAATTTCTGAAAAACACTGAGTTGGCTGTTAATGACGTGTCAGTAATGCAACTTCCAGAATTTGTTCTCTCCTGAGGAGCCCTTCCCATTAGCACATCTGTATTGGGCACTCCCAAACTTTTCTGGACAACCATAACTCAGCTCCAGCCACGTTGAGCATCAAGCAGCAAAACCCAACACGTCAAACTCACCTTCTTCCTGGTGTAAAGCTTCAGAGTTGTTAAGCAGATCTCCTGAATCTCCTCTTCCGTGGTGCCAAAGAGCAGGAACCAATGGGGACGGGTAGGGAGCGGGATCTGAAAAATCAAACGAAGAGAAGCTTACTGGAGATTTGGGGCCAGGTTTTGCTGAAACGTTTCCTGGGAAGCAGAGCAGCAGCACTGCAGGCAGGGGTGGTGCAGGCAGGCTCACCTGCAGGGCTCTGGCAGCGAGGTAAATGCACGCACACGCGATGGTCTCCGGCTGGAAGCGAACGAACACGTTCGTCCGCAGGCTGTCGTTCATGTAATTCCTAAAAAAACAAAGCAGCACAGCTTGGAACTCCACTTTGCTGTTTTGCAGAGGATAACAATACTGGAGACTCAATTGACTTTATTATTTTTTCTGTTGTTACATTAAACGTGTGATTTCTTTCAGGTTGTGCTGGATGTTTACATGTGTCACTAACAGTTTGCACCGCTGCCACTGTTTTAAACCCCAAGGCAATAAAGTGGAGCAATAAATCCAAGCAGTGTGGAACGGCCACTTCCTAGGTTAAGTTACCCTGGGAAGTGCCCACTGAGTTACAATTTAACAAGTACTTTGCATCTGTGCAGCTGATTGTCTTAAACAGCAATGGGTTTGTGTTTAAAAATGAATGTAGAACTCAAGAGCCATCAGGAGAGCAAGGTGCATTTTCAACCTACCATTATGCAGAGGCTACGTGCAGCCTGCAGAGTTCACAGAACTCTGACTGCATTTCCATTTGTGTGCTTTGAGTCACTTTAACTTCACCCAGGGAGGTGCACCCCATTTGCTCCCCGAGTGTTGGAACAGATCTGTGAATTAGAACTGGGTCCCCAGTCTCCTGTTGTTGCACAGGGCTGGCACTGCCCATAACACAAGCCCAGAGATGCAGTGAACAGCAGAGCTCCAGGATTTCCAAATTCCCAATATGGGAGAGAGAACAGCAGTCAGTCAGTGAGGACTGTACACCCCCATGCCCAGCCTGGCTGCTAAGTGAACATGCTGCATGCACTGTCCTCTGTTTAACTCCAGTTTAATCGTTAAATCAACTAAAGAAACGCTGGTAGAATTGTCCCCCACGTGTCCTTTAACATACAGCAGGTAGGCAACAAAGACATTGAGAAAGAGTTGTAACAGTTACTTCTAGAACCAAATATACAAATCCTGGCGCCAGGACAGAACTAGGAGGTGCTGCCCGCTGGCTTTGGGTGACGGCAGTGAACTCGCTGAGGCTTGCACTGGCTTGGCTGGAGAGAAGGGCAGCCAAAGCAGCCATCCCCAGGTCATGGGCTGAGGTGCAGAGGGCAGAGCTCTATGACTTACCAGCAGGGACTACCCTTCAATCAAAGAGTAGAAAAAAGAACAAAGTTAAATTGAGTTCTCCATCGCTAAGCTGGAATCAAGCCATGAAAATAGTAAGCAGAAACAAGCACCACGAGATTGTCCAAATGTGTTTGGGTGGTAACTTACATCTCATTGCTTTGCATAGGGATCAGCAGGCTTGTTATTTCTGCTACTATTTTCCTGGCTAGGAAAAGAATGGAAAATTGCAACTTACCAGGCTGTCTGTACCAGGGTTTGATTACGTTCACATTCTAGGACTTGTAAATACATAACAATGATCTGAGGAATAAGGAGGAGGGAAAAGAGAAGAAAAGACTCAGTTTCAACACATGAAGTAGGAGTAAGGAACTAAATATATATATATGTAAAAACAAAATCAAGCAGTATGCCCAAACAATGGGGGCTCCTTCTCTCCAAGCACACACTCTAAGCTCTCATGTCACCCCATCACGTTCAAATGTCAATTCTTTATTTCACTACTTTCCCACTGTTTTCAAATCAGCCACCTTTACCCTCGTCCAGGGAAGTGACTTTTTTCACAGTCAATATGGCTGTTTGCCCAAGTACTCTGGCAAAACCATTAATAACTACAGAGGAATAAAAAGAGAAGAAATTCAGGTCATTCTGACACCTGTGTTCCTTGTTCCACAGCTCCCAGTGATGCCACCAAGGTAGAGTAAGAATTACAATTACATTATCATTGAGAACTCACCTTATGAGGATGCTTGACATGAACACAAAATCCCAACTCCTTCAGTACCCTCCTTTCTGCTTTGATTACTTGATTTTTGGTGTTTATGTAGTTCTGATCAAGTATCAGGGGGCTTGGAGTCCTATAGTTTGCAAGAAATAAAATCAAAACTGTTTTGCATATCCAAAAACAACGACAACTCTGTTTTCCCTTCCAACCAACTAATGGCAACAGAAACCGGTTTTCAACTCCTGCAAGCAAGTTTAAGCATTAATCTTGTGCTGTCCAAGTTTAGATAAACTAGTTTAGTTGCTGCTTTTGGCTAGCTATAGATTAGATGGCTGAGATTAAAAAAAAAATAAATAACCTTCTGCTCCTGTGTATGCCAACTGCACTGCTCCAGCTGCTGGAAGGAGTTGGCTTGATGGGGGCACTCCTAAGAACTTTTCCTCTCTGTGGCAGAGGTGGCAGAAGGAATCCTTTGCCAGGCAGGATTTCAAAGCAGAAGTATGTCACAACACGGTTCTTTCTTTCTCACTGGTACAAAGTAGCAACTCGTGCTCTAGGAATTGCAGTTTCACCCTTCAGAGAAGCCAGCCCTGCCCTGTGAGGTGTGAGAAGCTGAGGGAAGCACAGAATGAACCTGGGAAATGGGCACGGATCTGCCTGGGACTCTGGGCCTGCTCCCCTCTCCAGTGGTAGCAGGGATGATCCTGCTGCTGTTTGCATTTAAAAACCACAGCTCATTTCAGAGAGAGAGATTTCCAACTCCAGCACTGTCAATCCTAATTCCTTCCAAATCCAACCCCTGAACTGTCCAGAGCACGTTCAACCACAAAAACCTTCTGAACACTTGATGCACAAGTGTCACACTCCATTGCATATTCTTTGCTTTGTCCGTGCTTAGACTTGACCTTTCAACATTCCACATGGGATATTTTAATCCACTTCCTCCTGAAGACAGACCAGCTTTTTCCCTGTAATATGCCTCACACATTCCATGTGCTTTCCAAAGCAGAATAATGTTTTTGCAGCTCGTTATGCTCTAATAAACCACGGTCTGTGTACATGATACACCCCAAGCACCGATGACAAATTTATTTTACATTACCTTCAAAAGAAAAAAAAAAAAGTAATGCAAAGTGGATTCAAAATACAGCTTTTGTTGTATCAGACAAAATATTTCACTGCCAACTTGCAAATTCCATGAGTGGGTCTCACTTCTCTTCCCTGACAGGTCACAGAATAGAAAAAAACACTCCAAAAATCAAGGTTCCCACCTCAGGAAGAAAAGGTGGATTTAATGACAAGGCTGGAATAATCCAGTTTATGCCACGACTTCTGCAGTCAGCTGGACAGGCACCGATGGGCAAAGGACACAACAAACTTTTCTAACAAAAGCATCTTCACGTGCAGCTGAAGCACGAGCTGTCCCTGCTCTTCCACGGGGCTGATGCAGCTCCCAGCTCTGGAATAAAAAACTGCAGCTCCTGCTGCCAGGATGGAGCTCAGTTCAAGCACTGTCTCATCCTATGAAGTGCCAGGTTTGCCGTGTTCCAGCAGAGTAACTTCTCTAGTTAAGTGTTACTCTCACTCAGCAGGACGAGCTGATAAAGTTTTTCATTTCAGCTCCTCTAAGTAAACCCAAAGCCGGGAGACTTTTTCTTTTGTTCATGGTTAATTGTTTTTCTTTTCTTCCCATAAATTAAAGTTAAAGCTTTTCAAGCCTCTTTAGGGTAACTGCTTGAGTGAGGAGCTGATTTTGTCTGAGCACTTCAGAGACAGGCTGCACTCAGTGCTCTGGAGTGGGACAGTGGAACAGCCAAGCTGAGTTCTCGCCATCAGTGATGCTGATTCACTTAAATTCATTCCCATCAATTTTACTGGTGCTGATAACATTTCCTTCAGCATTGCTCTCCACAGTTTCATCTGGAGATCGCTGGCATTAACAGGATCTGCAGAGCAGCACCCAGTGCCAGTTGAGGTGTCCAGGCAGTTTGTGAGCAGGAAGTTTCATCACAGCTGGGAGATCCTGGGTTAAACCCTCAGGACAGCCATGACTTCCAGTCTATTAAAACATAGTGGGACTGCTCAGGATTATCCACCAGCCCACCTTCCACGTGTCCCTGCATTCCCTGAGAGCTCTGGGAGGAAGTTAAGGTGGCTCCAGGTGCAGCAGGACAGATGGGAGCCTTTAATGAATTTTAAGTTTTCACTGTCCTTGCACAGATCAGCACCAACAGCTCACACTTGGCCCACGTCCCACAGCATGGGACAGTAAAACCCAGCATGCCAAGTGTGCTTTGCTTTACTCTGCTGTGCCACATTCCTTTGATCACAAGTCCTACAGCCCAAAGGAAGCCATGAAAACCATCAGTTTATCCAGACAAATGCAGCCTTTTATCCACTCATGGAAAAATAAACATCTGCAGGAGACTCAAGTGTTTTACTGCACCTTAGTACTGGCACAAGTCAGGTTCTCCACTGCATTGATTCACCAATTTAATACTTTTGCCATATACTCTGCAATGTTGGTGAACAATTATTTATAACTTAGAAACTTCTGAGATTCCCCTTTGAAAAAGTTTGTTTTCTACTAAGAAAAAAAGAGGAACTTTGCCAGTGCATTTGCTGCACTTAATTCTCAGTCCAAGAATTATCTTAGGGCCAAGTAACAAGCCAGAGAAAAAGAATTTGTAAGCTTAATATATGAAATATAAGCTTCAAAGCCTGTATAGCCAAGGAGTGTTGCAAGCTCCTACTTGGAATCTGTTCCTACAGACCAGCACTAGAGCTCCAGGCAAGACTTCATCTTTAAGAACAGAGCACACAATGGCCCCTCTGGGAAGTCAATCCAACACTTCAGATGCAAAACTTGATTGGGATTTAGATTGTGTAACAACCCAGAAGATTAACACACGCTGCAATGTGTTTGTAACAATAAATAAATTACAAATACCTTTTTTTAAAAATCGCTCTGACAATTGAGACCTAAGTTCTCCACACAGCTGCAGCTTCATTTGGTGTAACATTAAACTTTGATGTCTTTGGCATGACTAACACTTGAAGGAACAGTGCCCTGCGTGGAGTTTTGTTCCTAATGAGCAAAGCACTTGTGACAAGTCCAGCAGAGCACCAGCACCTCATTTCAAGGAGCAGAGATGTGTTCTGCTGCTCAGTAAAAGAACACCAGCTCTCTGTTTGTCTCCAGGATCACAACCACAAGCAGCACGGGTTTGCAGGCAGTCTGAAGGCACTAAGGACGTGTGTCATTACTGCAGCCCCACTGCAGGGCCCCTGAGTGAGGAACAGCTGACTGAGCACCTCAAAGCACCATGTGAGATTACAGCACCACACGAGTCACATTTCCAGTCTCAGGACCTTCTGAAGCTTTCAGGCACAGTTAAAAGAAATAAAATCAACTTCAAACTACATTCTACAAGTTAAACAACAGTTGCACTTTGCTCAGAACAGAGATGTTTTGGCACACAGTTATTTAAAAAGCAGTTTTTCCATAGTACGAGCTTTTCTCCATGCACACAAACATTTTTACATGCAGTTCTACATCACATATGCTCGTCAAAGATCCCAAAGAAAATATGCTTGTCCAAAACACTTGTTTAGCTTTTTCTTACTTCTCAGCATTAGAAATACCACCTCAGTTGACTACATGTCTCATAAAAAGAAAATTCCAATGCAATTCCCAGTTCTGCAAACAGGTACATAGAAGGGACTGCTTACATCATAGTTGATAAAAATGTACAAATTCAAAGTCTTCCGTACCCTTGTTTTACTGTCAATTCAAACTGCAATTATACAGAGCCAGAAAGTGGAACTAAGAACCCAAAACTGGTTAAGAAAGAAAGCAAAGCCTACCCAAACTACCCCAAATTGGTGTGCAGGTTAAGAGCTTCAGTTAACAGAAATGCTAGACTAAAAAAAATAGAAAGTACAGCAGCCTGTTTCAGTTCTGGGTCGTGTGTGAGAAACTAACTACAGCCTAAGTGTTAGCTTCAGTAAAAAAAAAATAATAATAATAAAAAAAAAAAAAGGTCAAGCTAGTATTCTAAAAACCTGGACAGCAAAGAAAAAAGCTTATAACAAGATACAGGAGTTCTTCCAAATGGTTCACCAGCGGCCAACCTGTTAGTCCCCCGATTCCAGTGACCTATGCTCAGAGCACTGGCTTCTCCTTGGGGATTTTCGATACTTCACTCACTGTTGCCATGACGACAGCTTCATCTTTATGTACCACTCCACATCACCCAGGCTTTGGTAAATGTAGCTGGTCGCTGTATAGTCGGTTGCAAGGGAAAAAAGAGTTGAAGTTAATAACGTGTACAGGTGATTGAATTGTCAGCTTGTAAAAAGTACAGAAAAACGTTTACATCCTGCTTGCTAAAAAAAAAAAAAGGGGGGGGGGTATGTGCAAGTCTGAATGTCAGACTGCAGCATTTTTAAGGTTAATTTCATGCAGATTCACTCAGAATCGCAGAGCAACAATACCCATTTCTCCCGAAAATAATGGGTAGCAGTGCACGATTTCTCTGGACATGATGCACTTTAGGCACCACGTAACATGCACAAGTTGGGAATTGGAACAGGCTAGCTGGAAAGATTTAAATTCACAGGTTAAGTTCAGTTTCTCTGGTCCTTCACACAGCACAAAGAAACAACTAATTTATATTCTCGTTGCAAAGAGAAGCAAGGCATATGATTAATTAACCTTTGCTGCCTGGACAGAGGCCAGAACGTTACTAATCACTGAGCCTGCTCCAGGAATTCCAATAACCAGACTCCCTTAATAACTGTGGAAGACAATCCCACTGAATTCACACCTGGCAGAACTTCACACAGCTCCCTCAGGCCCATCAGGGAGAACAGCTTTAAAGGCTGGACTGAACAAAGCTAAATTCCAAAGTGTAACACCAACTCTTCCTTCTTGGATCTAGAACTAACTAGGACAACACCATCAGGAGGCAATAAAAGCCCCATTCTGGCTTCAGCATAACCAGGATAAAAACACCAACAAACAGCTGGATTCCCTAAGGGATTTCTACTCTGTTTCTCAGAAAAGCTTGCACAACACGAGTTCAAATTCCTGCCGTCACCTGGTGACAGAGGGCAGGGAAATAAAGTGTAAATTTATCACTGTAGCTGAAAACAAAATCCTTTTGTAACTACAGAGTACCTGAAACTTTAAGCAATCAGGCACCAGAAGGAAAGATGAAGCCTCCAATCCCAGACTGAGACACTGTTGCCAAACAGAATTAAGGAAATTTGTGTTCAACAGTAACCTAGAGAACTCTTTCCATTCAACCACACCTTGTTCCTTTCAATGCATCGATGATTTGCTTTACACATGGAAAACGATGCTTTACACACAAAGAGCAGCATTAAGCACTCAGAACTGGGACAGCTCTACCTGGCCAGGTGAGCCCCCACTCCACCTGTGCAGGCACACGGCACCAGAACAAAGCAGCTCTCACTTTCTGCACCTAAAAATGCCTTCGGCCTCCCAGACTCAATTACACGCTCCTCATCACTACAGCTGCAAACACCGCAGGCCAAACCCGACCTTTTGTCAGCTACTTTCTAAAATGGCTTTTTCTAGAAGGCAACATGGTCACCACTGAAAGTTCAGCTTCTTCTTAGGAAGTACTTTCTTAGCACCACAACCACACGTAGGCAGCCACAGATTAAGGAGAAAAAAATCATCAGGATAGCCGAGTATACTTAAAAATCTGGAGAATATACAGCAACTCACTAACCGGCTACTCACACCTAAGATTACTTTACAATAACTACAAGACGTCCAAAAAACCAACAGACCTGAAACTACGACCACGGTCCTAAAACTAGAAACAATACTTGCCAATCGTAACTTGTAGCTAAATCAACAACGAAAACGGGTCTACCAAGTGAACAAAAGCAGAAGCAGCCGAGATTGCACTGTACTGCCTACACAGCAGCCAACGGGCACTCCCTTCTCAATTTTAGGTCGTTGAACTTAGCCTGGAAAAATACTGTGAATTGAGAACTGCAGCGTACATTAGTGGTAACAGATGCTGATACTCATAACGAAGCTGATCTTACCTTTTAGCTCTTAACTGCCGCAAGTGATGGAACACGTTGATCACGTCCCTTATCCGACGAGGCGCCTCTTCGATTTTGGACGCGAGATTGATGCAGGCCATAGCAACAATCTGAAAAGAAGCCCCGTTTCCGTTAAGCAAACAATTCTCAGGCCAGATAAACGGAGAATTACGTAACTAAGAAGCAAATCCGCCAGGCTCGAAGCGAGCGGCCTGCGTGGCGCGTGGCCGCCCCAGCCGCCCTCTCCCGGTGCCCCTGGGGCCGCGCTCACCTCGAAGCTGTGCTTGACGAAGGACTTGGAGTAGAAGAACCGATGGAACAGCACCTGCCCCGTCGCCATGGCCACCTGTGCGGGCAGAGCAGGAGGAAGGAGAAGGAGCCGAGTCAGTGCCCTGGCCCAGCCGCCGCCATTTTGTGTGAGGCACCGCCGCCCCCCCCCCGCGCCGCCTCACGCCCTTCCCGCCGCCACAATGGCGGCACCCGCCCTTCCCTTCTCTTCTCTTCTTCCTTTCCTCCCCTGGAAGCCCCGGCCATGGCCCACCTGCGGCAGCCGCAGCAGGATGCCGGCCGCTTGGATGAGCTCGCAGCCCAGGATGCGCAAGTCGGTCTCGCACTGCAGGTCCAGCCCGTCCTGCATGGAGGGGGTGGGCGAGAGCCGCTCCTCGGGGATCAGCGAGTGGTCGATGGTCAGCGATACCTCGGAGTAGAGCCGGTCACCGATGAGGATGCCAGGGGGGGCAGGGGCTGCGGGCGCGGCGGGGGCTGCGGGCGCGGCGGGGCCCGGGTGCGCGGCGGCCATGGCGGCGTGAGCGGGCGCTGGGTCCGGGTCCGCTCCCGGCAGCGGCCGCGCGCCGACTGCGCGGCCCCGCGCGTGACGCACGCACCAGCGCCGCGCGCGCGCGAGCGCGGGGGACGGCGGGAAAAAAGAGTCCCCGGGCCACGCCCCGGGAGCGGGAAGGGGACAGGGAATGTTACCGGGAACCAGAACGGAACCGGGAATGAGAAAAAAAACAGGACAGGCACAGCAAATAAGGGACCGGGACCAGGATTCCGGAACGGTACCAGCTGTAAACCAGCGCAGAATAACGGGGTGTGCTGGATAAAGCGCGGTTTAACCACGGGATTACCGCAGTAGTTGGAGCTGGATCTTGCAGGGTCTGTCCAGTCCAACCTTGCCATGGGCAGAAACATGCTACAGAATAGATTTATGAAACATAGAAATATCCCATAAGTAGTTAACCAGGGTTCGGGTCCTGGATCCAAGCCCTGTTTTGGAGTTTTTATGTTCTGTATACGCCACATAGGGAAAATAAATCCATAAATTTGAGTAAAATTAAAGTGATTGTGGGTTATTACTCGCAAAAGACGGGCTGCGCCTTTCCGGACTGGAAACGTGAGCGGGAAAGTTGCCACCCACTTCGTTTATTAAGGAAAAGCAAAAATTAACCAGCTCCTGCAGTTTTAGCGGTTTTAAGTAATAAATGAACAATAAACGAGGAAATATTCCCACATGGCGAGACGCGCGGAAGAGCACAGCGCCCGCGCACGTCAAACACCGCGCTCCCGAACGCCGCCAGTGTCCCGGCGCTGCCGGCCAGGCTCGCATGTCGCGACAATCGCCGCTGTCAGCAGTGTCTCAGTGCTCCCGGCCAGGCCCGCATGTCGCGACATTCCCCCGCTGTCGCGACCACGCGGGACGCGGCGACCGGGACAGCGCCGGCGATTGCGTCACTTCTGGGAAGGGCCGCAGCACAGCCCCGCGCCGCGCGCCCCAGATCCCTCCGCGGCCGTTACTGCGCGCGCGCGCCAAGCGGGGAAGGCCCGCCCCTCTCCGCTGCAGCCGCGGCCTCTGATTGGCTCGCTGGGTTTGAGTGGCAGCGGCGCCTGAGGGGCCGTGGCCGCCATGTTGTGTGGGGAGCGGGCGGCCCCGCCTTGCCCGGCTTCCGGGAACGGTCACAGAATCCCCGAGTGCCAGAGCTTGGGAAAAAACTCCACCACGGAGTCCGAGCTGTGACGGATCCCCACGTTGTCATCAGTCCAGAGCACTGAGTGCAACGTCCAGAAATTCCTTGGAAACCTCCAGGGATGGGGGCTCCAAACCTCGCTGGGCAGTTCCGAGGCCTGAGCACCCTTTCCGTGGAGAAATTCCTGCTGATGTCCAGCCTGAGGCCATTCCCTCTCCTCCTGCCCCTGTTCGCTGGGAGCACAGCCCAATCCCAGCCTGGCTGTCCCCTCCTGTCAGAGAGTTGTGGAGAGCCACAAGTCCCCCTTGATCCCCCTTTCCTCCAGGCTGAGCCCCTTCCCAGCTCCCTCAGGAATTCTCTAGCCCCTTCCCCATCTCCCTCAGGAATTCTCCAGCCCCTTCCCAGCTCCCTCAGGATCAGCCGTGAGGAGGAGGCCGAGGTGCTCAAGGTCTGCTCATCCTCCTCACAGAGTGTGGAGCAGTGCCAAATTCTGTGTCACGGTTACAGTCATTAATAAACCTGCCCAGTTTTACAAACACGTCTTTTAGAAAGGTCCCCGCGATACGTTTGGTTTTTACCCTTCTTTTCCTATTATAGTTTTGGGCTTCGGAGTCTGTAACTGTCACCAAAATAGTGGTTTTTTAAATGGAAATAAAGCGTTTAATTGGGAGCTGTTTTATGTGCAGATTCATGACTCAGCAGGGATCCTGGCTATTTGGAAAGGACATTATTTATTATTCAGTTATTTGGAATAGTTCATCCTATTTTCCTGGCCCTTTGACAACTCCCCTCCTACAGCCATGTGCTGTCCGATCTCTGAGATTGTCAAAACAATTTTACACGGAATTAAAAAAAAATCTCACCACCGACCTGGAACAGCACTGGCATTTTAGAAACCTGGAACAGGCTTTGGAGTTGTGATAACAGAGCCAAAAAAAGTCCTATGTACCACAGTGCTGGTGCTAAACACCTCTGCAATGGCAAAAAGCAATGTACAGCCCACGGAAATGCACTGGAGATTAAAGGACTCATAATAAAAGGAGAGCTGGGAAAAGCTGACTCAGTTCTCTGACCCTCAGAATACCCTGAAGTGAAAATCCCGGGTTAGGTGGCATTTGCAGAAGGCAAGCAGCGTTTTCCATTTCCCTCCCAGGTACCACCCTGTGCCAAAGGGGCTGGAAAGGAGGAAAAACGAGTCATGGAAGCAGCAGGTGTCAGCACAGTGGAATTTGCCCACTCTTATTTTTTTTTCCATGCACACACCCATCATTTATTGCTTTTAATGCGCTCTAGTTTTCCAGGTTCCACTTTGATATTTCCAAAAGCTGGAGAGATTTGTACTTGCTCTTCTGACGCAGCTCGACCCACTTGTCTGTTCTTACCAATTCCCAATCCTCGATGATTTTCTGTGAGTATTTTTGAACTCGATGAAGATGAGCAGTGCTTTGTTGCCAGGACACTGCTGGAAAATAGCATCAATCAATAATTGCTGCTGGAGTCATGATGAGGCATTAACGAGCTTGCTTCTCCTGGAGCCCTTTGGCCCTGCAGGCCACGGGAGCTGCTCTTTAAATCAGTTGTACACAAATATAAACGGATTTTGTTCTTCCAGGTATCCGATTGCAGAGACAGACACCAAAGCTGAGCGATGAATAAAGGGGGAAAAGGAAAAACATAATGGAAAGCGAGTTTTGAGTATCCCAAACTGTCTCTTCTGGTGGGCACTGACATCACCTCAGTGCCTAAATCCCCTCAGGATTTACAGGCTTGGCAACAAATGTTTCCCAGAACAAAATACAAAAACTTCCTTTGCAAATTGCTACAAATTATAGTGTGTTATTACCTTAACAGAAAATAAAAGATTATTTTGGGAAAATAAGAATCTGTGATGACAGAAAAATCTGATTTCCTTGAAGAATGATGGCTGTAAGAAAGCAACGTGACAGGAATTTAGGCAGCAAAATATTTTGACATGAGCTGATATCTAAAAGTTTCTGCTGTCATATCAAAATACATGAGACTAGGAATGCAGAATATGCTTAGCTCAACTTATTGATGAATTGATTCATTAAATTCTAAAATCTCCAGAGTAAAACATTAGTTGAAAGTTGTTTGTGGGGTTTTATTTCCTAGTAATTTTTCCAAGTAATTTAAGAGACTGAATTTAATTCTTCATGCTAAATGTGATAAAATAAT
Organism: Sturnus vulgaris; assembly: GCF_052056855.1. Lineage (NCBI taxonomy): Eukaryota > Metazoa > Chordata > Aves > Passeriformes > Sturnidae > Sturnus > Sturnus vulgaris. Next base: position 24,388,958 of record NC_142252.1, on the reverse strand, counting down.
TGAGAATCTGGAATTCCCCTCCATCTCAATGGTAAAAATCTGCATTATCAGCTGGAACAGGAGTTCTGATGGCAAGAACAGCCCCCGTATGTGTCGAGTACTGGGTTGACATTGATATAAGAGTTTGGTGCCAAAAAAACTTGGCAGTGGGATTTATTCCAGCTGGATAAACGGCGTTCTGCTCTGCCAAATTATCACTTGAACAGAAATTCGTTAGATACCTTTATGAAAGATTTGTAGAGACTCCAATTTCGGGCTCTGAATTAACAGCTCAGAGGAACAAGGAGGATTATTTGAAATCGTTCCCAGAGGGCGAGTTCTTTAAGCTCTTACTCACTGCTTTTGAAAGAGAAACGAGGAATTGAGCAGTGGAGTCACACCCCGCAGTTTGCACCGTGAATAAGCGGGTGTGAAACCAGGGCACTTGGGATACACTGGGCTGTAAATGTTTCTCTGTTTCAGGTTAACTGAGCCTTTACCTTCCACTCCCCGAATCCCTCCCTGCCCTGGTTTCAGCAGAATTCCTCTCTTTCGTTTCTTATTTACTGCAGTGGAGGCATAGCTGGCTTAAAGTATCAAGAAATTATTTAAATATTGTTCATGTATGAAAGCAGTTTTTTATTTTTTCCAATTATTTTATCATCCAGAATGTAAAATTCACTGTAGGACTGGGAAATTGGTGCTCTTTAAACCTCGTACTCAAGGAACAATATTTGTTGCCTTTTGATTTCTCAGTAAATCTGCATTTCTGTGAGTGTTATACAAAATTTTCCGAAGATTTAGTGCCTAAATGAAGCCCATTTCTCTCAGTTCATGAGTTTATAGATTCGAGGCTTCAGGTTTTCCATCACAACACACAAATTGCTTGAACTTCATCAAAGATATTGGGAAAACAAGGAAGAAAGGAATACTCACCATGTATTAAAATTAGTTTTTCCTACAGACTGATGTTCAACAACTCACCTGTTTGCAATAATAATAATAATAATAATAATTTAAATAAATATACAAACATAGCAGTTTGTTGCATTTACAAATTGAACATCAGGCTTGAAGTCGCTGAAGTTCAAACCTATTTTCCAGCACATTTAGAACTCAGCCCTGCTTTTCTCCTTGAGACACATTGGTATTCCAGGAAAAGCACGTGGAAATGGATTTGTTGGATCTTATCAAGTCCCACTGAGGTGTCGATCAGCAACAATGAGGACCTTTAAGGCTGGATCTCTCTGGAGAGGTGGGGTGTGAGCAGCCTTGGCTCTTCCACAGGGCGTGTTTGTGCACGGGCAGCTGGAATTCTGTGTGGGCAGCTGCCGAGGGAGGAAGGAGAGCTCTGCACTGCCGATTGTCCCCAAGTGTGACAGCGCTGCGGTGACATCTCTGCTGCCAGGTGGGTGGCTCCGGGGGCAGGCGGTTTCTGCTGTGCCCCACGTTTGACTCAGCGCTGCCGGTGACACCCGAAACCGTGAAGGTGTGACAGGAACAAACAGGCTGCTTCATGTCCCCGCGGTGGCACGGCCAGTCCTGGGAGGGGGTGACAAACCCTTCTTGGCACCTTTGGGAACGGGGAGAAATGTACGACCAGCCTGGGGGACATCCCACCAGTGTGTCACCTGAAATCCCATCCGATCCAGTGAAATGCTCTGGGTCTGCTGCTATTCCCAGCTGGGGTAAGAAAACTGGGAAAAAAGCACCAGGGAGAGGATGGCCCAGGTTCCCAAACCCCCTCTGCTTCAGCAAGAGGCTCTTGCACTCTGGATCATCCTGACGGGGAAAGGCCTGAGCAGGGAACACGCTGGGCTCGTCCTTGGGGTGCAGTCCCCTCCTGTGTGTCCCCCCTGTGTCCCAGCTGGCAGGCTGGAGGTGCAGGAGGAGCAGGGAAGTGCAGGTCGGGGTGCTGGGCTGGAGCAGGTGACAGCAGAGCCAGCGGCACGGAGGGGACAGAGGAGAACAGGCTGTGTCCTGCACGGCTCACGTCACTGACAGATATAGCTCCAGCTCCAGCAGGAGGACATTTGTCACTACAATGAGAGCCCCAAACTATTTTTAGAGCTTTCCTCATGAGTCTGCAGCTTTGAAGGACAGAAAAAGAAAGATGAGGCCGGCTTGGCTGGCCAGGCTTACCCAGCTCTTGTGGGGCTGGAGATGAGGAGTGTGTGCCAGCAGGGACAAGCCACCTCCAGGAGCTGGAACATGGGGACATGGACAAGTGACCTCCAGGAGCTGGGGAACACAAGGACATGGACAAGCCACCAAGTGCAGTGTCTGTTCCTGTCATGACACTCTGCCTGCAAAGCCCAGCATCAGCTGTGCTCAGCTGGGCCAGCAGGCTGAGCCCAAGTGAGCATTCCTGAGTGAAATCAGGTTAAGATGGAGCAGCTTTACCCAGGAATTGCCTCGCTGCTCAGGCTCAGGCCATTGGGAGCTTTGGGGCGTTTCCTGCCCACCCAGACTGTGTTAGCAACCCTGGCATGGCCCAGAGGGACACTCCAGTGCCACAGGAACACTCCTTTCTCATCCCAGAGGAACATTGCCATCTCAGAGGGACACTCCAGTGCCACAGGGACACTGCCATGCCAGAGGGACACTCCTGTCCCATCCTAAAGGGACACTTCTGTCCCAGAGGGACCCTGCCATCCCAGAGGGACACTCCTGTCCCATCCCAAAGGGACACTGCCATCCCAGAGGGACACTCCTGTCCCATCCCAGAGGGACACTCCTGTCCCAGAGCCACCTTGCTGTGCAGCAGGAGCACAGATGTCCCAGCCAGGGACCCAGCGTGGCCCTGAGCCCCGAGAGGCCCCGTGTGAGCACACCCCGGCCACATCCTGCTGCTGGGGACAGGGCTGTCACCAAACCCCTCTTATCTGATCACAGGGAAGGAAATGCCGAGCTGCAAGGTGCCAGCAGGTGCTTCCCCTGCTCACACACAGCTGCTGCAGAGATGCTTCACCTCATGTAAATACTGAGCAAATCTTTCACCACTTCACCATTTGCATATTTGCATTTCCCAAGGTGTGATCGGCAGGGCAGGGACAGCAGCACTGTGTGTGCACACTCAGAACAGCCAGGGAGGCTCTTGGGCTGCTCACATCTGCTCTGGAAGATGAAAAAAAGCTGCTTTAATATTAAACAAGTTGTTACTTCTGTCATCCAAGTGTTAAAACACCGGTTGGCAAAGCAAGGAGGGCACAGAGCAGAGTGAGGGCAGAGCTGGGGCTGATGTCCTGGCCCCTTCTGTCCCTGCAGGAATGAATTCCTGTCATGGTCTGTGAGCCCTTCATGGCTTTGTAAGTTTGTTCTGCTTTTAAAGCATTTTCAAGTGTCTTCTTAACCTCAAGAGGTCTTTTATGCTATTTTTTCCTCCTCAGAGAATGACTCACAGCAGAAAGATCAGGGCCATCAGGTCCTTGCCTCTTCATCTGCTGCTCTGTCAGGGACTTCACTTCTGCAGTATCTGAGTGAAATCTCCCCTGAACTCTGAGTCAGTGGCAAATTCCCCACTGATTGCAATGAAACACGAAATTCTGGCCTTATGGGCAGAGTGGGGCAGTGCAGAAAACCAGCAAAACCTTCTTGAGGTGTGCAAAAACATCAGAACCTCCTTGAGGTGTGTGTGACACTGGCAGAAATGACAGGGTGAGCTCAGACAGGATTTGGGGAAGGAATTCAGGGTGCCCTTTAAAGATCCTTTCTATCCCAAACCATTCCATAAAAGCTCATTTTGTACCTCAGCATTCCAGAATGTGACACAGCTTTTACTTTTATATCTAACTAATGTTTTGTTTTTTTTTTTTTTGACAGTAGTCTGGTGTTGGAACCCTGAGAATTTTAGATTTTCTGTGCTCACCCCCAGGAAAACACTGCATTTGACCTGAGGTAAAAAATAAGAAAGAAAAGAAAGAAAGTAAAGTAACTTCCAAAGAAGTAAAAGAAAGAAAAGAAGTAAAAATAAGTACATCCAAAGAAGTAAAGAAAACTTCCAAAATTAAATAATGGAACTAGGATTATGAGTGACTAGTTTGAATAGAAATGTGTAATATCACACTTAAAGTTTAAAGTTTTAGGATATAGTAATATATATAAAGCAAGATGGAAATTTTAAGGTAGAAGCTAGTCCTTCACCTTCTTCTTCATGGGTTTAGGTAATATTGTATAATTAAATTAAAAAGTTTGCATTGCAGACCACGAGTTAAAAATAAAAATAATTTAAGTGTCATTTCTTAATTCAACAATTTATCCTTAAAAAAAAAACCTCGTAAAAAGAAAAATAAAGCTCCATTTTTAGTTTGTTAGCTCAAAGTACTGTAAAACTGCAATAGAAATAAAAACTAATAAACATCTGAGTCCAAACAAAAAATACCATCTCACTCTTTTAATCCCAACCTTAACCAAAACAAAAAAAAAAAAAACCAACAAAAAACCCACAACAGTCTGGGGTGAACTAAAAGCCAGAATAGAATCCTATTAACGATTTTTCACTGGCTTGGTTTAAATGACAGCAGTATTTGTGAGCTTTTTTTCAAGGCCTCGTTTGCCATCTAGTGGGGTGTTGGGATTTTGCACAAAAGCCTCCGGGTTGTTATTTGGTGGTTATTTTATTTGGTGGTTATTTTATTTGGTTATTTTTGTGTCACCCCCCTCCATAAAAGGGACAGGAACATCAAGACCCTCCCCAGGAAAAGGAGGGGAAATCCAAGTGAGGATATAAGGGCAAGATTTTCCTTAAAATAATGTTTTTCTGATAGAACAACAGCAATATTGAACACACCCAGCTGTTGCCACTGAGGAGCCATTTGTAAGTAGAATAAATAAAATAAATTGGTTCTTTGAAGTAATTAGTTACAGGTGTCATCAAGAAGCTCTCTGTCCCCAGAGCACCAAGAAAAAATAAATGGATTTAAAGCCTACAGAAGGTGTACATTGCCAGGGTGTGCTGATGTAGAAATTTAGTCTGGGATATCTCAGAATATTTTCAGTTCCTGTTAGTTCTAGGAATTACACAAAGGAATAAAATTAACTTAAAAAATCATGTTAATAAGTCATTTATGAAGACTTGGGAAGACATTTTGTTCAAGGATTGACAGAAATGGGGATTTCTGCCTTTATGAGCAGAGTTGCCCCAGAGTGTACAGAATCATATATTAGACTAAGGCTTGTCTTTAATAAAAATCTCCTTTTAGTCAATATTATTAATTCTGTCCCTCATTTTTGGAACAGATCAGCATTTCTCGCCTGCCCTGTTCCATTCCTGTCACACACAAAGCTTTGTCTGGGGAGGGGGCAGAACTGGAGGGTGAAATTTCCTTGCAAATCTTCCTGGAGCTGGGCTCAGCTCTCACAGAGCAGCCCTGGGAAGGCAGTGGTGGTGATTTCTAGGAAAAAAAAAAAAAAATCCCCCCCCAGCCTGACTGGCCCTGGAGCAGGGATCCAGCCCAGCAGGTCCCCTGTGTGACACCTTGGGTTTTAGATTTTCTATTTTCCAGAATCTCTGCTGCTTAGCGTGTAACTCTGAGATGTCATGTTAGGTGTCAGTGAGTTCTCTTCACAGGGGAGTGACAAAACAATTCTTTTGAGCTGGAGAATCAGGGACAACTGGAACCAAAAAGCAGAAACAATGGAGAGGGAAAGGGGGCAGGGCAGGAGCTGAGACTTCATAGCCTGGGGCTGTGGTTGGACAATTGACCCCAAAATGAGGATGAACCAAAACTTATCAAAATGTAAAAACTCGTGACCAGCATCCATCTTGGATTTAATTTAAGCACCACCCCAGTTGAGCTTTTACACTGCCCAAAGTGTAATATTAAATAATAATAAATAAACAGCTATTCAATAATCATAAAGAAATAAATACCTATTCAATAAATACCTGATTTATTCCTTTTGCTCTGTCTAGTCTCGGTTCCAGGGATGGCAGGGATTGCACACAGCTCATGCCAGCACTGCTGCCACGCTGCCAGGGCACAGCTGCTCCCAAAATGCAGCCCCAAAATGCAGCCCCAAAATGCAGCTCCAGTGCAGGGGTGGGAGCAGCAAAGGCCCGAGGTGTGGCCAGGACCTGGCATCACTGCCAGTGGAGCCCAGATGTTCTGGGGGGTTCCTGAGGCCATAAACTCCTTTTTCCTTTGACCCCTGACCTTTGACCCCTGTCCCCATCCTCTCTGTGTCCCTGCTCTGCTCCAAGGTCAGGTACACTCGAACACCGTGAGCATGTCACTCGTGTCATTACAAGCAATCATCATTAGCCAGACCAATTGTAATTACAACTGCAGCTTTCCTATTCGATCTGGAACCTGGCAGCAGAGTCAGAGGCAGAATTGCAGCACCATCTCTGATGAGCTAAACAGCATTTATTTATTCATTTATTTATTCATTTATTTATTCATTTATTTATTCACAGATTAAGTTCTTATGGCCCTGGGACTTCCAGGAAGAAATCAACACAGAAGTGACTCCCCCTCTCAATCCTGCCTCGTTCTTCATGTGGATATAACAAAGTTTCAGTCATTGCAAAGCTGCCCATGCTGCTCTGCATGCATTATAAAATCTACTGAACTGCACTTTGTCCATTCTGAAACTCGCTGGTCAAGTCACTGTTGTATTTCCAGCTCAGTGTGGCACTGTGCAGATGCTCAGTAAATAGAAATACTTTCTTCCAAGTCAATTCAAATCAGGTAATGGAATAAATGAATAATGAAGAGCAAACAGAAGCTTGTGTGATGACTCAGCACAGCAGGAGTCCTGAGGAAAATGCTGGAATTCCTGACTGCACGTTCCAATATTATAACACAGGAATGTCCTCTCTGAAAAACTTCCACCTTCTAAATAAAACAGGTGTTATCAACAGCATTAATCAATGTTCTTAGCACTTGGGTGACTCCATTCCTCCTGGCACACACATGCAAAGGAAGGAATTTGGGATCTTCATTTGAGGCTTGGAAAAGAAAGAACAAAGCAGGAAACTCTTCCAGCCTGTGTCCTTCCTGCTCAGCCCCAGCTGGGGTCTTTGCTCAGCCTCCAAGAAAGATGAAAAAACATTTTAGTCCCCTGCAAATACATCAGCTCATTTTCCTAAAAATATCTGCTCTAAGAATTTATTTCCCTTGCTTTTGCTGCATCCACAAGTATGTTCTGTGCATCTTGGAGGTGAAGGGATTGTCACAAACATTTCTTTAAACAAAGGAAATAATCAGAGTCTGAATTAGGAGATTCTTAAAGATGCTTTAAACCTTCTCTAGTTTCTGGAAACACTGACAATACAGTTTCCTAGTATTTCCCTAATTTAATTTAATTATAAAAAATTAATTATAAAAAAATAATGATTTAAAAAATGGGCTTTGGCAAGTGAATGTAATAATAATGCTCAGCAATGTCTGCAGAGCCTTTTCCCAAGTTCAGCTGAAAGAAATCCTCTACACCAAATTACTGAGCAGCCTCTTTTACAGGGCCCTGCACCCAGCAGGAGGCAGCACTTTACTGCAAAACAACCCAAAACTTCCTAAATATGTCTGTGACCTCAGGTAAAACTCGATTTGGAGGTGAATTAAACCGGAAAAAAATGAAAATAACACCCACGGTGTGGTGCCTGCCTGCAGCAGCTCTGACAGAGGCAGTGCAGGATTTAGGGGTGGCTCAGCCCCTCCAGGGAGAGGCTGGGAAGCTCAAGGGTCTTCCCAAGGGAAATTCCACATTTTCCTGCACTAATTACAAATGGGACTGTACTAATAAAGGATTATATCAGGTTCAAAATGTGCTCATTCTGATTTTGTGGCCCTTTTGTGCCTGCTGGTGTTGCTGGAAGAAAGAATTTCTGACCCTGTTGTGCAGCAGAACAAGACTTGTGGTGATTCTACCCTCAAACCATCTCTGCTCTGTGTCACAGGGGAGCCCCAGAAGGGATCAGCACAATCCAATTGTTCCCTTAAAGCCCATTTGCATCCATCATCATCAAGAGAAAAGTCACAATTTACTATAATTGCCATTTTTACTGTGCTGGAGCTGAATAGAAAACCTGGATGGCTCAGACAGATGAAAGCACCAGAATCTCAGCCAGGCATGGAGCACTTCTGGCTCTCCCATGCTCCCAAAAAATAACCAATTTAACCAAAATAACCCCACCAAAATAACCAATCTTGGATTTCAGACCGATGGATTGCACAGGCTGGGCTCCCCCAAATTATTGATTGTCCCTTCCCTCGATGCCTGGAGCAGGACCAGGCTGTCCCTAAAGCTCTTGGCTCCTTTGGGATAACACCAAAGCCACGTGCTGGACACTCACCTGCTTCCCTTGGCAGCCAGAGCAGCACCTGCAGGGAGCTGGCACCTCCTGAACCCCAACCCATGTGAGCAGGCATCCTGCTCCTGGGGCTCTCCTCAAAGCATGGCTTTCTCCAGGTCACCACCCAGCCTCCAGCACATCCAGGAGCCTCATGGGTCACAGCCAAGCAATGTTGCTCTTTAAGCTGGGCTTTTCCTGTGGTCTGTGAGCCAAAAATGTGCCCACCCAGCACAATTGAGCCACAATTCCCTCGTTCCACCTGGAACAAATCCTGCTCATCCCTGTGATCCCTCTGCCACCTGCACATCACTGGCTTTAGGCAGTGCAGCTGTGTCAGCACAGGGAGCCAGGCACTCTCCTCTCCATGCTCACCCCTGCAGGAGCTCAGAAATCCTCCTTAGCTCAATGATTAATGGGAATATTCCAGACACTTGTGGCAAAGCCCAGCTGACCACTCTGCAGGGCTGCTTTTCCCCAGCCACTTTTTGGGATGGGAGGGAGTGAGAGCTGTGTAACCTCACACATCAGCCCAAATAAAGGAGAGATGTCTCCATCCCAGGCCTGTCAGGGTTTAGGCTGCCCAAACGATCTGTGAGTGTTTAACAAGCTGCTGAAAACCACTGGTGGACAAAAGGCATTTCTGGCATTTCTGGATTTCATATCAAGCTGTGTTCCCTAACCCAAAATGTAATGATCAAAACAAGATGCACCTCTCTGCAATGACCAGGCTCGGTGGGAGCTTTAAAACATCAGCACAGCCCAAAGGAGTCAGTGGCCACTGTGCTTCCATGATTTCCCTGGTGCTGAGGTTGTCCTGCTCCCTGGGCAATGGGACACACAGGGACCCCGTGGGACCAGCAGCCATCCCTGGAAGTGTCCAAGGCCAGGCTGGACGGGACATGGGGCACCGTGGGACAGTGGAAGGTGTGGGATGGGGTGGGACAGGGTTGTTTTGAAGGTTCCCCTCCAACCCAAACCATTGTGGGATTGTGTGACCCTCTGAGCTGAGGCACAGCTGTGGCCAGCTGGACAAACAGACTCTGCTGCTGCCTGAACACCACCTGCACTGGAGCAAAGGATCCTCACACTTGTGTCCTTCAAAGCAAAAACAACACCCCTGGAATGTTTCCCCTCGTGCTGGAGGCTCTGCAGCACAGCCAGGCTGGGCTCTCTGGGCTGGAATCTGTTCTGTCACCCTGCTCTGTCTCCTGTTGTTTATCCCCAAGGAAATCCTGGTCCCACCACAGCAGACCTGGAGCCTTTGATGGGAGCGTTCGTGGTGACGCAAAGTTATCCTTCCCAAAGTTATCCTTCCCAAAGTTATCCTTCCCAAAGTTATCCTTCCCAAGATTATCCTTCCCAAAGTTATCCTTTCCAAAACTCCCTGCAGACAAAACCCACAGACACATCTTTTCCATGAAGAGCTGCCAGTGAAAACCAGGCTTTTTTTATTTTTTTTACTCCTAACCTGGAGGCATTGGCGTGGCTGCTGCCAGCCCGGATTTTCAGTGACCTTTAGCCACGCTCTGGGTGGTGAAACCACATCCAAGGCAGTGGCTGAGCAGTGCCTGGGGGTGGCCACTGAGCCCAAGGAGCCACCTGCTCTGGCACTGCCATGAAGGGCTGGGGAGGAGCCCTGGGGTCCCAGTGTCCCCATCCCTGCCCTCCAGGACAGACAGAGCCACCGCGGGATTTTCCTGCTGAGCAGGAGCTGGAAGGGAAGGGCAGGGGCAGAGATCAGGAGGCAAATCTTGGCTCCCAAACAATAGCTATTGTGTAAATGTATTTTTACTTCTGTCCTAAACAACAACAACAAAAAAAAGTGATTTTGGTGTGTCCTAAAAGTTGCAGTTACTTAAATGCCAGGATTTTCATGGAATCAGAGAAGGGTTTGGGTTGGAAGGGACCCAAAGACCATCTTGTTCCATGGGCAGGACCATCCCTCACTGCACCAGGTTTGTGCAAGCCCCATCCAGGCTGGCCCTGAACACTTCCAGGGCTGGGATATCCAGACAAGACGGACACAACATTTATATTACAGCGTCCACGTCTGGAGAAGCAAAAAAAATCTAAATCTTGTGATGTCCTGAGACAATGTGAGAGCTCTCAGGGAGATCCCTGGAGGGGCTGGGACTGGGATCACTGGGCTCTGAGGGAAGGAAACACAGAAAATTTGGTCTGTAAAAGTTGTTTTGGATGTCACCTTCATCAGTGAACTCATCCTAGGGTGGCTGAACTGCAGGATGTAATTCTGGAACTCAAGGTGATAAATTCCAAGTTCTCACCTATAAATCAAATTCATTCCCCACACTCTCAGTGGTTTGTCCTGAGGCCAAGGTGAGGTTTGTTGGTCCAGGTATTGAAAATTAAATGGATGAAATCTCCTTTCCTCATCTCCCATTTTCCTGTGGAAATCTCCCATGGTGTGTCTGTCCTCACCCTTGCCCTGCTGCTGTTCCACGGTGGGTTCCATATTTTCTGTGACTAAATTCAACTTTAACAAGGCTCTTCTGATCACTTTGCCACATTCCAGACCTGACACTCACCTCCATGTTTTACTCGATGCAAGGATTTCCAGGAATGTGAACATTTCTCATTATTCCCCAGAGCATTGGGAAGTCTGGAGCCACTTTTGAGGTTTTTTTTTTGGTTTTACTCTCCACCCTGCTGAGCTCACCTGTGGTCTCACCATCTTCCTGCAACTCCCCTAGGGCCACCACCATAATGGGAAGTGATTAAAAATTATAGGATAAAAATTGTGGTTCCCCCAAGCAGGGGGACACAGGGATCCCCAGGAGTGCAGGGGGACCCAGAGCAAGGAAACCTTTCCAGTTCAGCTGATTTCCCTCTGTCCCTGGCAATTCCTTGCCCTGGCACAGCTCCAGGCTTTCTCCCCAGAGGGTTTGAGGCTTTTTGGATGGCTCAGGTTGAGAATTCCCCCTGTGCCTGTGAGGGCAGCAGAGCTCAGGCACCCCCACGCTGCCAGAAATAAATTTATTTCTCATTTTAATTTAGGTAAATGCTCATTCCCAAACTTACCTGTCAGGATAACAAAGGGTAGGAACACTCAGTGCTGGGGAGGATCAAATATTTGCATTTCCTGGGACGAGATTCCCAACTTTGAGCCAGAAACCTGTGGAGCAGCCACACCAAGGGAGCAGGAACCAAACCAGGCTGGCACATCCCTCAATCCCACTCCCCCCACAGCTTTTCCATCCTCTTCCTCACACATTCCATGGGGTAAGGCCAGGAACATCCCTGCCCCAGCCCCACTGCAGCCACTGAGTGGAAGTTACAGGAAAAAGAATTTTTTTTTCCTAATTATTCCGCATTTCTGGCAATATTTTTTTGCCAAAAATACATTTTAGTAGGTTGGAAAATTTCAAATTTTATTTCTACTCAGCCTTGAATGATCTCTGAGCTCACTTCTTCTCATTCTTTTTTTTGCTCCCCTCTTTTCCTTTCAGTTTCTTCTACAGCACTTCCTCTACTTTGGAATAATTTGAAAGTAACAAGGAAAATCAAATAAACTGGGAATTTTCCAGATTTGCAGAAATTTTGAAAAGCCACAGAATAGAAAAGAGAATTGAAAAAAAAATTTAAAATTACATTCAGGTACAAAGCAGAGCAAAAGCAGGAAAAAGAGAGAAAATCAAACCAGTTAAATATTTAAAATTATTTTCCAGCCGTTAAAAAAAAAAAAATCTTTCAAATTTCCTCATTTAAACCTGAAAGCAGCAGCACAGACACATATAAACAATAAAAGGATAAAGTCCATCGGGATTAAATAAAGAAAATTAACTTTTTACATGAAGTTGCTTGAGGAGAGCAGAAGTCCCCACTCCTGGAATTCTCCTGGCAGTGTCACAGACTTGGGGGTGGCTTTGTGACCACATTCCCTGGCTCCAGGCTGAAGGATGTCCCCAGGGGATGTGGCAGTGTCCCCGTGCCAGGGCGTGTTCCCATGGTGGCACCGGGGGTGTCATTGTCCCACAGGCACAGTTTGGTGGCCCCAGGACTGAGGTGGCCTTGTGGTGTCACACTGTCACAGTTTGGTGGCCCCAGGACTGGGGCGGCCTCGTGTCCATCCAGGTCCCACATGGGCACAGTTTGGTGGCCCCATGGCTACAGGTACATGGTGGCCTCGTGTCCATCCTCTGGTCCCACACTGTCACAGTTTGGTGGCCACAGGGCTGGTGTCACCTCATGTCCATCCTCAGGTGTCACACTGGTGCAGTTTGGTGACCCCATTGCTGGCATGGCCTCGTGTCCATCCCCTGGTGTCAGTTTGGTGTCACTGTCAGAGTTTGGTGGCTCCATGTCTGGCATGGCCTTGTGTCCATCCTCTGGTGTCACTGTCACAGTTTGGTGGCCCCATGGCTACAGGGAGGTGGTGACCTCATGTCCATCCCCTGGTGTCACTGTCACAGTCTGGTGGCCCCATGGCACAGTCTGGTGGCCCCGTGGCTACAGGGAGGTGGTGGCCTCGTGTCCATGCCCTGGTGTCACTGTCACACTCTGGTGGCCCCATGGCACAGTCTGGTGGCCCTATGGCTACAGGGAGGTGGTGGCCTCGTGTCCATGCCCTGGTGTCACAGTTTGGTGTTACACTGGCACAGTTTGGTGGTGGCCTCGTGTCCATGCCCTGGTGTCACTGGCACAGTCTGGTGGCCCCATGGCTACAGGGAGGTGGTGACCTCGTGTCCATGCCCTGGTGTCACTGTCACAGTCTGGTGGCCCCGTGGCTACAGGGAGGTGGTGGCCTCGTGGCTGTGGCACTGGCGGGCCTGTGCCAGGGCCACGTTGAGGCACTGCAGCCACTGCTGGGCGCTCCTCTGGTCCCTGGCCTTGAGCACGTAGCTCCTGCTGTCCGTGAAGATCTCGAAGGCCCTGGGCAGGCCCCGCTCCCGACGCTTCCTGGCCACCGCTTTGACGCTCTGCACCTTGCTCAGCTCGATGGGGCTCTCCTCGGGGTCATCCTTCTGGGACACGGGGACACAGCAGGGTCACCTGTGAGCAGCCCCCCACCACAAACACCTGGCAGCTCCTGCAAATGTCCCAGGACAGCTTGGACAGGGCAGCCTGGCACGGTGGGAGGTGTCCCTGCCATGGCAGGGGGATGGAGTGGGATGATCTTTATCCCCCTGAAGTTTGGGGAGCCAGCAGTGGCAGCTCCTGTGCAGCCCTGCCATGCCCTGTGCCAGTGGGAGAACTGCCAGGGGCTGCTGCACTTTGCTCCCTGTTATTGCTGGGTTCTGTTATTGCCCCAGTTAATGGTTTAGTCCCAGATTACACCCTCCCACCCACCCTGTCAATGTATCCTGAATTACCTGTCAACCCTGCTTTGTGCCAGCCCCCTGTTTGGAATTCCCCTTCAGAAATCCCCTACAATTCGATGTCCCATTAGTCCATGTGACTGAGTTTCCCCCCCCTACCTCCCTCATTGGACAATGCCTTTGTGAACCCTACCTTTACCTTTCCCCAGAATTTCTCCAATTTGCTGGTAGTTTGTACCTTCCCCTTGAACCTCCCCCATACTGGAGTTGTTGCCCTGCCCAGCCCCTGCAGTGACACGGATTTACCCCTGCTGTGACACTCAGGGATTTATGTGACACTCACGGATTTACCCCTGCAGTGACACGGATTTGCCCTGCAGTGACACTCAGGGATTTATGTGACACTCACGGATTTGTCCCTGCTGTGACACTCACGGATTTCTGTGACACTCACGGATTTGTCCCTGCGGAACAGCAGCTGGTTGCCAGCCAGGGTGAAGTACCGAGTTTTCCACCTCTTGATGAACTTCCAGCGCACTTGCTTCTCCTTCAGCTTGCCTTCCATCAGGGGCTGCCCGTCCTGGTTCACACCTGGGAGGGGAGCACACAGCCAGGGTTAGTCCTGCCCTCCTTTTCCCCAGCTGAAGGCTTGTGCTGTGTTGGATGAAGGTTGTTGTGCCTTCCTCCTTTTCCAGCATTCGGCTCTGGCTTCACCCAGAGAGCTCAGCCTGTCCTGCTGGGGATGCTGAGCACGTGGAGGTGACAGCTCAGACCCCTCTCCCATCTCTTTTCCTACTCCCTCATCCCAAACTTCTCCCCCCCCACACCTCCCAGTTGTTCCTCAGCCCTGCAATAACCATTTCTGGCCTTGGACACTGCCAGGGGTCCAGGGGCAGCCACAGCTTCTCTGGGAATTCCATCCCAGCCAGGATTCTTTCCCAGTATCCAGCTCACCCTGCTCTCTGGCAGTTTAAAGCCCTGGGATCTCCTAGGAGATGTCTTTTCCCTTTCTCTTTATCCTTTACACCAGGACAGACCAGAGGGCAGTGCAGGCACAGGCAGGCTCAGAAGGGACATTTTTGGATGGGATTTGGAGCCCAGCCCAGCCTGTGTCAGAGGGGCAGTGATCCCTGGCTGGCTGCTCTCCCACCCCAGCTCCATCCAGCACTCCTTGAACACCTTTGGTGTCACCTGCAGCTCCTGAGCCCAAAGGCTGCAGGGGATGGGGGTCAGCAGGGTGCCCAGGTGCCACCCAAGGGAGTGCCAAAGGCTTGATGGCTTTTTGGGCAGCCAGCCCCTGTCTGGAAGGGGACAAAGCAAAGCCAAGACAAGGCATCAGCTGCAGGTAAAGGCTGTGTCCTTCCCCCAGCCTTGTTTTCCTTGGCAGTGTGGACTCGTGCAATTTCCTCAGGAAAAACCATAAATATTTCTGTCTCTGCAGACAGGGAGTGCTTGGAAAGGAGATGGATGAATGAAAAAAGGGTTGGCAGAGCCTCAGTGCCGGGGGGAGCTGCAGCTGTGATTTCCAGAGCCGTGCTCTGCTCCACGCAGCCACCTCAGCCCTGACTCCAAACCTCCCTGGATATTTTTGTGCCAGCACCCACCACAGCACCCAGCCTGGCTGGGACAGAGGAAAGCACAGGGTTCCTTTCTCCCTGTGTAAATGTTGTCACTGCAAAAGGGGATAAATTTCCCAGGAAGCTGGTTTGGGGCTGCACCCTCTCCCCAAAAGCTCTTTAGTGGGACAGAACCACGTTTTAGTGTCCCCCTTGGTAAAAACTTGGCAATTTTGTTAAATATTGTTCCCTGCCTGGCTCCTGCTTGCACAGGAACATCTTCAATCCCTCTTCAGCCAAACTGAGAGGGGTAAAGCACAAAAGGCTCAGATGATCCGAGATAGTTTGTGGGCAGGAGCACAACATGAGAAGGGAAGTGAATGTGCAATTTTGGCCTAAAGTGAATTTTTATGGCCAAAATTTTTCAAACCCAGGATTTGCTGAGAAATGTTGATCTCTCTAAAGGAGCCAGTGGCTTTGGGCAATGCTACCAGAGGTCTTGTCCTGTGCATCCACAAAGAATCCAGGGGGAGTTTGATGGCAGCTCCCAAA
Organism: Sturnus vulgaris; assembly: GCF_052056855.1. Classification (NCBI taxonomy): domain Eukaryota; kingdom Metazoa; phylum Chordata; class Aves; order Passeriformes; family Sturnidae; genus Sturnus; species Sturnus vulgaris. The sequence goes on along the minus strand of NC_142252.1, from coordinate 24,373,299 downwards.
GTGGCCGTAATGAATCTGATGCCAGCGTGTCTGAGGGGCTCATTAGGAGACTGAGATCCATGCAAGATAACAATAAAGCTCTTTTCCAATATTTTTCTAAGCCCTTCTGCTTATTTTCCTTGCGGTTGGCTTCACAGAATCCCAGAATAACTGAGCTGGAAGAGAGCTGGAGGGGTCTCTCCTCCAAGCAAGGTCACCCGTGGGGTCAGGCTGGATTGTTCCTGGATTTATCCACGTGGGGCTTGAAAAATCTCCACAACATCTCGGGGCAAGCTGTTGCAGTGCTTGATGTCCTCATGGTGGCAAAGCTTTCACTCACAGGGAACAATCCCTGTTCAATATCCCATCTAAATCTCTTCTCCTCCAGTTTGAAAAGGTCATGAAATAGCCAAAGGTCTTGAAACACCTATTTTTTCTTAAATCATCATGATATAGACACACTGACTCCAATTTAACCCTGAGTAGTTCCTGTTGCTGTGGCTGTTGGAATTTTCTATTTTCCATCTTCCTTTCTTTGCAGAACTACAACACATCCAGCTCTAAGGAGTTTGGGTACTGAATAAAAAGTTCAAAACCCTCCAAAACTCTTCCAAGATGAACTTGAGACAGATAAAACCCAAAGCTTTAAATCTTGAATTTGATGAAACATAAAATCCTCCACAAGAATTCATGAATGATCTCAGTGATAATAAACCCCTATGAACTTGAAAGAATGGAATGTGTGGCAGATAAATGCAATTAACCTCGGGGAATATGGATTCACTCTCTTCCATTAATCACCACGTTGGGTTTTGCTGAAAACCTGGAAGGAACACATTTTATGATTTTGGGCTCCTTCCTTTCTCTGGATAGCTGGCACAGCAGGAGGAGGATGAAAGCATTCCCCAAATTAACGTGGTGTAATTTCCCTGGGAATTGCAGCTTTCCAGAGGAATTGGGACAAACACTCTCAGTTTTTCCCACATCCCAAATCCTTGCCCATGGCTCCCCCAGGGATCCCTGCCATGTCTTTGTGAGCTTCCAGAGAGAGGAACGAGCTGGAATTCCCTGTTGCCTCTGCAGTGGTTTTGAGGAATGTTTTGTGCAAGAGCTCAAACTCTCAGTGCAGGGGGTTGTGGTGGAATGAGGCTCCCAGCAGCCAGCCTGTCCTAACAGGAGGAATCCTCCTCTTTTCCAGCATTCCAGGAGCCCCGTGGCTGTGCTGGGATGGCCAGGGCTGGGACACACCGTGGTGGGAGCTGCAGCTGTGGGAATTTTTTGTGTGGATTTGTGGGAATGCTCCTCTTCAATGGCAGGAAAAGCCAATCCAGGGTGATCTAACAGCACCTCTGGAAAAGTGTGTTTGTACAAGACAAGCAGAGGAATGCATGAGAAGGAGTCAGACTTTCTCTAATTGTCACTGGGGGTGCATCAACCACGTTGTTTCAGCTTAACTGGAGCTTCCAGCTCCAAAATCCCTCCCAGCTAGAGCCAAACAGGAATCACTGATCACAAAAGCATGGAGTGGTTTGGGCTGAAAAGGATCTTAAATATCTCATCCCACCCCAGCCATGGCAGGGACACCTTTCACCATCCAAACCCCAATATCCAACCTGGCCTTGGGCACTGCCAGGGATCCAGGGGCAGCCACAGCTGGATGGAATTCCATCCCAAGGCAAAGCCTTTAAGGGTTTTAAAGCAGTGTTTGCCCAAGTTTGGAGGATAAATGGCATCTTGCAACACGGCATCCAGAAAGTGCAACAAAACCCCACACGAACCAAACCCGGCAGACAATGATAGAAAAGAATAGGAAAAAAAATTTGCCTCTGAATTCCTTCTTCAACAGGAATTCGGTTTCTAAACAGCATTGCTGAGAGGAAGAAATTGCTTTCTTGCCTCTCAAAACTATTTCAGATTTCAAAGGGTCTTTCCCAGTCTGGAATGAAAATAAAAGATGTTTCACAGCCTTTAAATTCCTCATCAGTCCAAGGAGAACTCCAAATCCTTTCTTGTGCCAGATCCTACAAACCCAGAGAGACCCTGCAGGGTCTCCCACTCTGCCCTGACCCTTCCCAGCTGCCACAGCTCTGCAGCACCAATTCAAAGGTGGAGTTGTCCCTCCAAATTTTTATTCCACTGAGCTCCCTCTTCCACGTTCCTTTCCTCAGCTTTCACGTGAACCACTCAAGGAAAATTTTTTTTCTTGCTTTTCTAAAAGCCTTTGGAGCTCAGAAGTAAATCGTGATACTCACAATGAGCCTTTCTTACAAAAATCCTTTTAAACTGAGACAAAGAGAGCAACTGCTCAAGAAAAAGACAATTCCAGCCAGGAGAGCAGCAGCGAGGCAAGGCTGGACTGGTTGAATGTCTTTGGTAATTCAGACCAAAGTTCCTTCATTAAGCTTTGACATTTTAAGCAAGAGCTTTCCTCGTTTTCCTCAGAGCTCAGCATCCCTGATGTGATGGGGAAACCACACTGAGAGCACTGTGGGGATGAAGTTTTAACTCAGAGCAGGATTTCTTTCCTGGTCCTGGAGTCCCAGGGGAGCTGGGGAAGGAGAGGATGCTCAAACACCCATGGAAAGAGCAGGGGCAGCCTGGTTTACTAAACTGGGGGTTGATGCAGTCTGAAGAGACACTAACTGTTAAAATAAATCTCTGAAACAGCCCATTATTCAAACACTTGGCCAAAATAGTCAAAATTCTTGGCCAGGATTGGTCAGACTTTTATGGAGTGGCAGAAATCATCTAAGAACAAGACATTCTTCTGCAGTCAGGGACTGCTGGGTGCCAGAGAGCTTCCAAAGCAGGGCACCAGGAGATGGTACCTGGGAAAAAAAGGCTGTTTCCCCCTATTTTCCACTCACCCTCTTTTCCAATACAGCTGAGGTATTGTGCCTTTATAAGATTTAATCACCACGTCCCTAAGGAGATGTGACATTAAAGCAAATAATTCTGAGAGTGAAGGAAGCAGGAACCAGGTGTTGTTCCTGTGCCAGTGTCCCCTGACTTGTGGCACCTGGGTGGGCTCCAGAGGGCCTGGGATGTGGGCCAGGAGATGCAATCCTTTATCTGGACACTGGAGGAGGGGTGCAGAGCCCTCCCGCTCCCAGGGGTCAGTGATGCTGCAGATCTGGGGCTGTGTCCCTCTAAGCACTCACCAAAGATGAGTTTAATGGAGAATTCCAATTAAAATAGCCACTGGGGAGTTGGGTTTCCCCTTTTCCCCTGTCCCCACCATGTCCCCACACCCAGCAGTGCCAGAGGCAGGAGCCCTGTGTACCTGTTGCCTTCTCGGGGTTGTTGCACATGAAGCACTGCCAGGCTCCTGCCTCCTCGCTGTAGCCAAATAAATCAAAGAACCTCACTTCCTCCAGGTGCATCTGAACCTTCTCCAGGTCCTGGCATGGGAGGAGAGAAACCAAACTCAGGAGGTGAAGGAGCTCAGGACCCCACAGCCAGAGGGACAAGGACAAGGTGCTGAGCAGGACCAGCAGCAGCAGAAATCAGGGACCTCGATAAGGAGCCCCAGGAAAGCTGGGAGGATCCACATCTGGAAGTGCTTTGCTGCTGGCACCCCTCGAGGCGTGCTGAGTAAATACAGGAATGTTTTTAGTGGCACGGAGAGGCTGCCCAGTGAAACACAGCGTGCTCTGGGTGAGCCAGGTACTCCCTGCAGCCCCAGGGATCTCCACAGGGCTGCACATCTGGAGGGATTTCTCAGAATTCAGTCTGCAGTGAAGCATTGATGTCATACATTACTCTTCAGGGTTGAAAAAACGCTTTAGAATTCATATTGGAAATAAATTATCACCTCCCACTGTCCCAGGCTGCTCTAAGCCCCAATGTCCATCCTGGCCTTGGGCACTGCCAGGGATCCAGGGGCAGCCACAGCTGCTCTGGGCACCCTGTGCCAGCCCTGCCCACCCTCCCAGCCAGGAATTCCTTCCCAATATCCAATCCCAGCCTGACAAAGCATTTCAGACTCTGCTAGAACACAATACATAAAACTTAGTCTCAAATACAGCAGACAATGTTGATGCTGCATTTGCATCAACACATTTCAAGCCATTGAAAATGAAAAGTGCTCTGCTTAATGAAGCAACCACACCCTCAGAATTTTGCTTCCTGGACTACTGGCAGGGGAATAACGTTAATAAATACAATAATTTTGTCCAGTAATTCACAATCTCTGAAGTCCTGTTAGCAATGGGAAGAACTTCTGAGATGACAAATTCCCATTGTGACAGAAGCTGAGGAAAGTAAGGACTAGGGAATGCTCCAGGCAGATTTTTTGGAAATGCAGAAGCCAAAGAAAACCTTCTTTATGGCAGTCCTAGTGAAAACTGAATGGAAATTGCACTGGAGACAAACTCGGGCTCTTAGTACTAAACACAACTAGAACAAACCCTGGGTCTGTGCTAATAAATAACCAGAACAGAAAGCAAAAAATCTCCAAAAAGGACTGGAGCCTGCAGTGCCAGAGCAGGTCAGATGTGTTCCTCAGCTCCAGGGGCTGCTGGGCAGTCCCAGACCCAGCAGGGATCAGGGATCCCTTTCCCAGCTTTGGGAACTCTGGGATATTGTCACAGAGAGGTGAAAGTTCCCAAAATAGGCTGGACTGCTGCATCTGAGCTCTGCCAGGCTTGAGCACACTGATGCCATGAGCTGGGGTGGCTGCAGGCTCTGTGTGCCCTGCCCTAAGCTCTTTATTCCCCCAAACTCTCCCCCCTGCACCAGCCCTGCCTTGGGGTGAGTGAGGCTGGGCAGGGCTCAGCTTAATCTGCCCTAAAGCCTCTGGGTGAGCCAGGCCTGGACTGAGCAGCAGCTCAAATCCTTGGCACAGCTCCTGTGTGGGAGTAAAACTGGTCCCAAAGCTGCTCTCACATGTGGGGGTCCCCCACTGCTCTGAGCCCCAGCAGGAGTTCCCACTTCTGCACCACATTATCCTGGGAGTTCAGAAGGTGTTCCTAACAAAACTCTGCTTTCAAACCAGCCATAGCCTGGGTAATTTAATCTTATTCCACCAGACATCCTCATGCCCACAATATGCTGAGAGAGAGTGTTTTAAAATCATGTTTGACAACTCATTTCATCCAGCTGAGCTGGATGGAGATGCTCAGGGATGAATAGATATTTGTTTTCCAATCCTGCAGTGGCCTTTTCCAAGCAGCTGATTAATAGCTTGGAAAGGGCATTCACTGAAATCCTGGAGACAGAAAAGAGCTTTGGGCTGTAATCCCTTCAAGTGCTGGGGGTAACTAATGGCACATGTGCAGAAAAACAATTCCACAAACCCCAGGGCTGTGTTTAACTGGGTGAACTTCCAGGGGCTGCCCAAGCTAAGCTGAGCCTAGAGCTCAGGACTAAGCAGGAAAAGCCTCATCCCTGCTTTCCAGGCCATGGATCAGCAAAATGTGAGGTTACAACTTTGGGGTGCTCTTGGGCACCCAACTTGTTGGGTTGTTTATTTTTTTTTTAATGAGCTAAGCAGTTAATAGTTACTATAAAGTTATTTACTGCAGAAGCACCTCAGTCTTAAAGATAAAAGCAAAGCAGATCAATGGTAAAAAGCAAATGGCATAAAAAGTAAGTGGCAAAAGCAATGGCATAAAGCACCAGCTCTTTTTAATACATGTTCCTATATAGAAACCTTCTAACAGGTTAAGACACAAACTCAGACCACTACTTTTTAACTTATTAGAATTTTAGGTTTTTAGCACACCAGGCTACATACAAATTACATACATGGTCTGTTTTGTTCTAACTGAAAAAATGTAAGCAATATTTTTACTATAGTTTTATTATGTTTGAAATTATGTTCTTGGAGCTTCTAAGGAACTTTTAGTACTTGGGACTATGGTTTTTAACTTTTACTAGAACATGGACTACTTCTCTGGCATTTAAGACCTTTATTTACTAAAAGCACTTAAAACTCATTCTACTTATTTACTTACTCATTTTATTTCCTTACTTATTTATTCCATTTATTCACTTACTTATTCTATTTCTTTACTCATGCTAAAACTTAAACTTCCACTTTTTTCACTTAAGTGTGAGTGGCTTAACATCCTTTAATCCATATAAAGGCTTTTAATTTAATCCTTCCACTTTGATTTTTCTCTGAAGAATTCAGAGAGATTCTTGATTTACTGATTCAGACACAGAAGGAGCCTGGGGACCTTGCAAAGCAGAGCACAGAACATTCCCTGGGATTATTGCAAACCCCAAAATTCAGGGCAAACTCCTGCTCTTTGCATTTGTGAGTGCAAGAGCCAAAAACCAGGGATGGGGGTTCCAGGCAGCTCTTTAAAATGCTGTTTATTGTATCCAAATGATCCAGCAATTTATTTATTATTTAAAATGCTGTTTATTGCATCCAGAGGATTCAGCAATTCAGGGTCCTGGGTGACAGAGCCCAGCCCAGCCTGTCACCTCAGCTGTGGGTTTGTCTGAAGCCAACTCTAGTTCTGGTAACTTTATATTGCATTTTATACTTTTCATTGCAGAGCATCTTAATACACAACAATCAATCAATACTTTTACTATTACCTGTAACCTATCATAATTACTAACATTACCATATCCATGTTTCTATTTTCCAATCACAAAAGGCCAGTGTGTCACAGTTTAAGCTAGAAATTGTTTTTCAGTTTTCTTGCACTGGAAAATTCTGAGATCTTCTCTCTACTTGCAATATTGGCTTTCTTGTTTGTGAAAATCTTTTTGCTTGGTAAAAGCATATTTTATTTTAGGTGGGTTTATCCTTTGTTCAGAGCCATAAAATCCCCTTCCAACTCACTTTGCTCTTTGCCTTCTCATTACCCAGCCAGACTGGCTCAGCAATTCTTTCCTTCTATATCAAAACTTGCTCTCATTTCTATTCCTTCTTCAGATTCCACATTCAAAAACCTTTCTGTCACACACACACACACACACACACATCTGCAAACCCTTCCTGGCAGATCCTTCTCCTTCCCAGGCCGTGAGGAAAGGCAGTCCTTACCTTCTGGAGAGGGAATGTGCTCTGGATCATGGCAGTCTCAAAGCTGTGCATCCCCTTGAGCTGGCTCTTCTCCCACAGAGCCTTGAGCCCTTGCACTGAGCTGCTCTGGGTGGACAGAGGTTCTGCAAACAGGCTCTGAGGGAAACATTGGAAATCATTTCAGGGTTTGTTTTTTTTTTTTTTTTCACTCAGTCATCACCGAAGAGCTTCTTGTCCTCTGGGAATTCCCAGGGGTCAGCCCAGCTCTCCATAGGGAATTCTGATGGATCAGCAGGCTCAGACACGACACCAAATCATCTCATTTCCTTTGGGGTTTTTGAAGCTTGGTGCACATCCCACAGTGTCTGAGGTCTGTGGCTCACCCTGCAATCACCACTACAGGGTTCTGTAATTTATCTGTAATTATTTGATTAAAAGGTTTCTGTTAATTTATCACCACACAGAGCCCTGGGTGAGGAGCTGGAACACACCTGGCAATTCCAGCCAGAGTGAGGGGATGCTTCACATCCCTGCAGGGCTCTGGGTGCCCTGGTTTGGGCAAATTTAGGGAGGAAACCTCTGAATGGGGTCTCTATAGGAAACAGATTCAAGCAGCCCTACCCCGAGTGGTTCAGGGAAATATTTCCCAGGAGAAAAGTGGAAAAAAAAAAGTTTATTTAACAGGCAAAGCACTCCCCAGCACAAAAAATGAACAATACTAAACAGCAAAACCTCTCTCTGCTCTGAAGAGATGACACATTCAGAGGAGTTCCTTTCGTGGGTTGCAACCTGGCTTATACAAGTAATATAAAGTATTATAAAGTATTATAAAGTAATATAAAGTAATATAAAGTATTATAAAGTAATATAAAGTATTATAAAGTATTATAAAGTATTATGAAGTCACCCCAAGACTGTGTGGGTTTTTTTTTGGAGCTCCTTCAGCTCTGCAGCAGCAAGAGCAGAGTTTTGGGTGCACTGAGCAGAGAGGAGATGAAAATACAGGAGGGAAAACTCCACTCTCAGCACAGAGTGCAGGATTTCTCAGCAGCTGAATGTAAAGGTGGTGTTTGTACTATTTAATTAGTGGTTTGTTTGTATTTTTAATTTTTTTTAATTTTATTTAGAGTTAGGATTAAAAACACGAAGGAGGTTAATTTTTTCGTGTTTGGGCTTGGTTGCTTATTAAATTTGATTTAAAGTACAGAGAGTTTTGTAACACTTTTAGCTACCAGTTAAAAGTGAGCAAAATGGGGCTCTGGATCCAGCTGGTTACAAGATCTTTTAAAGCTAAATAATCCAATAGAGAAGTAATACTTATATAATTGATACTTTTGACCCAATAACCAAACTCCTGTGACCCTCAGGGCAGCACTGACTGTCCAACCAAAAACTGCCTGAAATCATGGAGAAGAGGGAAGAAAACAGAAAAGAGATAATACCCAAAAATCCTTCATTTTATCTCATACTGAGACAAAATGTTAATATTATAATAAATGTTAATATTATTTTAAAAATGTTAATATTATAATAAATGTTAATATTATAATAAATGTTAATATTATAACAAAATGTTAATATTCTATTGCATTACAATATGTTATTATATTATAAAAGCTCCAAATTCCAAACCCTTCCCCATGTGCAATCACACATTTCTATTTAACCACACACCCGTGATTTTAACTCCAGCACTCAAATTTGGAATCCTTCTCCAAGGCCTCCTGTCCAAAGCAGTGTTCTCCTGAGGGTCAGTGCCAGAAAGCTCAAAAATCCCAAATTTCTGGGCCACTGAGCACTCCCAGGACAGGAGGAGCCCTTGTTGGGGTGGGTGCTGTCACCCCCAGAGCTCCCTGAGCCAAGGGACAGTGGGGATCCCAACTTCCAGCACCAGGAACGATCCTGGAATTCCAACAGCACCAAATTTGTTGCATCAGCTGCTCACAAAGTCAGTGGTGCAGGAGCTCTGTGGCTGAGAGAAACTTTTGTGCCTTTCCTGTATCTCCCCTGTGATCTTTTAATTAAAGAATGCATTTATAAGCCAAGATAAGAGTGCACGAACAAATCTGATTTTCCATACTGCAAATATTTGATTTCACAATATGGGCAATGTCCTTCAAATGTGGGATTTCTGGATGGACTTTCTGTCTCCTTTTTCTGAGCAAACTCATCCAGCCTAATCCTGCTGTCCTGCACTCATCAGTTCCCAATTTCCATCCAAGAGTTTTGAAACACAGTAGAACTCTCCATTAATATTTCTTTGATGAATTGACCAGTGTTCTTGAAAAGTGTTTATTTCTAGGAAAACACACAGGGCAGAGCAATCCAGGCTGTTCCCTCCACAGCATCCCTCACTGTGCTGCATTTTGGAGAAATCCTGGGTGTTTGCAAGGCTGCCTTGGGATGGGATGAAGTGCAGTGAAAGGCTCAGTGTGTGTTCAGAAAATGAATATTGCATTTTAACTCAAACCCCATCTGAATGTAGGGCTCTCTCTTAATTTCACACTCTTTGTAACCTGTCAGGAAATTCCACACATTTCCAAATACTGGGCTGTGCTTGGAAACAACATTAAACACAGGAAAGTCACTTGAAGGCTGGTGGAGCAGCACTGAGCAGATTTACAAATTCTGCTCGGTCCAAACCTCAGAACCCCGGTGGGTTCTGCCCCTCCAACCTCCTCCTGCTGCTCCCCTGGAATCCACTGCCAGCTCCTGGCTGCTTCCAAAGCATCTGGGACTTGCTGGAAGTTTTGCCTGAATAAGAACAATATGGTTTTGGTCCCACTTTTTTATCCCCAGACTTTGTAATCTCCCCAGCCAGTTTGAATTTGGGGTATTTAACAGAAATAAAAAAAAAAAACCCCAAACCTATAAAGCACAAAATAACTTCAGCCCAATCAAATGAATTTCTGAGGGATCACGAGGGTCACTAATGACTGTGAGCTAGAGGGGAATTTAATGAGTTTAACCATTAAAATTCTTGTCCAGGTGCCAGGTGAGCAGCCCAGAGGTGGCCCTGGATGTCGTGGCTCTCACCTGCTGGAACAGGAACATGATGTGGATCCAGAGAGGAGGCTGCTGGCTCACCAGGGTGAAGCTGGATTTGCTGTACAGGCAGTAGTGGCCCTTCAGGGGACAGCTGAAGAACAGCTTTGCCACACAGCTTTGAACAGTGTCTGCAAAGAAATACATGGAATATTGAAATAATGGAATATCGAAATAATGGAATAATGAAATAGTGGAATATAGAAATCATGGAATATTGAAATCATGGAATATCAAAGTCATGGAATATAAAAATCATGGAATATCGATATCATGGAATATATAAATAATGGAATATGGAAATTATGGAATGTCAAAATCATGGAATATCAAAATCATGGAATACTGAAATAATGGAATACTGAAATCATGGAATATCAAAATAATGGAATATTGAAATAATGGAATATCGAAATAATGGAATATTGAAGTCATGGAATATCGAAATCATGGAATACTGAAATCATGGAATGCTGAAATCATGGAATATCAAAATAATGGAATATTGAAATAATGGAATATGGAAATGATGGAATATCAAAGTCATGGAATATCAAAGTCATGGAATATCAAAATAATGGAATACTGAAATCATGGAATATCGAAATAATGGAATATCAAAATCATGGAATAATGAAATCATGGAATACTGAAATAATGGAATATTGAAATCATGGAATACTGAAATCATTGAATATCAAAATCAGCCACAAGCCAGAGAGAAACTCAGAGCCCCTGTGGGGAAACATCCAGTCAGGATTTGGGACACTGCTGCAGTCAGCAGGGCACTGATGTGTCTGCACCCTTAAAGAAGGAGAGAAATTCAGAATTCAGTGCTTCAAGGCTCACCCATTAACCCTTTACTGCCAAATGCAGCAGGGGCAGCACAGCCCAGCCAGGCTGTTCAAAGCCTTTGTGCTTTCTCCTGTGTTTGGGATATCAAACCATCAGATCCATCAAAGCTGGGTATCCCCTATCCTTATTTTAAAAAGTTTGTTGGAAAACTCCTGCCCTATCAGGCCCCAGCTGACACTTGTGGGATCCCAGTTGAGGAAATGGTTTTAACTGGAAATGGAGCCGTTGAGGTGCACAATTCTGCTTTTGCTAAATATTACAGATCATGGAATGGTTTGGGTTGGAAAGACCTTAAATCCCACCCTATTCCACTGTCCCAGGCTGCTCCAGCCTGGCCTTGGACACTTCCAGGGATGCAGGGGCAGCCACAGCTGCTCTGGGAATTCCATCCCTCCCAGGGAACAATTCCTTCCCAACATCCCATCTGACCCAGGAATTCCAATATCCCATCCACCCCTGCCCTGTGTGCATGTGAAGCCATTTCAAACCCAAACACCTTTGTCAAGGGATGAGGAAATGGTTTCTCCTTGCCAGCTTCTGGAGGCTTTGCTCCCAGCCTCGCAGCCATCTGGCCTCTCTGCAGCATTTCTGGCAGATTCCAACATCCCACTTTTAGATTTTCTGCATTTTCAGTGACAATCTGACCACTGACACTTCGTTCTGACAATGCATTCTTTTGTACCTCTGGTAAACTCATTCCTCACTTTTACATGAAATACTGGATTTATTACATTTCCCTGCTGTGCATTCACATCTTGATTAGATGGCAAATGTTAAAGCCAAACATTTCAAGTTGTTGCTGGACACAGAGGCTGCCTCTGCTCTCAGCCTGTCCTTGTCAGGAGATCCAGAAACCATCTCAGCTTAGTCACGTTTTCTCAAAAGCCACAACTCATTTTTCCAGTTAGGAGATTTTCTTTGAGCATTTCATTCCTTCCCCCTTCTCCCCACGGTAACTCACCAGGACAGCCAGAGACTGAGTCACATCCCATGATCAACACACCCAGCAAGGAAAAATGGGGCATAAATCCACTTCTCTTGCATTAGTGCCATAAAATCCACACACTGGCAGCGCTGGCTATGGAGGAAACTTGAGTTGAATTACCCAAACCTGCTCGTGTTCACTAGAACAGAGGAGTTTGGGAAGCCAAAGGGGTTAATTAGATTCATCCTGACTCCTGGGGCACAGGAGAGCACACAATGACATTTCCAAGGAGGCTGTTGACAGATGCTCTTCCAAACTGCAGACCCCTCACAGATGCTAAAAAAACCTTCACTGATGCACTCAAGCAGAAATCCAGGCTTGGCTTCGGGCCATGTGTGTGAAAAGTTGATGTTTGAGATGGGAAATGACTCGGAGCTAAAATTGACCCTAAACCACGTGAAGGGGAGCAGGCAGTTTGTCCTTCCTCCTCCCTGGAACACAGTTACAAAACCACGGATTGACAAAAACGCTGGGAGCAGGAGGGGCAGCCCCTGCTAAGATCGTGTTTGACGGGCTGGGAAGGACATCCCTGAATGCTGCAGGCTAAAAAAAAAAATGGCAAAGGATCTGCGGAGAAACAGGAGCTGCTGAGAAAAGTGTTGAGCAAGGTTCTGTTGGTGACACTGAGGAGCACACGTGCCAAAATCCACGGCAGCTCCAGAGCGGAGCCCTGGCTGGCTGAGCACAAAGTTCCTGGACAATGCAGCCCTCATTTGTCACTCCAGCCCTCATTTGTCACTCCAGCCCTCATTTGTCACTCCCCACTGCAGAAATCTCCTTCCCAGACAATGCCCCAGCCTCGGGAATGAGCTGGGCTGTGACTCAGGGCTGCTCTGCTCTCTTTGATGTGCTGAGTCTGGCCCTGGCTGATAACAGCCCACGAGTGCTACGTGCACCTTCCAGCAGCTTGCCATGGACCACCAGTTCCTTCTCTAGCAGGGAATATCAGTTATTCCAAGGTCAGCAGAGTCATGGAATCGTGGAGTGGCTTGGATTGGAAGAGAACTCAAAGATAATCTAATTTCATCCCTGCCATGGCAGGGACACCTTCCACCATCCCAGGCTGCTCCAAGCCCAATGCCCAGCCTGGCCTGAGACACTTCCAGGGATCCAGGGGCAGCCACAGCTTCTCTGGGAATTCCATCCCAGCCTCTCTCAGCCAGGAATTCCTTCCCAATATCCCATCCATCCCTGCCCTCTGGCAGTTTCAGACCATTTTCTTCTCCTGCCTGTTCATTACCTGCTTTCATTCTCCTCCTTCCTCAGCCTGGCCAGGAGGGTCCAATCACCACAAGAAAAGGATTTTAAAACGTGAGAACACGTGAAGAGCAGCACAGGACACAAACCCACCCCACACAGTCACCAAATGCCCCAAAGACTGATCTAGACCCCAAGGAAAGGTTCCTCCAGCCAAGGAACATTTCCCAGCCCAGCTCCTGGCCAGCCTCTGCCTTCCAGCAAGGGAATAAGCAACAATTTGTTATTCCTACAGGAAACAAGGGAATGTATGTTGCAATTTTGAAGTTCACAACCGAGTGGTTGTGCCTGGGGAAAAAAGAACAAAATATAACCAGAGGAATGTCAGCAGAGCTGTTAATTGTTACCTATTCCAGCTTCACATGCTGGGCTGAACCAGGAGGGTACAGAGTCACTGGCTCTGGGAACAATTAATGCATTATTTGATTTATGTTGGTAATCCTTTACTATTAAATGAAATCTGTTAATAGGAGTAAAAATATGCCCATAAATTTCCTAAATAGAATCAAACCCACACATAAACATGGAACCAATAAGAAATGGATGCAACTTTTCAAATTTTGGGTTTAAGCTTTTTCAGCTTCCTCATTTTCCTTTGCCTGACCTCTTCAGTTTGGGTTACAAGAAGTATGCAAGCAATAAATACGTTTATAGGAGGAGAGGGCAATTTTTAAAGCCAGCAGCTTCAAGAAATGCTACTTTATATTGTTTTTAACACTGCTAACTCGGTGTGCAGGGCATAAGTCAGTCCCAAGGTTTCACCTCCAGTGAGTTACACCAACACTAAGAGATGGCAGGGCTGGAATGGGGGTGGACACCAACAACGAGGCACTCAGCACAGGCTTCACATCCAAGGGGGCAAAGCCAGGAGCTCAGGAGCCACAAAATCATCCCAGAATCACAGACCGGGCTGGAAGAGCCTTAAAGCTCATCCTGTTCTACCTCCCCTTCCTCCCCCTAGACCAGGTTGCTCCAAGTCCAAGTGCTCTGGTTGATGCCACCACGCACAGGAGTGTCCCAGGTGCCAGGTAAAGCTCACCTGGAGAGCAGATCTGCTCCCAGGGCAGGGTGAAGCCCCCAGGATGTGTGTAAGGGAATCCAGGGAAGAGCTGGTTGCATTCCCAGCCCTCTGCCTGTGGCTCTGGGAATTCCTGCAGTCTGACAGCCTGGATCAGCAGCATCACCCTGGCCATCCTGAGTGGTGGCACTGCCATCCCCACTCGTCCCTGACCTTTGGGATGCATTTGGGGTGGGATGGAAGGGCAGCTCCTGTTTGCTGTGAGCTGTGCTGAGCCTCCCCAGCTCTGTGATCCCACTGCAGGACCCCAGCCCCATCTGTTCCCAATCAGGCTCTGGCTGATGGAATGCTGGAATTTCTCAGGTCGGAGCAGGGGTGAGCACTGCAGGGGAGCAATGAGCTTTTCCATCCATCTGGTCCCCATTACCCCTCAGTACCACATAAAACATAATAACAACCACCCTGGGGGCCAGCACGCTGCAACCTGCTCCCCCTGTGCTTCCTCCTCCTCCTCCTCCTCCTCTGCCAGGAATGTTCACTGCATGGATTTCCTCCTGCATGGCACCCAGGAGCCAGCAGTGACTGCTGCAAAAGCCTTCTGATATTTTCCCTTGGATGTCACTGAACGTGGCCTCAGTGACGAGGGGGAAATGATTCCATGAGCTCCCAGGGCTCTGTGCTTTCCAAAGGAGATGGCAAACCCTTCAGCAGCCTTGTCACACAGATATTGCCAAATACTTTCTTTCCAGCAGCTCAAACAACAATCAGAGCTCTGAGCATTAATGGTGGCTTTTTAATCCAAATTGTCTAAAAATGGAGCAGAACTACAGCAGAAAACAAGGGCCTGTCCTTATATATAGATGGTTATTATAGATATAATATATATATTTATGTTACATGTGTGTATATATATTTGTTTATAACCAAATATATATATAGTTATTATATACATTATATAGATGTATTACATGTGTGTATATGTATATTTGGTTATTATGTACATTATATATATGTATTACATGTGTGTGTATATATATGTGTTTATAACCAAATATATATATATATATATATATATATATATAAATAGATATATATATATATTTGGTTATAACCAAACCCAGCAGTTTGATTCCCTTTCTGGGAATCATCTGCACCCAAAAGCAGCATAAACCTGGCCATGGGTCTGGGGACTGTCCTGGCAGTGGGAAACAAGGAGAGAAATCAGAAATCAGGGTTGTCCCAGGTGGGCTCTGCAGGAGAATCTCTCAGTGCCAGGAGGAACTGAGTGTCCCCAATGGCAGCTGGATGCTGTGGCTGTCCCCAGAGCAGCACTGGCAGGTCACGACACCAAAAAGCACAGAATCACCCCAGAACCTGCAGTGGTTGGGGTTGGAAGGGCCTGGGCAGCTCCCACCAGCATCACCCTGGAGAGCACAGGATCCTAATCCACCCCAAAAAATATGGGCTGAGGAAAAACTCTGCTGAAATCCGTGAAAACTGAAGAGCCTGACAGATATGGTGGCTGCTTGTTTTTCTTTTCTTTTGAGGAAAAGTTCCCCAGGATTAAGAGGCTTGAAGTGATGACCACGATGTTAAAAAATGCCTCAAATTGCTTCAGGTATGTCAGAAATGTGGGCCAGGACACGAAGCTTCAGACTAAGCAGGAACTGAACCAATAAATGGGATTTTTGTGGGTTTGGGTTCCTTCTTTCTGCCCCAGCTCAAATCCCCTCTCTCACTGCAGCGTTATCCCAAAAAAAAAAATTCCCTTAAGCACAGGAGTGAGGTGCTGCAGTTGTCTGCTCTGTGAAACACCCCCAGCCCAGCCCAGCCCTTCCCTTTAGGATAAAATCTGGCCAGGAGCTCAGGGCTAACCCTGCTCCTGCTGCAGGATCATCCCCCAACTCACAGCTCTCCCCTGGCCGAGGCACAGCCAGCCAAAAAAATCTGGAAATCTCAAACAACAGGGCTGACATGGCAATTTTTCAAGGTGTGCATGAGGAATCTCCAAACTGTCACAGGCAGTTCGTGCATCCACCCTGACACTTCTCAACCTTCCCAGCTGTAAAATCTGACACTCCAGTTAATGTTACATCCATTTGGACACGGAATAAAAAATGGAATGAGCTTAGAAGTCAACAAGGAGCCTGCAAATCACACCCTGGAAAGCAAAAATACTCAGTGAGGGGTAAGACCTACACAGCAAACATCTGAGTCAAGAGCAAAAAAAAGCCAATTTTCAAATCACAGACGATTTCACAGAGCAGAGGGGCCTGATTTGTGTGCTTTGAACTGGCCTGTGACAACTTCATTGCACCTGGAGCAGGGCACACACTCAGCTCATCCTCCCAGTCACTCCTCATATTGAAAATCTCTTTTTCCAGGCTGCAGAGTCCATTTATTCCACATGGACATCTCTGATTTTCCTCACACTCCTGCAGTCAATTTTATCCTTTATCCTTCAAGAATTGATGCAGGCAATCCTAAAATCACAGCATCTCCAGCTCCTGGGCAGGGACACCTGGGACACATTAGTGGCCAGGTCTGAGGGGGCTTACAGGAAAATTGGGATATTCCTGTGTTTTTAAAAATATATAAATATATATATACATACATATATTTATCTATAGATATATATTATATTTTTTCTATATTATATTTTTATATATTATATGCATTCCCGTATTTTTATATATATTCCTGTACTTTTAATATTTTTATATATCATATGTATTCCTGTATTTTTATATAGATATTCCTGTACTTTTTATATTTTTATCTATTTATATATTTTTATATCTTTTATATCTTTTTATATATTTTTATCTATTTCTGTCCTCACATCCCCTTTTGGAGGAGTCCCCAGTCTGGGTTTAAACCATGAGGAATTCACCCCATTCCCAGCCAGGCTGCCCCACCAGGAGCAGAAATACAAGCAGGGCTGGAATTCAGGTTTAGAGAGCAGAATTTGGCCCAACACCCTTTGGAAATTTCTCGAAGTTCCATTGTCACCCTGCTGACCCCCCAGAGCTGCCACAGAAATCCCTGAGCAAGGCAAGGAAAAGTTGGGAATTTGCACTCAAGTTTTGCCACTCCTTCCTTCAAATATCTGTGCCACGAGGCCTTTGCTATGGAGTTCTTAGCTTTTCATCTCTTCCACACATTAAATTTAAATTAAATTGCTCACACATTAAATTTCCAGTTCAAGGCTCCCACACAGCCAAAATTCAGCCAGCTATGTTGATTCACGTTTCCTAATCTTGTTTTTTTTTTTTTTTTTTTTTTTTTTTTTTTTTTTTCTGCTAAACACGTTGGTGAAATGTAAAACACGCCTTGGAGTGAGCCCTGTTAGAGTTTGGGGATCTCTGAAGTGCAATAATTGCAGGTTTTTGGAGTGGTTTGTGCAATATCTGGAATATTACCAGAGCTGTCCCCAGTGGAACGAGCAGGGCTGAATTTCTTCCATAGATTTAGAACGAGTGCCATAAATCTCTGCTCTGCACGTGTCCCTGCTCAAGGAATTTCCCCAGGAATGCTAGCTGAGGATTTTCAGGAAATTACAAGAGTTTGAATGAATTTAGAAATAGTCACGTGCCTAGGATGTATCATAAGAAGTATTGCAGAAAGGAAACTGAGCAATACATTAAAAAATATTCAATATATGGGATTTCATTAATGTGGAGTCAGAGCACTCAGCACTTCAAAAGCCACATTGTTCACTCTCATGTTTTCACTGGAATTTTATGGAATACAAGTTTCATCCTTAATTCTACCAAATAACTATTTCAACTACTAAACCTGGAATTTAAAGTATTTAGGAAATTCTTCCCAAGCATGAACTTTTAAAATATATCTAGAGAAAGAGTTATATCCCTTCTATGAGTGGAAACTGCTTTTGCACTTCTTGACACTGAGAAAGGAAAGAAATAAATCTTTTATCACTTCAGTTGATGGAGCTGAAGTGATGCTGTATTAGAAGGTGATGTTTGAAGTGACTGGAAATTTAATTTGTCAAATTAAATTGAATTTCATTGCTTGAGGCAGCTGCTCTTTGGGTTCAGTGTGGCCCATGGCAGGGTTGGGTGTGAACAGCTCAGGGCCACCACTGAGGGGTTGGAGGCACCTAAATTAATGGCAAAGGGAATAAAAGCAGGAGGATCCCAGCCCAGTCTAACCCAATCCAGCCCAACTCAATCCAATCCAACCCACCCCAACCCAATCCAGCCCAACTCAACTCAGCCCAATCCAACCCAGCCCAACTCAATCCAATCCAACCCAACCCAGCCCAACTCAATCCAATCCAATCCAACCCAACCCAACCCAGCCCAGTCTAACCCAATCCAGCCCAACTCAATCCAATCCAATCCAATCCAATCCAATCCAATCCATCCCAAACCAACCCACCCCAACCCAATCCAGCCCAACCCAACTCAATCCAATCCATCCCAAACCAACCCACCCCAACTCAATCCAGCCCAACTCAACTCAGCCCAATCCAACCCAACCCAATCCAACCCAGCCCAACTCAATCCAATCCAACCCAACCCAACCCAACTCAGCCCAATCCAACCCAATCCAGCCCAATTTAGCTCAGCCCAACTCAATCCAATCCAATCCAACCCAACTCAATCCAATCTAACCCAGACCAGCCCAAACCAACCCAGCCCACCCCAACTCAATCCAATCCAAGTCAACCCAGCCCAGCCCAGCTCAACCCAACCTAACACAACCCAGCCCAACCCAGCCCACCCCAACTCAATCCAATCCAAGTCAACCCAGCCCAACCCAGCCCAACCCAACTCAATCCAATCCAACCCAACCAAACCCAACCCAACCCAGCCCATTCACTTCCAAGAGGAGCAGATCAGACCCACCAGGGATGAAAGCAGCAAACACTAAAGCACCCCAGGGCTTGGTGAGATGGGATCCAACCCAACCCAGCCCACTGGGGATGTCACCCTGCTGTGCCCTCGGGTTCTGTGGTTGCAGTGTCCTGCCCCGAGGCTCCTGACCTTTGTGTCTGAACAGTCTAGGCCATACCTGTACTGAGTGCACCAGCCAAACTACATTTAGCTGTTTCTCTGCATGTTTAACTGGGTTTCTACATTTCTTAGTTTAAAATTGTTTGTAACAGGTGCACTAGATAAACCATTTTTAAGTGGTTTTCTGCAGTCTATTGCACTTTCTAAAACTCTTCAAGGCTACTAAAATAAATTGTGCTAAATTAAAAAAAAAAAAAAAACTAAAAAAGAAAATACCAAAATGAAAAAACCCAAAATAAAAAATAAACACTAATACTCTAAACTACAACCAATCATCTTACCTACAAAACTCATACAAAACACATAAACAAAATAAAAACACCAATCAAAAAAATACATAATCTCATAAACAACGAATAAATAAAATTCAAAATAACCAACAGATCAACTTCTACAGAATCACATTAATTTCCTTCATTCCCACAGAGGGTCTTTGCTGCCCTTTGCCTTGGCTGGGTGTTCAGGCTCCTCCTGCTTACCTTCAATCACACACTGCTCAGGGATGGGAATCCTCCTCCCCATCTCCAGCACAAACTCCTTGACTTTGCCCAGGTTGTCCTTGAGGTGCAGGTACAGCTTGTCCTGATGTTCCACATCTGTCCCTGCCCTGTCCTGCCCAGCCTTTTCCTGGGGGTGACTGGGCTGTGAAACCAGGGGGTTCCCCACGTGCTGGAGCCCCAAAGGAACTTTCTGGTGTTCCTGGCTGAGGCAGAGCTCAGAGAAGGAGATGCCAGCAGGGATGTCCCCGTTGTCCTCGTCCTGGCCTCCCTCAGAGCTCAGCCCCTTCATCCTGAGAGCGTGCAGGGCCAGGCTCTTGGACCTGAGGGAGGGGAAAAAAAAAAAAAAAGGTTTGGAACAGAGGCACAAAAACCACCCCAAAACCAGCCCAGCGTGGGGCTCACCAAGAACCTTCTGGAAAAATCTGCATTTCCAAAGCCGAGCTGAAGCCACGGCTTTAATGAATAAATGAAGTGAAATCATATCCAAACGATATCCACATATCCCAACATCTGCCAGGGGGGCAGCAGGGCAGCCCCAATGCAAGGATCTCACCAGCCCAGGGGTGGTGTGGCTGCTCCAGCAATCACATCATCAAAATGTGATAAATAAATCACATCATAACAATGTGATAAATAAATCACATCATAACAATGTGATAAATAAATCACATCATCAAAATATGATAAATAAATCACATCATAACAATGCAGCTTTTCCCTGAGCCACGAGCTCCATACTGATAAATACTGATAAATATTGGTAAATATTGGTACATACTGGAAAATACTGGAAAATATTGGTAAATACTGGCAAAAATTGGTAAATACTGATAAATATTGTAAATACTGGTAAATACTGGAAAATACTGGTAAATATTGGCAAATACTGATAAATATTGGTAAATATTGGTAAATATTGGTAAATATTGATAAATATTTTTAGTGTTAACACCCCAGAAATGCCCTCAGGGCCTTTCCTGTCTGTGATATCTCAGTGCAGTTGTTTTCCTGCCCTTTTTGCTGCTTTAGGGCACAGAAAAGATTAAATAGATTTCCTAGGGAAGCTGTGGCTGCCCCTGGATCCCTGGCAGTGTCCCAGGCCAGGTTGGACATTGGGGTTTGGAGCAGCCTGGGACAGTGGGAGGTGTCCCCATGGCAGGGGTGACACTTTCAGGTCCCTTCCAACCCAAACCATTCTGTGCTTCTGGGATTTCGAAAGATTTCATCCAGCCCTTAAGTTCAAGGATGCAAAAAATTCCTTAAAATGAGTTTGATGCTGCCTGTGGGTATTCCATGAGCAGAACAAACCCTCCAACGTGTGGATGAAGTTTTCTGACAAAACTGATCTCCCTGAACCCCTCACACGTTTCCCAGAGCCATACCTGTTAAACCTCATATCCTTCCTTTCTTCTTTAGAAACCTGGCCCAGGCTGTATCTCCTCACTGAGCCAGGGGTGCTGCTGTCCACGTTTATTTTCTCTTCAAAAGCCTGAATTTTAACTTGCAGCTTTTCATCTTCTTCACTGCCACTCATGACAGATTTGAAATCATCCAGGGGTGCAGGACATTGTGCCTCGGGGTCGTTTTCCACCCTGAGGAAGCAGAAAGCAGAGGTTTAACCCTGTGTTCATTGTGCTGTTCTCTGCCTGGGAATGGTGGTTTGGAGCTGATAAAATAATTATATTTAAACAAAGATTCCCTGAGGTTATTTTCAGGAACATCTTCTAGATTGATGTATCTGATGGATCAGAAATATTGAACATTTCTGACAACCCTGGATTAAAAAGTTCCAAGCACCAGCAAATCACAGCTCTGTCCCTGATAGTCAAAAGCTTTTCATCTGAACTCAACCATTCTCTCAAAATTGCTAAACACTGACTTATTGCATTATTTTCACAAGGCAAAAGTCAAGCTATTTGTAGACTTTATAAAATTCTGTGGTTTTAAAGCTTTGACCAAAGTACATGCAGTTCTTACTGAATTATTGCACTCTGAGAAAGAAAAATACCTTTAAAAAAACTCAAGAAAAGTTCTGAGCAATGTGACTCCAGCTCAGCAAAGAGAAAATGAAGAGTTCAAATGAACTTGTAGGAATGCAGGGCAAGCAGATCTTATTTTGGATTTGTTATGTTTGCCTTAAAATCACAGAATCATGGAATGGTTTGGGGTGGAAGGGACCTCAGAGCCCATCCAGTGCCACCCCTGGACACCTTCCAGGTGACACTTCCACTGTCCCAAGCCTTGGACACTTCCAGGGATGAGCAGCCACACTATGGAACATCTTCATGCAAAATTCAAAGGTAACTTTCAAATAAATGGAAGAGAAGCTGTTGATTTTACAGCACCAAAAGAAATCTGCTGGAAAAGAAACTGCTGGCAAAAATGTCCCTCAAACAGCTTTGAAAATGGCTTTTTCTGGGTTTCCTCATTGCTCAGAGGCTGCAGACACACTCAGCTCCAAATATTTGCTGGAAATCTGAATTTTGAGTATTTTGACTCTGCCTTGAAGATGCTGCAGCAGCAGCAGGACTGGATTTCCCAGGGACCAACAGCAAGAGCATCACTGCTCCTTCCCCTCTGCCTCTCCTGCTGGGATGATCCCATCTCACTCCTGCAAACTGGGAGGAACTGGCCCAAAAAATCACGGAGGCAGCAGAAAGAAATCAGGAATCTCTTGGAGAATCAAGGGGATTGGGCACAATTTCCTTTTTAAACTCTACCCACAGCTCTGAAACAAGTTTGTTATGCTTCTGACTAATTTTTGTTTGATTTTCTTCCCCCCCCCCCCCCCCCCATGAACAAACATCTGAATAGCTAAATCTGTAAATCATGGATATATAAAACCACAAAATCACACTCGCAGGGGGGGAGCCCATTAAAAACTCCCCAAACTGCAAATTACCGATTGTAAAAAGCCAAGTTTTTTTTTTTTTTTTTTAAGAGCCAGAAATGTGGCATCACAAAATACACTTTTCTACTTGTTTTGATAAAGGCAGCTCGGGATATTTCTCAGGGGAGCTGGCAAGTTTTGTCTTGCTTTGTTTTTAATTCAAGCAAGAGCTCATAATATATTAACACTGAGGAGCACTTGAAAAATATTCTTCTGTAATAAAGACCCTTGATGTGACCTTTCCTAACAGAACTTTCTGGGGATGTAGGACAAGATTTAATTTATTGGAAAGCAGTCACAGCTCCCAACACTGCTGCCATTGTGGGAGCTGAGCTGGAAGGAAAACTTCTGTTCCCTGTGTAAATATGGGCAAAGCCTCAGGGCACAGAGAGGGGATTGATGGACTGGTGGGCTTTGGGAGTGACAGACCCCAACCAGGGAGCCTTGGTGATGCTTGGAATTCAAAATGGGGTTTCAAACAGCACCTCTTTGTCCAGCATCCTTCCTGCTGAGCTCCAGGGCTTTGTGAAGGGAATGCAAGGAAATACTTCCCCTAAAGAATCAAAATATCGTTATGGTTGGAAAAGAAACGTGGATGAATCCTATTTTCCATGTGTAGAGCAGAAAAAAGTCACTCCTAGGGCGTGGAGGGTGGGCTCCTCAAGCCAACTCCTCATTTTTGCCCCTGTTGGTGCCAGGATTTCCAAGTGGGAAGCAGAGGAGTGCCCAGGAGCTCTCCTGTGCACCAGCCTCGTGCTCACAGCAGCTCCTTGGGGAGCCAAAGGCACAAAACCCCCCCAAAACCCCAGAGAAGGCTCCAGCCCACCCCACTGGGATGCCTGGCAGCCCTTCCAGCTCCACTCAAACCAAGCCTTGTCTGCAGCCTTGAAAAGAGGCACTGCTGAGGCTGCTCCAGAAGGATCAGTTTACACCAAAGATGTTTGCAGGAGGAGGAGGAGGAGGAGGAGGAGGAGGAGGAGAAGGAGGAGAAGGAGGAGAAGGAGGAGAAGGAGGAGAAGGAGGAGAAGGAGGATCTAAAATGCCAAAAATAGTGCCAGGCTGCTGAGGGCTTCATGCTTTAAATCCTCTGCACAAATGCACCTCAGTGTCCAGGTGATGCATTTATACATTTATACATTTATGCATAAAGGACATTTCTCCAGAGCAGCAGCACCATTCTCACACTGGGGGGATGCTCACAGTGGGATACAGAGCATCCCAAAGGGAGATGAATGAAAACACACCTGGGATTGTGGCCAGGCCTTCACCTCTGAGCACATGGAGGCCACGAGCGTGGGTCAGGTGCTCGTGGTTTGTCGAGGGAGAGAAAATCATCTCCTCAAATTGGATGGACTAGAAAGTTTAAATAAGGCAAGAGGTGGAGAAAAGATCGTGGGATTGTCAGCAGGATCCCAGACTGGTTTGGGTTGGAGGGACCTTAAATCCCATCCCATCCCATCCCATCCCATCCCATCCCATCCCATCCCATCCCATCCCATCCCATCCCATCCCATCCCATCCCATCCCATCCCATGGCAGGGACAGCTCCCACTGTCCCAGGCTGTGACAGGCTGTCCCCATCCTCCCAGGAAGGGATTTCTCCCCAGTATCTAATCCAAATCTTTCTTTCTTTTTCTTCCTTTGTTTTAAGGCCATTCCCCCTTATCCTGTCACTGTCTGCCTGTGTAATTCCATTGGAATTGATGCTGAAATTGCTCAGAATCTCTGAATCCCAGAATGGGTTGGGTTGGAGGGACCTTAAATCCCATCCTATCCCATCCCATTCCATGGCAGGGACACCTCCCACTGTCCCAGGCTGCTCCAACCCCAATGTCCAACCTGGCCTGGGACACTTCCAGGGATCCAGGGACTTCTCTGGGAACCTGTGCCAGAGCCTCCCTCCCCTCTGAGTAAAGAATTTCCTCCTATTTAACCCAAATCTCTCCTCTCCCAGTATAAAACAATTCCAAGCAGCCACACCACTGGCAGGAGCAGCACAACGAGGACCCACAACGAGGACTTTGAACCTTTCTTTCCCTTTAATTGACTACACTGCCCCTCTAGGTTGGATAAATCCATTAAAACCCCGTGCATGGTCTTTAAAAGCCCCTCTGGGACTGAACAACTTGCAATTTTGGGACAGTAAGGAGCAGCAGAGCATGGCCTGGTTTTAATTATGCTCCCCAGTCCCTGCATGTAAAATTCCCTGTATCAAACAACCCTGGAGCAGCCATGGCTCTGCAGAAATCAGCTTTTCCTCCTGTAAACACAGGGGTTTGGGGAGGACTGGTTAAAATCCAGGCACACACATTAAATCCTGGTTTCCTTCCACAGCACAAACACTTTGGGTTGCAGCAGCTCCAGAGCTGGGAGGGCACTTCCACCTCCACAACTGGACTGGTCCCAACCTCGAGTCAAAATCAACTCTGCTAAAATCAGCAGAGAGCTCTCATTCAGCCTTGTCTGATTGAGCTGAAACTCTGCTTGATACAGGCCTGAAATGTAAAACCAAATAGCTAAAAACTCTGCAAAAAAACAGCTTTTGCTGTGATCTCACACAGCCATGTTGAGATAATGATGGCACAGAGGGTTGGAGAGGCAATGAAATTTAAAATAAATGGAGAAATAAATAAAATGAAGGAGCAGAGAGAGAAAATAATCTGTAACCACACTCATACAGACAATGAAGCTTCTACACTTCAGCCAGTCTTTAACAAAGAGAATTTTAGAGAGAAACAGCCAGCTTTGGATGAAAACCTTGTCTTTAACTGATTTTCTAGCAGCTCTAGAGATAAATGTTAAGCACAGAATATAATAATGAATAGGAATATCACAGTATTTTAACAAATAAAGTAATTTTTCAACCATAAATGGAGGGCTGGTTTCTGCTGAGGTTCTGCCACCAGGTGAAGCTTGGATATTTCTCACAGTCAGAGGAGGGGCTCTGTCTGAGTTCCTCTCCTTTTTCATTTTTACCTCTCTCCAGGACACCAATTTTTAATTTCTCCACTGACCTCACTGTTTTGGCTCCACTGCTCCCAGCCTGGCTCCAGGGCTGGCCTTCACCCTTAGGAGTTTTCTGACATCTGTGTTCCATTTTTCCAAAGAATCACTATTCCTCTGTGCCCCCCCTGACCCACTGCAGTATAGACAACTCTAATTATAAATCTCTCACTAATTAGAAGTGACTGGCACCCTGTATTTAAATAACATTTCTATCCTCACCATGACAAACATCACAATGCTTTAACCTTAGGATGCACAGTCAGGAGCAGCTGAGTGAGCAGAAATCTCTCTGTGGATGCTTCAGAAATTTATCTCAGAGTTTTTTTGGACAAATCTCCATCAGGGAGCTGTGCCAGCCATTGTTCTCATCAACCTCAGTGGGCATTTTCTAGAATAAACTCAATGATAATTGTGGGGCCTGACTTCATTGATTTATTTTTAACCAAGGCTTTATAGCTTGCTTAAGTCTACTTATCTGGGGCATGGCTTTCCTCATGGCAATGGGAGGAGATTTAATGGGAATTTTGATGCCTGGGACAGAGTCTGGGCAGAGTTAGAGGAATAAAGCAGAGATTTATTAAAAGGCTTCAAAGGATTCACCTTGGGCAGTGCAGGAGCCTGGTCAAGTCTACACCCAAGATGAACCTGAATATTGAGTTTTCACACTTATATAAGTGTGAAATATATTACATATATATATGTGTGTGTGTGTGTAATAATATATATCACATATTGGGGTTCATTGTCCAACCCCAGCTCCAGGTTCTGCAGTCCCACCCTCCCACATTCTCTCCTCCATTCTCTGCTCTTTGCACTTTTTGGGGCTGGAGCTGCAGCGTGTCCTTGGTTGTGGGGCTGGCAAAGGATTGTTTGGTGTGCCTGAGCTGGGAGGAGACCTTGGAACACTTGATATAAAATTCAGAATCACACACCAATAGGGTAGAGAGTGTGGAAATGTGGAAGGTAAGACTCAGGCAGCAGCAGAGCCCAGGGCAGGGCAGGTCTGGCAGTACCTGGGTGCTGCAGCTCCGTCGTGGTCCAGCTGCCGTGCCAGCAGGCGGGCGATGGCAGAGAAGCTGTTGCTCATCCGATAAATGTCCCTGCTCTGGGAGCCCAGGATGCTGCAGAAACTGTCGGTGAGGCTCTTGATCTCCAGCAGGAGGATGTGGTGGAAGGAGTGCTCCATGTTGGCCAGCTGGTTCACCAGATACAGCAGACACGTCCTGGCTCGCTCCTGGGCAGCGTGGGGACAGGAGGACAGGGCTGAACACGTGGGCAGTGAATAAATCATGGGGTGCTGCTGGGAGAGGGCTGGGGTGCTGATGGGACAGGACTGGGGTGCTCCTGGGACAGGATTGAGGTGCTGTTGGGACAAGGTTGGGGTGCTGATGGGACAAGGTTGGGGTGCTGCCACTGACTCACTGCCCTGGGGAAGAGTGGCTGCCCCGTGCTGGCAGAGCTGCCTCAAAAGCAGTTTATTTGTGGTTACACTGAAGTGACTTTTGTTCCTCTTGGTGTTACCTAACCCAGGACGTGTTGTCTCCTCCTCAGACCTGGAGCCAGATCCCTGAAGGCTCTTTAAGGGCCCTGCATGGTTCTGGGTTAGATCAGCCTGGCTCAGTGGCTCCTCTTTCACCAAGCTCCCCTTTCACCTCTGCTGAGTCTGGCTCAGCTGTTTCATAAAACCAGAGAATGGTTTAGGAGGGACCTTAGAGGCCACCCAGTCCCAGCCCTGCCATGGGCAGGTTGCTTCCACAGGTTGCTCCGAGCCCCACCAGCACCTCCAGGAGTGGGGAACATCCAGCCTGGACCTGAACATCTCCAGGTTAGGGCTCCTCTGTCCTAATTAGATTGGGTTCCACAGTCCTAAAAACACCCAAGTGGGAAAAGCAGTGGAAAAACCAGCAATTAACTCAGGAACTCCCATCAGATCCTTCACTGGGGGAATCCTTTAACTCAGGGAAGCCCACTTGGTCCTCAGCAGATGGAAACAGGAACTGGGAGAAGTTTGGATTTCAGCCTGTGCTGAAACACAAACAAAGGCAAACACAAACAGCTTTCTTCTTGCCAGAGCTCATGTGCCACGCACGTGCTCTGCTCTCTGCAGGGTCCCAGCCCCATTTCCTCCTCTCTTCTGGGACCTCGGAACCAGAGAGCAAAATCTGCTCCAAGTTTGGTTCCAGGCCCAGCTGGGCTATAAAAACACCCGGGAGATTTTGGCAGGACGTGGTGGGAGCATCACGGGCGAGGCAAGGTAATGGAAGGAAAATCAGCTCTGCTGCATCCTGCCCTGGCAGGGACACGGGGGAAGAGTGGATCACACAAACCCCATCCCTTCAGCCACGTGGGGAAAACTCCAGTTCACCCTGGGCTGCTGGGACCAAGGAGCTTTTTCCTCAATGGCTTGGGCAAGGTTGGCTTTTTGGTGTGCACTAATTTATTTGAAAGCCGAGCCTTCCTCCAAGAGATAAACAGAGGCTCAATTAACATTTAAAACGCATTTTTGTTTTCTAAACAAACTGTGCAGCAGACTAAATGGAGGAGCAGTTTTGACCATTTTCCTGTCACTTTGATCCAGCTGGAGAGTCTCCAGCCATGCTGAAATGCTGCTACTCGCCTGGAGTGAGGTAAAAGAACAATAAACTTGCCTGAGTAACATAATATGTAACTGTTTCACAAAACAAAATTAAAGCAAAATAGCTCCACATGAAAGCAGCCCTTATCCCTGCCACAATTCTTATCCCAAATGTTTCCCAAAGCCTATTTGGATGCACATAACCCCTTGTTATTTCAGCAGAGCCCGTTTGATGTATTTGTGTATTTTCTCATAAGCAGCCCTTACGTTTTATGGCATTACATCTGCCAGAAGGTGAAGAGCTAAAGCACAGGCAATGAGGTGTGGCAAAGTGTTGTGCTGTTTTTCTCAAAAACAGGTTCAGGAGATTACAAAAAGATCACAGGGCTTTCAGAAATAACTCCAGCTCCCAGGTGGCTCAAAACATAAGGGGAAAAATAAAGTGTCTGATCACCCTGAGCCCCAGGATGGTTTTTCATTTGCACAGATTCGTGGTTAAGGGACAAGTTCTGATTTCAGCTTGCCCCTTAGAGTGTTGCTGACACCAACAGAAGTGATGTGTGTAAACAAGGAGCAACCTTTCAAATCCAGAGCTCTCCTCTCTCCCAGGGTCCCTGGAAGCACAAGAGGTTTTTTTTCCAGGAGCCAGCAAGGATTTGCTGCTCAGATCTACAGCCTCAAGCATCAAAGGCCAAGCCTCAATCCTTGCCACCTCTTCTCCCCAGGCAAGCCTTCCAGTGAAATAAAACATCAACAAATAAAACTCCAGCACTACCATTGATGTCTCCTTGCCCCCTTGTTTTGCCTGGCCAGGCAGGGGACATCAATTCCTGTCTGAGAAGTGACAGAATATCCCAGGCACAGCACAGGGAGAGGGGGAGAAGGGATGAGGGAGGGTTTGGGAAGGCCAAAATGAGATGAGATGAGACCACCAGAGGCACAGTGGGTTGATGGCTGGAAGTCCTGGAGGTTTTTTCCCAGCCTGGGGAAATGATTTGTAATTAAAATGACTTATGATTCCATGATCCCACCTATGCTCAGGAATCAGCCATGGAGGCATTTCCTTCTCCTCTCAGGTGAGGGGATTCTTTGTAAAATCAGCTTAGACAGGGTTTGGAACAGCCTGGGGTAGTGGAAGTGTCCCTGCCCACAGCAGGGGAATGGGATGAGCTTCAAGGTCCCCTCCAACTCCAACCACTCTGGCATTTTAAGACCTTCCACAATTCAGAATTATTCACACCTCCTAACTTTATAGAGAGCAAAACAAGAGAGGAGCTGTTGATCTCCTGGGGGAACATTCACCTCCAGCACCCTCTGTGTGTTGTTTTTATCCCTGTTTTTGAGCCTGGAGCAGGGTCCCTGGATGTCAGTGACAAACACAGCAAACAAATGACAAATGTGTCCTCCCCATGGGCTGGGATGCTGCTGAGTCAGCAGCTTCCTAAAAAAAAAAAAAAAATCAGACTCATGACACAGGACATGGTGAGATCTTACTCCACACTTACTCCAGGGAGACTGGACATCAATTATTCAGTGCAGGCTGTGTGTGCTCCACTCATAAACCAACAGGTTAAAAATATGAGGGGGAAAATATTCTTTGAATTCTGTCTTTGTAAACTTTAGTGTGGAATTTCCAGCACTACGTGAAACCCGACAGGGCCAGTTGGTTCCTTGCTTATTTTTGGTTTGGTATAAAACAATCACAGCAACAAAAGGCAAAATAAATAAATTCAGCCCCTTTGAAGTAGCAGAACTCAGTGGAATCAGAGCCTCAGAGACACCCAGATGGGGAGAGCTGGTTCAACACCCCAAAACACAGAATCCAAATGAAATCCTTCAGTTCTGAGCCCAGCTGTGCTCAGCTGAGGATTGGCTGGTTAGCAACTGTAAAGTTTCTAGAAAAATGCTGACTCTTAAATATTAAATACAGAATTATATGTGGTCACCTGCAGATCTTATAAAAGTAAAACTTGTTGGGGGATGGAAGTAAACAAGGAGAGAACAAAAAACTTCATTTGGCTCCCAGGCCTCAATGAGATTTTGGCTCCTCTTTCCACACAACAGAAATCAGATTTACAAAGCCAAGCCAAATCTGGTTTTGATTCTTCTGAGACAAATTTAATTTTACATGAATACAAAGTTCCAGATCAGTAGAAACAGCAAGGATGGTGCCTTCCTGTGCTGCTCACACACACGAGGCCCAGCCAATACACACCCAAATTAATTGCCAAAGGGGCAAGGACTGGAATTAAATCATCTTTAAGGTCCCTCCAACCCAAACCATTCCATGATTCCATGGCAGGGCAGTCTGGTTACTCGTGAAGAAAGACATAAGTGGATGCATTACTTTATAAAGATTAAAAGCACCCCCAAACCCAAGCAAGTCTTTTTGTTTTTGTTTCCCACCTTACCTCATCGAGGTGTCCAACAGCTCCAAAGATCTTTGCAGTCTGCCCAATCAAAGTGGGAAAAGTCTCCCCAATTTCCCTCAGGGTGGGAAGGAAAGGGGCCAAGGCTGCAGGTTCATAGCTGGATATTTCCAGAAGGATGTTTAGAATCACCTCGCTGTGGTTGGGGTCCCTCAGGTGTCCAAATAAAAATGGCAAACACTCTTTCAGCACCTGTTAAAAAAACCAGAAACAAATTGGATCTCTGTTTTGAATTGTGAACGTATAACCAGAGAGACACAACCACCAGAGTGATAAAAATAAGCCACCAGACTCTGAGTTAACAGAAGAGTTTTCCACTCTTGGTGACCTTTGCATGGAGCTTTGCTGAGGTCAATCCAAGTTCAAGTGAACATATGGAGTAAGGGTAAACTCTGCTGTAAAATATGGCAGTTATGCATAAATAAGTAAGGAAATGCCCAATTTAAAACAAAACAAAACAAAACACCACCTCTACCAAATATTTTCCTTGCTCCAGGCCAGTCTATATTTTATTGATTAAAACAACATAAGACTCAGCCTTCCTCAGTGATGCAGTAAATTAAAGTACTTGTAGAAATTTTTGGGGTTCCTCCAGAAACTAAACAGTGTGGCAAGGTCAGGAGCTGGAATAAAGGGAAAAAATGGGGGCAAGACCCTCACTGCACAATAAACGTGCTGGAGGTAAGTTGTCATTTCTTGTAAGAACCCAATTTTCAGGAGGCTGAGGGTGTAATCCTCAGAGCCATCTGCCAAACAGGATGCAAGTCCCCACTGAGGGATTAATGCAGGATAAACAGGCACACTAAATTACCTTGGATTCATGGAAACTGCTGCATCTGTGGAAAAGACATTCAGACACAGGGCATAAAACAACTCCTTCTTCTGTTCCTTTTTTTTTTTTTTTTTTGAGGATTATCAGTTCTCATCAGTTCCTAAATCATGTTAATTGTCCTTGACATGGATTTTAATACAGTTCATGTACACTGACAGAAACACAGTTATGGGATTTCACACTCAGCTGACAGAGGAAGAGCCAAAAACATCGGAGACAAATGGTTTAACCCAAACCTTCTTGTCCAGCAGAGTCTTTGCTCCCTTCTCCTTATGCCTAGGTGGAGGATTTGGGATGGAATTAAAGAATTGACAGGGAATTAGCAGAGGCAGGCACTGCCCTGCGCTGTGCCATTCCTCCCTCCCCAAGCCTGTGCCACACAAACCCTCCAAAGGAAGGGCAGGGAGACACTCCCAGCGTGCTTTACCCCCACTTGTCTCTTCCTGGCCACGGTGTGCAGGAGCCTGAGGATGTGCAGCTGCTCGGGAGGGTCCAGCTGGGCCATGGGTGCCACCAGCTCTGGCAGGCGGGCGAGGATCGGCCGCGGCCGCTGCTCGTAGAGCGCGGGCAGCACCCGCAGCAGCATCGAGTTCCCTGGGGACACACAGGGACCACGGTCACTCAGGGCTCTGCTGGTGCCTTCAAGCTTAGCTTTCCTATTTCCAGACTCAGCACTGCACTGGTGTAGAGCTCTGAACTTTATAGAAACGTGTCGGCTATTGCTGCAGGAGCGGTGAAGAAATCACGGGGCACGGTGCGGATGCACAGAGCTGGGCAAGCTGTGTGAAAACAGGAAAGCTTCCCCAGGGACTGCCTGAGGGACACGGGAGAGAGAAACAGAAAGGGAAGAATCTCAAACAAAGATGCACCTGCTATTATTTACAGGATGTGTACTGTGAGAAATTGTATGGTTTACAGTGAGAACATCTTGCTAGAGGTGTTGCTTGCTCTGGCCAATGGGCTGTGTTCTGTTTTTTTGGTTAGGGAGTGAGTGACACCACAAGGAAGGTGGTGTCACAATAAAGTGTCCCTTTCCTGTCTTGAAAGGAGACCAATGTCACTGTGTGTTTCATGGTCGCTGTTCCATTGCTGACTGCACACCAACAGCGATAGCACGGCTTCCTCTCAGAGGCAGAAGCTGCACTTTATTGTAGAAATACTCACATTTTATAGCCCACCTCATTGAACCAAGAACAGGGTCAGCTTATTGGTCCAAGGAAGGCAGAACACCTCTTACAAATGTGCTTTTACCAAAACATCACCTCTCACACGTATGCATCCTGTAATCCACTGCAGGTGCAACTTTTGTTATTAATTCTTTCCTTTCTGGTTCCCTTCAAACACCTGGGAAAGCAGAGTTTTCCTCTATCCACATCAGCGAGTTCTCCTCCCAGCTCAGGCACACCAAACAATCCTTTTCCAGCCCCACAACCAAGGACACGCTGCAGCTCCAGCCCCAAAAAGTGCAAAGAGCAGAGAATGGAGGAGAGAATGTAGGAGGGTGGGACTGCAGAGCCTGGAGCTGGGGTTGGACAATGAACCCCAAGGTGGAAATGGACCAAAATTTATAAAAGTGTGAGAACTCCTGACTTGGGGTCCACTGTGCATCCACATCCAGGCTCTTGCACTGCCCAAGGTGAATCCTTTGAAGGTTTTTAATAAATCCCTTCTTTATTCCCTTAACTCTGTCCAGCCTCTGTTCCAGGGAGCCTCTCCAGCCATCACTGCACTGGGGAGAGCCCCACAACACCAGCACACTCCTGGAGACACCAGTTTAACAATCACAGAACAGTTTGGGTTAGGGAGATGTCAAAGCTCATCTCCTTCCACCAGGCTGCTCCAACCTGGCCTTGAAGGATCATCAGTGCAAAACCAGGGAGGCATAAAGCTGTAAAAAATTGTATATTGGGCCAAGAAACCAAATAAATTATCCAAATAGAGCAAATCATTGCAGGCGTAACAACATTGTGTAAATAAAACCCTACGAATTCCTATTAATTATCATCTTATTTCTGAATATCATGAGAACATTGCTTAATAAGCTTTCAGTTTTGGATGATGCTCTGTTGAGTCCTAGGCCAAACTAAGTGTGATTTCAATTAACTTAGAAACAAAAGAAGACAGAAACAAAAGACAAAGAAACAACAAAAACAAGAGACGAAACTACAATTCTCCTTTGCTGAGATTCAGAGTTCCAAATCAAATAAGCATCATGTGGAAGGAATAATTGGTTAACAGAGAGCTAAACATGCATTTGAACAGAAATAGTTAAAAATGCCATTTCCAGGAATAGAAAGGAGCCAGAGAGAGCCAACTGCAGACAGACAGAGATATGCTAAACCCTCTCTCACACGTTTTCTTAACATGTCTGTGCATAATTCAATTTGAAGCCCAGGCTCATACCAAAATATATAACTTCACATCGCAGTACATGCCTGCCTCGATGGATTTAAATTTCACTTGAGCAACATATGGAAAACATCTGCCTATTGCAAGCTAGCATGGCTCCTTTCTGTCAACCCTTGCAAGTCCTCACGGCCTCTTTGGATTTGGTTTCCAAGAGGAATCAGCTCTCTGGCCTGCTGCTTTTCCTCCCGTTCACATCTGAGCCGGATAACTGTGGAAGATCAGCAGATCTGTTCATGGATGGTAGGAAAGGGATATTTGGGTTCAGGCTGGAGCACGTGGGGCTCTTGCCAGATACAGCAAATGCACCCCAGGACACGGCTGGGTCTCACAGCCTCCCCCTGAGCCAAGAAACCAGCACATAACTCAGGCAGGTTCAGACAGCTCTGAGCCCAGCAGCTTGTAATGATCCCTGAGGGTCCTCATCCTCCTCAGGAGCACCTCTGCACTCAAGCCAGCCACACTTCTGCACTTTATCCTGCTTGGGGGATCCCTGGCTGCTCCCCAAAGGCTGCCCCGAGCCCCCAGTGCAGCCAAAGGCCAGGTCAGACCCCACTGCCACCCCAGGGACACAGCACATTTATCTGTTCTACACAATCACAAAGGCCAGGGGCAAAGGAAAGAGGTTTGCTGCTCAATCACCCTGAAAAGAAGAGCAAAGTGCCCCATTCTGGCCATTCCCCAACCACATTCCCTGGGCTCTTCCTGATGTTCCCAGCAGATTTGGATTAAAAATGTCACCACTAACGTTCCATGGGATTGATGCCAAGCAAAAATTCCCCCAGAGGGAGAAGCTGGAGATCAGGGAAAGGTTCTGCTTCCCCCCGAGGGTGATGGGCACTGCCCCAGGGAACGGTCCCAGCCCCGAGGCTGCCAGAGCTCCAGGAGTGTTTGGACATTGCTCCCAGGGATGCCCAGGGTGAGATTTTGGGGTGTCTGTGCAGGGCCAGGGGCTGGACTGGAGGATCTTTGGGGGTCCTTTCCAACTCAGGATACTCAATGATAAGAAAGGTGAGAGGATGGATTTACTGGAACTTTTCTAGACTCGTGTCATAGTTGAAAATTGAAACATTTTGTACTGATTACACCAAAAATTCTTTTCTCTCCGGATGACGTCGCGCTTGCAGCACAAAGTCCTTTCTTTACACTTGTCCTTGCTTAAATTGCACGGGAAGTTTTCTGCCCACATGGAACAGAACCCTTAAACTCCAGTCAAATTTCAGCAATGATTGCAAAAGATGAAATTCCCGTATTCCTGGACAGGCAAATTTCCTCTCAGCTCTTGAAGTGTGATGGGAAGGAATCCAAGAGGGAGTAACAACAACCAAAAAAAAAAAAAAACGGCTTTAAGCAAGGAAAGACACCAACCTGAGCCATGCTATTGCCTAAGCTGGGCTGTCAGGGCTAGGAAAGGATCTGGAAAGGAAGAGTGATTATTTAGTCTGGCAAAGAGCGTTTGCAGTGTGGGGTGTACCAGAGGAGTGATGCAATCACAGATGATGGACTGCAGCCACCAAACCTCTCTGAACAAAAAATACTTTGTGCAAGCACAGCTCTGGGCAGTTTCCTGCAGCAAACACTGCTGGGCTGATATTCCCTAACCAAGATAAATGAAAAGCAAAGGCAATCAGAGCAACCCCCTCCCTCTGCAGCGAGATTGAGGTGACCTCACTGACGTGGAATTGCTTTTAAGTGAAGAACCTGTGTGCAAACGTGTAAATAATCCCACATATCCCAGTTTGGGCCTGCTCTTCAGAGACCTCAAGAAAGGTCAGCAGGCACAACCCCGTTGGCCATTTTCTGGAATTTTCACGTTTGAGGCAGCAAGGGATACTCAGAGCTGTTTGTTTGTCACATCTTTACAGCTCTGAGGGGATTTATGCACACCCAGCTCCCCAACCCCCTGATTCCCAGAGCTCAGACAGCCAGAGGTGATTATTGGGAATTCTGAATAAGTCACTTTTTCCCAATCTTGCTTCATCTGCCTCAATCTAAACTAAGAGCCTGAACATGTTTGTTGTGTGAGAATGGAAAGAACATCCCACTCAACTCCCTAAATACCTCCCTTCCCTCTTCCTTCCCTGCCACCCTGACCCCCAATACTTTGCAGATTCGATTTTCTCACCCTCCCCAAGCAGACCACACACTGGGAATGACGATTCCAGCACAGTGTCCTACAGCTGGGGACACTGCACGGCTGCAGGTGAGCCAGGGAGGGACCCAAGGGCTGTGACAGGGTGGTGCCAGCCCTGCTCCCATTCCTGGAAAAGGCTGCCCCAAACTCCAGCTCTGCCCATCCCAGCAGCACAGGGGGATTGGGAACAACAAGGAGCACATTCCCACTGTCCCATGGGCACAGGGATTTTCACTCCAAAGGGAATTCCCACAGACAAAAATCCCAGCACCAAGACCAACTTCTCCCCCAGCATGACCCAGGCTTGGCACAAACCTACCTGAAAATCATGGAATCATTTAGGCTGGGAAGAACCTCCAGGATCAGAGCCCAGCCTGTCCCCACCAGCCTCCCAGGGAGGAATTCTCCCCAATATCCAAGGCACAGGTAGTGCAGGTTTGGATAAGCAAAACCAGAGACACAAAGGGAAAGGGAGCACAGATTCCAAGTTAGATGTAATTGCAGGAGGGGTTTTTTGCTGTTCTCTGGATATTTCATAATTTGTACGAGATCACCCCTAATCTCACCTCAGCAAAGCATCTCTGACATGATTAATGGCCTGTTGAACCAATAAGATTACAGAATTTAAACCAGATTAACATCAATAAGACTCAGACTAAATTAATGTTTCATCCAAAAGCACCTTGTGTAGCTTTTTCAAAGGTAACAGACACAACTCCGATTGTGCAGCTGCAGATTTACAGCTCCCAAAACAGGATACAGCACTAAGAGATTATCCACGGAGCAATGGTGGTGTAAGTGCTAATTAGGGCTGGAAAAGCAGAACCCTAACAAGCTGTTAGAACTCCTTAAGAGTTCTCCTGTATTGCTTAAAGCAATAAACTGTTGGTATACAATAGAATTCCTTACACAGCAGTGCCAAACTCTCCAAAAAAGCTGCACTATTTAGGTTTTAGACACGTGTATCCAAACCAACTCCAGGTATGTTTATTTTTCTACCAATCCCCTCCAGAGCCCTGGCAAACAAACTGAATTCACAGGGAACTGTTGGAAAAGATATGGATTTAACAGGAAGGTCTCACAGATGTGTATGTATAACAGAAAGATTTTTGAATATAGAATCTGAAAAAAGAAATAAAAATAAAAGCAAGTTTTGAGATAGAAAAAAAGAATTGCTGAGCCAGTCTTACTGGATAGCTAGAAGGCAAAGCATGTGTTAGCATGTGAGTTAGAAGGGGTTTTTATGACTCAGAGCAAAGGATAAATCTACCTTAAACAAAAGATGTTTTTACCCAAGCAAAAAGATTTTTACAAACAAACAAGAAAGCCATTGTTGCAAGTAAAAAAAGAAATCTCAAAAATTTCCATTACAAGAAAACTGGAAAACAACTTCTAACTTAAACTGTAACACACTAGCTTTTTGTAATTAAAAAACGATGAATATAGTGATGTTAGCAGTTTTGATAAGCTATAGGTAAAAGTATTGATTGGTGGTCATGTATAAAAATGCTCTGCAATAAAAAATATATAATGAATTGTAAGCAGAACTAGAGTGGCTTCAGACAAACCCACAGCTGTGGCTAAAATAGCTGTGAGCTGGGCTCTTGTCACCCACGACCCGTGAATTGCTGCACCATTTAAATAAAATAAACAGCATTTTAAAGAATAAATAAATCGCTGTATCACTTAAAGACAACGAACAGCATTTTTAAAGAGCCCCCTAGAGCCTCTCATCCCTCATTTCTGTTCAGGGAACGCTTTCTTTTCCACAAATGACACAAAACCAACTCAACCCCGCTCATCCCGAGCGCTGCCAGCCCCGGGCACGTCCCGATCCGCCCGGGGGCGAGCGCGGCTCTCCCCGTTTGTGCCCTTGGCCACTCAGAGCATCCCGCAGGCAAACCTGGAGGGTTGGGATTGAGCAAATCCGCCCGCCCCTTTCCCTTCCCTTCCTTCCCTTCCCTTCCCATCCCCTCCCGGCTAAAAGGCACAACCAGGAGCGCTCCGGTTTCAGCGCTCATTCATTGTGCGCTCCGCTCGCCACCCTCGCCTCTGCGGTAGCCACGAACTGCCCCAGCCCGGGCACGGCCAGGGAAATGCTGGCCCGAGGATTCCTCTCCCTGCTCGCTCTGCTCTGTGTTTCCAGCGCTTCTGGCTCCGCCGTGGATGAAGAGGATGACTACGAGCTCATGTACGTGAACCTGGATAATGAGATCGAAGGTCCGGCCCCTGCGACTGAGGAAGGTGAGTGAATTTAACCCGAATTGCAGAACTGCCTTCGTTCTGAAAGAGTTATTACCGGGAAGCTCGTAGCTGTAGATTATTATGGGCTATAACGGTAAAGCCCTTGGATGGGATGCCTTGGACTGTGCTTTAGGCTCTTTATTTCTCGGTTTTCCTGCAAAACGCTGTTGCTGTCGCAGGGGTTTAGGATCTCTGTGCTCACAGCCCTGCACTGTTCGGTGCTGATACAAAGGGAAAGGCACTGGGCAGGGGGTTGGAACATGACTCCAACCCCAACCAGTCTGAGTCCACGATTCTGGGACAGTCTGGAGGACACGGGCTTTGCACAGAGCCAGATTTTGCCAAGCGCTCCCATTTAAAACTAAGGGACACAAAGGAATAGCAACATCTGTACGTTCCCTTGCAGCTGCTTCGTGCGACTGCCAGCGGGAGCACAGCAAGTGGGACAAGCTGTTCATCATGCTGGAGAACTCGCAGATGAAGGAGAACATGATGCTGCAGGCTCTGGATGAGCTCCCCAGGCTGGAGCTGCAGACCCTGAAGGCAGAGCTGAGCCAGCTGGCCACCACCCTGGCGGGCACCTTGGCCACTGTCACGTCCCAGGTGGTGTCCCAGGTGGAGCAGGCGCTGGTGAGGAGCAGGGAGCAGGCTGAGGAGGCCAGGAGGCTGCAGGAGTGGGAGCAAGGGAAGGTTCTGGAGCACGTCCTGCAGCTGAGCCACAACGTGTCCGTGAGGCTGGGCTGGCTGGAGAGCGCCTGGAGCAGCAGGGCCGAGCAGCAGGCACAGGAAACAGCCCTGCAGGATAAACTGGATGGCAGCAGAGGGGACAATCCCATCCTGAACTCGCTGTGGAAGGAGCTGCAGCAGACCCGGGCTGAGCTGAGGGTGTCACAGCAATGGGCAGCTCAGCACCTGCTGCCAGCAGGTAAGGCCAGCGTGAGAGCTCTGGGGGCCACTCCAAAACAGGGCTCCACAAACCCCTCCTGGGCACCTCCTTCAACCCCAGGAGCAGCTTTGAGCAGGTTGAGCCTGAAGGGTTGGGGAACCCCAGCACTTGTGGAAAAAGCAGCACTGAGCTTTTCAAAGGTGGGATCAAAGAAAGTTTTCATCAAAGCTCCTCTTGCAGGGCAGGATCCCACCTCCTCCAGGCCCTCCCAGATCAAAGCCATTGCCCGAGAGCAGCAAATGGATTTTAGACAGCCAGGTTATGTTCTCTCACCTTTTGCCTTCCCAGCTGGTGACTCCTGGTGCTCGCAGCCATGGAGCTTCTCCAGTTCTCCTGCATGTTCCCACTCCTTCCTCTCCCTACATTAACATCTCCTCACCAGCTCCAGCGTCCAAAGCTGCTGCCAGCCAGCCAAGAACACTTCCAGGGCAGGGAGGGCACATTCCCTGCATGCCAGTGGGAAGATTCTGCCTTGAATATTCCCTCTGGCACAGAGAAAACAGTAACCCTCAGTGCTGCTGTTGTTTGGGGGATTTTTCCACTTCCAAAACATTTGCACTGGTCAGTGAGGTGGTTATAGAAAGGTGGGCTCATACATCAAATCCAAACTCAGTTTTTCTGTGCAGCAAGACACCCAAAAAAGCAGCAGCTCGGGTGTGGCAGAGCAGCCCCCCGTTTGTTTAAAGTGTGGGTGCAGAATTACCGTGTGCACTGAAATCACCCTGCCCTCCAGCGAGCTGTCACTGCCTGGCTTCTGCCTGCTCATTAATGCCCCTGTTATCCACAAATTGAAGTTATTGCAACCTAAACTCCCAAAATCTAGCCCTGCAGGGTGGGTGCAGCATCTCCAGACTGAGCTCTCACACCAGGGAGCAGAGAGGAGCAGTAATTGCTGCAGCAAAGGCACCAACACAACCACAACATCAAAGCTTTTCCAGCCTAACCTGAACCCGTCCCTTCATGCGGGGCAGGGACTCAGCTTCAGAAGTTAATTGTTCTCACTGCTTTATCACAACACCTCAAATCTTTGTTTGCTGGGAGGAGGTCTTGGAGCATATTCCTCTTTTCCCCAAGCACAAAGCTTGCAGAGAGCATGTTCTCATTCCTTATCTCTCTGTGCCCCAGCAGCGACTGCACCAGGTGAGAGCAACAAACTCGGTGTGCACTGAGGATCATCAGTGGAAATTCGGTTTATTTCCACTGGTTCCCACGTGATTTTACAGAAAACAGCCATACTTGTAAATGTAAAGGCTGCATTTTAAGTACTTCCAGAGTATCTCTCTGGATTTTTTTTTTCCAAGGGAATTTTTAGCAACTGACTTTAATTTCTCACATCTTGACTTACTGCCAGCCATACTCTTGAGGGATTTTCTAATCACACTTTTTTGTTCTTCACTGAGGCTGGTTTTAATTTTGTTTAGGCTTTGATAATAGAGCCTGAAAGCCTGCTAATTAAAAGCTTTTTCACAATAGCGCTCCTAAGTAGCATTTTAAGGAGAATCCCCAGCAGTTGCTCACTGACCCTGCCCCTCCTCAAAAGGGTCAATGGGAGATGTAAAATCTGCTCAAAGCTGGAG
Organism: Sturnus vulgaris; assembly: GCF_052056855.1. NCBI lineage: Eukaryota > Metazoa > Chordata > Aves > Passeriformes > Sturnidae > Sturnus > Sturnus vulgaris. The sequence goes on along the minus strand of NC_142252.1, from coordinate 24,332,594 downwards.
GGAAGCAGCCCATGAAATACCACAGCAGCTCAGTCCTGGAGGGCACAAAGAGTCCTTCATTTCCCTGGAGCAGAAATTTCCACACACGTTTTAGACATTTCAGATCCTCCAGCTTCTTTTAACAGGAAATGAAGCAGCTTAATTGGAGAAGGGGCTGCTTGTTCCCTCCTGTCACCTTGGGTATTAACTTAGGTACAACCAGGGAACAGCACAGAAACCACCAGAAATGTCTTGGCTTTACTGATCACCAATTGCTTTCCCAAGCTGCATAAATTTCTGTTAGCGGTTTTAACTAATTTAATTTCCATTATCAACACTTTGATTAATTGGACATGAGAGAAGAGCTGGTTTAAAAGTATCAGTTGTCTCATAATTTCCTCTATTTAACCAGTGCCCATGAGTGCTCCTGACCAAAACAATTCTAAAGGAAGGGCCAGGAATGTAAATTAAATAAGCAAGCCCATCTCAGCATGTTCCTGCCAACATTTTCTGCTTTCCAGAAGCTGCAGTGCCCTGGTGCCCTGTCACCCATGGCACAGCAGTTGCCTTCTCCAGGCACAGCCTCCCCCCTCTCCTGGGAACACCTTGGTGTCCAAACCTGTTTGAGGGACCCCGGCCCCTTCCCTCAGCACCACTGAGGAATTTTCCTGACTCCACGCTTAGAGCAGAGGATGAAACAACACTTCAGTGGCACCGAGGGAGGGTTACCCAATTCCCTGGCAGAATTACCCACTTGAAAGGGCTGAAAGAGTCCCTGTCCCAGGAGGTGATGCTCCATACAGAGCCAGCTTCCCAAAGGGAGCAGCAGGCTGCATTAACCCTTTGGATGCCACAGGACTGTACCGTGCCCCCTGTGCAGGCAGGAAGAGCCAAGAGATTCCTGCAGCCAGATTATCCCTTGCCATAGTGCCCAGCAATTCCTCCAGCAGCTCTGACAGCTCCTTCCAACCGTCCTGGGGTAGGTTCCTGCATCCCAGGGGATGAGCTGAGCTCTCAGCTCCCTTGGGGAAGCCTGGAAGTGAGCCCTGGCTCAGGCACTGGGACAGGCTGCCTGGAGGAGTGATGGAATCCCCATCCCTGGAAGTGCTCAAAGGGAGGGGATGTGGCACTTGAGGGCCTGGTGGTGCTGGGCTGGCAGTTGGACTTCCCAGAATCAGGGAATGGTTTGGGGTGAAGGGATCTAAAAGATCTTCTTGTTCCAATCTCACCTGCCATGGGCAGGGACACCTTTCCCTATCCCAGGCTGCTCCAAGCCTTGTCCAGCCTGGCCTTGGACACTTCCAGGGATGGGGCAGCCACAGCTTGGTGACCAGAGAGATCTTTTCCAACCTTAATGAATCCATGTCATATCAAAAGTCCCAACTGTGCACATACAAATAAACCAGCTTTTATTTACCTGACAATTTTCTCAACTTTTCTAGGCTGTGAAACTGCAATTCTGTTCCCCATGCGCTCGAGGAAGATCTTTGGGAGTGTCCACCCGAGCTCTGGAATGACCCTGAGCTCCTTCACTGCCTGCATCTGGCTCAAGGTGACCGAGGCCTTGGACAAAACCATCATCTTCTCCTACGGAACCAAATTCAACCCCTATGAGATCCAGCTGTACCTGAGCCGGGACTCGGCCGTGCTCGCCGTGGGCAGTGCCCAGCACAAGTTGGCTGCCAGAAATGTGGTTACTCCTGGCAAGTGGCTCCACCTGTGTGGCACCTGGAGCTCAGAGAACGGATCTGCATCCCTGTGGGCACAGGGGCAGCTGGCAGCCAGTGCCTGGGACGTGGCTGGGGCTCACACCATCCCCGACGGGGGCATCCTGCAGCTGGGGCAGGAGAAGAACGGCTGCTGCGTGGGAGGGGGCTTTGATGAAGCTCTGGCTTTCTCAGGGAAGCTGACTGGCTTTAACCTGTGGGACAGAGTGCTCAGCCCTGCTGAGGTGACAGCTCAGAGCACAGGGGACACCTGTGGCACCCGGGGCAGTGTGGTGGGCTGGGGGGTCACGGAGGTGCTGCCCCATGGAGGAGCCCAGTACGTGTCCTAAAGCTGGGCTGTGCACAGGGCGTGGATTTCACAGAGCTGAGCAGCAGTGTCACAACCAGCAGAGCTGCAGGAGCCCCTGCCTCTGGAATTCCAAGGAACAGCAGCACTGCAAGGTCACAGAACTGTGGAGAAGGGATTGATCTCTGCCTGCTGTCCTGGCCAAACCCTGAAAACATCCCCACAGACCAAGGCACTGGAAAAGCTGCTCCTGGGGCCAGGCAGCTCTGTCTCTCCAGCAGGGTTTGCTGATGTATACAGGGAGGGTCACCACGGACATTCAGGAGCCACATGAAGCTCCTGACATCCCTGCTGAAGAAAAATCTGACCTGGCTCTGCAGAACAGAGCAGCTGTGGCTGCCCCTGGATCCCTGGAAGTGTCCCAAGCCAGGATGGACAGGGCTTGGAGCAGCCTGGGACAGTGGGAGCTGTCCCTGCCACGGCAGGGGTGGCACTGGACCTTTAAGGTCCATTCCAACCCAAACCATTCCAGGCTCCTCCAATCCTTGGGTTCTATAGTGTTAATGTGAATTTTACAGAGGAACCACCCAAGTCCAGAAATGTGCTGTCTATTAATCCTTGTTAGTCATGAGTAGACTCTAAGAAAGCTAGTTCCTTGTTTAAAGCATTATTTATGCCACAGATTGATATAAAAATAATATTCCCCATCATAATCTGATGTTACATTGGGAGGAAACGCAGCTGTATTATATTGTACATTGACTTTGTGATAATTTTATTGAAATTATTTTTGTAAAGTTGTTTTGTAAATAAAGATACTTTACTAGACTAAAACACTCTACTCTTCTCATAAACCAAAATTCTGAGTCGAGTCCCAGGTGGGACTTTTTTCTCATTTTGAACCATGCAGTTTTAGCTGCAGAGAGACCCTGTGCACAATCCTGGCTCTCTGGGGGCCCAGGTTTTAAGGTACCTTTGGACTTGTTTGCTGCCCTCGGGGGGTTTGTACAAGACAGAATTGCTGCTCAGTGCCAGTGACTCTCTTCTCTCTCAAATCCCAAACCCCCTCCAAGCCCAGGGCTGGATCCAGAGCACAGCAGCAGCTGCAGAGAGCCAAGGAGCTGCTGATGGTTTTCATGTGGGAAACAGCACAAGCAGAGAATGATGAATGCCCTGCTCGCTGGGTGTGTAACCATTTACAACAAGAACCATCACTTGCTACCTGTTGAAGCCTCTGAACAAGTCATCATGAGGAATGTCTTATTTAAAGCAATTCTTATTTCCCCTGGAAGCAGCCCATCCTTCTTCTCTATTCCCTTGTTTCTGTCTCTCATTCTTTACAGATATCCTAAGAACACACTTGGACAAATTTCTTTCTGCTACACTTCCTCCTGACCATGACAGATCCTTAGTGCCTGGATACAAAAGTAGTAAAAAAAGGTAAATTCCACTTTCCTGTGCCATTCGAGGGGGTTGTGCTTCATACCTAAAGTTACACTGCTCCAAAGTTTTGGCAGCACTGCTTATTTAAGGGAAAAAGAATTGCTCTGATTGCTGGAATTTCTCCTGTTCCCCTGCAATAAAAAGGTATCTACGTTATAAATGCTGGGCAGTAAACTTGACAAAAATCCCTCACTAAGTAATATCTACAAATAACCTTAGCTACAGTGCAATGAAATATTACCTCTGTTCATCTCTGGCAGCCAAACCCCAGATCCTGGGAGTTACAAAAACACTCGGGGTCCCAACACTGTGCAAGGGCAAAACCACTCTCAAATCCTGCCTCTGTTCAGTGCCCTCCATTAAATCAAAACAAATGGCCATGAAATACAGCAGGAAAAGGAAAATCCTCAGAAAGATCTCCAGAAATCCTTCCTGGCTGCTCCTCTCACTGCAGCTCATACTTAAAATAATAGCGTGTTTTTTTTTTTGGGGGGGGGGAATAATAGCAATGATAACGGGAATAAATCCGGGTGGGACCCCGGGGAATGGGAATAAATCCCGGTGGGACCCCAGGAATGGGAATAAATCCGGGTGGGACCCCCGGGAATGGGAATAAATCCGGGTGTGAACCCCGGGAACGGGAATAAATCCGGGTGGGACCCCCGGGAACGGGAATAAATCGGGGTGTGACCCCAGTGCTGATGGACGGTGTCAGCACAGAGCCCACGCTCGCTGGGGCACAGCACTCAAACCTTTTCTAAAGAGCTCTTTTTTAGCTAATGAGATAAGAACCTGGCTGAGCAGCCAAAGAGTTGCCCCAAGTAATGAAAAACTCCAGTTCCTCTCCAACATCTGCAGGCAAGAGGCCAAAGTTTGCTCAGGCTGGTGCCACGAGGCTGAGCCCCGTCTGTGCAGCCCCACAACACGGCTTTGTCTCCAAAATCTGCCTTGGAAATCCATCCCCAGCAGCTCTGCCTCCTGCTCCCTTCAGCAAACACTCCCAGCTCTCAGCCTGCTGCAAACCCAGCTTCTCGTGCCTCCAACGCTAATTATGTGCAGGGTAATTAAGTCACTACTCAAAAAAAACCAAATCATTTTGCCTGTTCTGAGTGGCCCCTTCCAGGCTGGAATTCCCAAACCTGATATCCACAGCAACATCTGCTGGTGGAAGAACATAAATACACAACTCAGCCGTGCTCGAAGCTTCCCTTGTGGGTGTGTGTGCTGCACTTTTCCCAAAATCCATGAATATATTCACTATTTCTTTCTGTTACTACCCCACAGTTACAAGTGGCAATGCATAATGTTAGCACATTAATAAGTCTTAACATAATAAAGTCACAAATTAATTTATAAACTAATAAATACATGATGCATACATTTAATCTGAGGGCTTAAAATCTTCATAACAACGTTCTTTTAATAATTAGTTATTGTTACTTACTGCTATTACCCCTACTCGAAGGATTTTACCACTGCAGTGGCACTGTATTGCAACAAACACTGTGAACTTTATTACTCCAATCCAACTGGAGTTCCTTTTATAGGGGAATGAATATTTTTGGCTTTTTAAACCACAAAAAAAAAAAAAAAAATGTAAAGAGATTAGCAACATTGTTCTATATAAAGCTAATAACGTAGACAAAATGAAAGAACCACTACAAAGCTTTTGTATCTTCCATCTGACTATTCCACCACAGAATGGGATTAATTTCATCCCCATTTCTCTTTTGGAGCCTTGCCAGTGACACTAAGAGGAAGGATAAGAGCTCCATGGCTGGTGCCTCGTATCAGGGCTGATAATTTGGAGTCCATTAGCAGGGAATATTAACGAGTACAGATGTATTTCCTGCCCTGTGGGTCAGCCAATCCATACCAAAACCTCCAGAGGTGCAGTAAATTCACATATTCCTTGAGCAAGTTTGTTATTAGAGTGTGATGAATACATTTGATCACATTTATAGATATTTCCATGGGTCTGCTTTATATGATTTGTTTAATGGTGGGATTGATCCTGGAGTCTTTCCCACCCCTAATGATTGATTGATTCTATTAGAGAATGGTTGTGTACATGCTTAGCACAGCCTAACTGATCTGGACACCTGGACTAAACCCAGACTCTGGGCTGGGCCTACCTTGAAGGACACTCCTGAGGATGGTTTCTGTGTGCTCAGCCAGCAGCTCTGCCTTGGCAATGGCAGCCAAGGACAGGTAACTGGACATGTTCCTGCACAGCTCCTTATTGCCCCTCTGCAGGAATTTCACTGCCACTGGCACAGCCAGGGCCATCACTGGAGGCCGGTTGTAATTCTGAAAAAAAAAAATAAAAATAAAAATTTATATCAAAGTCTTGTGCTGGGCAGAGTAGGGAAACCAAAGTCAGAGCAGCAAGGGAAAAAAAATAAAAAAGCAAAAAAATTGTCAAGAAAGGTCATGTTTTGGTAGCACCACTGAAGGCACTGAGTCAAAGAAAGAGCAAATACAGGAATTGAAAACTACTGCAGCAGGAAATGTTAAGACCAGCCCTATTTCTGTCTTCTGCTCCAGGAAGCAGAAGGGCACTGACAAAATACATGGTGGGTAAATAGAAATCAATATAAATAAAATCTATAAAGTATGAAGTGCACTAACTACATGTTAACATTCATAACAAGACATTTTGTGTTTGGTGCTCCCTGGGAAGACAGAGGCTCTATCCATCATCCCAAAACAGGAGACACCTTGGAGCAGCCACTCCCTGGACCTGCACTGGAAACTTGCTCACAGTCTAATAGCTCTAGTATTGATCATGAATTATCCTGTAATCATTAAGATTTCATTTTTTAATTTCAACTCACGGAATGCCAGAATGGTTTGGGTTAGAAAGGTCTTAAAGCCATGGGCAGGGACATCTTCCAGTGTCCCAGGGAGCTCCAAGCCCTGTCCAGCCTGGCCTTGGGCACTCCCAGGGATCCAGGGGCAGCCAGAGCTGCTCTGGGAACCTCCAGCCCATTGCAATGGAATTCCCACTGGAATTCCACTTCTCCTTCCCTGGGAACCTCCAGCCAATTCTCCTGAACACTGAGATTTTTCAGGAGTGCAAACTCCTCTTCCTAAAATGTCTCCAAGTTCCTGGAACCCCAGGTCCCTGGATGTACACTGGGGTTTTGAATCAAGGTCAGAAAAGGTTTTCTGCTATTATTTAGAGAGAAAAATCATGTGTACAAACCACCCACATCCATTGCCTGCTGAATTCCCACAGCAGCAGGACACGTTTGTGTGTGACTGAGGACCCACATTCCCCCTGGAGCCTCCTTAACCAGTGCTGTGCTCCCCTCTCCACTCAGTTCTGAGCAGCTCTTTGAAACTGGAGCACATCCCTGTTTCTGAAAATGATCCTGCAATGTGATTATGTCTAATTAGCAGCTGAAATCCCAGGCAACCCCTGGAACCCAGATGTTTCAGACAGAATGAAGGAAGGCAGAGGAATCTTTCTGGACTTGCATTCTGGAGCAGCTCGGAATAGAATAAATTTAGACTGAGAAACCTCAAATCTGTTATTCCACAGAGCTTGAGTAGCTCTGAGGATTTTTCTTTGGAACAGAAACTTGCCAAGCAGTGGACACTCCCTCCCAGAGACCCCTGAGAAAGAAGGGGCTGCAGCCACCCCTTGGTGTCAAGACAGAGAATTTTGGCAGCTGCCACATGACCAAAAGCTGCATCTTTAACGAGAAAAGCCCTTGAAATAAATGGAGTTTTCTGCAGCAGCACGTTTAAATCAACATAATGCCTCGTTATGTTTGGCTGAGACACCACAGAGCAGGAGCCAAATGCTGCTCCAAGTTATTGCTCTGCTACTCCACACAAAGAATGGGAAGATAAGGCTTGGCTCTCTGACTAGGATTTAAAAGATCTAAGAAAAATCCAAAAACAATTTTTTTTTCCCCTCCCACCCCTTACAATAAAGATAAAATCCTTAGTTAAGAAAAGGTTTGAATTGAGAGGGAAGGAGAAAGGCTTCATTTGTTCCACGATAAACATCAGGGCAGGAAGGCACACTTAGAAAATGGGGAGGTGACAATGAAGAGCAGATTTCAATAAAGTGATACAATGATGTTTGTAAACCTTGGGGACCTCCCTGCTGCTGATATCAACAGAGACCTGCCTGAGATCCAGCCCAGCTGGCAGATATTCATTATTGTTCCAACTGTCCCCACATCTGCTGGAAAACCTCCTTTTATACCTCTTTTTTTTTTTAATGCAAAGGAACTTGCCAATAAAAGCTCTGTTTCAGGGAGCAGCAAATTTACTTTTATAACTCACATCCCTGGCAGTGGACAGGGCTTGGAGCAGCCTGGGACAGTGGGAGGTGTCCCTGCCATGGCAGGGGTGGCACTGGGTGGGTTTGTCTTAGGTTGCAATGCAGGATGTGACAAAAAGTCTGGATTCTGTCACAATCTGTTAAAGCATCTGGGGCAGTGATCCTGATCTCTGGGGGGATATTCCCTGCTCATGTTCCAGCTGTTCACCCAGCTGTTGCAGTGTTCTTTATCCTTCCCACAGCCCATCCTCCCTCCAGGAGATCTCTCCTGTTAATGGCCATGGAGTCCCAGGGCAGGGCTGATCAAATTCCATCATCCCATTGGGTCCCACTAATTAACTGATAAAATTCCATCATCCCATTGGGTCCCACTAATTAACTGATAAAATTCCATCATCCCATTGGGTCCCACTAATTAACTGATCAAATTCCATCATCCCATTGGGAGATGCTCCAGCCAGGGCAGGAGCCGAGCATTTCCTACCCAGATCAAAGGGGAGATTTGGAACAGCAGAGCAGCCTTTTCCCACTGGATCCCAGAGGAAAACCAGAGCCTTGCACATCATCCCTGCAGCTTTGGAGGAAAACTGCACCTTGTGCAGGAGCCCTGCTCCAGCAGAACCACATCTGTCACTGCAGGAGGATGCAGCCACCATGGAATGGGACTGCACCAACCCTGACTGACTGACGGGGGCACCTTGGATTCTCCCTCTGCCCCTGCTCTGGGTTTGTTCTCTGCAATACTGCATTGCTATTGGCATTTTCCCAGTAAAGAACTGTTATTTCTATTCCTCTGTCTTTGCCTGGAGCCCTTAATTTCAAAACTATAATAATTTGGAGGGAAAGGGTTTACATTCTCCTGCCTTTCTTGGCACACACCCGTCTTTCAAACCAAGACAAGGCTTTAAGGTCCTTCCATCCCAAACCATTCCACGATTCTGAGTTACCTCAACAATTTCAAGAGAGGATAAACCACAACAGTGCAATTCCCCAAACTCTTCATTTTAAGCATAACCACTCACAAGCACCCAAAAAAGAGAGTTACAAAAGCATTTAAAAAAACCCAAAAACTGAATTGGCAACCAGAGCCCAGCGCTCCCGCTTTCAGCCCAGCTCTACCTGCAGGATGCAGCTCATGATGTCAGAGGCGATTTTGGCATGTGGAGCATCCTCATCTTTGCCAGAGGGTTTCAGGTTGTGCTCCAGACAGGACTCCCAGAGAGCCACCAGGGCCTTGCCGTGCTTCTCGATGGATGCAGTCTCCCTGATGGCCGTGGTGATGCGGGTGATGCAGATCTCCACCACTGCCTGGTCGTTGTCATTGGTCTGGTAGTCCTTGGGGCACAGCAAAACACAACGAGTTGGTTTGCCAGGACCTCACAAAATTCAGGTTTTGTAAGTTTAATTAAAGTCCAGAGTCCATTTCCCGCATCCATCTTTACAACACTGTGATAAAACTCTGGAATTTGTCATCTCACAGATCTTAAATCTCATTACTGGGAAGTTATGGACCCCTCTAATCTCATATCATCTTTAATATGCTTTAAATAACTACTTAATAAAAATTATTATAAAGATGAATTGGAAATATCTTTGAGGGAAAACAAGCTGGTGAGAACTGGATTTTGCCATTTTTAAATTTTGAATTTGTCATTTTTAAGCACATTTTAAAATATTATGCTTTGCCCTTCAAGTCTCTTCAGAAATCCAAATTGTTTGTATGCCCCCTTATTTATACAATATAATCTCATTAAAAAAAAAACAAAAAAAAAACATTATTAAGGACAACGTTTCACTCACTGCAGCTGAACTAATGATTCTGATCTGTTCAAGAGCTTCAGAGAGGCTTCCCTCGATCTCAGCATCCTCCAGGGAGAAGAGATCCCCTGCCCGGGACAGGTCCTTCTGTGCCAAAACCAGCCCGAAGAGATGATGCATGGCCCTGCTCAGCCACCCCCTGCAGGCACCATGGGCACAGAGAGCTCAGCTGGGGACACAACGGGGACAGTGCTGGCCAGGAGTGATCAGCTTCACATGAAGGCTAAACCTGGGCTGTATTTCAAGGCTTCCCTGGCTCCAATCTAAATGAAAATAAAAAGAAAAGAGGGAATATCAGCAAATGCATTGGTTTTTAAATGTGTGAAAATATCAGACAAGACCCCCTAAGCCAGGGACATCTCTAAGCACATTCATGAACTGGGTGAATTTTTTACCTTCAAACACTAAGTAGCTTAAAATTAGATTAAAAAATACTAATTTTCAGTAATTACTCAACCCAAGGCTTTTTTCCTTTCTGTGCATGTTACCTGAGCAGTCTGGTGTCTAGACCAGCTGCTGAGGATTCCAAACCCCTTTCCTTTTTCTTTCCCTGGTCAGGAGCAGAGCTTGAGGAGGAGGAGGAAGGTGAAGCCTCATCCTTTGTTTTCTGGGTTGTTGTGTCTTGACTCCAGAAAAACATCATTAGCAAGATTGGGAAGATAATGAGTTTTGTTTCGAAAAAGATCGCCACTTTGGTTGCCAAAATGATCTCCAGGGTCTTTTAAACTCCTGTAAAACAAAGCCTTGGCTGAGGTGAAAGTCAGCTCTTCTCCTTGGCTGAGGAATGGAGCAGAGGCAGAGCCAGGCTCACATTTTGGGAAGTGCCCCGTACTTGAGTCCTAAAACTCTGCTTAGGTCCCACATGGATTCACTTTGGGTGTCAGCTCCTCTGGATTCCTCTCTTGAGTTGACAAAGACACAAGATATATCACTTATAATTATGGAGTACCCTTGATCTCTATTTTATTCTCTTTTTTCAGAGAAAAAAAAAAAGTAAAATATAATCACAGAATTACAGAACTTTAAAGAGTTGGGAGGGACCTAAAGCCCATCCAGTCCAATCCCCCTGCTGTGGGCAGGGCCACCTCCCACTAGCCCAGGTTGCCCAAGGTCTTACCCAACCTAACCTTGGGCACTGCCAGGGTTGGGGCACCCACAGAAGGGACAAAACACTGAGAACCTTCTGGAAGCAACTCCCAGCTTGAAATAAAAATCTCTATTTTAATAGGCAGCACAGTGCACTTGCTAATGCCACAAGGCAGGGCTGTTTTAATTTCCCCACCTCCATCAATACCATTCCACAGCACTCCCAATCTCATCAAGCAGAAGCAGAAAGGAGCTGAGATGGCAAATCCCGAGGCACAAATCACAAACCTGAGCCACAGGGATGGGTGGGAGCTCAGATACTCTCACCCTGCTCACACTCAGCCATTCCCAAAATCCAAAAAATAAAAGTTCAGAAAGCTGCAGACACAAACAGATTTTTTTTTTACCTGCTCGGGATGTCCCCAGGCCATCCTCAGGGATGGGGCCAGGTGTTCTGGGGACACCAGAGCCCTTTTCCTGCTCTCCCCCCGGGCAGCATCCAGGGCAGGGTGGCAGGCAGGGATCCCAGAGCTGTTAATTGCGGTGAATTAACGGGGAAGGCATCCCAGGAATGCAGAATAAATCAGCCTAAAAGTTACCCATGGCTCTGTCAGGTGACTGAAGGAACCAAAGGCAGGGAAGCCTTATCTCTGAATGAGCTGCTCTGTTTCCAGGGCAAAATACAAAGCCTGCTCCACTTGAGGGCAGTTGTTTTTAATAGAGGAAACAGAAGTCTCTGTGTTAGTGGAAAAGCTATCCTTCCCTGGCAAGGAGGGCAAACAGCCCTCAGTAAGCTCCCACTGCTTGAAAGAAAGAGAACAAGTGAACAGCCTTGCTGGAGAGGAGATTTCCCGGCCAAAGGAATAAATGTTGTGGTTCTGCAGCCTTTACACGAGCACAAAAGAGGGTCTGAGGTTTGCTCTGGCTTTTAACACGAGCCTCAGGAGCAGCACAACAAAATGTGCCCACACGGTGCAGAAAAGTGCTCCAGGAAGGAGGGTCCATGGAGCCCTCCCTGTGATCAGCTGCTCTGAAACACAGCAGCCCCTCCTGCACGAGCTGGCCTCCATCCTCCTCCTCCTGAGGCCCTTCCAGCTCAGGATATTCCCTGATCCTTGGCAACATCATTGGCCTTGTGCAAATGATCCTCCCCTGGGTAACACAAGAATTTCTCAGAGAGGTGCTGAGCTCTTCCTGAACAGAGAATTTTATCTGAGTTTTATAGACAATACTCAAGATAATGCAGAAAAACATTTCTTTATTGTGAGCTCTTGGAAATGGAATTATAGCAAATCCTCTTAATGCTTACTCTGTGTAACAGTGCTGGAAATACTTTCCTTGCATCAGCATTAAAGACAATTGTTCCTTAAGCATTTCCTTGCCCACTACAAGATTTGCTATTAATAGGCAGCAGGCACTGGGCAAGAGGGAAAACAAATCACGTGTCTTATAAAATGTCATTTTTAAATGGTCTTTTTTTAAAGGGTCAAGCTGGGCAATGAAATTGCTTCAGAGTGTAATTCCTGAGGTGTCTCATCACCCTGAATCTACATCAGCTTGACTCCACACCACCCATCAGAATTTTCTCATTGCTGTATTTGTGTTCCGTGCACAGAAGGAATGGAAAAGGCAAAGGGTTTGGCCAAAGTCTGTCCATCCTGCCTGGATCCCCCTGGTGCTGCATCAGAGGGGATTCACAGCAGGAATTTGCACTTTTCCAAGGCCAGAACGTGGGGAACAAAGCAGCAACTCCAGAGCTTGGAACAAACTTCCAAGTCATCATTATGCAGGAAAAACCCCTCAGAATACAACACAAACCACTTGCACTGGTTCTGGTGCAGTCCCACATCAGTTCCCAGGTTTGATCTGATTTTCAACACCTCCTTTTCCCTTTTCATGCCAAGCTGAAAGAGCCACCCTTTCCCTGGGACCTTGAAGCTGCTCCCTCCAAGGTGAATCTCTCCACTTGCTGCAGGCACAGCATTCTTACCAAAGCTCCTTATCACAAGCAATCAGAATAAAAGCCAGCCTGACAGGTTTCAGGGCTTGAAGCTACTGAATTGGTCTGTTTGCAAAATAATTCCCCCAATAATAGAAGATTAACAATAAAAATTCCATGTAAAAGGGCAGTTGGACCTACAGGCATCCAAAAGCCATTTGAACTTGAGCTGAAAGGCTGAGCCTTACAGTTTATCAGGAGCTCAGCTTCTGCAGAATGACATTAGAAGGACAGGAAAAAAAAGTCTCTTTTAAACCAAAGAGGAAGGGAGAAGAGAAAGTTTTTTATATTTACAGTGAAGGAAATTCTACAAGAAAATAATTTCCTTAACTTCCAAAAGACTTGCAATGTAAATCCAGCTGCTTGATTTCCTGGGTGTTATCCCAGGAAACAGAAACACAACCTTCAGACAATTGTGCAATGATTTTTATATCTAGTTCTGCTCTACACAACATCAGCAGGACAGTCTTCACTCACTGTAAGGAATTTTTGGGAACTCAGGCCTCTGGAGTTCGTGTTAAGTGAATCTTTACAGGATTTTCTGGTTTCTCCCTTGCTGGAGCTGCAGTGAGGACAGGGATGCTCCCAACCCAGCCCAGGCAGGATTCCCAAGGAAATCCAATTAATGACCAGTCCCCACCCTCTGTGACCCCAGTTTGCCACGGGCACCACACCACGGATCTCCCCAGATGCTGCAGCACAACTCCCACGTGGAATTTCTTATTCCCCATGAAAGGCTGAGCCACCACAGGTGCCACAGCTCTTTGCTAAACACAAGGCCGTGCTCATTTTCCAAAAATCTCCAAAAATCTAAAAGGTATAGAATGAGCATCTGGTACAAAACTGTCATTTAAGGTGTCCAGTAAATTCCATGGGAGAGGAAAGTGAATTTCCTGGAGATGGAGAGGGTGGTGTTAGAGAACTGGGAGCTGTTTTATCGTGGTCACCTTGGGCACAACACAGCCCAGAGCTTTGAGTGACCTGAAAAAGGAACCCAAAAATCCCTTTCCTTACCTCCCACCACGCTGCCATGCTTAACTCATGGATGGGCTTTGGATGCCTTGCATGAAAGGCACTGCAGGAAAACAGAAGGGAAATAACGTTAGTGACTCTTTGTCTTTCCAGACTGTAAAATTCCCTCCAGGAATGATTGGTTTGCACCAAACAGGGTTTAATGCTCAGGACCTGAGCCCTTCAAGGCCAGGAGAGCAGCTCTGTGTTACTCACACATGCATGGAGTGAACAGAGCAGCTTTGGATTTCCATGCTCTGGGGATAAATGTTTCTAACAACTGCACATTTACTTTTAAGTTTCCTTTTCCACGAATAGCAGGAAGATCAGAATCATCTCCAAAGAAAAAATTGAATTTTAGGTAGAATTCCCTTCTGTTGAAATTCTTCTTCCCCATCTTGCAAGAAAAAATTTTGTGCAATTTCTGTTTCAAAGAGTTACAGAAGTTTGTAATATTGCCAAGACTGCTGGATGCTTCCTTCCCCCCCTGCACTGACCCAGGGAGAAAAGATACATTTCCCAAGAACATCCACACATGCAATTCATGGACAGAATATTACAAGATATTTCAGAGAACCTTTCCCCTCTGTGTTGCACTAATCAAAATTTATTTTATTTTCATGCTTGGAAAGCATTTGCCCCCTAAAACAGAGCATTCTTTCAAAACTTGGAAATAAAGTTCTCACATTTTTCAGTGAAAGAAAAGGATTAAAGATTATATTGAGAGAGCATCATTTTCACACAGGGTGAATAGACTACAGCAGTTCCCATGGGATCAGCTGCATATATTTAAAATCTTCCCACAAGACAACCATTGTTTCCTGTGAGCCTCTCTCTTTTTTTTTTCTGTCAGGACAGGTTTCCACACTTCACATCCCTTGAAATCCCATGGATGCTGAACTGGACCAGATGAAATCATAAAATATGAAATCTATTAATTAATTTTAATCCCTAAAATTAATTTTAGAGGTTAAAACTGGTTTTTACTAATGGAACACCTCTCTGCAGTGCTGGGAGTTGATTTGCTCTCAGCATCCAGCTCTTGGACACCAGGCACCTGTGTCCCTATGGAGGACAATCAGGAATTCCAGAGCCTTTCAAGAGATCTCTCCTACCAGAATTCCAGGGCTGTGCCACCACTCACAGCCTGGAGGCAGTTCAGGATCCTTCCAGATGTGAGAATATTCTCTCCTGTGATGAGCTGGTTTCATCAGCAGCTTTATGGGTCAGAATCTGCCCGAACTGAACCAGATCTCACCAAGCTCCAAGGCAATTTTGGCTGCACAGCTCGTGCAGAAACCACTGCTGCAGAGGGGTAAGAATGTGCTTAGGAACTTGCCAACTTCTACTGCTGCAAACAGACAACTTGATCAATTTTTTATATAAATAAATTACTTGATAATCTGAGTGCTGTCAAGATTGAAAATCAGAGGAAACTATCTGTAAGAAATCATATTTGGCTGCTGGTTCAGCACACACTGATGCTTTATGTAACACTTCATAAGACTTTGCATTTTTAACATCAGTAAGGCAGATTTGTGAGAATTCCATGTTTAAATGTCTCTATTAAAATATCAGGGTAAACTAAACAACACTACTAAAATGGAATAAAATGCTTCATAACAAGCACTAATCACTGTCACAATGATGCTGTCTTTTAAAAGCTGCTCATTTTCAAGGGTTGCTTAACGAGCTTTTAGATTTGTCACTTGTTTTCAAGACCACAGTGATGTTACAGAAAAAGAATTTGGTTTGAAATTTTACAAAGGGAATAATGTGCATTTCTGTTCTAAACAGAGTGAAGGAAGAAATGGGGCAGAGCATGAGGGACTACAGGGTCAGAATACAGGGACCCTGTCATGAAAAATGCCACTCTGGCAGGGAAAACTGGACTAGAGCAGTAAATAAATGCAAAAGTCATTGAACCTCAAAGTCTCCTGAAGCAGCAGCAGACAAGCACTGACTGTCCTGAAGGTCCTCCCAGGTACCTGGCACTCCACCCCAGTGTCCCTCCAGCTGGTGATTTAGTAGGACCAGCAGTGTGCCAGGGTTCCCCCAAAGCAAGGCTTTAATTCTGGAGCCCAGGGACAAAGTTCCCCTGAGCACGGTGAGGGGAAGGAGGCAGCTGAGCCCCAGGAGATCCGGGGGTGCTGCAGGTTCTTGTCCTACACACAGACACTGCTTCTTCCTTCCCTGACACCTCCAAATCCCTGCACTTCCCACAGGCATCGCTGTAAAACATTCCTACATCTCCTGCAGTCAGAGGAGCCCAGAACAGCCACGCTGTTAACGACCACACTCCCTCCAAAACCTCCTCCATTATTTAACACTCAGCCCTGCTCCTCAACTCCCCTCCTCACGGTAATTTATTCATTATTCCAACTGTTACATGAACACATATTTAAGTTATTCATACCTCTCAGAAGCGAGACCTCGGAAAAAACATGAATAATTGATGGCAAATTGGCTCTCTTCAGAGAAATTGGGATGGGCTCCATCCCAGCTGCCAGTGCCCCTTCCATCCCCCTGGCTCTGGTATGTGAGCCAGGCTGCTGCCGGGTGCTCAGCCCTGTCAACCCGAGCGTTCAGTCTATTCTGTTACCCTGGAGTTGTCATGTGGAATCAAGCAAACAGATCTTCTCTCTGCCTCTCTGCCCCAACCCCGGTGCTGGAAAACACATCAGGAATAATTCCTCACCCAGCTTAACTCGGGCAGCAGCTCGAGTGAAAGTGCTCCCAGCTCGATATGGAATTTGAATTAGTTAAAAGGATTTATCAACAGCCAGTGGTTACACTCAGTTAATTAATAACCCGCTTAAGAGTAACAAGGAAATTGCAGAAGTTAATATTACTTATGGGGCCTCTTCTCGAAGGCTGGAGCCTGTCAGTGCCTCTGGAGGAACTCCAGCCAAAGGAAAAGTCAGGGGAGAGCAGGGCACTGAGGAGATGCAGCCTTTCAGCTGCCACCGGTGGCATCCCAGCAGCTCCTGAAGCCCAGCCAGCCCTTCCAAAGGGACCTGCCCAGGTGGGACCCGTGCCCAGGACCTACCTGAGCACCTCCAGAGCTTGGCAGCTGTCACAGGAATGATCTCCAAGGCATTCCAGAGGCATTCCACACACACCTGAGCCTTCCCCAGAGAGCGTGTCCTTACTTTTCCCCTTAACTTCCCTCTGACAAATCAACTCCAGATTCCCACCAAGTCAAGCTTAACTAAAACCGACCCCATGGATCTGAGCCTGGCTGTGTCCTCCTCTCCTGGGAGAGCACAGGAGCAAGCCCCCACTGGGAGTGTCCCAGCAAGGACATTTTTCTAATAACAGCCAAAGAAATATCAAAGGAACCAACTGGGAACAGCCAAGTGTAAGGTCAAGCACCCTTGGGCAGCTGCTGGGAGAAAGGAAAGTCTGTTTGCCCAAAGATAATGAGGAGAAACGTTTGTACAACTCTCGTTAGGGTGTTTGTAATACTGAAGGAGTTTATAAATTACAGTTTTAAAAAAAATCTGCTCCCTAGAATCCACATTCAGTCACACAGGTCCTCAGTTTTGATGGCAGTTCCTCCTAATGGCTTTTTTTGCTCCTGTTCATTGCACCACAGCCTGGGCAATCAAATACAAAATTAATGGGGGGTGAACACATTCTTTTAACGATGTTAAAGTTGTTGTTCTTTAAGGGAAATCCAATTGTGTGTTTCCTACATCTTCCTTTTAGCTCAGGAATGACAGGAACACTGCAGGCTTCTCTCCCATTTCTATGAGACTGTTAAAAAGCTTGTGAGATGATGGCAGGACAGAAATATTCTCACTCTGAAATTCATTTTCTAAACAAGAGATTTTAATATAATAAATTTCAAAGGGCAGGGTGGTCTGACTAGGAGAGCACAGACAGGGGGTTGGATTTTATTTCTGCATCTCATAACGACTTTATCCATTGTACAGCAGGAATTCAGAGCTTCCTTTGCTCACCACGAACCCCATTTTAATTTCTAATAGCAACCAAAAAATCACCCAGAGATTGTGGATTCCCCATCCCTGGAAGTGTCCAAGGCTGGACTGGGCTGGGAGCAACCAGGGATGGTGGAAGGTGCTCATGGCAGGGGTGGAACAAGATGAGCTTTAAAGTCTTCGCTGTAATAATAAGACAAACCAAGATATTGTGGTAATAAAGCAAAAAGGTTCACACACATCTTTCCTCAGCTGAAAAAAGAGAATTTACTTTATGTAGGTTTTTCCCCCATCTTAGAAAAAAATAAATTTGTTTTAACTTTTATCATAACAGCTACAATGAATGACGCCCTTTTTCAGCAAAGCCCTGAAAATATTTATTTTGTTAGACTCTTAAAAACAAACATCTTGTTAGGGAAGAGACAGGCTATTGTTCTCCCTCTGACTAATTGGGGAAAAGCAACAGAATATTCCATATTAATTACATTTCACCAAAATGACTCATGTTATCTTCAACCCAGACAAAGTGTTTTAATTTTAATAACGACAATGCCGACAGCTACAATACTGTTCTTGCAGAAGTTTGCTTGTAAATAATTAACATTTGTTGTATAATGGCAGAGGGGGGGTTGATAGCTCTATTAATTTTACAGTCAGGCTGAAATCTCTTTAATTTCAGGTAAGAACCCACTCCCCTCCCAACATAAAAGGCTAATGGCAAAAATCAGGTTTATGTCCCTGCAGCCTGTCCCAATGCCAAAATTCTGCTGTATGCCAGGAATCAGCCATGGAAAATCAAGGAGAATTGTGCAGGACTCACAGATCACACCTCCAGTGGGTTTCAGTTTGGCTAATAATTGTCTGGGTTTGAGCTGAAATGTGGGATGGGATAAATGAGTTTCAAATCCTGCTCTGTTCTGGCGTGGCCTGGGCAGGGCACCACTTATTAATGGCCTCTAAATATGTGCACTCCAAGGCTGGCCAAACCATGAATGTTCTCCTAATCCACTCATATTCTTAAAATCAGACAACATTCCCCTGATTCTGATGGAATCAGCCAGGACACAAACGCCTTGAGGACCACGTAAAGGTTTCCCTTGTTTCCATACAAAGCCTTGCTTTGTACACACTGGTACACAGTTACCGTGTACCAGCCACAGTCACAGCCCCTGCTGGAAATTAAAAGAGGTTTTCCCTGAATAAAACTCTGAGATTATGGCCCAGGTCTTGGAGGAGCCAAACCCTGCCCAGCTGTATGGGTTTGCAGGTGGGTATTGGCTGTGCAATGCTCAGAGCTCATTAACAGCTGCCCTGCTCCAAAGGCTCATTTGCATCACAAACCCAACATCTGCTGCGCCGCCGTGGCGATAAAGTTTATCGCCAATAGGGAAACTTCGCGTACTCAATTCTTTACAACCGCTGATTCAGAGAGGTCTCCAAAATACTCACAAGCAACAAAAAAAATTCACTTCAGCCTCCTCTTGGACAAATTCAAACACACCCAGCGTCGTTTTTACATCCCCACACACATTCACATCTCAGGTAACATTTTAATTTCACCTGCATTATTTCCCCACTGAAGGCATATTTTATTACCTCAGACATCTCCGTCCACGGACAGGGCTTCCTTAATTGAGCTGCATAGTTTATGAAGTGCGCTAATTGAGCTGCATAACTGCGCTGCTGCCGGGGTTCCAGACCCTGAACCCGACCCAACATCGAGCGCTGGGTCGGTGCCAGCGGAGCTGCAGCTCTGCAAGTTAAGGAGCCCTTTAACAGCTCCGCACTCCTGACATCCCTGCAGGTTTGAGCAGTACCCCTAAGGGACATTGTGAAGGCTGGCACAATTTATTTAAGGAGAGCCGTGAAATGAAGGAAACTGCTGCTGCTTCCAGCCCAAGGAATCTGGGCTTTGTCCCTGAGAGCAGCAGTGAGGAAAACTCACCCAGGAAAGCAAAAGCGGCTATTCCCACACACAAAAACCCCGTGTGACTCCAAGGACTGCTCCGAGCATGCTGCCAGGTCCTGGGTAAGAGCCAGGAGCCTTTAGCAGGGTCCTGGAAGCAGGAAGGAGGAGATATCGATAGGTGACCGGGAGGACCTGCCCGTCCCAGCTGCCCGAGTCTTTAAGAGCGCAGCAATCAGGGCAGAGACGCCGGGGCTGGTTCCGCACAGCACCCAGCTGTTCCTCACCCTCATTAAGTCTACAGGCTAACAGGGGTCATTAATATTAATCACCCAGCCTCTGAAGCTGCTAATGAAACCGGCTAATCCATAGCAATGAAAATTAACCCAGGGATTTGTGCTGAGTTACACGATAGAGGAGCAATACCTGCTCACACCTTACCTGTGCACAGCTTCTCCTCCTGGCTATGGAGAGATGCCTCAGTAAGGCACCAAAACCCCTAAAATATCTGCTGAATAAGCTTTCCATAATTGACGCTGCACCTCAGAGGAGCACAAGGCTTTGAAAGGGGAGCACGCTTCCACCAGCACCTCATTTCACAAAGGCAGCAGAGCTGAACAGCAGCAGTTACCTGGGGACTTAAGAAAACCAAGCAGGGGAAAACAGAAGAGAGGCAGCAACTCACAGGAAACGTTATTTAAATTAATTAATACCAGCACTGATGTGGAAGTGGTTTGGCAAGCAAAGTTTTGTTTGCTAGATTTGTAGAATTCTTTGTACAAATAAGCATGGAACTGCAGAAGGTTGGATTGGAAAATCCTGGAGCTTACCAAACCTGTTGAGGCAAGAGCTGTCAGGTCTAGGCTCACCTGGTGTTTGTCCTGGTGTTGCTTCCCTAAGCAAAGCTTTTCAACACTCCACAATTAGGAGATTACTCATTAGCCAGAGATTTCCCCTACTCCATTAGGAACTGAGCACACCAGATCACTGGTTTGTCCTGGTGTCTGAATTAATGATTCTTTTTGCTCTCAAATATCTTCTTTTAAAGGAAACATCTCTTTATTTTCATCTCTTTCTCGCTCTGCTCATGTTGTCCTGTCCTGTTCTTGAGCAATCCTCACTAAGTTTTCATTTCCTCAGTTTCTCTGTGTTTTGGGGGTTTTGTGGTTTTTTTATGGGGTGGTTGTTTTGGGGTTTTTTGGGTGGTATCACTGTATCTGTTGTGTTTTTCCTCCAACATCCTCCCTAACCTGAGAACCTCCTGCTCCAGAAACCAGCTCCCTGAATTTTCAACGCATTTTGCAGAGAAACCATTTTCCTCTCATAACTTCAAAATGTAAACCAATAGTTCCTGAGAAATAAAACAAGATCTGATCCTTTGTGTCCAAAATGCGGTTCCTGGCTTTTCCCCAGCAGGTCTGAATTTATCAAATCCTGAGGTGTACACATTGCATTAAAACCAAGTAATAGAAAATTCAGTGTTCACCTTTCAAGTCCAACTCGGTAGGAAACCGATTCAATTTTGCTGTCAATTACGTTAGGGAGAAATAGGAGAAAATAGAAAAAAAAAATCCGATTAATGCATTCTGAGATAAATGGTATTTCAGATAAGTTTAATCTTACTTTTGAGAGGTGCAAACTCATCACGTGCATCTCCATTGGATGAGCCTGGAAGGCACAACACCAAAACAGTTTTTCACCCTCATCTAACTGAATTAGGGTTTCCTTTTTTTTCCCTCAGCAGGACTCACAGGAGGACGAGGATTTCAGCTGGGGCCTGAAATTCCATATCCAGTTTAACTGACTTCAACCATAAAGGCAATTTTCTCCTAATCAGAAGTTCCATTGGCCCTTTGGTCTCCTCTGTCAGGCTGTAAATAGCTGCTCCCCTCTCTCCTGGGGGGGACAAGGATTAAAGGAAGACAACATGGAAAAGAGATTGAAACTCACAGGAGCTGGGGGTGGAGACCATGAACTTTTAGAGATGTTTTCAGGAGGTTCCAGATCTCAGCTCAGCAGATTTTTCAGCTTAACTTTAACCATGTGAGTAACAGTCTCACCTTTTTAAGGATTCCATGTCCCATCTCTTAGAGTGGGGTTGGAAGGTGACTCCAGTGACCATCAAGTCCAGCCCCAGGGCCACCTCCAGCTGGATTTTGAACCATTTTCATGGCTCTCCCCTGGATTCAGTGCATCCCTGTTCTTCTTGTACTGAGAAGTTTGTTTTTGAGAAGTGAAGTGCATTTATTACCTCTCAGCCACAGAAAAAAACCCCTCCTGAATGTCTTCAAATCCCTAACATTATTTCACCTGTAAAATGATAAAATGATAAAATCTGACAGTGCCTTCACCCACCCTATATTTTGCTCCCAGAAGGGGTTAATGTCACACATATACACACACCAAGGATTTTTATATTTTCACAGCAAGGCAACAAAGAAATTCACTTAATGACAAGTTCTTGGACTGATGCATTATTCATTTGGTTATGTGACAGCAGAACAAAATTGTAGCCATAAATATATAATGTTACACACCACTTTTAATGTCGTTTACATTTATGGAGTAATCGGCTGTCTCCCACATTATCCCCTCTTTAGTCACTTCTTTTTTAAGGGAGTGTCATGAAATGCAGCTTGTGACATCAAAGATGTGTTTATTCAGGAACAGGGACAGCAAAAGGCCTGGATAAAGCCAGGAATCTCAGTCTCTCTTTCTGAAAACTTCTTTTAGTCTCTGGAAGGATTTTTGAGGTATCTTTATGCCGTTTTCCCACATACAAATTGCTTTAGAGCTCCTTTCTTCCTATGATTGACACGAGTTTTTAAATATTCAGGAGCAAAAGGAGACAAGGTGAGAAAGAGGACCTGTGACAAGGCTACAGCACAGATCCAAAGGAAACAGGGATGGATTCAGGCTGGCAGGGCAATGTCCTTGCATGAAGGGTCCATCCAGGAGCTCCCCTCCTGCAACCACAGGATCCCGGAGTGCTTGGGATGGAGGGGACACCTTCCACTCCAGCCTGGTCTTCCTTCCTATTCCTTCCACGAGCCTGGCTCTAGAATTGTTACAAATCCTCCTGCTCTTGCCCATCCCCAACAGAGGAGTGGCATGGACAAAACAGGGAATTTCACCGTGCCAGACAAAAGCAGCTCAACTGCCAAAACCAGTGAATCATTGCCTGAGCAGCAATTAAACTAGAACAATGCAGATACCCAGAGCCTGCCTTTAATCATTCCCCCAGCCCTCTGTTAATTAGCTAGGCTGCAGCAACCACTGACATGATGAGCCTGTATGAGAATAAAAAGTAAAACTGTATTAAAAATTCAGTAAATTATACAACACTCTTCCCTATCAAAATATTCTGAAATATTCATGTCCGGATTTCCAGGACCTAAAGGGGGTTGCAAAGAGGCTGGAGGGGCCTGGAGTGATAGGACAAGGGGGAATGGCCTTGAGCAGGAGGGCAGGGTTAGATGGGATATTAGGGAAAAATCCTTCCCTGGGAGGGTGGGGAGGGGCTGGGCTGGAATTCCCAGATTTGCTGTGGCTGCCCCTGGATCCCTGGCAGTGCCCAAGGCCAGGCTGGACATTGGGGTTTGGAGCCCCTGGGGCAGTGGGAGCTGTCCCTGCCATGGGAACAGGATGGGATTTAAGGTTCCCTCCAAGCCAAACCAGTCTGGGATTCTGCAATCTCACACATGAACAGGAGGGGTTTGAGCACTCACTGTCGAGCCTCTTGCCAAGTGGAATTCCAGTTTCTTTTCCTTTGACACAGGGAACAGAACTGACTTCCCAGACTGCTGAACACTCACTGGGAATGAAAATTCCTCTCCTTACTGGGGCTTCAGGAAATGCTCCACAAAACACCCTCAAAACCCTTTGTAGCACCTCCATCCACATTTGTCAGAAAGAGAAAACGTGATTCAAAAAGACACTTTGCTCTCCAAAGAGAGATTTATATATAAATAGAAGTAAAATTCATTTATCCAAAGTGTCAATTCCCACTATTCAAAACAACTATTTCAAACTGATAAAAATTCAAATTTCATATGAAATCAAACCTACATAGCAATTAAATTAGTATTCAGAACTTTCAAGCTTGTTAAAAGTTCAAATTCTTGCAGCTTAGGAAACTCTTCTCAAGATCCTAAATATCTGCAGCAGGGAATTTTAAACAGGAAAATAAAGACAAGAGAAGCTGTGGCTGTCCCTGGATCCCTGGCAGTGCCCAAGGCCAGGTTGGAGCAGCCTGGGACAGTGGGAGGTGTCCCTGCCATGGCAGGATGAGCTTTAAGATCCTTCTAACTAACTTCTAAACCATTCTATTTCTAAAATGACAAAGACCCCTAAAAAAAAGATCCTAATATTGTAATTTAGAATTATTTCTACTGCGCTCTGTATTGATCAGATTAAATGTATTTAAGCGAGCAGGAGGAGGGTGCTGGTGCCGCTCCGGGAAGGTCTCATGGCGTTTCCCGCAGTTCAGGGGGTGATCCCGCCCCTCTGCCCAGCTCTGCAGGGCACATTTGGGAGCAGACGGACGCTGTGAGCCCTTCCAGCCTTGCCCAGGCGGGGGTTGAAGGATGAAATCCTGGCGTCCATCACCTCGCGGGGTGCCCGGGCCATGAAGGGCCCGTGGCCACCCGGCCCCGGCGGCTCCCGGCCCTCAGGGTGGGCTGAGCCCGCAGCGGCGCCCGCCCGCCGCCAGGGGGCGCCCCGCGCCCGCGCTCTGAGGGGACGGCGGCGGGCGGGAACGGCAGGGCCAGGCCGGGGCTGTGGGGATGGGGCAGCTCCGCTCATCCCCGTTATCCCGGCTATCCCCGTTATCCCTGTTATCCCGGCTATCCCGGCTATCCCAGTTATCCCGGTTATCCCGGTGCTCCATTCCTCCCTCTCCACCCGCAGGGTGTCCCTCGAGGCCAGCCCGCCGGCTGCCGCAGCCCAGCAGATCCCTCCGTGCCCTCCCTCGGTGCCCCAGTCCGTGTGTCCCGCTCCCGGTGCCCGGGGCCGCTCCCGGGGCCGTTCCCCGTTGTTATTCCCGTGTCCTGCCTCTCCCCGTGGATCCCCCGAGGGAAAAGGGGAATGGCAGCCCCCGGGATCTCAGTTCCCGGGATGGGATGCTGGGCTCTCCAGACAGGCGCTTCCTTCTGCTCTGTTGTTCGGTTTATTATTGTTAATAAAACCATCAATTCCTAGATGACAGAATCAAATAACCCGGATTGGTTTGGGCTGGAAGGGATCGTAAAGCTCATCCGGGCACGCCTTCCACTATTCCAGGTTAAGATAAACTGGGATTGTTCTCTGGGAACTGGCCTTGCTTTCCAGGTGAGATCTGGCCAAGCAGAATTCCCAACCAGGAGAAAGCATTTAAAGCATTTAAAGCATTTAAAACGCTTTCAGAGAACAGTTTAAGCCAAAATCCAGTGACCAGGTTAACACTGGGACATGCTTGCAGAAGCCCAGGTTACTCCACAGCCCAGCTCCACCTTTTCCTCCCCCAGCAGGAATTAAATGATGAACACGGTAAAACTGAACCCTTTTTGGGCTTTGAGCTGTTCTTAAGTGCAGTTTAAAGACCTTGCACACCAGCCAAACACACCTCTGACATCCTCATACATCACTTGCAGCCCTGGTTATTTGACATCCAGAGCACAGGGATGCTCACAGCAGCTGGAGAGGCACAGGAGCTGTGGTAAATCTCCCAAATCCCAGGGAAAAAATAAACTGCATTTCCTTGTCTGCTCATCCTAAGCACGTGGATTTCACTTCTAAAGCAGTGCCTGTTTCTGTTTACTCCCTCCAGAGTAAAATATGAAAATTGGATAAAGTGTCCAAACAAGAGGCTCATGATGTTGATTCCCTATTCCTAAATTCCTTGGACCACGACAGTGTGGTTTGTAGCTGGACAAGCTCTAACCCTGGGAGAAGGGGATGATGCCAAAGGCCCAAGATCACACCTTCACTGGAAATTTTCCATGTGCAAGTAACCAGTATTTGAGCAGCAATCTAAGAAAGAATATGAGGTTACAGGCAAAGAGTTGTTATAGGAACATAAACCATTTTTTAATAGAATTTTATAATTTGGGGGTTGGAACTGGATGATCTTTAAGGTCCAGCACAAACCATTCTATGCTTTTCTCATCACTGACAATTTTAATACTACAGGAAGCAAAGAAATGTTTTGGCAGTCTCCTTATCATCTTTTTATATGGAATTCCTGGGTTTGCTTTTCCTGGGACAGGACATTTTGCCAGGGATTTAAGAAAAGTAGCAAATTTTGTAATACTAAAATTATAGTCTCAATAATAACAACCCCCCAAAAAATCAAATTTAAATACCATGTCCTGTTTTAGTGAGTCTGCTCAGCTGCACAGTGCCAGAATGGGATAAAAATACTTGAAATACTACTTGCAACATTTTTTTAAACTTTAAAAGTTATTTTCAAAGATGGCTACAAGGTCTAATAACTTCCCCAGTATAAGCAGAATAAACTGAATATATCCTCCAGGCTCAGGTGATTTCTAGTCTATAAATGTATGTTGTATTTTTATTGTTTAATTGGTTTAGGTTCAATGATGACAGTTCTCTGAAGAGGCAGCCAATTCCTGCAGGAAACTTGTTCCAGCATTTAAAGCCACAAAAAACCTGAAGTCTCATGGCAAGAAAAAGGAGTTTCTGGCCAACAAGCAAAGCAACTCCTAACTTTACAGAGAATGATACTCTGTGAAAACAAATTTTGAAACTTTTTCAAGATTTGAAGAGTTTGGTGCATAATGGTGGCATCATTTATGGAATTTTGGGGTCAGGGTCACCCTACATTTGCCTTCTGCCAGGTTTTTATGCTTCCCATGTTTCCTGTGCAGTGTTAAATAACCCAAAGTGTTTGACACTGTGTTGAGTCACTGATTAGGCTGCATGGATTTTAGTGACTTTAAAGCTCACCTGGAATCTGAGTCATAACTCACTTCTTGTTCGTAGCATTCTCTCTAAATTAATTGCATGGAACCAACAAATAGACGAATATTTTATATAAATATATATTTTTAAGAGCGACTAGCATGTTCAGAATCTGGGTAAGTACCTCTAAGGAAAGTGCTGTGACTTTATTAGCACCGCATCGAACATGAAAAATCAGAGTTCATAAATTGCAATAAATTCCCTCATTTAGCTTATCCTGTAGCAGATTTCTGGCCCCTCCGTGTCAGTGACCACCTCACCCCCCACGAGCTCAGACTAAAACGCTGCAGTGATAAATTCGGAGCGTTACATATTGAATCCACAAGGTCTTTTTCTTTCCTGGAACTGCAGCTCGTGTCTGGAATCATCGTGTGGGTCATGCCTGGCTCCCAGTGGCTGCGTTTATTCCCTGGAATCTGGCAGGTTCCTGGGGGAGACTGGGGCTCACTGGGAGCTGCTCCATCCCTCTGCATGTGCAGGGCTTTGCACAGAGGATGTTCAGCATCCCTAACCGGATTTGGGGATTTGCACGGGCTGGGAAGGGAGGCAGCAATCAGCCCCGAGGATTGGATGTCGGTGCAGGAGTGATGGCTCTGAGCTGCTCTCAGCATCTCCCCAGCAGAGAGCAGGAGCTTGTGCAGGAATGGAGCGCCCTGGATTTGGCAGCTCCTGCGAGGATGTGCCAGGGATGTGTGGGAGTGCTGGAGCCTTGTCACAGGGCTCACTGCCATTGTCTGCTCGCTGCCTGCTGCACTCCCCGAAGTTGAAAGTCTTAAGCAGTTCTCAGATTCAAACATGAGTAATCTTGCCCGAAGCCTTTTGCAAAAGCTGCCTTTTTCTTTTTCTTTTTTTTTTTTTTTTAATTTTATCTTGGATATGTTCCTCTATCTGCATAATACAGATAGAATAATATGCCAGAGAAGCATGTTGTTCATGTTTGCAAAAATATTTGGTGGTTGACAAATGAGCTTGATGTACTGTGCTGTTGTAGTGACTTGACACTAATCTCTGCCACTTAGAGCAAATGAGAATAAATCACCTCTCCTCTCTTATCTTCTCCACCCTGAGTTGTGTGTGCACTTGCAGCTCAGGCTGGCTCAAGGTTTATTTAAACCCATGTTTTCCCACCAATCCTGCCGTGCCAATTCAGTTTGGGCTGGGGAAAGGTCAGGAACAGCACTGCAGCTGGCACTTGCACAGTGCTGAATCACTCGGTCACTGCCTTCAGGTTTCAGACCTGAAAGTAGGAGATGACAAAGGAAAAGGGGGAATGATCTCAGCAGCTAAAAATGCCTGGAAAAAAATGGGATTGACTCCAAAGTCTGTCCCCATAAGGGGAATATAATTTACTGGTCTGGTAAAAGGGCTGTGGAAATCAAGTGAAATAAAACCACACTTGCTCAGCTGTTGAGCTGCAGAAATGTGAGCTGAAATATTAATTGGAGAAGGGCTTTACATTCAAACTGTCATGTTTGTGAGCACAGAACTCAGCAAGGCATGTCCAGGGGGTCAGCTTTGGGATTGCTCCCTAGTCCTCACTGTCACTCTGAATCACAGCTCTCCAATTTAGGGGCTTAAGTGGAGTTGTGAACTCTGTGTTCATTCTGAGCCCTCCTGTGTTTAACAGAGGATTCTCTTATTTCTGCCATCCATAAACCAAGTCATCATTGCCCAAATATTTACACTGATGTTCATTTCTGCCAGTGTTTGTCATTCACATTATGATTATGAAGCAACATTTTGGTGCAGTTGAGGTATTTCAAATTATTTGCCTACTGAACAAGCAAATGTTTCATTTCTTTCAGATTGTCACTGCTGCTTTTTATGTGAACAAGAACCTGAGTATGATTTCACGATTTGTTTACTGTAAGCTCAAGAATCAGAAGGTGGCAAAAGGTAAGTTTTTACAACAATAAAATGTTCTCCATGATGTAGCACAGTCTTTACTGAGAGATTTTCCTACAGCATCCAAATACATTTTTTTTCAGAGGGATCCAAAAATAGTGTGTACAAATTCTGGAGTTCTGAGACCTGTTGCCTCCAGTTTTCCCTTCCTTCTCATTTCTGTCCCACACACATCTGTGAATATTTTCCATGGAGTACTTTCAGTTGATACAGACATTAAAATGCAATAGAGTTTTGGAATCTGGTTCCATGGTTTTTGTGGAAGTATGTGGGAGTTGAAACCAAGCCTCATTTCTTTGTGGGGTTCAGTTGGTTTCCTCCCTGTTGATTGAAAGTGGGCTTTATTTGCTTATAGCATAAAATATGTTGACATCTTCATGTGTTCTGTTTCAATACATGCATTTAAAAAAACCATATTCCAGGGAATGAAATTACTGGAGTAGTGCTTGAGCAAATCCTGGCAGTGGCTGGAATGTTCAGCCTGCCCAAGGACTACTGTTTTGTCTGAAATGGAAGACTGCTCTCTTCATATTGTATCAAATCAAAACCATTAACTCATCAATTAAACAAAAAAAAAAATAGGAAAGAAAATCCACGGTACAGCAGAGGTAACAAAAAGCTGAAGTAAACCAGATGCTTCCCCACAGACTAGATGGGAATAAAGCAGATTCAATATGGAACTGATAATAAACCTGGAGATAGGGCAGTGCTGAGGGATTTCCTTCCTGCTGCTCCTCTGGAAACAAACCCAGGCTTTGGAGCATGGAACTGCCACTACCTGGTCCAAAATGATACATTTATCAATATCTTAGTGAGATTTTAGTAATTCACATTCCAAATATCCTTGCTTTTGCAGTTTCTTATCAAGATGTGTGGAAAGAAAGTTACCTTCTATTCACCAGTTTTGTTCATTAGCTGTTATTTAATCATAAATTAGATATCATACATTATTATGATATAAGAGAGAAGGTGAAAAGAACATTTCCTATCAGGAGCAATGTCCACCAAGGAGTTCCTCCACTGCCACCCTCAGCACTACAACAGTGAGCAGGGGTGGGCACAGAGCCCAGAAAAAAGAGGTGGAACTTCCACTGTTGCCAAGAAAAAGAGACATGAAATTCTACCTTTACATTTGCATATTTGTACTGCAAACAAAAGTGACCTCAAATCAACAGCAGATGTTATTTTCCAGCTAATTTGTTTGTGTGTCGTTCCAGGCAGTCCCAGCCTGAGGAATTTGGGCACAGTCTGGATTGTGGGGTGTGGAGCTCTGAGTGTCACTGCCCTCTGTCAGCTGCTCCTCAGGAATCAGTAGCACAGTCCAGCAATCCCAAGGAATAATGGCAATTCTTACCTTTTTTCCCATTAAAAATAAAAAAAAAAAAAAAAAAAAAAATCCCACCCAGAAGTGTCTTGAAAAGTTTGTGTACTTTCCAAAAACCCTGAGTATTTTTTAACAAGGATTTAGCAATCGTGTATGTGGATGCTTTTCCCACCCATCCCAAAACAAAGATGTTATAAAATTACTTCTTTCAGCAGCTTCCCAGGCTTCTCGTGTCCTTTGGGCCCTGAGGATGCTCTGCTCTGAACTAACAGAACATAAATGTTGTGTCTCTGCCTGTGGGAAATGCTGTAAACATCCACGTGGAGACCACAAAAAAATCAATAAAAGTGGAAAATCACCATTGTACCTGCTGCTGGCAGTGCAGCAGGAAAGTTCACAGCCCATTGCAGCAGTTTGATGGCCTTCCTGCTAATGCCAGGGAAATAATTGTAATCCAGCAGCACGGCCCAGCAGGGAGGCAGCTCATTTTCAAAACACAGCCAGAGTGAGAAAACCAGCAACTCTTCAACTGTGAAAAATGAGTATTTTGCTTTCTCCAGACTGGATTATTCTTTTTTTAATTTTTTTTTTTTCTTGTGACTCGAGCTACAGTTTTTCAGTTTTGGTTGGAGTAATTGTGCCCAGGCTTTTTTTAGCAGGAGGACTGGATTTCTATCAGTGTCACATCCCAAAGCCTGGCACCAGTTTTGATGTGCATTGTTGTCAGATGAAGTTTAAACCCTTCCTCACCCTCTCTGGCCATCTGAAGAGCAGCACTGCACTGCCTGAAAGGAGTTCTGTCCACAACCCCACAACCCTGGACTCTCAGTTTAATCCCCTGCAATGCCTCAGAGCCTTCTTGCCAAAATCCATGTGCTTTTCTTTCCCAGAGCTCTCCTGATGTGATTGAAATGCCAGGTTTCATTTGTGTGCTGGGTGTTCCTGGGCACCAGATTCCCTCAGCTCCATAAAAACCTTAGTGGTTTTTTGGCATTTGTTTCTTTGATTTTCTGTTTCTCCCACTGTTGGATTGTCCCTCACACTGAGCTTTCCTCAACTCAAACCCCCACTTCACTTTGGTGACTGAAAAAAATGGGAGTTTTTTTCCCATTCAGACAAGGAGAATTTTAGGAAAATGCTGGTCCTGGATGGCTGGAAAACGATTGATTGGCAGGGGAAGAGGAAGGGAATATTTATAGCTGGATTTATCAGCAGAAATCTGATTTAAATGATTGTTGTCATGAGCAAGCAGAATCCCCCCTTTTCTTTCTCCAAACTATTCCATCCTGGGAATAAAAGTTAGAATTAGAGGAAAATTAGTTTTAAATCTTTGCCCCTTTTCACCAAGGTGCCATTCACCACAGCCTCTTCACTATCAGTATATTTTTAAAATCCCAACAAACACATCAAAAGACCAGAAGATTTTGATTTGTCAATTATGTGCAGACATTTTAATTGATTATGGAAGTGATTAATTAACTTCTAAGCCTATTTATATTCCTTGTCTACCTGGAATGCCACAGAATTTTCCAAAAGATCTGCTAAACAGACAGCAACAAATTCCTTAAAAACTACTTACCATGTGGGAGCAGATTATCCTGCCACAAAAATGGCATTAGCCAGAGATCTCAGCACTGTAACAGTTCCTGAATTTTCAGTGATTTGTGCTGAAACTCAGAAAATTCAGAGCCCCAGGAAAACAGGACAAGAATGACTGAAAGTCTTCGAATGGGTTATACAACAAAATGCCCAAATTATCTCTAACTGTCGACTCTGAGTACCTTTTAATGTTTCTTTGTGTTTATAAAACTGTTATTGTAATAATTTGTGTATCCAATTGGTGTTTAGTTCCAGAGGAGATGCACAGAGGGCACCTTTTACCTGCTCTTTGCCTTGGCCATGATGGGAAACTGCACCTGTGGACTGAGCCTTGCTGTAAAGATGCCAAACCCCAAATTCTCCCAGGTCCTCTGCTTTGTTCTCCACCTTCCCTGGCTCCTTGGGAGCTTTGGAGTTTTGTTCCTTGACATTTTTGTATCATTTTCCTGTTACAGCTAAAGATTCAGAGTAGGCTTGTTAATAAATAAATCAGAAATGAAGTGCACTTTTTTTAAAATCACTTTTTTTTTCTGATAATAAAATCTTCTGGCTGAACAATAATTTGTACCCTTTCTATAATGATAATTCTAACAAGAATAGCAAGTTTATTGAAAATACCAATATTAAAACTACTTTGAACAGGTTAATTTGCAACTTGGAGACAATAAGTAGACACTAAAAATTGGGAGGGGTTGCACATGGTGCTGGGGTGGTTTTATATTTAATATATTCATACTCAGTGTAGTAGTCATTGTTGGTCATGCTCTTTCCAGGTGGAACATTGGCATTTTGTGCCCAAGAAATGAAAAGCAAAACCTTTGGAGAAACTTTTGTACCTTGGCTTTAAACACCTGGTGAACTGGGATGGGTTGGGACTGTGCTCCACAGGCACCTGTCTTGTTACCAGAGCTTGGATTTGCACTTAAAAGAGTATAAAAAGAAGATTTTCTGGTTTTTTTTTTTTTTCTCTAGGAAGAATTGTAGGTTTGTGTGTGAAAACATCTCGGTGCTTAACTCCATGAAGTGGAGCCATAAACCAGGATGGAACAAGGAAGGATTCCAGGCACTTCGTGTTAATCCATTCCAGATTAAAAGCAAGTTCTTCCCAGATTTACCTGGAACTCCTCCAGGAGTTCTGATTCCCAGGAGTTCTGATTCCCAGGAGTTCTGATTCCAGTCGGTGTTGTCTTTCTGATTACAGGAATTTCAGAAGGCCCTGCAATCAGAGGAGTGACCAGGCAGCCCTGGCCTCAGGATGGACCCAAAATTCCAGCATCATTCCCAAACCCTGGATTGTGGGCTGGATAAAACCTTCTGCACCATGGAACACAATCCCCCACTGAGGTGGGGACACTGAACTGTGGGACCTGAAACAAATCCTGCTTTTATCTTTTATGGGACAGAGCATTCTGTGAGCATTCTGTGGGATCCAGGGCGTTATTCCATGAACAAAGTCCTGACTTTCTCCTGCTCCAGCCCCCAGCTGGAAACATAAACCAGGCAGCATTTATTTACCCAAACCCCCCCAGAACTTGATTTTGACGATCCTCACAGTACATTCTGTGCAGATTTGCAGATGCTTTTCTATGATAGACTCCGAAAATCAACATTTTATTGCCCCCAAAGCTCCCCCCCTCCATTCCCTGCCCCGGGATTGCAGTGCCAGCCTGCACATGACATCAATCCCCGGGTTCTGGCTTGATTGGGGTCTGAATCCAATCTTGTTAATAGTCCTCCAGTTCAAATTGTATTGGAAACAGATGCTTCCAGATCAGGTTGAGGAGCTTACAGGAATCTGGTCAAGTATAAAGTGTTGGTTGGGAATGGATGAAGTATTTGTAATCAAGAGAAAACAAAAGCAGACCTCCTGCTTGGAGAGCCCTGAAGGTAAGGAAGGCTCTGCTTTTCCAAAGAGCTTCACTGCTGCCTCTTGCCAAGCAACAAAATAAAAATCTGACAAATTTATCCATCACTTCAGTCCAGAAATCAAAGGATGGGCTCACCTGGCTCTTGGAAAAGAGGAAATCAGCCCCAAAGTCCTAATTTCTAAGAGGGAGGTGCTTCATCATTGCTATTTGTGTAACAGTCTGTTTTGAGGAGGAATTGCCTAATTCTGGTTGACTTTATTCCTGATTGTGTCCAGAGTTTCATTAGGTGGAAAATAAACCCTCATTTCTCAAGGTCCAAGGCAGGATTAAGCGTTCACTCACTCTGTGTCTGCTGCACTATCCCTGTGCTTCCATCTGCCACAGACTCATGCTGGAAACAAATGGGCTCAGCTCAGGAGGGGGATTCCCTGGAATCCTTCAGCCTGGTTTAACAGGACAACACCACCCTCAGCCCAAAGCTTTGGGGGTTTAGTTGCACAAAAAGCTGGTTATTCCCATAATTAATGGGAGTGTCCAATTGTCTGTAGAGCATGAGCTGCCCTCCTGTTCACTCTGAGTTTCATCACTGCACATTTGAATTATAGATTGGACAGTGTTTCCTTTTCCACTCAATGTTCCTTCCCATTCTGCAGCACGAGATGATTGGGATTCCTTGAGATATTCTGGAGCTTGTCACAGATGCTAAATCCAGGTTTGGATTTTAGTAGAGCTTTATGTTCTGTGCATGGCTATTTAATGTTTCCCTTGTACACAGAGCTGCAGTCCTACAAGTTTTCAAGTCCTAAATGAGTCCAGCCCTTGGGCTTGGAGCAGCACCATCCTAAAGTCTCTAAGAGCCTGAATCTAGTGCAAGTTTTTCTGGAAAATTTCATCCTTTCCTCTTATTTTCTCCCCTGAGTCCTTCCTCCCCTGCTCCCTCCAAACCCAAACAACTCTTCTTTGTGTTTAGCTCAGAAAAAACCCTTCACCGAGATTTTTTTCCTTTTTTTTTCTTTGCTTTGACATCACCCTATTGTGAGGGAATTGTGTTCAGCTTTTCCACATGTTTTCCTTTTCATTAAACATGGCTAGGCTGTGACTGGATAAACCAGAGTTTATTCAGCAAGAGCCAAGATGCTGGACACAAACTTCTCCTGCACCTTTGCAATCCTTTCTATCCCTCCACAAAACATCAGGCTCTGAAATTTAATTACTGGGCTAAAAATAGAAGCCTGGCCTGACCATTGAGCCAGGAGAGTTTCCCAGCCAGACATTCAACTTCTCTGCACTCCAATAAATACTTGGGGTTGCCTCCAGTTCTTAAACTCATCTCAGATTTTTAAATTGCCAGTACATTGTTTAATTTCATGGAACAAATTTGCTACAGTAGCTCAGTGACTGTTGGAAATCTTACCCTGGAACTCACTTTGGTTATCTTCTCCACTCTGGGCTCTCTCTTGAGCTCTGAAAGTTCCTGGATTCAGTATTTTGGCAGTTTAGCATTATTTAAAAAAAAAAAAAAAAAAAAAAAAAAAGAAGCAGCTGATATATTTGCTGCAAAAACCTTCTGGTAATACTGTTTGATAAGCTGCACATAATTAGTGTTTATCATTTATTCACCTTCAGAACTCTGGGGCTGTTGCCAACGTTGTAGCTCAGGCTGCTACAGCCCAGGGGCTTGGGGATGGCTTCTCCAGCCTTAAAAAACTCCAAGATTCTGTCATTGTGTAATCCACGGTGAGACTTCCAACAGATCTTCCCAGGTCACAGGGAAGCCTCTGCTGGAAACCCAAGTGGTTTGTAGCAAGCTCAGAACTCAAAACTCCCTGATTATCCAGCAAAATTCCTGGAGAATTGTGATTATTTTGCATTTAAGGGCTGTCTGTGCTCGAAGTCAATAATTTTACTGGAGAGCTGACACCATCAGGAGAAAGGACAGGGACACATTTGTTAATTCTTTTGAGATGAACAGCGTTCAATGCTCTGCTTTGCAACGAGGATAAATAATTACATCTAATTGCACGAGCAGTGTTGAAAACAGCTCTAAATGTGGACTCGTTTGTTGTTTGAGTGTCAGTGCCTGGAAATTTTGATTTCCTGGAAGTTTTGCAGGAGATAAGAATTGTGTTTTGTGACCAGGCCCTGCTGAGCTATTGCTAAGAAAACTTTTGAAATAATTTTTAACAACTTTTTCTCCTTACCAGCCTCTCCTCTCCTTTTATACATTTGTGGGTTCATCACGAAGCTCCTTTGATTTCAGGTGACTTAAGGGGACACAATATAAATTTTGGCTTTAAATAATAAAATCTAATAAAAATAAATTTATTTTAAAATAATAAACTAATAGATTCAATGGATTGCATTTAAATTCCTGCCAAAAGCACACGCTGAAAATGAAATGTTTTCCCTGTGTTTTTTGAGGATCCACCTTGGAGAACTCCATTACTTTATTAGTTTCAGCCTGTATTTCCCTGATTTCTGGAGTGAGAGAATTAAAAATTAACCTTTTCAGTCCATAAATTAAAATGCAATTTGTTGTCCTCCCAGCTTTATCTGCTGTAAACATGAGATTAGCAATCTCCTGCCTGGCTGTGATTGAAACCATGACTTGTTCCTTCTTAATGCCCTTAGAATTTGTTCTTCCATCATTTCTTCAAAGATTATTTCTCCTTTTATTGCTGCTCTGTGTAATCCTGTTTTAGGATGTCTTTTATCCCCTTTCCATACTGCTGGTTAGAACAGCCAAATGTGGGGTGTATAAAGTTGCTGTGATTTAATTTGAGGCTTTTGATTGAAAATAATTTGAATTTTTAAATGTGAAGCTGTGTGCAGTTATTTACTTATAGGCCATATATAAGTAAGCAGCGTATGGGTTAAATAAAACCTTAAACTTGAGAAAATGTTATTTCCATGCTCAAATATTCCAGGTTAGAGGCTGAAAGGCAGATCCTGATCATCTCTTCCTTAATTCCAGGAAAACACAGCACGGAGCTCCCATCCCAGCTACTTTATTGGAGAGCAAAGTGCCTTAAATCTTCTTCATTTATTTTACTAATTCTTCCCTGGTGCTGCTTGTAATCCGAGATTAACGGCATTGTTTGCTAATTTCATTGTTTTAACTATCATGGAAATCTCATTAACTAAAGGAAACATCTTAAATGTCTCCAGGGCTCTATTTTTAAACAAATTAATCTCATTTTAAACAAATTCACTCCACCACAGTTCTCTGTCAGAAGACTCCTCCAAGACTGGAGTTACTCCTGGTTGTTACATCCCAGGTTTGATCCCTTATTCAAAAGGAATCTAAATAAGTGTCTAGAATAAGAAAACTCTTCTTTATTTGCACTTTCTGCCTTTCTCCCGGAATGTGAGGCTTTCCCAAGTCCATCCTTGTGTTCCCACTCTCCAAATTTGCATTCTTGGGAAGAGAAGTTGGTTCAGCACAAATGTGGAGCAGCACAGCCACAGTTGGTCACTCCAGCCTCTCATTCCCTGTGTCCCCCATCAGTGAGCTCTTCAGCATCCTCTGGAAGCAACAAAAGCTGCTCCCACCTTTTATTTTTAGGTAAAAAAAAAAGGATAATGTGGAAAGGACGTGGGATGTGCCAGTCAATGGCTGCACTGGCAGCGAGCAGGGTCACTGCAGCCCTGGGACATCCCCAGCAGCACCAACCTGCCCTGTTCTGCCAGGGCCAGAGGCTGGGAAGAGGCTGCCCCGCACAGGGAGGGAGGGCAGGGCTGGGGGTCCCTGCAGGACAGGTTGGATTTGGCACCCAGCAGCCAAGGATCCAGCCTTGCTCCTGCTCCACAGCCTCTGGGTGACACCCAGAGCTTTTATTCCCAAAGCCACGGGTGGACACGGCCCTGAACCCTGCAAAGGCTGGAGAGCAGTGATCCCTGGGCTCCGGGAGCCTTGGACAGCATCCCTGCAGCTGGAACAGCCCAGTTCCCCTGCTCCGTGCTGGGATTGCTGCTGGAAAATCCCAGTTCCCCTGCTCCGTGCTGGGAT
Organism: Sturnus vulgaris; assembly: GCF_052056855.1. NCBI lineage: Eukaryota > Metazoa > Chordata > Aves > Passeriformes > Sturnidae > Sturnus > Sturnus vulgaris. The sequence continues at coordinate 24,295,430 of NC_142252.1, read as the reverse complement.
TGCTGCTGGAACATCCCAGTTCCCCTGCTCCGTGCTGGGATTGCTGCTGGAAAATCCCAGTTCTCCTGCTCCGTGCTGGGATGAGCTGGGATTGTTGCTGGGCTGTGTCCCCTGGCCCTGGGAGGTGACAGGGATGCACTCAGACATTCCCTGGCAGCCCAGCACTCGCTCCAAAGGCTCTGGAAGCTGCTCCAGCTTCTCCAAATCCCAGTCCGTGCATTCCCCAGCCCTCCTGCCGACAGGACAGGGGTTAAGGATCCCCATCACAGCAGGAGAGTGAAATCCAGCCCCTGCTGGGGGGTGTTAAGGGAACCTTCATGGCAGGAGGGAGGATTCATGAATATTAACAGCTTGTAGTGCCTCGGTGTCCATCGTGTGGCTGCTTGAGAGAGGCTGCTGGAAATATATGGGATGGAGACAGGGCATTGATTCATTCCGGGATGAGGGGGGTCGCCCTAATGTGCTCCAAACAGCTTTTAAATAATGACTGCCGAGGAATTAAGACCAGTTTAATCCGACTAAATAATACTCCTAATGATAAACCATTAAAATCAAGTTGACTTTTAGATTCTAGCAATTGTATCAGACAAGGTGATTACACTCACCATCAGTATTGATAATCATTAAAATAGATTAAACCATGGACTGAGAAATGAGAGATGCTGGGTGACTCTGGCAGAAACGCTGCTTTGACTTTCCAGCAGGGCCCCTCCTGCTCCCTGGAACCTCCTGCTGCTCCCTGGGGATTCAAGGGACCAGGCACTGCTCTCCACGAGCCTCAGAATGAGCAGCTCCCAAAGCAGCACATTTTATCCCAAAATGTCTTTGGAGGGTGGCTGCACACAGCAGGAGGAAAAAGGATTGTGTGCTCTTGCCTTGGTCCAGCCTCTCCTGCCTGGAGCTCAGCCCCCGTTCCAGGGTGGGAACACATCCAGAGGGAACGGCCCTCACTGGGAACTGAGCTTGGATTTCTTCAGCAGCAGCCTGGAAGTTCTTGTAGCTGTGGCCCAAAGTGACTCTGAGGAAGCTGAACATTGAGCTCTGAGCTGGACATGAGAGAGCCCCAAAGCCAGCAGCCCACGGGCTCAGAACCAGAGGGTCTCAGGGGTCCCTTCCAACCCAAACCATCCCTGTGACAATGGGAAGGACCAGAAGCAGCCAAGGCAGTGGGGAGAGGAGGAACCAACTCATCAGGACTGATCTTTTCTTGCCACAGGCAAGATTCTGCCCTGTGGGTCAGCCAGAATCCCAGAGCTTGATGATAAAAATCCCTTCCACATTAACAAGAGAAGCTGCTCTGTGAGTGGATGATGCAGAAGAGCTCTTGGACACATTGGAGAAGGAATTTCTGTGTTCCAAAAGGCTCCTTGGAAATAAATCCTCCCCTTCCAGTGCTCCCTGTGAGCCTCCTCATCCCTCTGAGGGCTCTAACTCATCCTGGCGTGTTTGGGGTGCTCCAGCAGCGTGGCTGCTGCTCTGCTCTGGGAATATTGATATGGAGCACTCACTTGTCTGTGCCTTCAATTGCAAAGGGCTTTTTCAAATTGATTACTGGCCTGGCTCAAGTTATTGGATGACCCTGTAAATACAGAGCGAGGATGGGCGTTTTATGATGTCTGACTTCCCTACAATATTTTTTTATTAAGTAAACGGTAATGGAAATATTGGGTTTTCATTCCTTGCTTGCTCCTTTTCCAACAATTGCCAGTAAATCAAAGTTGCAAAGAGCTGCTCCGTGCTGGCAGAGCTGACAGAGCCTGGTGGGCACTCATTTTGGAGATGATATCCCCTTATTTCTAGGCACTCAGCAGACTTCAACGCTGATGTATTGACACTCCCAGCTTTCAGGTCAAGGAAATAGTGCAGGAAAGCATTTCCAGCAGAGAAATGCCCATATTTTAAAGGAAGGACTGCCAGCGGGAGCGACGCCGATTTGCTGAGGTACAAAAATGCCACGCTTAGAAAGCAAGGAAGTATTTCTTCCCTTCTTCTTCCAACATCCATGCCTGGTTATCTCCAAATCCATCAGGCACTCTGGATAGCACAGAAACCCCCTGTGAGCCCCTGGCCACAGGGCCAGGCTTGGGCCACCTCTCCCATCACACATCTAAGCACCCACAGACAGACAATTGGTCTCTTTTGGGGCATTTCAATCCCTTCTGGGGTGATTTGATTCCATCAGAGTAATTTTCATCCCTTCTGGGGTGGTTTGATATCACCAAGAGCATTTTGATCCCTTCTGGGGTGGGGGCTCATTCAAGTTGGCCCAGGACAAATAAATGCATGGAGCCATCAATATCTGAGCAGTTCCACAATCATTAATTTAGGGATGAGTCCTGCAGCCCAGCCTTGTCTCTCAGGGCTCTCCCTGGGTTGTGAGGAAGCAAAAATTCATATGAAAGAAAAGTTTAAATTCTGGATATCGATCCCCCCCACCCTGTATTTCTGTGTTTGTTTTTTTGCTTTTTTAAAGTGGAACCTGGGAGCCCAGGCAGAGCCCAGCACGTGCTGTGTGCTCCCACCCCTGCACGCTCCTGGGAAACCTCATGGGATCCTGGAATGGTTCGGAAGGGACCCCAAAAATGATCCCATCCCACCCCTGCCATGGCAGGGACACCTCCCACCGTCCCAGGCTGCTCCAAGCCCTGTCCAGCCTGGCCTTGGGCACTGCCAGGGATCCAGGGGCAGCCACAGCTGCTCTGGGCACCCTGTGCCAGCCCTGCCCACCCTCATGGGGAAGGATTTCCCCTCATATCTGATCCAATCCCCTTTATTTTAAGTGATTTGTTTATAACCCCCGAGCAGCCGCCGGGCTCAGCTCGGTTCCTTTAGCCCGTCCCGCACTCCAGCCGGGATTCCCCGGGACACTGCGAGCCCTGGGATGCCGGGACTGCCGGGACATCGCTGCTGCTCTGCCGGGGGAGCTGCGAGCCCGCATCATATCCTACATCCCATCCCACATCCCATCCCGCTTCCCTCATCACATCCTGGATCCCATCCCTCATCACATCCCACATCCCGCATCCCGCATCACATCCCACATCCCATCCTAAATCACATCCCGCATCACATCCCACATCCCATCCTAAATCACATCCCAAATCACATCCCGCATCCCATCCTAAATCACATCCCAAATCACATCCCACATCACATCCCACATCACATCCCACATCGCATCCCGCATCCCATGCCGAATCCTGCATCCCACATCGCATCCTGGATCCTATGTCCCACATCCCGCATCCCACATCACATCCCATATCATATCCTGCATCACATTCTACATCCCACATCCCATCCCTCATCCCACATCACATCCTGCATCACATCCCACATTGCATCCCACATCGCACCCTGGATCCCACATCCCGTATCCCATCCCGGCCGGGGTCGTTCCCAGCAGATGGAGCAGTTGCTGTTCCAGCGCTGCCGAGCCGTGAATCCCAAACTCTGCGGCGCTCCGGCTCCAGCTCGGAGCCGCTGCTCCTGCTCTGCTCCCGGGTGTAAATCTGCCCCGGAGCTCCGGGAACCTCGGGAACCAAACTCCTTTAACTGCTTCTTTCCTTTGCTTGGCTGGTTTTAGCAGCCTCTGCTTCCCGAGCGTGTCCAAGCCGTGCCCGTGATTTCCCGGCTTTGCCAGGTTTCAGCTGGGCACGGGGTCGCTGCTTTTTAAGCAAACTTTTCACCCGGCTTAGCCAAAACATCGAACAGGCGATCAAAGATCAGGCAAGGCTTAAGAGTGAGACGTGATCCAGGTGTGGATTGGGGGTGTCTCCCCCAGGGGGGAAGCAGGGGATGCCCACGCAGCCACCCCCAGACCCTTGGCACAGCTCTGGCACCTGGGGCTGGATCCTGTGGCTCCTGGACCTTGTGGCTCCTGGATCTTTTGGCCCCTGGATCCTGTGGCTCTGCACAGCTCCCTGAGAGGGACAGCAGGAGAGGGAACGGCCTCAAGCTGTGCCAGGGTCGGGGAATGTTGGATATTGGGAAAATTTCTTCCCAGAAATGGTTTTCCAGCCCTGGCACAGCTGTTCAGGGCAGGGGTGGAGTCCCCATCCCTGGAGGGATTTGACAGCCCTGGGCAGGTGGCACTTGGGGACATGGTCAGTGTGGTTTGGCAGGGCTGGGGATGCTTGGACTCAATGACCTCAGAGGGCTGTTCCAAACTGAACAATTCCCTGAGTCTGTTCCTTTTTCCTACTCTGCTTTAAAAAGAAATTTTAAAAAGAAATCCCACCCTATCCTGTCGTGGCTGCACGTTTCCATGGGGGGTGATGCCCTCTCCCTGTGTGCTGCTACTTCTGTGATAACCACCAGAGTTAAAACTTCACATTTTTCCATCTGCTCTGCTGCAGCTGAACCTTGGGGTCCAGGTACCCCCAGAATTTGGAAGGCCCAGCCAGAGCTCCAGATGTTGCAGTCTGGAGCTGGCTCTGATCTGGTGAAACACAAAGGTTTGATTTATTATTGCATCATTCGTCTGCACATCGAAAATAAGATTGTGTTACATAATCAGATCTCATTTGTTATTTATTGCTTTCTCTCCCTGCACACATGTGGATGTTTCTCCCTCTCTCCTGGTGGATAATCCCTGTGGTTTTCCTGCTGGGGCTGTGGGATGGGTGGGGAGCCAGGGGTTGAAGGGTTGAAGTTTTTCCAAAGAAAACCAACATCTTTTGCCTGTTTGTGCCTACAAAACTGCAGGAACTTCTGCAAAGGGGGAGTTCGGGGGGCATGGCTTGTCCTGGGAGGTGAAATGCTTGGATATTGAGCTGATACCGCTACAAAAAATGCCCCAAAAATGCTGTTGGCACCAAACCCTACCATCGCTCGTGCTGGTAACTCTCCCATGCCTGCCTGCTGCCTTTTCCTGGCAGTGCAAGTGCAGGAAGGGCAGGCAGAGTCACCCCTGCTGTGCTCCCTGGGCATGACAAGCCTGATCCAGGTGCTGCCAAAGTGCAACAAAAACCTGCAGCACCGGTGCCTTCCCTGCTGCCCTCCCTACCCAGCAGCCTCCCAGAGCTCAAGGAGTGTTTGGAAAACCTCCAGGGCATGGAGGGATTTTGGGAATGTGCTGTGCAGGGCCAGGGGTTGGACTGGATGATCCTTGTGGGTCCCTCTCAGCTCAGGATGTTTTGTGATTCTGGGACTCTTCTGTCCCACAGAGCATCCCACAGGGAGCTGAGCCCATCCACACCCCGGGTAAAATCCACATCTCCCTGAAAGGAAGTGAGATTTAGGATTTAGAAACTGTGTGAGGGCTTGGGAAGGGCTGTGCACGGCACCAAAACCTGCAGGTGGTTGTGGGTGCCACCCCTGCTGCTCACACAGAGATTCTGATATGGAATCCAGATGGAGCAATGTCCTTCCTCCCGGTCTCCCCCGTGCCCACATGTATCAGTTCCATCTCCCAAACCACAACAGACAAATTATTTGAGTTGTGTTTTGGATCCCAACAACAAATTTAACACGACCCCGGTGGTGCTGGCGCTGCAAGAACTTGCCCCAAGCACAAAGCTGGAGACAGGTTTGATTTTAAACCCTCTTTATCCAATATTCCATTTCATACTTAAAAGCAGGTGTATGATGGGGATGTAATAAATGTTGATCTTCTCACTTCAACTCTCTGCTAATGTGATTTTTGCTGCTGCATCACACGGAAAATCTGAATTCTTGTATTTTTATGTAAAAGTGCTGTCACAAATCCTAGCAAGTTTTCAGTGTGATGAGACTTTTAAAAAGGGGGGATTTTTGTTGTGTTGTAGTTACTGATGTCTTCTGCAAAGGAAATCCTTAGGACACAGGAACAGCTCTGGCTGCCAGTGCTGGGAATCACTTGGACCCTCATGGGATGCAGGGGCAGTGATGGAAAACCTCCCCAGCTTCTTGGCAGCTGGCTGGGTTTGTCCTGCCTTTGCTTTGTGCCTCTCTCAGGTTTTTCACTTGGGACCAGCCCGTGTCCCTCACACTTTTCCTGCCAGTCCATCACTGCTTGTCTCAACTCACTGCTGTCCCTACTGTGACCTGGTGGCAGCAGGGGCACAGGGACACTTCCCTCTCCATGTAAAACTTCCCTCCAGGAATGCTGTCCTGGCTCTGGCCACTGCACAGCACAAGGATTTCTCACTGCCAGTCCCAAAGGTGAAGTCGTTGGTGAATGCTTGAACATTGCTCTCAGCCCAAATTAATTAAATGACACAGGATCTGTTGTACGGAATGAATGGGAATCGTTTTACGTGGTGGAGTGGACACAGTGATTGCAATGTGTGATCTGCCAGGGCAAATATGGGATATCAGGGTCCCTTGCTGGGGTGGGGAGGGTGATCCCCTGCTTTTCCCTACATCCCTGAGTGAAGAGGGAATGTGGAGTAATCCAGGGTGACTTCACAGCCGACATGACAGACGGAAAATCCGGCCCCATGTAAAACGTTGTGAGCACCAGCTGCACGTGACCACCCTTCATGTGAAACGTGTGGATCTCCAGCATTCCCTGCACTGCATTTCCTGCACCAGAATTCCCTACACTATATTCCCTGCAATCCCTGCACAGCAATCCCTGCACAGCAATCCCTGCACAGCATTTCCTGCACTGCATTTCCTGCACCAGAATTCCCTGCACCAGAATTCCCTGCAATCCCTGCACAGCAATCCCTGCACAGCAATCCCTGCACAGCATTTCCTGCACTGCATTTCCTGCATCAGAATTCCCTACACTGCATTCCCTACACTGCATTTCCTGCACTGCATTCCCTGCACTGCAATCCCTGCACTGTATTCCCTGCACTGCAATCCCTGCACCAGAATTCCCTACACTGCATTCCCTGCACTGCATTCCCTGCACCAGAATTCCCTGCACAGCATTCCCTGCACAGCAATTCCTGCACAGCAATCCCTGCACTGCATTTCCTGGAAATTCTGGGTTTTTAAGTGAAAATGGAGATGTGGAGCCACCAGCCAGAGAACAATGATGACAGGGGTTTGTCTTCGGAAGCATTATTAAATCTTCAGAAGGTGCTGCTGAGAGAGGAGCAAGCCCAAATTCCTCATAAATCCTTTCAGATAATAAGGCCACAGTCAATGAGACACATGGAGGAGGAGGAGATTTGGAAATTCCTTTGGAAAAGATCCAGCTCCTCTCAGAATTCTCCCCCAAGATGTTTGGAGAGCTGGGGAGCAGCTCCAGGAGTGTGGGGGAGGCTGTGCCCAGTGATGTGCCCAGGAGCCCACACCTGCACAGGATCAAGGAAAAACTGTTCAATCCTCTAGAAAACAACCAAAAAATTACATTTTGGGTCTTTAAGACGTTAAATTTCCAGTTCCTAAGAGAATGATTTCTTCTCTCCATGCTGGTGGTGCTCCCTCAGTCCTCACATCTCCAGAAGTCTGGGGTCCCTGATTCTGCTCAGGGTGAAGGGTGTGGGGAGCAATCCCTTTTGGGAGAGGGATTTTTTTGGATAATTACATTGATCATTTCAGGGATTGCAAAATTTTTCAGCTCCTCGCCCCTCCCACTGCTGGAATTTGCTTTCCAAAAGAGAAAATGGGGTTTGCATTTCCCAGCCACGCAAAACCTGGGCTCCTGATACTCATACAAATCCTGTCCCGGCTGAGCTCCGTGCTGCTGCCCTGCAGGAAAACGGGAATCTGAAGGAAGTGTGGGGAAAGGGAAATCAAACAGAGTACAAATAAAAGAAGAGCCCAATTTTGGGGAGGGATGATGAGCGCTCCTGCACACAACCCACCCCCCCTCCTGTGCTGCCTGTGTTCACAGATTCTTGTTTGGACTCCTCCTGTAGCTCCAGCTGTGGCAGCGGCTTCTAAGAGAGCGGCTCAAATATCAATTCGATGTTCAAGTGGAGGAATCAACAGAATTATTCAAGTGGTGCAGAAACAGCCTCAGAAAAGAGTGGTGTGTGCAGCATCTCAGCTATTAATGTATTATTCCCTAACAGCATCCCTCGTTCTTTGAAAAAGCAGAAAGGCCTGATTTGGGACGCTCCAGTTTATATAAGAACGTTAAATATGCAAAAGCTTTTCCAAATAATAGTTTTATCAGTCGCTGGTGGGATCACACAGTGATCTGCTGGGATCCAATCCTGCTCCGTGCAGCACCCAGGGCACCTCTCCCCACAGGTGCCAGGGTGGCATCACACCTGGAAGGGCCACTCGGTGCTTCATTTGCATAAGGAGTTCATTAACAAATAATTAAATGGCAGGAGTGAGGGCCCCCACAGCCCTGAGCTGCCGTGGATGGGCAGGGTGTGGTGGAGGAGCCAGGGAGCTTCTCCTGGTAACCCTGCCCCTGTTTGATGTTTTTAAAACCACCTTTGTGAGGCACCAGAACCGTGGTTTGTGTTTCTTATCAGTGCTGATATTTTCTTATCAGTGCTGATATCGGTGCCCGGGGTTTGGGCAGCACAAACCGGGTGGGGCAGGAGGGCAGCTCTGGCCACAGGATGGGCTCTGACAGGGCTGCCCTGGGGATGATTTCTGTCCTGGTGTCATCCCAAACACCCAAAGGTAAATCCCAGGAGTTTGATTTGTGTCCTGGTGTAACTCCAAACACCCAGAGATAAATCCCCAGGAGTTTAATTTCTGTCCTGGTGTAATTCCACACACCCAAAAGTAAATCCTCAGGAGTTTGGTTTCTGGTGTAATTTCAAACACTCAAAGGTAAATCCCAGGAGTTTGGTGCTGGTGTCATTCCAAACACCCAGAGATAAATCCCCAGGAATTTGGTTGCTGGTGTGATCCCAAACTCCCCAAGGTAAATCCCAGGAGTGTGGTGGCTCTGTGGGGCACACAGCTTTACTGGAGAGTGGCTTTCCATCCAAGCTGGCTGCAGGAACACAAATCCACCCTTGAACCACCTGGCCAAGGGCAGGGAGAACACCCTGAGTGTCACCAGCACAGTGCTGGAGCAGCATTCCCATTCCCATTCCCCATTCCCATTCCCATTCCCATTCCCATTCCTGTTCCCATTCCCATTCCCCATTCCCATTCCCATTCCCATTCCTGTTCCCATTCCCATTCCCATTCCCATTCCCATTCCCATTCCCATTCCTGTTCCCATTCCCATTCCCCATTCCCATTCCCATTCCTGTTCCCATTCCCATTCCCCATTCCCATTCCCATTCCCCATTCCCATTCCCATTCCCCATTCCCCATTCCCCATTCCCATTCCCATTCCCATTCCCCATTCCCATTCCTGTTCCCATTCCTGTTCCCATTCCCATTCCCCATTCCCATTCCCATTCCCCATTCCCATTCCCCATTCCCCATTCCCCATTCCCATTCCCCATTCCCATTCCCCATTCCCATTCCCCATTCCCCATTCCCCATTCCCCATTCCCCATTCCCCATCCCCCATTCCCATTCCCATTCCCATTCCCATTCCCATTCCCCATTCCCCATTCCCCATTCCCCATTCCCCATCCCCCATTCCCATTCCCATTCCCATTCCCATTCCCATTCCCATTCCCCATTCCCCATTCCCCATTCCCATTCCCATTCCCATTCCCATTCCCCATTCCCATTCCCCATTCCCATTCCCCATTCCCCATTCCCCATTCCCATTCCCATTCCCCATTCCCCATTCCCCATTCCCATTCCCATTCCCATTCCCATTCCCATGAACAAACCCAGCTGAGCTGCCCCCAGCCCTGCTCTGCCGGGGGGGGTTCACTTTTCTCTCTTTGGGCTCTGATCCCACCGAGGTGCCCCTGGCCCTCCCCCAGTCCAGGAGCAGTGGCTGGGGGCTCCACGTCCCCCGTGTCCCCTGGCTGGTGTCACCCAAACCCTCGGCTCTGGGGCTGCCACTGGAGCTGCCACTGGAGCTGCTCAGTATTCAGTGGCACCACTTACCTAATGCGCACGGATTTAATTCATTTCTGATTGATCCCGTAATTACAAAATTTGTTTAAAGCTGTTATATTATCTCCTTATTTGACACAATATGGCACAATTTTGTTATAGTATTGAAAACCAAATAAGACAACTGCAGCTGGTAGCATTTCAAAGAGCCATTCCCTTTAAGATGAAATCAATCCTGTTTCAAGTTTATTCCCTTGCTTTAGGATCGAGGCTCTAGGGGTGTATTTTGCTGAAAAATGTCTTTTTGATTTTTCAGAAATTCTTTAGATTAATATGCAGCTGTCATTGCAAGGCAAATCCAGCCCGGCTTTCATGTGCTCCTGTCTCCCCGGGCTGTGGCGAGTGCCCAGCCCTGCCGGGAGCCACCGCGGCTCTGCTGCCAGCCCGGCCGTGGCCACCTCGGCCACCCGGCCACTCGCCCCCGCCTCTGCCCCGCCCCGCACTCCCCGCCCCCTTTAAACCCGGCTTAAAGCACAAACCCGCGACAATACAGAGACTTTGGGTCCTTTGTGCGGCCCCTGGAGTGTCCTTTGAAAAGTTGTTTAATTTGCAGATCATGTTCGACAAAACTTTCCAAGGGGATGCTTTGGAGTAAATAGACGCTGAAGGGCCTAAGTGAAGTTTAAATATTTATATCAATATTTGACTTATTCTTTCAGCAGCATCGATCACAGAATCACAGAAGGGTTTGAGTTGGGAAGGACATTAAAGCTCATCCAATGTCCCCTGGGCAGGGACACCTCCCACTGTCCCAGGCTGCTCCAGCCTGGCCCTGGACACTTCCAGGGATCCAGGGGCAGCCACAGCTGCTCTGTGCCAGGGCCTGCCCACCCTCCCAGCCAGGAATTCCTTCCCAATATCGCACCCATCCCTGCCCTCTCTCCGTGTGAAGCCATTCCCGTTTCTCATGGATGTGCTCTGCAGAGCCTCCAGCTCAGCCACGGCTCATCCCAGCTATTCGGGAAGGAGTTTTTCCCATTTTCTCCCCGCATTCCACCCCTGCAGACCCCCCCGGGCTGCTCAGGACGGGAATTATCTCAGCCCATTACGTTCCTGCCCAGGATTTACCTGGGTGGGCAGAGAGACCCTGGGGGCTGCTGGAGCTCCTGCTTTGCAGGAAACACTGCCACAGCTTTCGAGAAAAAAAAATAAATAAAATCTGACTGTCAGAAAAAAGAGAAGTTCTCTTGTTTTTTCCCTTATTGAGTAGGAAGAAAGAAGGGAAAGGGTTATTTGAGCGCTCCTGTGGGCTCCTGAGCCTGCCCAGCACCGCTCGTTCCCCTGCTGGAGCAGGGGCAGGTGAGAGCGGGGATGGAGCGCTCCGGGAACGGGAGCGGGGCGGCTTCGGGGCGTTCCTGGAGCCTTTCAAGAGCTCGTCCCTGAGCAGGGACAGCGCTCAGTGTCTCTTTTCTTGCAACTCGCTTCACAGAGAGCCCCGCTGTCCCCTGACATCTTCAAACACGGCGCTGGCAGAGCGATTGAAACGCCGGAGTGCGGGAGGCGCGGTCCTGCAGGGACGGGCGGGGATGGAGATGAAAATGCGGGAGATGCGCTGCTCTCCTCAAAGCCCGGGCCTCCCCTTCCTTCCTTCCTTCCTCCGCCACACCGAGCCTGGCAAATCAGGATTCCTCTGCTTCCCTGGCTCCCCAAATCTGGCCTGTGCTTGTGGGGGGGCTCCCTCCCACACACCCAGCTGGGCATCAGCACCCCGGGGTGCTGGCGTGCTACCAGGGCTGGCACTGCTGCGGTGCTGGGGGTTACTGGGGTTATGGGATTACTGGGAGTACTGGGCTTATGGGGGTGCTGGGGATATTGGAGTTATGGGGGTGCTGGGGGCGCTGGGGGTTACTGGGGTTATGGGGTTACTGGGAGTACTGGGCTTATGGGGGTGCTGGGGATATTGGAGTTATGGGGGTGCTGGGGGCACTGGGGGTGCTGGGATGCTCAGAGTGCTGCAGGTGCTACAGGCACTGGGAGTACTGGGATTCTGGGGGTGCTGAGGATACTGGAGGCACTGGGGGTTCTGAGGGGTCTTGGGGGCTCTGGGGGTTTTGGGGGTGCTGGGGGTTCTGAGGGGTCTGGGAGCTCTGGAGGTGCTGGGAATGCTGAGGGTGCTCGGGATTCTGGGGGTTCCGAAGGTGCTTGGGGCTTCTGGGGGTTCTGAGGGTTCTGGGGTACTGGGGATGCTGAGGATAAGGGGGATGCTGGGGATGCTGGGGTTCTGAGAGTTCTGGGGGTTCTGGGGTGCAGCAGCCCGGTCCCAGCCCTTCCACCCCCGTCCCTGCCCGGCACCTGCAGCCGGAGGTTCCCAGGCGTGCCCAGCCCTGGGCTCTGCGGGGGCTCGGTCTGAGCCCCCCCGGCCGGAGCTGAGCCCGGACAGGACCCTGCAGAGCCCGGCAGCCGCCCCGGCTCCTTCTCCTCACAGCAGGGATGCAAATGAACGGCTTCGGAGCGTGTTGGATAAATACAATGTTTGTTCTTCCTAATGGATTGCAGCAAGATATGGTAAATATGAACTCCCAGGTGGGGCAAATGCATAATTCATCAGCAGGCTCGCTGTGCCTGGCTCCTGCTGAACGTGTGGCAGCCCTGGCAGAGTTCATTCTCCTCACAGGGGATGGGACGGGGATGGGGCTGGGATTTGTGATAACCCAGCGCTGGTTTTGTGCTCAGCAGGGCTCACACAACATCCAGAGTTTTGCTGCAGAGCTGGGGGTGCACAAGGAGCGGGGGGGACCCAGCCCGGAGAGCTGACCCCAGCTGACCCCAGGGATATCATTTGATCCCTCCCCAAATCCCTCTGAAGGAGTGAAGAGTGAATTTAGAGGTGATGCAGGCGAGTGGTTGAGGTGGGGGCAGCTCTGACACCATTTCTGGGGGACAAGATGAGGTTCAGTCATTAATTATCCCTCTCTGCTGTGTCCACACATTCCTCTCCGTGTCAGCCAACACATCCCTGTGCAAACCCCACAGCACCCAAATCATTCCCTGCTGCTCCATTCGTCCCCCAAACTCCAATTTTTGGTAGGTGTGGGCTGAGGAAAGGGTTAAGAGGTGAAACCCTCTTGCATCGATCCTTGGCCATGTCATTTAACCCAATTAATTCCAGCGCAGTAAATAGGATTTAAATTTCTGCTGAAGTGATTTGTTAAGTCAGGAGATAAATACAGGCCCTCACCTCTTTCCCGTTAATTAGATGTCAATTCATAAACGCCAAGATTCGATGCCACGGCGAAAATTGCCCCCAGAAGTGATTAGAGCCTCTCCTAACCTGGTGGAGGAAATCTGTTTTCCACACTATTGGCCCTTCCAGATGTTCCTGGGCATGAGTGAACCCCTGCCCACAGCTCGGTGGCCCTGGGGACAGCGCTGGGTGACACCGTCACCCTCTGGAGCTGCTCCATGGCCGCCCTCGCCCTACACTTGGATTTAAGCCCAAGATTAAGAAGCCAAGGCTGCCGTGCTGATTTACCACTGCCCAGTTTTTCTCCTCGTTTGGAGCTCGCCTGGTGACAGCCCCACCAAAAGCCGTGTCCCGAAATGAAAGCGGTGACATTCAGCGCTGCGATTTCAGACCTGCCTGAGTCAGATGTTAAACACCTTAGGGGTATAATCTCCTTTTAATGTCAGCACAACTCCCATTAACATTAATAGGGGGTTGCGTGACGGCTTCAAAAGGAGAATGTGCACCTAAAAGTGCAAATTAGCACTTACAAACGCTATTGATAAATTATTAAAGCGGATCATTAAAGCATAGCCACGCCTCCAGATCATTAGAGCGAGTCCAAAGCAGCACGGGGGCATGCGCAGCGCTCCCTCATTAAAACCGCTCCTAAAATGCCATTTAGGCCCCAAAATGAACCCAGAGTAAATATTGGTTCATCAGCCCCTGCCTCGTGCAGAATTTGGAGGTTTAAGAGCTTGAACTCCTCTTCTTTAAATGCAAATGAGCACCAGGCAAAGCTTTTAATGCAGGTCCCCGCTCAGAAATCGGTGTTTAAAAGGTAAATTAAAGCCCCAAACCCCAAAGCTCGGGGGCCACGCTGTCACCAGAGCTCTTGGTTGTTGTTTGGTGGTGATAAAGCTGCACTCCCCTCCCCGGGTGTGCCACAACTCGTTTTCCTCTGATCCTGGTGACACCAGGGGGTTTGTGGGGACACTGGAACCCTCCTTGCTTTCCCTTCCTGGTTTTCCTTGTGCAACCCCATGGATGTGGCTCCCTGGGCAGGCTGGGGCTGGTTATTCCTCCCGGTGATGACCTGGAGCAAACCCTTCCAAGCTGGGTGTTTATGGGAATACAAGCACCCTAAAATCCCTAAAAAGGGGTTCGGTAGGAGGTGCTCATCATGTGAGGCGTTTACTCAACGTGTGATGGTTTTCAGTGCACTGAAATGGCATTTCCTCCACTTCAATATTCAGGTTGACATGGTTTGTAGCATCCCAGTGACCAATATTCCTAATTTATAGGGTATCGCCTTCCAGGGATACAAAAAATGGGTTACAGTGTTATAACCACTATCCTAAACATAAATCCCAAACTCCAAACCCTTTCCCACAGCCATTAACCAAATCATTTTTGAAAAGAAGATTATTTATATTAATGTAGCAGCAAAAGGAGTAGAAGTCGAGAAAACAACGCCTCAGTGGTGATCCTGGGTTTGGGATGGTGGCAGTTCTTTCTGCTACAGAGAATTTTGCAACAGGTGAATGCAAAGAGTCTCTGTTTCTGGAGATAAATAAATACACAAATAAATAATAAATACACAAATTCAGCTGGGGAGGTTAGAACAAGAATGAGGGCTCGGTGCACCATCAGCCAGAGCTGGGTGCTGCTTTGGGTGCTGCTGTATTTCCCAGAAAAATTGCAAATGTGGATTTTGGGGCTGGGTTTTAGCAGGGTTCAGCTCCAGGTGAAGCATCTGCCCAGGCACCTCTCCAAGAGCCCCTGGTGTCACCAGAGCCACCAGCGCCACAGCAGCACCCCCTGAGGAACCCAGGCAAGCTCAGCCCCATTAAACGAGTTTTAATTATTCCACACATTACACTGAAAACACTCGCTCCTTTTAAAAAATAACTCTCCTCAGAAAACACGTTTTATCTCGCTAATAAGAAATCATTAATTAGGAGATGTTGACCCGGCGAGCTGTGATAGTTTGGTGGCTGATGAACACTGCCTTTAATCAGACCTTTTACAAGCTGGTGGATGTTAACTTGTGGCTGCTAATTATTCCCACCTTCAAGTATTCCGATGGTCGGAATATTTCATGAATGCCCTTCTTTTTATTTAACAGCGACGATGGATTTTATGAGCCAGGAATTGCACTTATTAATTTACACTCGTTTTGCACTTCCATGCCAGTCGCTTGGCATTAACTCTCTGTTTAAAAATAATAAATGACCCCTGACTCTCTATTGTCTGTCCTAATTAGCATATTGTCTTTTAAAGAGGAGAGCGTGTTTTCTCTTCATTAACAGTAATATTACCTCGGCAGACAATCAGTAGGTCCGTGATCTAGAAGCTGCTGTGGACGCCAAATTACCTCCTCTACCAGGACAAAATCAATTAACACCACTAGGGATGTCATTATTGTCACATTATGTCACCGGATATACTCCAGGGTAAATAAATGATTTGTGGAATTTTTAATGCTGGAAAAGCCGCGGCTGAGCCACCCGGGCGGTGGCACCGGGGGGTGCGGGCACTGCACCCGGCTCTGCCCATCCCCTGGGGACAGGGCTGGAAAAAAACAGGGGGAAAAAATAAAATGGTCACAGGGCTGGCTTGGGGACACCCCCGGAGTGTCACCCCGAGTCACCCGGTGTCACCCGGAGTGTCACCCGGAGTGTCACCCGGAGTGTCACCCTCGTGCTTTGGCCGGGGAGAGGTGGGAGAGGGCTCAGGGAGGGGAGAGATCATTTCACAAACAATTTTCTTGCCGTTCTAGCCGTGTTTTATTACAGAACTCTCCGTGTTGGCCGCTCCGACGGGACCCACCCGGCGCAGCTTCCCCCGCACCCGGGAGCTGCCGGGTTTAAAAAAGTGTCCCCAACTCCTGTGTTTGCCCTGCGTCGGGGGGTATTTAATTAAGTCTGCTCTGTCTGACACGATCTGATGTCATTGTACAAGGAGATGTTCTTTGTTAGCAGCGCGCTTAGTTTCAGGCTCCTCTGTGTATTTGAAACCATGGTAACAGAAGAGTAAGCTAAAGCCAATGAGATAATGAGATATTCTCATTGTAATTGTGTTTCACGAGGGCACACGCTCCCATGGGTGGGATCCGGCTGCCTTACAACTGCTAACAGAATTTAAGGGACAGGAATAAATTAGCGCGGCGGCGTTTGCCGCAAGAGCCGTGTAAACATTCCCGACGCTGCTGCTCCTGCGCCTTCCCCTGCGCGTTTGTGGTGCGGGGGGAAAAAACGCTGCCAAACGGGGAGCGCGGGGCTGGAACCCCTGAGAACTTCAAGAAGTTGAGGTTTGAAAGGCATTAAGGAGCTGCGAGGTGTTGGTTTGCATGATAATTGCGGTGGGCGCTGGAGAAGAGGCGATGGAGGCAGGGGAAGGGGTGTTGGGGACACGATGGAAAATCCCCTAAGGAACCCAGCCCAAGTGCCCGTGGGGTTCGTCCTCCTGCTCGCCTGGAAGTGAAATCCAAAAGTTCAGCCGTGATTTAAATGCTAAAACTTTCTAGAGGCGCCGAGGAAGGGAGGAGTTTGTCCTCGCCCGTTGTAAAAGGAGAGAAACCCGAAGCAAGGGGCTGGGTTTGGAGAGCCCTGGGTGAGGTTTTCGTTCTGCTCCCAGATGGGGACACGGGGGGGGCCGCACTTCACACGGCATCGACTCTGAGCACCACAAAAGCAAACTAGGAAATGTGATTTGGGCAGTGGAAACAGGATCAGATCTGCTTCATGCCCTAATTGTCTTCATCCTATAATTGTCTTCATCCTGTGTAATTCCCAGCAAATGTACAATTATTGCTCTTTTCCCCAGAACATCTCAGTGCAGGGCAGGGCCGTTTGAGGGGGTGTGTTTGAGCCCAGGGAATATGGGATGGACTCTTGAGAAAAGTCACAAAATGTCTGGGAAAATCCATTTTTCCCGGAGCAGAAATAGTGAGGAGGTTCCTGGGAGCAGAGCCCGGAGCTGCTCCACCACCCGGGCAGGCTCAGGCAGGGGAGCAGCCACAGCTCGCTCCACATTGGGCAGGGATGATTTTTATTAATGTAATTATTACTATTGCTCCAAGAGTGCACTTCTGATGTGGGGACAGCTGACAAGATAAATTACATCGGTTGTCAGCTGCACGGAGAGACCTTGGGGAGATTTTAATTAAGAGCAGGCTCCCCCCAGCCCTTTGTGCATCCTCCCCAGAGCAGGGCTGGAGCCACACGGTGACAACCCCATGCAACCTCCTTCCCAAATATCCAACCTCATTCCCAACCATCCAACCTCATTCCCAAATATCTGAGATCCTTCCCAAATATCCAACCTCCTTCCCAAATATCTGAGATCCTTCCCAAATATCCATCCTCCTTCCCAAATATCTGAGATCCTTCCCAAATATCCATCCTCCTTCCCAAATATCTGAGATCCTTCCCAAATATCCAACCTCCTTCCCAACCATCCAACCTCCTTCCCAAATATCCAACCTCATTCCCAACCATCCAACCTCCTTCCCAAATATCCAACCTCATTCCCAACCATTCAGACTCCTTCCCAACAATCCAGCCTCCTCTCACACCATCCACCCTCATTCCCAACCATCTGAGATCCTTCCCAACCATCTGAGATCTCCCCCAACCATCCAATCTCCTCCCACCCCATCCAACCTCCTCCTCAACCATCCAACCTCTTTCCCAACCATCTGAGATCTCCCCCAACCATCCAACCTCCTCCCACCCCACCCAGCCTCCTCCCACAGCACAGAGATTTGGGGTTTGCCTCCTGCACCCCAAAACCGAGTGCCTGTATTTGTTTGGTGTGAAACAAGCCCATGCAGTGCTGGGTTTTACGTGGGCATCACTTCTGGGGGCATTTCCCATTGCAGCTGTCAGCAAATCATCACCACAGCAGAGATCATGAGATATAAAAATCGCCTTTAACTGGCTGGCTACGCTCTGAGCTTCTCCCTGGCATGGAGTCCAAAGGAAAGCTTTGTTTAGACTCCTAAAGGAAGATTATTTTCAGTGCTTGGGCACACTCTTGGGGACCTGTGAGGGATAAATGGTGGAAGGATCCACCAGAAGGATGCTGCAGGATGCAGGTGTGGGGTTGGGTTGGTCAGTCCCCCCCTCTGAGCTCTCCACACCCATCACCCTCCACAAGGTCCAGGGCCTCCCACCAGGAAGGAAGAATATTTTCGAAGTTGTTCCAAAAGAATCTGCCCCAATCCTGATGCAGCCCCATCTTCTCCTCACCAAGGTTGCCAAGAGCCTCCTCTCAGAATTCACAGAGAGCTGTTTGACAGCCTTGTACAGGAAATCAGAGCTGTGTCGTGGCTTTTTTTAATTTCAGCAATATACACAAATCAAGTGCATTTATTAAATCAATGTATAATCATTTTTACAAGGAAGTGTAATTTAAAAACAGACATAAAAAAGATTTCTAAAGTAACGCTACACATCTTTTTTGGACAAATGTTATTTCAGGGATTTATGATAATTCCTTTTCTGAAAGAAAAACGAAGCTAATTGAAACAAACTTTGTAGTTTCTATTAATGCCATTGGAATACAGTATGTGCTGCCAGTTACAAAGTGACATTGAAAGCTGATGCTGTTCTCAACAACACCATGATTTCTCAGTTTTATGTACTTTTTAATTTCCTCTGTGGAAAATCTGTTCTTCATAAAAGGGCTGCTGAAGAAAATGTGGAAAAAGTTGATTCATTCCATATTTACATTCTTGCAAGTACCTGGAAATGAACCAATTACCAACGGGAGCCAGAGGAGAAGTTAGGAAAGTCATTTAGAAAACTCATCTTCTGACAGGCTCAGAAGTGCCCTGGGAAATCCTGCAAACCCTTCCATCCCAGCAGGATTGGGATCCTTGGCCCTGGCCCCACTGCGAGCTCCAGACCCTCTGGAGCTTGGGGACAGCCCTGGAAAGGGGCCTGGACTCCTGTCCCAAACTGGAACTCACACTTGGACTGGGACCCAGCATGATCTCAAACCAAAACATGAACATGAACTCAAAGCCAAAGACAAAACCAAAACTAAAACCAAACCAAACCAAACCAAACCAAACCAAACCAAACCAGAACCTAAATGCAACCCAACCCTAACATGAACCCAACCAAAACCCAAATCCCAACCCAAAACCAAACCTAAACCTAACCCAAACCAAAACACAAACCTGAGCCCAAATAAATCCCACACCCAAACCTGAATCTGAGCCCAACCCAAACTAAAACCCAACCATAAGACAACCTCAAACCAAACCCAAACTCAAACCTGAACCCAAACCCAAACCAAACCCAAACCCAAACCCAAACCCAAACCCAAACCCAAACCCAAACCCAAACCCAAACCAACCAAACTCCTCCACAAACCCAAACTCCAAACCAAGCTTGAACTTTAACCCAACCCAACCCAACCAAACCAGAACACCAGGCCAGGGCTGCTGTGGTTGCAGAATGATTTTCCTATTAAACCCTCAGAACCTCTACTAGTTAAATTAAAAAAAAAACAAACCAACAAAATTCCCCCAAAGATTAAGAAGAAGGGGTGTTGCTTGTTTTAAACCTGAATTTTGCCATCTTCAATACCTACCCTGTCAGAGTGGTCTCTGGTTTTTTTGGTCACTTTTCCAGTCCCACCCTGAAAGCACCAGGAGATCAGAGCTGCCAACCCCAGACGTGGCTGCTGCCACCTCCAGCCTGAGCCATTCCCCCTTTTTCCCCCAGAGTTTCACATCAGTGGATGTGCCTGACTAAAAACCCTCAGCTCAGGATTGTTGAGAGCTTCTGTTGGTGACTCAGCTTTGCAGGAGCACGAGCTTTTCCCTAGGCCTGGCTTTAATAAACCTTGCCTTGCTGCTTGGGGCTCGTGTGGCTTTCAGGCCTGGACAAGGCTTTATTAAATTCTGCCAGAGGAAGAAAAGTAGAAAGTTGAGTTTCCAGCACTAATATGATTTTTATTCTCTTTTTTTTTTTAATCCCCCCCCAGCCTGGTGGCTTTCACGCTGATATTGTGAGTTCATTTCAAACAGGGTTTGATGGCTCCTCATTACTGCCTTGTCCCACTTGGTGCTCCACAAACTGGAACACAATGTCTGTGAGGGTGGATTTAATGAGTTCTGCCTCTCACACTGAGGTTTTCATGCCCCATCCCTGTAATCCCTGCTTGGGTTGATTTGGGCAAGGAAATAAACTCGGGATCAGGGGTGTGCCCTGCTCTGCTTCCCTGCAGAGGATTGACCTCCCCCCTTGCAGGTGTGGAGAAAGCACAGGGGGAGAAACTTCCACATTCAGAACTGGGAAAGAAAATTTGTTTTCTTGAAGAGGCAGAGAAAACCATTCTCCATTCCTGCCCCTGCCTTGGCCACAGAGCCAGCACTGGGGTTTGGCTCCTGGCTCATGGGCTGTGCCTTGGGCTGCAAACCCTGGCTCAGAACCCCCCGAGGTGCTGCTGAGCCTGAGGATCCCAAAATTCTCGTGGAAAGGCAGCCCTGGGTGGGTGGGATTGACTCATTGATGCCAATTCCCAGCCAATAAACACAGCTCAGAGCAGATATACGAGCATTGATCTGATCCTAATAATCCTTTGCACTTCCACAGGGTTTCTGGGATTGCTGTTCATATCCAGAGCCCTGAAACAGCAACTGGCTTTGGTGATCCCCTTGGATCTGTGGGAGCATCAGAACCATCAGACTTTTATAGGAGCAAAAATTAAAATTGCTTGATATGCAACAGGTTTGTCAGGTTCCCTGCCCTGAATCCTGTTTGTAAACCCAGCCTTTGGTGTTCCTCACAGCAAGCAGTGAATGGGCAAGTTGGTTTGTGGCCTCCAAATTAAATTAGGATTGATTTTATTTGGGTTTTTTTTTTTCCTACAGGCAGACTGAAGAAATATCGTGAGTTAAAATTGCTTTGAGTCCATTTTAAAGTATGCACTTTCATATTGAATTTAGCACGCAGGCTGTTAGTCTTGTTATTTTAAATTAACTAGAAAATCAATTGGAAAAAGTAATTTCCATGCACAGCTGCAGGAAACTGTGGGAGCACCAACATCTGCTGCAATGGGGCATCTGCAACATCTTAAATATTAGAGGGTAAATGAACCAGTGAATGTGGGCACTTAAAACTCAGCTGAAATCACCACCGTGGCATTAATTAACTGTACCTGTATGGATGTGCCATTGCAAGGTTAATTGTTGGACTTGATGGTCTTCAAGGCCTTTCCCAATATTAATGGTCCTGTGATTCTATATTTTATATAGCTTATATATTTTGTTCATGTAGCATAATGTTTTTTAGATAGCAGAATTTTGTTCATCATCATCATCATCTTCTTCTTCTTCTTCTTCTTCTTCTTCTTCTTCTTCTTCTTCTTCTTCTTCTTCTTCTCCTTCTCCTTCTCCTTCTCCTTCTCCTTCTCCTTCTCCTTCTCCTTTAGTATCACTATTTTTAATTTCCAGCCTTCCCAATTCCTCCTTCCCATCTCCAACCCCCAGAACATTTCTGTGCCTCCTGGGATCTGTTCCTTCCTGGTCTTTTCTGAGTTTCCAGGAGACAGGACCCAGGTAATTCGTGGGCTAATGGGGCCCTTTGCTGTTAGGACTGGCAGATGAAATGTTGTAATATCTTTGCAAGATATAATGAAAGGAGAAAATCAAATTATTAACTGAGCAGGGGGAGCCATGTGTGCAGTTTCTCTGGCAGGAACAGTTCTGTTTTCCCCTTGGATTTTCCATCCCAGGAAGGGTGCAGGTTGTACATGGGATTTCCGTGCTGGCTTTTGTTTTGGTGTTGATTTATTTATGCTGAGGCTGTGAGCTGAGTGGCTGCAAAGTGCCTGCTGAATGCCATTGGGATAAATCACTGCTGGTATTTATTGTATTCCTCGCTGGACTGGTGTTGCACACACTGATATAAAAAAATGGACGGGAAATCAATGTGGCTCAGTGTAAAATATCTTGGCTATAAAGATTTTTCAGATCTATCAAACATGCAGTGTGTCTGCTGTGTCTGGAGGCCGTTCCCTTGACATGAGCATTGTACTAATTGTCCAAGTATTTGATTTAATTTGCCGTGGGAGCCGGGAGGGAGCACACAATTCCTTCTTCAGGGATTTCACTGTGAGTTTGGGGCAGGGAAATGCTCTGTACATAGGCAGCAATGAGATGGAATCCCCTCCAGGAATCTGAGCCCAATCCAAAGCCCCCAGGGCTGTTTTCCCTTCCTCTCCCCACACTCCCTGGTGGCTGTGTGGATGCTGCAGGACTTCAAACTCTGTCCACAGACACTCCACAGGTTTGTTCTTGGGTTAGGGATGTCCTCCAGCCTGGGAAGCTCCTTCTCCTGGTGGGATTGCCCTGAGCTCTTGTCCATGCCCAGCTCTGGGTGCCTCCTCCTCCTCCTCGTCCTCCTCCTCCTCTCTTGAAGAGGATTCTGAGCTGAGCAGGGCTTGCCACATGAACACTCCACATTGCTGGAGGGCGGGGATGGATGGGATTTTGGGCAGGAATTGTTCCCTGGCAGGGTGGGCAGGGCTGGCACAGGGTGCCCAGAGCAGCTGTGGCTGCCCCTGGATCCCTGGCAGTGCCCAAGGTTGGACACTGAAGTTTGGATCACCCTGGGACAGTGGGAGGTGTCCCTGCCCTGGCCCTGGATGGGATTTCAGCTCCTTCCAACCCAACCCAGTCTGGGATTCAGAGATTCTGAGCGATTCCAGCAGCAATTCCATTGGAATTACACAGGCAGACAGTGACAGGATAAGAGGGGATGACCTTAAAACAAAGGAAGAAAAAGAAAGAAAGATTTGGATTAGATATTAGGGAGAAATCCCTTCCTGGCACGGGGTGCCCAGAGCAGCTGTGGAGGTGACCTGGCAGTGTCCCAGGCCAGGCTGGATGGGGTTTGGAGCAGCCTGGGACAGTGGGAGCTGTCCCTGTGCCCACGGCAGGGGTGGCACTGATGGGATTTAGGGTCTCCCACCCAAACCCAGTGGGGCTGGGGCTGCATTTTTGGGGTGCAGCACAGCCCGTGCAGATTTTAGGGAGCCCTGGGGGGGTGACACTGCTGTCCTTGCACTTTGCTCGTTCCAACAAAGCTCCTCAGCTGCGGCACCGCGTGTCCCCTGTCACCACAGCCTCGTTAACGGGGGGTTAATTGGGAAACCCCTGTCACAGGGGAGGGCTCCCCCTCTGAGCAGCCCCACTCTCCTGTTTGGATAGAAAGGAGCAGAACAATTCCAATATTTCAAACACCACTCAGGCCCTGCTGCTCTAATCGTGCCTGCCCAACCTGCCTTGGGTCACTAATGCATTCAAACATCGCTAATGACACCGGGGGATGACAAGATAAGGACGGGCTGGGGATGAATGGCTGCACAAAGGCAACGTGGCAAAAGTCATTAGAGGCTCACGTGGGTCCAGACGCCGAATTTCGTGTTCGGCTGAACCCCCCCAGATAACCCCTGTGCTGGGAGCTGGGGCTGGGCCACCCCTGCAACTCAGCTGACATTTGCTGCCACGAGCATGAACCAATTTGCAGCAAAGAACCGACTTCCATTTCCCCCTCCGTTAATTAGACAAATTAATTAAAACGCTCTTTGGAATCTATTCCCCATTCAAGACGAGGATGCTGCAGAGATTTTGTTAAATGGTTCAGAGAAGGCTTATTAATCCTGAAATGAATTCTATCAAGCCTTGTAAAGCACCAACTTCAAGTGCATTTGTGGAGAAGAAAGCTTTGCAAATCAGATAGGAAAGCTACAAAAGTGCTGGGTATTATCCTAATCTGGGGAGTGTTTAATTTGACACTCTTATGTCAAGATATTAGAAGAGAATGAGCAAATGGCCTGATAAATATGTACTTAAAGAATGACAATCCTCATAATCAGTTAATTTCTATTTATCTTGTGATACCCTTTTCCGCAGAAACTTGTATTAGAAAATAAAGAAGATTACAGGGTAATTCTGAGAGCTGTAAAAACATAAAACACTTGTCTGCCCTTAAAGGCAGAAGTTGTGTTTTATTGTGCAGCATTTCCACGGTGATTCCATCCACTCCCAGACGTGGGATTGTGTCCTGCAGGGACTGGAACCATCAAACCCCCACTGTGGGCATCTCCCTGCAGCCCAGGGACGTGGAGCAGCCTTGGGAGAGGGATCAAAGCTTGGGGAACTTCTTATGCCAAAGCTTGGTGATTTCTTCTGGAAACCTCAGTGCACCGAGGAACAGAGCCTGACTGATGGAAGGCTTGGTTTGAGGGTCTGTTCCTGCTCCTGGGAGGGTTTGAACTCAAAATTCCTCATCAGAGAGGCCAAAGGACAGCCTTAAAGGCTTCAGGATATGACCCAGGCTTGAAACAATAGCCAGCCCAGAAGAAATGAGTTTATTATCTGCTCTAAAGGGATTTTATTGACTTGCTAAAAAAAAAAAAAAAAAAAAAAAAAAAAAGGAAAAAAGTCATATTTAATATTGAAGCATAACTTTTAAAAACAGAGATGCTGACTCTATAAAAATGTGCTCTGGAGCTGAGACCTTGACTCCAAAGCGTAATCCAGAGTTTTTTAATAGCCGTGCTATAAATCATCAAAATTAAATGTTTGCATTAGCAGGGGCAGGAGCAGCCTATGCAGAGTGTGGGGATGTGTCACCCAGCACAGAGCTCAGCAGCTGCACACCCTGGGGTGCTCCTGACCCCAGCAGGGCTGTGGGTGGGGTCTGTCTCTATTTCTGCTGGGTTTTGCTGTTCCCCTGTGGGTTTTTTTTTCCCAGTGGGGCAGGCGAGGTGTGGGGAAGCTCCCAGTTCCCTGCTGGGGCTGGGTGCTATGGGAGAGCAGGAGCAGGGTGGGAAGAGCCTGCCCAGCACAGTGAGGGTGAAAAAATGAGGGATTTTTTCCCCATTCACACGGAGGACACCAGGTTGCAGCCTTCCTGAGCTGTTTTCTCCCCATAATCACTACAGGAATATAATTTTCAACCAGGAAGTGCCCAGATCCCCCTGTCCAGGCTGGCCCCAGGGGTGTGCAGCCCTGGCCTGGCTGCAGGAAGGTTTGCAGTGCTGTCCTGCACATGAACCCCTCCCCTGCAGACGCTCTCCAGAGTCCGCCCAGCCAACCTGTTAACATCCCCTCCTTCACACTCCCACAACGAGCCAGCTGCTCTGCCTAGGAAAATACAGCTGGAGAGGTTTATAAATAGTAAATTAAGGCTTGCTCCAGCCACTCCAGCTGGGCAGTGTTAGAGCAGTGAGTAATTCATCACTGGGGTGTCGTCCCCCCCTTGATGTGCTGCCCACCAGCACCGGGGACTCCGGGCTTCGCTTGGCTCAGCTCCTAATTCAGCGTTTGAACCTTTTCTCAGAATTCATTTTGCCAGTGCTGCCTAACCAGGAGGGGAAAGTGTGGGTGACAGGGCGCTCACAGAGGCTTCAGGACATCATTGCCAGGGAGGGAATTCCATTAATGATTCCATCCTTGCCACGGAGGGATTTCCATTAACGATTCCATCATTTCCAGGGAGGGGATGGGTGCTGCAGTGCTCAGGAGCCCCCACTCTGCCCCACTGCCCCCTTGGCCACTGCAGGGACATTGCAGGGCCAGTCCCATGCACCCAAACCAGCTCCATGGGTGCTGGGCAGGAGGGGCTGCAGAGATGAGCCCGGACATGTGACACATCCTCCTGCTGTGACTTTGCTTCAGGGAGAGGGGACAGAGGGCTTGGTCCCTCCATCTGTTGTGTGCATCAGCCCAGGGTCTCCTGGGTGTGTATCCATATCAAAACTCAATTAGAAAATGAGCCCTGCATGTGAAGGACTATTGTGTTTCAAGTATTTTTCTAATTAAATCTGAGAAGGTGGGACAGGCTGTTTATGAAGGGCCTTCACAGAATATTTCGTGGTGCATGGAGGAAGGGGCTAGGAGAGTTTATTTTATGGATGGTTGTATAATTTTCAGTGTACAATGGGGAGAAATCTCTGTAAGGGGTCAGGATCCTGAATGCACATCATCATCATCATCATCATCATCATCATCTTCATCACCCTGCACTGCTGCTGGCTAATTGTTTAATAGTCCCCAGTGACTGAGCAGAGATTTCATCCTGGGAGCTGGAGGGGTGCAATAGGGACCAGCACCTCCATGCCATGGAACAGCCTCCAGTGGAATTGCTGCTGGAATTGCTCAGAATCTCTGAATCTCAGAATGGTTGGATTGGAGGGACCTTAAAGCTCATCCATCCCTACCCCTGCCATGGGCAGGGACATTTCCCACTGCCCCAGGCTGCTCCAAGCCCCAGTGTCCAGCCTGGCCTTGGACATTTCCAGGGATCCAGGGGCAGCCACAGCTGCCACCCTGTGCCACCCTGTGCCAGCCCTGCCCACCCTGCCAGGGAAGGATTTCTCCCTAATATCTAATCCAAATATTTCTCCTTTTATTTTAAGTCATTCCCCTTTATGCTCTCACTATCTGCCTGTATAAAAAGTTGCTTCCCTTCTATTTTATAAGCTCCCTTCAAGTACTGGGAACTGTGGGGCTTTGGCTTTGTGCTGCTGCTCTTGAAGTCCTGCACTCAGAAGAAAAGTTATTCCCTTTCCACATCCCTGCCTGAATTATTTCCCACTTGCAGAGCTGCTACCTACAGGATATAATCATGAGCACAGTAAATCACTGTGCCATGTCAAGCTGCAAGTGGTTTTGGAGTTAGATCTGGAGTTCAAATCTGCGTCTGACTGTGTATTTTATCTCAAATGTACTTTTTAATTTGTCCATCTGAAATTCTTCTAAATTTAGGGGGTATCCAGCAAGAAGAGGAAAAGTTTTCCTAAGTGACTGTGGTTATTTTACTGCCAAAATCTCTGCGAGAAATCTCAGCCCAGTGCTGGAGTGAGGGTTGTGTTCAGGGCTGGGCGTCCCTTTCCTGCACCCCAGACTCTGCTCTGCTCTGCCCACAGAGTACACACAGATTCTTCAGCCACAAATCGCATTTCTGTTCCTTGCACAGATCTATTTAATCCCCATCATGATTTTAATAATTTTTATCTGTCCATCTTTTATTCTGTTAAAAAGCCAGCGTGACGGCTCCCGTTAATCACCCAAAGGAGTGGGAGTTTTAATATTCTTCATAGCAGGTGAATATTGGATGTGCAGATGTCCCCTCCTTTGGTGGCTGTGCCATGGGGACATTGTGACAGCACAGGGCAGCGAGGAGGGGACAGGAGGGACAGCTCAGTGCTGTCCTTGATCTCCCCTTGCTGAGGGGTGGCAGGAGGGGGATAAGGAGGACTTGGCCAGGCTGACGGGGGAACAGAACAATTCAGGGCCCAAAATGAGACGTCTTGGCGTTTTCTGGGCTGGCTCCCTGGAGCCTGGCTCGGAGGCTGGGCTGGCTGAGCCATTGTCCTGCTGCCAAGGCTGCCAGGGCTGCCGAGGCCAAGGCTCACATTCACTCCTCAGAGTTTGCTTTGTCTCAAAAAATAATCCCCACTCCATAATTCCCCCGTCATTCTCCACATGAGGGTCTTTCCTGCCCAGCCAGAGGATGGATGGGAAGGCAGCAGAAGCTCTTCCACAGTTGATGATCCCAAATTTTATCACACTTTGGGCACAGAGCACGGCTCTGCCAGCACCAAACCCTGCTGGCACCCACAAGCCATGGGGACCACAGGTCATGGTGGCTGAATTAAAAAAATAACATCCTGGCAGAAGGGGAATGTCTTCAAAGCACAAAGGCCAGAAAGAACAATTGTATTAAACTGCATTCATGAATTCATAATAAAGTTCAATTTGCCGACATTTATCATGTGACTTAAAATTAAATTGAGTTTTTAGTGCAAAAGAAAAGGGGTTTGCTGCTTTTTTGAAAATAATGCAAAATCTTTCATGCCGTTCACAAATCATTTGTATTAGCACCAGTGTATACAGATTAATTTATTTATTTTCATTAAATCGTTGCTGTTTCCCATTGTTCCATTATCCTCGGGGACAATCCTTATTCTTTCATGTATTTTTAAGAGCTGAGGAGTCACATAGACAAATATCAGACAAAAAAAAAAAAAGGCACAATGGCTTTAATTGTGTTTGGGTTTGGAGTGCTGGGAGGAGTTAAAAACCATGAGCTGGAGGAGGCCGTTGTGGTGGTGGTGGCATTGACCATGGCATGGATGTTGATATTGGTATTGATTTGGCATTGGTGCTGGCTTTGGTTTTAGTGTTAGCTTTGGTTTTGGTGTTGATTCTGGCTTTCTTGTTGATATTGGCACTGGAATTGATGCTGATGTTGATGTTGACATTGGCATTGATGTCGATGTTGCCACATCAGGACAGGACCCAGCAAATAGGGAGGCACCAAAACAGAGACTCCATCCCACGAGAGCTGGCCTGTCAGAGGGAGACTGGCAGCCAACCTTCATCCCCATCAACACCCACACTGAAATCATGGAAAAACAAGAGCTGTGGGCACTGCACAAACACTGGGCAGGTCTGGAGCAGGGGCTGCTCATGGGGATCCATCACAAACAGGAGCTGCTCACGGGGATCCATCAGGAGCTGCTCACGGGGACCCATCAGGAGCTGCTCACAGGGACCCATCAGGAGCTGCTCACAGGGATCCCTCACCCCGTGCAGGATAAAGAACAAATCCAGCCCCGCATCCCCCGCCGCCCCTGCCGAGCTCGCTCCTTATCAGCGCCGTTTGTGCGCCCGCCGAAAATAATCATCTGTGAATGGAGCCCTAATTACATTAGAGCTAATCCATTTTCCTCTCTCAAGCTGGTAGTCAACAGTTTATTCTCTCACCTCCGAGATGAAACCGAATGTCAATTTTGGAGATAACATTGACGTGAACTTATGTATCAGGCAAGTAGACAAATACCATTATAATCATTTATAATCCTTTAAAGCTGTGACTGAGAAGTGGCATTTGGACTGGATTTAAACTTGGCGTTGTCCGTGCGGAAGATTAACCGCTCCATAAGACTTTGATTTCGGAACATTGCCCATTAGAGAGTTTTGACATAGGAAATTGAAGTATTATATATAGTTTTAACGTGGTTAACAGAGTCTGACACAAACAATAACATTCCAACTTCAGTTAATTCTTTCGCATCCCATTTTCCCCAGCAGGGAAAACTCTGTTGTCATCCAAAAGCACCCCAGCAGGACTTTGAAGATTATTCCTGCTGGATGGGAATTGCACATCCCCAGTTCGTTCCTGCTGCTGCCAATCGCTATCGATGCTCTCTGGGAGCTGCTCTGCATCAGCCAACCCTGCAACAAGCTCTGGCCTCTGGGGCCAACACCAGCCCACCAAACCATAAAATCATGGAATTGTATAGGTTAGAAAAATCTAAGATGGAGTTCAATCATTCCCCCAGTGCTGCCAAGGCCACCGCTAAGCCATGTCCCCGAGTGCCACATCCACGTGGCTGTTAAATCCCTCCAGGGATGGGGACTCCACCACTGCCCTGGGCAGCTGTGCCAGGCTGGGCAATCCTTTCCTTGGAAATTTTCCCTGGATGGAGCAAAGAAATGGCCAGAGTGCTGCAATGTTTGGAGTTCATCCTTCCCAAATGCTCTGCAGAGGCTGATGGCAGAAGCCAGTGCTGACTGCTGACAAAGGAATGGATTTTATCCAGTGCCACTGGATTTTCTGGCTGATTTTGTACTAAAAGGACAAGTTCCAGACGTTGCCCGTGCAGAGGTAAAGAGCCAAACCCCAGCAGGGAACGGTGCTGTGGCCTCTGCTGGATGCTCCCAGCCCTGCAGCTGCTCCAGGGAAAATGAACACCAGGATCACACTTAGAGCTTCCAGGAGGAAATTAGTGATTAGTGTTTAACACTTTTTATTGCCACGTGTTCCTCAACATCAGAAGCAGCTTAGGAGGGATATAAAGGAGATTTCAGTGGTGGTGGCTGCTAGATGAGGAGAAGGCAAAAAGGGAAGGTGGCCAAGGGAGAGGTGGAAATGCCCAGTTTCTCTGGTTTAGGTGTTCTCCAAGGCACAGGGATGTGCCAGGCTGCTGTGGGCTTTTGGTGTGGGCTGGGCCCTCTCCAACCTTGGAAAAGCTCGAGGTGCTTTCCATGTGCCACTCACGGGTTGTGCCCTGATTTGAGGCCTCTCCTTTAGCACAGGAGGGATGTGAGTGACTGTGAGCAGGTCCCAGGGGAGCAGGAGTGTCCAGCCATGGTTGGACAGGGATGTTTGGGGCTCTGGAGGAAGCCAGGGGGGAATGAGCCACCCAGGGCTGCCCCCACATTCCCCCCTGGGTCCCCAGCCTGGAGAACTGGGTGTCTGTTGGAGGCACATTCCAGCCCATGCAAACAGCTTGCTGTCATCTGGGTTCAATCTAGGGATAAATGGGCTCCAGAAGTTTTGGAATATTTGTATAAGACCACAACGCTTCTTATCAAAACATTTCCCATTATTATTTTCCAGTCTTCCCTCCATCCCCAGCTACCTCCTCCTTCCCTTCTGTGCCCAGCCATGCCCCAGCCATTAGCAGTGCTATCATTTTTTCTCTCCATATGGGAAGCAGAGCAGAGCTTTCCTCTAAAGAGGGCAGCCCAAATCCTCCCGGGGCTCCCAACCCATCCTCCATCTGCGGTCACACAAGTGTTTCCTCCCGGGCATTATCCCTGGAAATGAAAGAATGTGAACACGCCAGGCTCATTTGTTTTGTGTGTTTAATTTCGGCGTAGGTTTGTGTAAGTACTTATCGTCTTCTCCTCGGGAGATAATCCAAGACAAATGTGCAGGGCGAGAGGCAGCTCTAACAAATGGGGCTGCCTCCCGAAAACTCTGTGGAATAAATTGGGATGGGAGAGCAGGGCTGGAGCCTGGGAGAAAGGATGCTCCCAGGAAAAAAAAGGAAGTTATGAACACGGCTCAAATCAGCACGACCCCATCATCAATATTCATAGAGCCCAGACAAAACATTTCGTGTTGGAGCTGCTCATAAATCAGAGGGAGAAGAAGGGGGAAAGAGAAGAGGTGAGGAGAAAGGGGGAGATAGAAAGGAAGGAATGGCTGGGGGATGAGGGGATGGCGAGGGGAGACCCGGCTCATTCAGGGTAACATCTGCTCCCTCTGAAGTGGAACCACCTGTTAGTTTATTAAACTGTGCAATTAATTTATGTGGAAGGCAGGGAAGGCTATATCTCATCCAAGCCTTCCCTTTTAGCCTCTTCCTCCAAAAGTGAGCTGGGTAAAACTGTTCATGGTCCCACTGCTTCCACAGGGAATGAGGGACAGTCCCCCATGGTGTCCATCATGGCTGGGAGCCAACAGAATCCCAAAATCTCTTAGGTTGGAAAAGCTCTTAAAGATTGAGTCCAACCATTGCCCCAGCAGTGCCAGGCACTGACCCATGTCCCCAGGTGCCACATCCACAGGGCTGCCAAATCTCTCCAGGGATGGGGATTCCATCACTGCCCTGTTCCAGGCCTTGACAACCCTCTCCATGAAAAAAATCTTCCCTAAAATCCAACCTAAACCTCCCCTAGTGCAACTTGAGGTTGTTCCTTGTCCTGTCATTCCTTCCCTCAGAGGAGAACCCGACCCCCACCTGGCTTTAACCTCCTTCAGATGGAGGATGAGGATGACAGAGCATCTCCACAAGGAACCTCATCACCCTGAGCAGGCAATCAGGGGCTGCAAACACATCCCAAAGGTTTGTCTCCAAAATCCTGCAGCGCCAGGGGGAAGGTTTTGCACCAGCCTCTTGCAGCCTCGCTCTCCATGTCTAAACACTTGAATTTTTCTTTATAAAAAAAAAAAAAAAAGAAAGAAAAAAGAAAAAAAGCCCAAAGATTTTCAATAATTTATTTCAGGCATCTATTTTGGCACGCGTCCGAACGTCTCCTTCCTGCAAGTCCCCACCAGAGGAGGGCTCAGAGCCCCCAGGGGGTCCTGGGCCTTCCCAGCTCCCAGGATTGGGCTCCAATTAAGTGCAATGCTCTCCAGATTTGGTTCCCATTATTGTCTTCCCTTGGCATGACCGACCAGAGCACTCGAATTGGAAAGGCCCCAGAATCTTCAGTCTCCTAAAATATTTTCAATAACGTTGAGAGCAATTTTCCTTAGAGCATGTAAGGATTTCAGCAGAGGAGCCAACTTTCCCAGAGGAATGATCCAATTACGAGCACTGGATGCTCTTGTCAATCTCTCCCTCAGGGACGTGGAAAATCAAAATTATGATTTATTTTCTTGAATGTGACAGCGAGCGTAAAGGCAGAAATCTAAACCATGCCCTTATCTCCCCACGCACCCCCAGCTCCCTCTCTGATAAAGTCAGCTAAAAATACCCACAAGAACCTCCTGAAGTTCTGCTCTAATGACAGCACAGGCAGGGCCCAGCCCTGGGAGCAGCTGAATGATGACTTTTTAATGGTGACCTTTGCATGTAAAAATTGAGTCAAAATTACTCCTCTGCTCGCTAATGCGACGAGGGGAATGTGGTTTGAACCCCGTGGTTTGTGCTCAGTGACAAAGGGGGGGAGAGGCACCAGCAGGCCCCCAAAAGCTAAAAATAGCTCCCACAGGGGAGGGCAGGGAGGAGGTGGGGAGAGCGAGAGAGGAATTGGCTGGGCTTTGCTCAGGAGGCTGCGGGCGATGTCCCCAGGGTGGTGAAATGGGATGGGATCCCAACCATGGGCTGTGCTGAGAGGGATGGGATCCCAAAGGGCACCATGGGCTGTGCTGAGAGGGATGGGATCCCAAAGGGCACCATGGGCTGTGCTGAGAGGGATGGGATCCCAAAGGGCACCGTGGGCTGTGCCAACAGGGATGGGATCCCAAAGGACACCATGGGCTGTGCTGAGAGGGATGGGGTCCCAAAGGGCACCATGGGCTGTGCTGAGAGGGATGGGATCCCAAAGGGCTCCCTTGCATTCCAGCACCCTGCAGCCTCTGCTCCTGCCCAGCAACCCCTGTGTGGGTGCAGCTGTGTTGGGGTGCAGTCTGGGAGTACAGCTGGGGGTGCAGAGATGCAGTCTGGAGGTGCAGGGGTGCAGTCTGGGGTTGCAGGGGCACAGCTGAGTTTGCAGAGATGGAGTCTGGAGGTGCAGAGATGCAGTCTGGAGGTGCAGGGGTGCAGTCTGGAGGTGCAGGGGCTCAGCTGGGAGTGCAGGGGTGCAGTCTGGGGGTGCAGGGGTGCAGTCTGGAGGTGCAGGGGTGCAGGCTGGGGGTGCAGGGGTGCAGCTGGGCCCTGCCAGCCCCGCCGTGCCGGGTGCTTTGTGCAGGGATGGAGCTGCCTTTGTCTGGCGGGCAGCAGGGAGCCTTTGTCCCCACGGGGCCGCCTGGCTCCCGGGGCTGGAACACCGACATCAAGGCGTGGGCAGTGGGATGTGCAGCCACCCGCTCCCCCTTAGAAGTTGTTGTTGCTATGGGGTCTATTGTTGGCAGCTTTCCCCTGGTGCTTTACATCCTGCACCTTGCTTTTCACAGGGTGAACAATAATGCAAACTCTTTTTGCTCCTGGAGTTGCCTTTTCACAGTTTTCCCCCCGCTTTTGCAACTTATAATGAGTGATAACTCTAAAGCACAGCACAATTCTTCGAGACGTTCCCCCCTCCCCAGCTCACACCGTGCTGCTGGCTGGGTTATTCTGCCCGAGAAGCCCAGGAAAATCTGCATATTTGGGGATGTATTAATTAATACCCAACGTGACATGTCTAACTCTGCAAAGATTGGCTAATGAAGCTGTCAGGGCAGGCTCGGTGCTGATGCCACCCTGCCGTGGGCACTGGCCCATGGCCAGCACAGCTCCTGCTGTTCCCTGTCCCAGTCACCAATCCCAGCAGCACAGGAACAGGATCCAGCCCTGGTGCTCCCATCAGCACCACAACTGCTCCGTGCTCCAGCACTTCTGGATGGCCTCAGCTAAAAAAAAAAACAACAACCAGCTGGAAATCAAAACTGTTTGGTCTCATCCATTAATCCTTGAGGTTGAACCTGGAACAGGAGGAACCAGAGCTTTGATCCTGTCAGGGTGTGACCTCAGGCCCCTGCAGATCCTCCGTGTGCTCCTGCAGGGCTCTGGGGAAGACACATGGAATGAATCTGATGTTGTGCCAGGGACAGGAGCAGGATCCCTTGCCTCGTGCCAGAGGGCAGAGGATGGGCACTAACACCCCCCTCATCTCCTCTGCCCTATGGTCAGGTTCCCATCCCCATTCCAGCAGTGGGGAAACATCCTGAGGAGCTGGTTCTGCTCCTGAGAAACCTCAAGCCCATCCTCGGGAATCTGGCTTCCATGAAACCCATTGTAAGGGATGAATAACCCCACGTTCAGAGCAATTTTCCATGAGGGGAGGTGATCTTTCCCGCTGATACACACTGGGCTCCCTCAGCTCAAACCCAAGTTGTAAAATTCCTTAAATGGAAATTGATATTCGTGTTTAAATAAATTATTTTATTGGTTTAAGAATTCCTAATGGCGAGGAGCAGGAGGGCTGCTGGAGTGCGTGCCAGATCGTCTGCTTTCCTAATGACAAATGTTTGAATTAAAATAATTCTAATTAAATGGATGTCAAAAAAATGTTTCAGTTCGAAACACACTTCACAACCTCACATCACATCCTATCAGGCAGCGGAGCACATGACAAAACACAAAATAAACTGAGACCTTTATGCAGATATTCCTCAAAGAGCAGCAGTAATTCCCAGCCGTGCTGCTGGCACCCAGAGGGGTGGCAGGGCCAGGAGTCACCTGCACCAAACCAAAGCCACTTTTGGGGCTTTAAGAACTCTGACATCATGCAGGGCTTCAGCAGGACATGGGAATCTCCTCTCTCACCCAGCACAGGCAGAACCAGAGAGCAAGGTTTGCTTTCCTCCTGCCCACGGTGGTTTTAAAGGTTGGATTTGGGTGATTTCTCCTTTGGAGTGGTGGCCTGAGATCATGGAATCATCAAATGGTTTGGGTTGGGAGGGACATCTCCCAATCCCAATTTGCTCCAAGTCTGTCCAGCCTGGCCTTGGGCAGACACAGATGTTTGGGGCAGTGGGTGCCCAGTGATGCAGGACAAACTGGGAGCAAACTGCAGCCAGGTTCAGTGGCTCTGTGAGCTCAGGAATTCTGCAGGAGAGGAAAGGGAAGGAGTGAGGGACACCAGCAGCAGCATCCCCAGGACAGCTCTGAGCCCCACTCTGTGACCCCAAAGTGATGTAATAGGATTTGAGGCCATTTATCATTTTCTCCATCTGACCTTTTTAATTTCCCATCCCAGGAGTGTTTCCAAGGGATCCCCAGCCCCTCAGGGCTGCAGGTGAACCTGGCAGGATCTCATGAGATCCCCCATCCTCTATCCCACATCCCACACAAGGCAGGGCTGCTCCACCAGCAGGGCCAAACACTGTAATTGGATCTTAATTACACAGCTCTGCGAGAGGTTATTTTTATTTCTTTGTTTGTTAATGCAATTATTTAGCTGCCCTATTTTAGCCTTGACCTTGCAGGAAGAGGGTATTTTCCAGTCAGCATAATGCTTTATCTTTGAAAGCTCCAATCAATAAGGATAATTAATGATGCCTGCTGCAATGATAGCCTCAGCAATCATTATCCCACATTAATCCCTGCAGTCAGCCTGGGGTCAAGGCCATCTAAATCATTCACCTGGGGGTGGAGAAATTCAAATAATTTACCCATTTAAATCCAAGCAAACAAATCCCACTGTATTTTTCCGAGCTGTTTGGAAGTTGCCTGTTGCAGCTGTGGGTTTGCAGGAGCTGTGGATGCTCCTTGCAGGAATCCAGGTGCCCTCGTGGGGATGGCAGTGGGGACATGTCACATGTGCCACCAGGGACATCCTCAGGGACATGCCACATGTGCCACCAGTTCCTCCTCAAACTGGCAGGAGGATTCAGTGTGGGGATGGTCCCAGCTGCCACCACAGCCCACACCAGTCCCAAAATTGGGATGACGCCCTGTGGGAGCAGGAAGGGGGCTGTGCTCCTCTTGCAGGGACAAAATGGCTCTGCCACCAACCCTGGGAGTGGGGGTTTGTCAGCCTTCAGTGCTGGTTCTGTGCCCCAGGGACACGCAAAGAGGGGCCAAGGCATCTCCAGGACATCTTCCAGAGGAGCAGAGGTCTCTCCCCAGGGTATTCCTGTCCCCCACCAGCCCCCCAAACCCCTGAGC
The DNA here is from genome assembly GCF_052056855.1 of Sturnus vulgaris. Classification (NCBI taxonomy): domain Eukaryota; kingdom Metazoa; phylum Chordata; class Aves; order Passeriformes; family Sturnidae; genus Sturnus; species Sturnus vulgaris. The sequence goes on along the minus strand of NC_142252.1, from coordinate 24,259,249 downwards.
TCCCAGGACAGCCCTGTTCACCCAACTGCTGCTGCTGCAGGTGTCCCCAAGCCTCCTGCCCATCCCACATCCCATTCCCAACCAGTATGGAGTGAGGGACTGGGACCTGGATATGAGCACAAACTGCAAACCCACTGATCTATTTTTATTCCTTTAGCCTGTTCTAGGCACATTTATAATATCTTATCTTATGGGGGACAGTATGGGAAGGCCAAGAAAACCCATGGCACATTTCCTCTGGAATCTGCAGCCATCCTGGAGGCTGGGTCAGCTCCCGTGCCTGCTGTGCCCAGCTTGTTTTGATGTCCCCTGTCACAAGGATGCAGCTTTTTGACATCTCCATGCTAGGAGTGAAGATATCCCTCTGTCTGCTCCGTGCAAAGATAAATTTTGGGATACAGCCAGCACTGGGGTCTCATCCTGATAGCTCCCAGTGTTCTCAGCTGGGAGAATGCTGCATCCCTTTGACCCCAAGGTGAGGAGGAGGACAAGGATCCCATCCAGCCCCAGCCAAAAGGCCCATCCTGTGCTGCTGGGAGGAAAGAGGCACCAAGGACTTTGTCAGGATATGGAAAAACCCACAAAGCCAAGCTGGTGTTATTATAGAAAGGCTGCAGAGCAGTGTCCTTGGCCAAAAAACGGCTTTGCTGATAATCAATGCAGCTCTGCTGACCTACAGCTGCCTCTGGTGGCTCCTGCAGGGCTGGCTCTTACAGCTGGCCATGTGGCCTGCTGAGGTGCCCACTGCAATGTCCACCACCCTGTCCACCACGATGACCACAGCAATGCCCACCACGATGCCCACTGTGATCCCCACCATGATTCCAACTGCAAAGCCCACCACAAGGTTCTCCATGATCCCCACCGTGATTCCCACCATGATTCCCACTGCAATGTCCATTACAATGTCCTCCATGATGCCCACCATGATTCCCACTGTGATTCCCACCCCAATTCCCACCAGGATGCCCACCACAATTCCCAGCGCAATTCCCACCACAATTCCCATCACAATTCCACCACAATTCCACCACAATTCCCACCACAATTCCCATCAAAATTCCCATCACAATTCCCACCAGGATGTCCACCATGGCTCCCACCAGGATGTCCACCATGGCTCCCACCACAATTCCCATCACAATTCCTACCACAATTCCCACCAGAATGTCCACCACAATTCCCACCACAATTCCCACCACAATTCCCACCAAAATTCCCATCACAATTCCCACCACAATTCCCACCAGGATGTCCACCAGGATGCCCACCATGGCTCCCACCACAATTCCCATCAAAATTCCCATCACAATTCCCACCAGGATGCCCACCATGGCTCCCACCACAATTCCCACCACAGTTCCCACCAGGATGCCCACCACCCCGCAGGACCAGCAGTTCAGGAGGGTCTCAGGGCTGTCCCTGTGTCCCCCCAGGGTCTCAGCCCAGCTCAGGGGTTTGATGGCCCCAGGCTGGGTGAAGTTTGAGACGTGCCAGCGTTGAGTCCCTCCGTGGAAACGAAAGGACAATTTGGATTAGTTCTGATTTATGGCTCTGTTATGACCAAGTTTGTGTTTTCACCAAAGTCCTTCTCTCCCAGCCCCGAATTAATTGTATATTAACAGCAGCATATAATTTATATGTAGACACATCCACATATCCAATAAATTATTTCCTAACTCTATAATTCCCCAGCTATAATTAATTACATTAAAGACCTCCATTTTAAGCCCACAATTAGATAACCCTGGGAGACAATCCCGTTAGCATTTTTAATAAATACTTGTGTTTGAAGCTGTTGAACAGAGCACCTGATAACTGATAGAGCAGTGTTAACATCTGTTCCATTATTTCCACAGGACGTTGCTTTAACGTAATGCTCCTCACATAAAATATGCATTTGTTCTTGACTGTCAAGTGCCTCTATTATTTTATTAAAAAGTCAAAAAAGAATATAATCAGACTTCATAATTTATGTGTGACATTTTCATTACAGAAAACTTTATGCAAAATTGAATTCTAAAATTTAATTTCCTGTGATGTTTAAATTACTTACTATCTGGCTCCTCTCCAAACATTGTGATCACTCCAGGCCCCATATGAATTCCATTAAGGATATGTTTAGCTGCTGCCAAAACGTATGGGGTATTTTTCTATGTAATTCCAAGAATATGCTCCTTAAATTTATTTTGTGCCAGTTTAAATAGTTTCTCTCATGCAGGAAAGAAACACAAGACATTTTAACAACTGCCATGGATTTTTTTGTTGTTGTTGTTGTTTCCCTTGGGTTTTGATGCCCATCGTGGTTCTTCAGTCCCCTTAGCCAGAGGAGAATTCCCAGCAGTCTGGGAGGACTGGATGGAGTGCTGAGTTTTGAGGGTGCTCTGCCACGTTCTCTGTGTGCACTGGAATTAGCACATGCAAATTAGGTGTAATGAGTGTGTGGCTGAAGGAATATGGCTGGTGCTGCTTCCAAAGTCTGGGTTTTGTATTGCCCCACGTCATCTCCCTGGGATGCCCTCAGTATCCATGTGAGGAAAAGAAAGCAAATCAGGGCCTGGAGAAGAGCAGGAATGGGGAATTGTGAGGGGCTTAATGGAGCTTGAAGGGGTCAGACACAGAATCAGAGAATTCTTGAATCCCTGAATCTCAGAATCTCAGAATCTCAGAATCCCCGAATCACAGAATCACAGAACCTGTGAATGACAGAATCCCTGAATCACAGAATCTCTGAATCCCAGAATCCCTGAATCCCAGAATCCCAGAATCCCAAAATCACAGAATCCCAGAATCTCAGATTTACAGAATCCTAGAATCCCAGAATCACAGATTCCCAGAATCCCTGAATCACAGAATCCTTGAATCCCAGAATCCCTGAATCCTTGAATCCCAGAATCCCTGAATCCCAGAATCCCTGAATCCCAGAATCCTTGAATCACAGAACCCCTGAATCCCTGCATCCCTGAATCCCTGAATCCTTGAATCACAGAACATCCCCAGTTGAACCCACAAGGATCAAGTCCATCTCCTGGGCCTGGAGCAGTGGGGGGTGTGGCAGACCCCAAGGAGGGACAGGGGGATGCTCCAACCCCACCAGGATCCACGGGATTTGTGGGGTCCTCCCTCCCTGGCCCCATCACCACCAGGGGTGTTCAGGCCACGCATCCCAGCATCTCCCAACTTCATCCCTCCCCTGGAGCAGTGTCCTCCGGCCTTGTCCATGGCTGTGGACAAACATTTGAGCAATGAACCGGGTGCCTCTGGCATCCCTGAGCTATCCCAGCTCTTCCTGGCAGCTCTGTCTAAAATCAATCTGCGTTTTGCATGGCCTCATCCACCCGGAGCCAAGGCACTCTCAGCGCTGGGATCAATACATCCTCCCGGCCCAGCTATCGGATTCGCTCCTTTGCTGAGCACAACACGTCAGTAAAACTCAGCCTGCCTGGGAAATATCGCCTGATCCCCATGAATCTTCAGAGAAATACAGGGAAAAACTTCAGGCGTGGTTTTGGAAATCATACCAAGATTGTTGTTGCTGTAAAATTCCGATGTTTCGTGTGCTGTGATTGAGGGGGATGTAGGAGTTCCCAAAATGAAGGTGCTCTGAGAGATTCCTGCTTCCCTTCCTTTGCCTGGAATGTGTGAGCAGCAGTCACACCCCGATTCCTGCAGTGCCTGTGGGAAGAGTGACTGGGAATGAAGAGATGCTGGGAAAAGGGGGTGCTTGGACAGAGCCATGCCCGTGCCTTTCACACTCAGGTTTTGTGTGGATCAGGGAGCTGAGCGTGGTGGTGAACATCTCACATCATCCCAGCATGTGCCAGGATGTCCCAGCAGATCCCAGAACATCCCAGGTCATCCCAGTTCATCCCAGCAAGTGCCAGGATGTTACAGATCATCACAGTAAATCCTAGTTCATCCCAGCGCATCCTAGCTCATCCTAGCATGTGCCAGCACATCCCAGCACATCCCAGCCCATCCCACCAAGTGCCAGGATGTCCCAGCTGATCCCAGCACATCCCAGCAGCTCCCAGTGTTCCCAGCTCATCCCAATTCTTTGTCTCTTCAGGGATGTTCAGGAAAGGCCTGAGCTCACTCACTCCAAGTCAGAGAGGGGAGAAAATCCAAAACCCCCTCCCCTGCCCGGACAGAGTGGGATTTTGCACATGCCAGGGGCTGGAGTCCCTTCCCCAGGGGCACAGTCCCTGCTCCCTGGCCATGTTCATCCCCCTGGGCCAGGGCTCCCTTTGGATCTGACCCCATTGCAGATTGGGGGGAGCTGATGCTGGGAACAGGAATGTCACTGCTGGGATGGGCTCACTCCCAGCCTTCCCTGGGCACTGGGAGGCCAAACTGGTGAGTGGGAAAGCTCCCAGTTGCCGCTGGGTGTTCCGGTAACCGGATCCTCCCGGGCCACTTGCGAGCACAGAACTAATAAAGGATGCAGCCGAGCTGCTGCCGAAGGAAGGCTGGGCAGGAATAGGATGACAGAGCAATATCGCAGGAGGTAGGATCCTGCTGAGTCTGGAAGTGCCTGATTTATTTATATTCAGCTAAACTGAAATATTCAGAAGGAGAAAAATCTTCAAGCCGGACCCTTTCACTGCCTCCTTTCAGAGCAGAGTGGTGTGTGTGGTGTTGGCCAGGGAATGATGCTCACCCTGTGCCTCTTCCATTAATTCAGGCAGCACAACTCCAATATGAATTTTTTCTCTCATACCTTGTGGTTCACAAATTGGGTGATGACAAAACGAGGTAATTTATTACCAGTATATTAATTTATTTATTATTGAACACTTGATTAACCTGCACACTTTGCTGCCTACTCATCTTTAGGGGTTTGTAGTAAAAATATTCATTTATTCCTGGGTGTGAGCTGACCTTCATAATTCACCTGTTAATTATTGCACCCGGGGTCTTTGTTTAAGGGCTAAACACTAATGAATTTAAAGCACATTTTCATTCTGGGGAGCTGCTTCCCTCAAAATCCACCTCCCCATCCCAGGCTCAGCCCTCCTGGTGTGAACATATCATGTATTTATATGGAGTCCAGCTTTTGTAGCCTATTTCCAATCCTTAAGTTTACCCAGACTGTAATAAATATGGTTAAGTGAGTATAGAGGGTGGTCACCATTCCTGTAAGCTGTTCATGAAATAGAACCACAAAATCTCTTGAGCTGGAAGGGACCCCCAAGGATCATCCAGTCCTGTCCCTGCACAGACACCCCAACAATCCCACCCTGGGCATCCTTGGTGTCCAAACTCTCCTGGAGCTCTGGCAGCCTCAGGGCCGTGCCCATTCCCTGGGGAGCCTGGGCAGTGCCCAGCCCCTCGAAGAACCTTTCCCTGATATCCAAACTGACCCTCCCCTGGCCCAGCTCCAGCCTCTCTGTCTCTGTCCCAGATCGCTGCCTGATGTTGGCCGAGCAGTGCTGTTGGTGGCTGATGGACATCTGACCCCAGTGAGAAGATGTTGCCTTGCAGGTGAAGCTTTCCACAGCTCTGAGCTGCCCTTGGCCGCCTTGGGGAGGGGAGTTTTGGGGCAGATCTCGCATTTTGGGGTAGAAAACTTGAGGGGAATAAAGGGCATCTCACAGCGCAGGCGGTAAAAATAGTATCGTGGAGGGGAGGGGGGGGGCTGTAATAAGAAACACGTTGGGCTGGAAATAACTTAATTCTGTCACAAACACCAGCTTAATGTATGCCCTTAAACTCGCAGCCATCTAGGTTTCCCTGCAACATCCGCCCGTATCGGGAGGATCTGCTCCATCCAGACACCGTGGTGCCTCACGCCCGCGCTCGCAGCAGCTTTTAATGAGCATTTCTCTATTTATCTCATGTCACTGCTTCCCCAGCAGCCCCGTGCCCGGCCTGGCCAGTAAAAGCCATTATCTCTATAATGCTGCCGATAGCCCATCGCCGGGATTGCTGCTCCCTAATTGCTGGAGCACCCTCCTCCTCCTCCTCCTCCTCCTCCTCCTTCTCCTCCTCCTGCTGATAGATTACCCCGGGCTAACAGCCCCAGAGCCCAGCCCCAGCGCCAGCCGAGCCCCAGCTATTGGGTTGTGCTTTCAGGAATAAATCCTAACCTATCAATATATAATAGAGCTAAATAATCAACAGCTCGAGACGTTGTCTGCTCCGGGAGGGCTCCGCCGCGCCGGGCACTTTTTATCGGCTATAATTAGCAGCAGGCAGAGCCTGTGCCTGGCCAGGCTGTGCAGGAACGAGGACAGGTTTTATGCACGTTCAAACATGATTTAATCGGCTGCTCTGCCTGTCTCGATAATGTGCAGGGGTGTAAAAAAGTCCAGCTGGCCTGGGAACGTGTGGGAAACATAAATCCTGCGGCGGGCGGCTCTGGAGGGAGCTCTGCCCTCGCCGCTGCAGAGGTGCCTTATTGCTGATAGCAGGGGAGCCGCCGTGGGAGAGAGCCTGCGACAGGATTTGGAGGGGACTTGGGGCAACCTGGACTAGTGGAAGGTGCCCCTGCCATGGCAGGGGATGGGACTGGATGGGATTAAAGGTCCCTTCCCACGCAAACCACTCCATGACTGTGTGATTCCAAGATCCTGGGATTCTGGGATTCAAGGATTCCGTGATTTGGGGATTTTGTGATTTAGGGATTCTGTGATTCTGCGAGCCTGGGATTCTGGGATTTGGGGATTCTGTGATTCCATTATTCTGGGATTCTAGGATTCTGTGATTCTGCGATCTTGGGATCCTGTGATCCTGGGATTCTGGGATTCCGTGCTTCCAGGATTCTGTGATTCTGTGCTCAGCCTGGGGGCTTTGATAGGAGGGACTTCGGATCCACTTTAGGAGGGGCTTTGCAGCCGAGAGCAGAGGATGCTGGTGGAAAACGTTCCCAAGCCAAATCCGCTTGGGTAAAGTAGCTGTGCACCAGCCACGGGAGGGGAGGAAGGGAAGGTGCCCCAAAACAAGGCAATAAAACTATAAAGTTAATGAGGAACCCGTGTCCCTTTTTACAGTATCACCCTTTACAACCCCCTCCTCGGGAGCCAGGCTTTCAGGGGAGCGCAGCAAACGCTGTAAAATGGATGTTTAATGTAGCTGGGGGCCAAGAAAAACATTGTATAATTGTAGTAAGCAGCTTGCTGAGTAAAGTGATAGCTTTTAAAGGATGAAATACAGCGTGGGTTTGCAGGGCTGCACAGGCTCCAGCCTCAGATTGCCTCAATAACAGTTTCCTCCTTCCACTTACAAATGTATCTCTGAGAGGATTTGGGAGCAGCATCTCTGGTTTTGGAGAAGAGCTCCTGATTAGCCCTGCTCTGGGAATAAATGACCTGGGACTGTCGCTCCTCGCCCCACTCACACCAAATCTGTTTGATTTCCATCCTTTTATGCAAACGGGATCTGTCCCCCCGTGTCCCAGCGCCGGGGCAGTGAGGGATGCTCCCTGGGATGACCACCCTGGCTGCACCCACATTTCGCTTTGGCTCCTGGGGGTTCCACGGGCCCCCGGCGCCTCCCAGCCCACCCCATCCCATCCCACCAAGACCACAGTTCCAGTGCCTGCCAGCCTGTGTGGTGTGGTTTGGGCTGGGTTTCTGAGGAAAAGGGGCACAGGGAGAGGGATTTGGATTTGGCTGCTTGGTGGAGTTAAAGCCTTGTCTCCCAGCACTCCGCACCGACGATTGCTGCTGAGCCCTTGTAAATTCAAATTAAAGGGCACCTATGGCTTGGCCGGGGTTTGTAACACAGAAATTAATCTGTTGTGTGTCATCTATGTCCTCGGGAGGTGGGAAGGGGAGGGCACTGCTCAGGACTTGCGGTGTCTGTGGTGCCTCTTCCCCCCCTGCCCCAGTGTCCCCGGGCTCCTGTCACCCCTGAGAGCCACGATGGCCCCCAACCTGCGCCATCCCCAGGGTCTACAGCTTCTGCTGGAAAAAATGCTCACTTTTCATGTGATATTTCCTATTCAAAAGCGATGAGGGTGTTGCTGGTAAGCTCTGGCTCAGTGAAGTGAGGGGCTGAGCCTTTCTGGTGGCAACCAGGAGATGGTACTGCTGCAGAGAACTGTGACCAAAGCACAGTCTGGTATTACAGTCCCAATACTCTCAATCTGGGCAGAAAAAGCAAGATTCAAGCACAAAATACCCTCCTTGGCTCCTAACTCTGGGGCCCGTTCAAGCTGAGAATAAACCCACGCACCTCTGCTTTCTGTGTGTGCACATAATGGGAAATTTCATCAGCTGCAATATTCCTGAAGACAGGACTCGTGAGATATATCACATGTAAATGGACACATCATCTGAGCAAGGCCCCATTCATCAATAGCACTTGGAAATGCAGTGGAAGATCTGATGGGATTATGTAGATCTCAACTACCCATGGGTGAATGAAATTGGGTAACCTTAGCAACCCCAGGTACGCTTGTGCAGCAATGAATCAAACGTCAGCCCGATGAGCTCTGTGCAAAATAAAGAAATAATTCTTTGAAATATTCATAACAGGCTGCAGAGTATTATTTTATAAGGCTCTGCCTGTTATGCATTTTGGAAGCCAGGTTTTAAAAGAACCAACATTAGCATTTACATCCCCCACGCTGGCATAAATGCTTCTAAATAAACCCAAGATGAAACACAAGCAGCAACTGCAACAAACCAGGGCTCCTCTTCCTGCTGGTGGAAAGGGCATCTCCCACCAAGCAAATATTCCAGCTGGAGGAATGGGTCATCCACAAAGGTTTGGAACAGCACCTCCCATGATCAGGTTGGATAAAAACAAAAGTTGCACGCTGTCCTTTCACTTTCATCAGGCTGCTTTAATGCCAGGGGAAAAAAAAAAAAAAAAAAAGGTGGGAAAAGCTGAAAGTCTCCCTTAAAAGTTGATGAAGTTAAGAAAATGTATGGTTTGGGGTACTTTTTACTCAGTTGTGCATATGGATTTTGAATGTCCAAAAATAGTTTAAATAGATACTGTATCTCATTTGAAAAATAGATAATTACATGGGAATTTGCAGACAATTCCACATCCCTCTGCCTTTGGCTCATGTTCAGCTCCAGAGAACATTCAGGCACTCTCCAGCTTTGGTCTCCTCCACACTGAAGCACTAAAGTTTTCAAAGTTTTCCGATTTTTCCCACATGGAAAGCCATCCTTTAGTCCTGGCATTGCTTAGAGACTGTAGTTCTCAGCCTGCAAATTTATTTTTAATTAATTAGCAGCCACTGCAGTGACCTGCAGCAGTTGGGATCACCCACTCCAGGACAAGCAGCCTCTGAGCAGCCTGATCCAGTGGGAGGTTGGATGATCCTGAAGGTCCCTTCCAACCCAAACTGTCCTGGCATTCCATGACAAGGAAAAGACAGGGCAGGGCCAGGATGCTCAGACACCTCCAAGCTGCCTCCTCCTCCTTGGTGCTCCCTAAGGTTTATCTGTGGCAGAATCACAGAATCCTGCATTGGGTTGGGGTTGGAAGGGACCTTAAAAATCAACCAAGTTCCAAGCCTAAAGCTGGAACGAGGTAGCTGAAGTTTTCCTTACAGCCTGAACACCAGAAGTTATGTCGAGAATCGAGAATCTCAATTTTCCTTCAAAATAATTCCTCGTACTTGTGGTCAATGAAAAACTCCAAACATATTTGACTCGTGGGCTCCAGTTCCCTCTTGCTTTCCAGGTCCTGAACATTGCAGAAGTCTGATTACAGCTCCCCAGCCCTCTCAGCACCACGTGCTCTGTGGAGGGCTCCAATTTCAGGAAACACCCATTTATTTCTTTTACAGTGCTTTAACCCACCCTCACACTTAACAGGCTGGCAAGCTCTGCTCTCTGCTTCTTTATTTCCCAAACAGCTCTTAAAGAATTAGTGTTTCCATAAATGCTTCTCGTTGCCATTAAACATTTTGGGTGGTGCTGGAGAGCTCAGCAGTGGAACCACCCCGAGAATTGCAGCAGCAGCTCTGGAGCTGCAGCCTTGTTTGTTCCAAATCACCTCCTCCGATGGCTCTCCCCAACGAGCTGGATTAATTGTTCAGGACCTATAGCACATGCTTCAGTGAAAATAAATTACTTTATTTCTATTACACCACCAGTGGCTGTGTAACTTAATTTCATTAGCTCAAACCTGTTGAGAGTGTTCAGATTTCCATGGCAGGACGCACTCGAAATGAAAAGACGCCTTCGATTCCCAATTAACAGAATCGCTCCCTTTCAACTGAAATGAATGTTATTGAAACCAATTAGCATAGACTGGAAAATCTCTCATTAATGAGGGGAGTGTGGGTGAGTAAACAGCAATGAAAAGATGAAATTAGAGAAGAGGCTCTTCTTGTTGGCCTGAATAATTACATGCTTAGTTGCCTAATTGTCTGGTGAAAAGCCTCGCCGTGCTGGTAACAGATTGCCGTGTTCATTAGGCTGCAAAAGGCCACCTGCTGCTGAGGCTCATTTTCCTGCAGTCTATATCCACGTGTTGCTCCCCAGGGACTGCTATTTGGACACAACACTGGCTGTGAAAAGCAAATGAGCTTGCCAATATGCTGCAATATTGTGTCCTTTATGCCAAGATACAGAAGCTTAATATGTCAAATGTAATGAATAAAACCAACAGCGATAACGAAGTTTATGAGGAGAGTGACCTTCCAACACGGCCTGGTGCAGGAGGGCAGGCACCTCCATGCAGATGTTCCTGCCTGGCCTGGACTGCTCCAAATTACAGAGCACAAAAGAGAAATTACAACCACCACCCCTTAGACAATGGCAGAAGGAAAGCCCACAATGGCAACTGGTAAAATTGGAAACAAATGTGAAATTCCGAGCGCTAAGAAGGGCTCACGGAGCCCGGCATTGTTCCGATTTGCTCCGCTGTGGCAATAAACATCAAAGGCAGGAGGCCTCTGCTCCAGCCCTGCCTCAGATCATTCCGTGTCTTAGAATTACTGGGTTTATGGGGCTTTTAAGCCAGGCTTTATTGCGCTGTTGGCAGGGAGGAGTCACCCTGGGCACGGAGGCGAGGGGTTCTTGCTCCTCCGTGAGCCCAGGCAGGCGCTGAGAGTCCGACCTGCCAGGGGTGGGATGGAGGCATGGAGCCTGCTGGAGGTGTGGGCTGCTGCAGGAGTGACCAGAGAAGGGAATGGAGCTGGGGAAGGGTCTGGGGCTAGGGGGGTTCAGTCTGGAGAAAAGGAGGCTCAGGAGGGACCTTGTGGCTCTCCACAGCTCCCTGACAGGAGGGGGTAGCCAGGTTGGTCTCTTTTCCCAAAGAACAAGTGAAAACAACCTCAAGTTACACCAGAGGAGATTTAGGTTGGATATTGGAAAAATCTTTTAATGGAAAAGGTTGTCCAGCCCTGGCACAGCTGCCCAGAGCACTGGTGGAATTTCCATCCCTGGAAGGATTTAAAAGCTGTGTGGATGTGGCACTTGGGGACAGGGTCATTGGTGGCCTTGGCAGTGCTGGGGGATGGCCAGACTCCCTGACCTCAGAGGGTGTTTCCAAATTAACTCCATGGCTCCATGATTCCATGTCCTGCACGGAGCAGGAGGAATTGCCAGGTTGGTTCACAGTCACCAGCAAAGAAATCAGGGACGTGTGGATCTGAGTGTGGAGATGGCTATGGATGTACACATTGCAGGGTATTATATTACTGCAACTACTATTAATAAACAGCTGGGGTAACTAATACTAGCTACACTGGGAGGGGACTGGCTGTTCCCCCATGTGGGGACAGGATCTGTGTCCCTGGCAGCATTCCCAGGGCCACACTGGGTGAGGAGCAGCCCTGCCTCCCTTCACAGTACAAAACTTCTTCCTCCTCACAGTTAGAACACTCCATGGCAGCAGGTTGAGCCCTCACCATGGTGGCACATCCTGTAACATCACAGAGTCCCCGTTGTCCCCATGTCCCACCCGTGCCCAGGCTGGATCCACAAGGGTTAAATCCAAGGCTCGGTGACAATGGGGGAACAAACGCTGCTGCTTTGCCAGGTTTTTGATTGCTTTTTGTGAAGAGGGGAGTGTGGAATGAGCCCCCTCATGAATGAAGAAGGAGAAGATGTGATTAAGAAATGTTTTTATCGTTGGGAAGCAAGGATAATGTGCCTGGCAAGGAGCAGGAGCAGCCGTGTTGGGTATTCCCTGTGTGCCAGTGGCACAGGTGGCATTCAGGGGAGCACTGGGAATGTGGCTCTGGTGGTGGAGCCTGCACAGGGCACTCCCCAGTGTCCACCCCTTGTTAGGCTTTGCTAACATTGTTATCTATCTAATGTTGGATGTTTATTATTGTTAGACACTTATCTGTCATTAAATACTTATTGTCAGTAAATATTTAGAATAGAGACTCGGCAAGGTAGAGGCCTTGTTGAGCCTCTAAAGGGGGAAATTGAATCCTTAAGTTTTAAGTTTTTCTGTTCTGCTTGGGTGTGCAGATTTTAGTTTTATATTAAGGGTTACTAGGACCTCTTCACAGGATGGTGAAGACAAAACAGTTCTATTCCAACTGGGGACTTGAGGACAATCTCTTCAAACTTCAGGCCCTATGAAACAGATTCAAACATTCTCTCTTTTAACTGGTTCGTGGAAATATTTTTTTTGAGAGAAGTGGGGAAAAATGTTTATTTAACAGGCAAAGCACTCTCCAGCACAAAAAATGAACAATACTAAACAGCAAAACCTCTCTCTGCTCTGAAGAGATGACACATTCAGAGGAGTTTTTTTTGTGGGTTGCAGCCCAGCTCACTCAGGCTGTTCTCATCTCTCCAGAGCTGGAAATGTCACAGCCCAGGCCAGGCCTGGTGGGACACAGGTGTGAGCTCCCAGTGCTCTGCTGGCTTTTCAGCCCAGAGCAAGTTCAAACAATTCCAAGAAAAAGGAAAAAAAAAAACCACAGTCCAGGGAACTTCTCTGCCTCAGCCAGCCAGAAAAACCACCCAAAGGCAAAGGAGACAGCACAGTCTGTGTGAAGGATGGGGCAGCAAGTGCAGTCTGTGATAACAAACTCTGCACCTCTGCTCTCCCCCTTCACTCCTGGAACCAGGCCTAAAGTGCAGAACTCAACATTCAACACCAACACAACAGATAACTGGGGATACAAACATCATAAAGTCACCCCAAGACACAGGTGCAGAAGCAGGCCCTGACACCGCAGCAGGGCCTGCTTAGAGGAAGGAAACCAACAGGCCCTTCCCACCTGGATGTGCACAATCTGCTGATCTGGAAATCCAGAGCATTAATGAACACACAAAACACACAAAACAACACACAAAACACACAATCCTGCTCTGAGCCAGCTCAGGAATTGCTGCTTGACTCTCCACAAACAAAACTTGCTGAGGCCTGCAGGCCCAACTCCCACCAAAATGGCGGATTTGCATCTCCCTCAGCAATTTGTTCTCCCTCAGCTCTGGAGGCTGAGCAGTGGCCCCAGGGCCAAAGCCTTGAGACCATTCCAGGAGTGTCAGAGCAAACAGAGTCCCCTCCACATATGGACAGGGACCCCCTAAAGTCACCTCCATCCCACACAGCTGGAAGGGGATGTGCTCCAGCAAAGCCAGGAGGCCTCATGGCGATGTCCCCTCACCAGGAACCACCACAAAAAAACATTTCTGGCTGTGCCTGGGACCATGTGCCCCTCACACCCATCTCTCCTCACCACAAAAACCATTTCTGACTGTGCCTGGGACCATGTGCCCACCTGAGCCACAGCTCTGTGTCACATCCCAAACCAAAATTACAGTTCCGTGTTACTCTGAATGATTTTTACATCTCTCTCAGGTTTTATTCCGTGCAAAACCCAACACGATTACATTATTTAGGCCACTTGCCAACTGGTTAAATATAATTGACTAAATTAATTACTAAGATCAGTTTTACAGCAGATTAGGATAATTTATTGGGCAGTTTGTTGTTTTCCTAATAGTCTCACCTGATTGATGGAGAGGCTTGGCTATAAATGATTTTTTATGACCGAGAACAGCAAACACAAACTTAATCAGGTGTTCCACTCTGGGTTGAGGAAAGCCTGTATAACTTGGATAATGTGCAGGTATAATTCTTTGGAATGCCTGGGAAAATTTTATGTGATTTAAGGGAAAAAAACTCAGAAAAGGACATTTCTGTGAAGCAGCTGGTTTGGGGGGCAGCCCCAGCTCACCTCTGCTGAGCTTTGGGGTGATGGGGATGTAGATGAGAGCTCAGCCTTGGGGTTCACCCTGCAATCCTTCTGTACTGCCCATGTGGGGATAAACTGGCACCTCTGGGGACTCTCTCTCTCTATCCAACACATTTTTGGGCCAAAAGTTATTGTTAGTGACAAATCAACAGCAGAAAATTGAGAAACAATGCCCCAAACTGAATGAAGAAGTTCAAAAAAAGAGCAAAGCCTCTCTGGGTGTGCAGCAGCAGGTTCAGAGATCCCTGCTCTCAGAAAGGCAGGGGGTGAGGCACAGGATGTTAATTTGATTGCACTGACTCCTTTTCATGCAAAGAGTGAATTGTTTTCAGAACTGCTGATGATTAATGTGATTATTGATTAGTTGATCAATAAGGCCATGGTGTCTAATTATTGATAATCCTTCCCCAAATGAAAGATCGAGTGTAAGGAGTGCTACTTACAGAGCTCAAAATATAAAGTGATTCAGTGTGAAGCCTGGTAATTGAAAGTCAAACTAATCCCATAAATTAAATCACAGCAATCCATAACATTTACCTGATAAATCCTTTGGAAAGCTTTATTTAACTCTCAGTGCTCATTGAGGAAGCTTTGGAGGCTTCAGGAAAGTGTCTGAAAGTTTGGATTTGAGGCACCATTTTTGAATACAAAAGTATCATTTAATATAAATGTGTAAAATAATGACACTGGTTTGAAATGTCTCACAGCTATAACTGAATATATTTTGCTACAACTGAATTTATTTTGGAAATGTAAAGATACTGGTACCAGTCACACAGTCACACCAGTTTAATCACCTGTACACTAAATTTTTTTCCAAACTTCCCCTCTAAGCCCTTTTCCTGCCAACAATTTATTTCATAATTAAATGGGGGAAAACAACCTAATTGCTTTTCCCTGACAGCCCCTGCAAGACTTTTTAGGTACTTGAAGGAAACTGAAATAAAACCTGGAAGATGTGATCCTATATTTTATAAGTAAACCCATGGAGCAATTAAAACCTCAACTCTTTAGGTACCTAATTCATCCCCACAGCATCCTCTGGAGCTGTAATATCCAATAATCTAATTAAAGCAATTTTAAATTACTCTAATCAAATAATCCTAAAAATATCCCACTCCTCGGTGTCTGAGAATGGCTAGGATTAGGAGATCTAAAACACTGAGCAGAGTGAATTCTCCACAGTTTCAGGGCAGCCATGGCAGTGATTTTCCATGGCTCCCTGAGCACATGGATCTGCTCTGAGCTGGGCTGTGCCAGCCCTTCAGAAGTTTTCATTTTCTCCTGTCACTCTGCCCCTCCTGAACAATCCCCGATTTGCCGTTTGCTCCTAATGTGATGTTATGGCTTTGGCCAAAATTGCATTTCAGGAGCTGAAATAACAGGAGGTGTCCACGCCGGAGTGGGGGATTTATGAATCCTCATTAGAGGCTCCCCACACCCCAAAAACCAACTCATGCAAATCCTGGAATACCTGAGAGATGTCTCCATGGGCTGTGAAGGAATCTGTGTATCAGGAAAATCACATTGGACATCAACAAAGCCTTCCCTTAATGCTGGCTGTCACCTCTCTCTCCACAGCAGCACCCACAGCACTTCCCTGCTTTTCTCCTCTTTAATCTTTAAACTTTCCACCACCACTTGCAGGAGCTGCTCCTGCTTGGGAACAATGCCCAGGATTTCCCAAAGTTCCTGATTTCAGACCTCTCAGCCTGAGCACAGACCACAGGGTCTCACCTAAATATTTTTTTTTTCTGGAAGTTTAATTCTGTCCCAAATTTCCAGGGCCGAACTGGAGAACTCACAAGCTCGTTCCTCTTGCCCAGGAGAGCTGATTTTTGGATATTTAATTCCTGCTGGAAGAGCTGAACAGATCCCCAGAAACTTTTTCCAGTTTCTAAGTAGCAGGAAGCAATTTAAGCCTGCATATCCATATTTTATCCTCCCTTTTTATCACTGTTTGCAGGGAGCAATTAATAACTCCTGCACTGATAGCCAGTACAATTAAAAGTGTCCCATCATTGTGGGGAGCCCAGCAGTGGGTCCATGGTGGTCTCTGCCATCAGGGCATGGAGGGGGTGATGGAGCAGCCCCAGCCTGGAGCTGTTTTGGCTCTGACCCCACTCAGGGTGCTCTCCCCTCTCCCCCGATTTTGCAGTGCTGGGCAGAGGGAAAAACTGGGACTTTAAAATATAAATATAAAAATGAAGATACCCTTTTCCCCAGGACCAATTTCCCAGGGTTGTCCTGGGATGGCTGTGCTGCCCAGCCCTGCACATCCAAGTGCTGAGCACCTTGGCTGTAAAGACACTGAGAAAAATATAATAAACCCAGAAGGCTCCTCCTCCTTGGTAAAGATAAAATTCCTTTACCAAGGAATTCGTGAGGATGTTCCAAAACTCCATCTCCTGAGGCTCATCCTTGCTGACACTGGGCAGTGAGGAGAGTGACGGGCACCTGCTGGAAGGCCGTGGATGCCCATCTGAGCATGGAAAATGTTTAAAAGTGAGGGATGAGGAATTTGGATATATTAAAATGCTCTGCCAGGTCTCGGGCTGCATCTCTGCCCAGCCCAGTAATAGGAACTGCAGCTGTGTTTTTGTCCCAGTGGAAAGGAAGGAAAAGAAGACAAAATAAACAAAATTATCTTTTTTTTTAAAGAAAGGGGTTTCTCTTTTAAAATCTAAGCATTGGAAGATCATTTTGAAAAAGACATTCATTAGGAATTTGTGTTAAATACAATGTAATGCTCCCCAAATGACAGCAGTGATTTGGTTCTAAAAATTGCCCCATATTTAATAACAGCATAAATCACCTGTAAAAGATTCTTCATACCAAGCGAAACTGCTTTACATACATAAACCCCATAATTTGTTTTTATTGAAAAGATTCCGACAGTCGAAGGTTATTTATGTTTTTAATTTGTCTGCACTACTAAATAACTCCCTCCTCAGTGTGCAGCCCCGTGGGAAGCCTTGGATGGGCAGGGGCAGGCAGGGCTGGCTCTGGGTTCTGGTTCTGTTTGGGGTGAACACTTTACACAAAACACCTTTGGGACACCCAAAGTCTTTGCAGTCCCCCACCAAAACCCCAGCTCCAGCCTTTTCTAAGCTTTTTTACACCATCATTAGCCCCGGAGAAAACCAGAAATTTGTGTCCATGACAGACAAAATAAAAGAAATGGGTGCCATTTAAATATCAGCTGGGAATGTGCTGTAACAGCACGATCTGTCCTTGGGGTGATGAGGATGAGGATGAGGATGAGGATGGGGCTTGGAGCAGCCATTCCTGGCAGGTCCCACCGGGGCTGGGGAAGCTGCTGGCACCTTCAGCTGATGCTGCCATGGCTGGAGAGGGCACAGTGTCCCAGAGCCACCCCTGTGGGACCCGGGTGTTGCTGTCTCGGCAACTGGGATGCTCTGGGATGAGCAGGGAAGTGGAAGCAGATGAGAGAGGTGATGATCCCGGTGCTTCCCGGCGGGCAGGGACTGTGGGGTGGGGCACAACTGGAGTTTGGGGTGAATCCTGCAGAGTGAAATCCTTGTGCTGTGAGAAAGCCTTGCTCAGTGCCCGGGTGGCATCGCTGTCCCCACGCGAGCATCAGCAGGGCACAAACACCCCAGGACAGGGACAGCCGGCCAGTGGGGTCTGGCAGTGCCATCGAGGCCAAGGGACAGCTGGACAATGGAGTTGGACAGTGCCAGCCAGATAACGGGGTCTGGCAGTGCCAGACAATGGGGTTGGACAGTGCCAGCTGGACAGTGGGGTTGGACAGGGACAGCCGGGCAGTAGGGCTGGACAGGGACAGACGGATAGTGGGGTCTGGCAGTGCCATCGGGGCCAGGGGACAGCTGGACAATGGGTTTGGACAGTGCCATCCCGACAATGGGGTGTGGCAGTGCCAGCCCGACAATGGGGTGTGGCAGTGCCAGCCAGATAATGGGGTCTGGCAGTGCCGGACAATGGGGTTGGACAGGGACAGCCGGACAGTGGGGTTGGACAGAGAGAGCCCGATAATGGGGTGTGGCAGTGCCAGCCGAGCAATGGGGCTGGACAGGGACAGCCGGACAATCAGATCTGGCAGTGCCGGACATTGGGGTGTGGCAGTGCCATCCGGACAATGGAGCGTGGCAGTACCGGACACCGGGATGTGGCAGTGCCATCTGGACACTGGGATGTGGCAGTGCCATCTGGACAATGGAGCGTGGCAGTACCGGACACTGGGATGTGGCAGTGCCATCCGGACAATGGAGTGTGGCAGTGCCGGACACTGAGATGTGGCAGTGCCATCTGGACACTGGGGTGTGGCAGTACCGGACACCGGGGTGTGGCAGTGCCACCTCCTTGTCCCGGCGCTGTCGCGCTGCCGGCACGCGGCACTGGCAGCTGTGACAGCCTGATTTAATCTGCGGGAGCCTCGCTGCCTCTGACCACTGCGCCGAGTCATTAACCTTGACTCGCATAATTGAATTCAAGGTTGATTGCCTGTGACCCTCCTCGGCGAGGTCCTCCAAATGTACATATTCATTATGAGGCGCGGGGCTAAATGGATTGCACAGGGAAAGCTGTAGCAATCAGCCTGCTTGGTATGCGAGGGGCGAGGAGGGCACTAATTGCATGTTAGAGCTGAGGATTAGATTATGAAAAGAGTGAGAAAATGAAGATAGATCCCTGTGACACTGTCAGATTAAGGGCAGCCATGCACAGGAATATGACATTGAAAATTTACAGGGCTGTTAAGGGAAGGGAGGTTTGAAAGGGGGTGGTGGGTGTTTGTTTGGGTTTGTTCGGTTTTTTTTTATTCCCATCTATTTGCTCAGTTAGGAGCTATTTAAAAGCACAAGCTGATAAATGCATATTTTGAATCGCAATAAATTAATGCTGGAGTGGTTTTGATATCTCTGATGGTTGCTGTAAGGAAGATTATTTGGAACATTTAGCCCCACAGCCCCCACTTCTCGTTTAATACCACCCTGAGCAGCCTGGTGTGGGGGAAGGTGTCCCTGCCCATGGCAGGAGTGCAATGGGATCATCCTTCCTATCCAAACCATTCCAGAACGATTCTGTCATTAAAGCTGTCCAGTCAGGGCCACCACTGTGCAAATACCCACGGTGTGACAGGCTCGGGATGCTCCAGGAATCCAGCAAAGCCCACCTTGGGAAGGGGGAAACGTCTGAGTCCCCAAAACTTTGCCTTGTCCTGATCCCAAATGGGGTTCCCAGAGCCAAACCTGGCTCTGCCCAGCCCCACAGGGAATGGGGTGAGGGAAGGTGGCCACGAGCAATTTTTGGGTTCACATCGATGTTGTTGTGATAGCTGGCAAAGGATTTTCCCATGTTTTGCTGCAACTCCAACCAGATGGAATTTTTTTTTTCTTGAATTAAACGAAAGTTAAGTACAAAAACATTTTGCCCACAGGGAATTCAGATTCTCAATGTGCTTTTAATAACTGTTTGTGAAACATTTAGGAAAATCTATGGCAACATGTTTGAGGGGAGGGGGGAAATCAAATTATTCTTGCCTGAGGATGTTATTCTGGTATCTAAACTTTATGAATCATCCTGTGTGGCCCAATTTCTAGGCAGTCAAACTGTGGAACAGAATGGAAGTGTCTGAATTTAATCCACGTAAAAAATTTTAATAAAGATGTTAATCACAGCTATTGGCTGAAAATCTGTTAAGAACTTTATACTAATTTAGATGTCCAAACCTCTGCAGTCTAATAAAGCTTTAAGAGCCCAGTCCAAATTGATGTTCTTATTAAAATTGATTGCAATGGGTAGGCCCCAATTTTGGGCCACCTCTTTAAGGCTGCTCTTGTGTTAAAATCAGGCTTAAAAAATCACAGAATAGTTTGGTTTGGGAGGGCCTTAAAGCTCTTTTCACTCCACCCCCATGAGTAAGGACACCTTCTACTATTCCAGGTTGCTCCAAGCCCTGTCCAACCTGGCCTTGGACACTCCAATCTGCCACAAAAATTGTGTTTAATTCCAGCATTTCTAGAGGTGGAAGATGAGCACCAAAATCCCAATCCAAACATTTTGCCAACATCACAGGGATTGTTGTTAAATAGAGAAATTCAGGTGGCAAATGGGGCAAAAGCTCACGCAGGTTTTTATCCCAGTCCTAGAAAAGGAGGTTTCTGGGAAGCTTTTCCCCTGCAATTCCTGAGTTCTTGGCATTCCAGATGTCAGCACCTATTGATGGAAGGACCAGGCAGAAAGAACCCAAATGCCTTCACACAGATTCAACTTGTACCTTTCCCTGGCAGCAATCTCACCTTCTATGCAAAAAAAAAAATAACCTCTTTTCCCATCCTGGGAAGCTGCAAACAGTGTGCACAGCTCCT
Source organism: Sturnus vulgaris (assembly GCF_052056855.1). NCBI lineage: Eukaryota > Metazoa > Chordata > Aves > Passeriformes > Sturnidae > Sturnus > Sturnus vulgaris. Next base: position 24,238,765 of record NC_142252.1, on the reverse strand, counting down.
GGGATCTCCTCAGCTTTCCCTCATGGAGGAGCAGAGCTCTTCAGCCCAGCTCCAGGTCACTCCCTTCTCAGGGCACATCTCTCAACCACCTCTCCAGAACAGCAACTCCATTCATTTCATTAAATTCCCAATGTCAAGACCTTGTGGTGTTGTAATAACAGCACATCCCAAAAATACCAACCTTGTGAATTGCCGGGGTTTTGGGGTTCTGATGTGTTGAGGACATAATTAATGGGATAACTTTGTGCTTTCCATCCGAGAGCTCTGTCCTGAAAGGAGGGCTTCTCACTAAATGATCTGTCAGGACCACTGCTGGGTGGGTATGACCAGAATTTTTATGTCCTGCTCATTAAATTACCACGGGGTATGACTTTCCAGGCACTGAAAGTCAAGGGAAATCGTTGCTGACTGACAATCTGGGATTGCAGGTTACCAACAGCTGCCTCAAGTTGAATAAGACTGACAAACGACTGCTCCTTGCACGGGACTGTAATAAAATTACCCTGTGACGTGGGGCTGTCTGTGCAGGAGGATGGTGGCACCCACAGAAGGAAAAAAGAATCATTTATTCACAGGGGGGGAAAGGGTAAAGTTTCTGAAGTGTTCAGATTCACCAGCAGCACGTTGAATCTGTGGAGTTACAGGCAGGCAATGAGACAGCTCAAATCCATTTGTCTCCAAAAATTCCCTTTGATTTGTTTCAATTTATGAATGAGCTGCAGAGAGCGAGGCAAGTGCCCAAGGAATGTAAATGAAGTGGCTGTGCCATGCTCTGTGAAAAAGGCCCCCAGACATCTGATGAAGGAAATTTTCCGTGAGGAAAACCCGGTTTGTTGGCATTTTGTGAATCCTAAAAATACCCCAAGACAAATAGTCTAACTCACTACTGCTGAAATTTCATTTACTTACCAACCACACTAATGAGGCACTGCAGAGGGACTTCTAATTAGATCCACTTTATTCCTGTCACTGAAATTAATTTATTTGCTTCAGCTCCTAGAACTAGTTTGATATTACCCTGATTTTTAAGCTAGGCTGTACAAATCTGGGGCTGGCTCTGATATTTCCAGGCTGCTCACCCAAAGCTGCGAGTGCAGGCTTTGCTGCTGGTTCTGTCCCATGCAGAAGCTCTTTCTCAGCAGCTTTGGAGCATCCCTGTGCTGAGCAGCAGACAGGGCAGTGCAGCCCTGGGCTGGCTGTCCCCAGAGCACTAAAGCAGCAATATTGTGCCACTTGGCGATTTCCTGCCTCATGCATATTCAAAGAGGGAAGAGGCTGCATGCATAATTCATCAGCCATTACAATTGCATTATACTATTTATACTATTACTTCGGGAGCTGTTTAAATTAAGGGTTACAAATGGCTCGTTTGTTTTTCCACTGCTCCGGCAAGAGGGTTCAGCCCCTCCAAGCTGCTGGGAGGGCTCTGGCCGGGGCCAGGGGCACGGAGGGGTCCCCAGCCAGGGCACCCAGGAACTTTGAAAACTTTTTGTGCCGCTGGGATTTGATTTTGGAAGGAACGGAGCCCCCTGGGTGAAAGCCCAGCCCCTGAGGGTCCCAGGAGAAGCTTGGTTGGGACATTGGGAATGTTGAATAAATCACAGCTGTGACAGTGACACGGCTTGAAATCCTCTTCACACCCCAGCAAAACTCAGAGAAACATGGGAAACCCTCGGCTGGTAACTAATTGTCAACTAACTGCTAAACCCCAGGTCTGGCTGCACAGATTATGACTCTTGGTGCCTTTCCAAACATTATTTTATTAATATGAATAATATATTAACTATTGAACAGTCTGGACTGCATCCAAACCACTCTGTTGTAAGTGCTTTGCTAAGACTTACCAAGGATATTTACTTCTCTAAACAACAGGCAACATTTGTATCGGTTTTGGTTTTATTATTGTTTTACTAAATAGTTGTGAGAGCACCAAGAGGGGGATCTGAAGATTTTTAAAACGATTTGAAAGATAGTCCATAAAGTGCTTTACATCTTGGTGAGTTTAAAAGGTGAATTACTGTTCTTTAATTATTTAAAGAAAACCCTGCAGAATGCATTTTGAAATGTTATTTCCAGCTAAACACAGGATCCTGTCCTGGGCTCTCATCACCAGGGGATCACGTCAGGATGAATCACAGCAGTGTAATCGAGAGCAAAGCTGCCAAGGGAAGAGCTGCTCCCCGGGGACAGCCAGCAGATACCTCTGTTCATTACCCTGTGCCCAGGTCACAGGCCAGGGATGGATCTGATTTAGATATGACTTAAAATTCAATTTCTCAAAGTTTACTTAAAATTACTGCGATTGGCAAATGCTTTTATAGAGGGATGGGGCATTAAACTGAGAGAGGTTCAGATCAGATGTGGGATTAGACGCCCTTTGGGGTGGAAGGTCCCAACTGCAGCTCCAGCATCAGGAGCTGGACTCGATGATCTTTGTGGGTCCCTTCAAAGTCATATTACTCTGTGATTCTCTGATTCTGTGATTAGGAAGGAATTGTTCCCTGGGAGGGTGGGGAGGCCCTGGACAGGTTCCCAGATTTGCTGTGGCTGCCCCTGGATCCCTGGCAGTGCCCAAGGCCAGGCTGGATCAGCCTGGGGCAGTGGGATGATCTTTAAGGTCCCTTCCAACCCAAACCATTCTGGGATTAACAGATCCTTCCCATACCTTGCAGAGCTGCAGGACTCGGGGATCACACAGCAACAGGAGAATATTCCATGAGAACAGAAGTGGCTGTGACAGGAATCCCTCTCTGAGTCTGCAGGGTGAGGAGAGACCCAGCCCTTCCCACAGCATTGCCCAGTCCAAGCTGGCAATGGATTCCAGGAGCCCACAGGGCTGCTCAGACACCCCAGAGCTGATCCCCCAGCCCTGGCAGCATCCTGGCCTCCCCCTGCTCCATCCTGGGGATGGTTCCCACATCACTTTGGGGATTGTTCCCTCATCACCCCGGGGATGGTTCCCACATCACCCCGGGGATGTTCCCACATCACCCCGGGGATTGTTCCCTCATCACCCTGGGGATGTTCCCTCATCACTTTGGGGGTGACTCCCACATCACCTCCCCTTCCCAGCTGGAGCAGTTTTGGTGTCCAGCTCATTCCCACTCTCCAGACTGGCTGTGACTCGGGTGTGCCCAGCTCTGAGCATCCCTCGGGGTGACCCCGCTGTCTCTGCTCCCTGCACCCCCAGATGGATGCAGGGTGAGTTTAACCCTCCCTAAGCTGCACAAACATAAAAATTACCTCTCAGTTAAAAACCCTCCAACTCCCCCAGACTCACATTAACCCTTCCCCAAATATACTTTTTGCCCAGCAGACCCTTCAGGAAGGTGCATTTTACCCTTCAGCTCCAATTTCTGCTTTTTTTCTGCCTGGTGGGGAGACGCTGTCTCACCTTTCCCACAGGCTGGGGGCTGGGCTGGGAGGGGACAGTCCCTGCACGGCGGGGTTAAGGCAGGGAGCTGCCTGCCCAGCAATGAGCATCCTCTTCCAGACAGCCCATCATCCACTAATGGGACTTAAGACAGTTGCTGCCTCATCGGCAGGAGCGTAATGATCGCTGGGCAGGGAGAGACCCATTATCCATCATCCATCCTTCTCCTCTGGCTGATGATAATGATTTCTTAGTTCAACAGTGGTGCTCTGGGACCTCGGTGCTTTGTGCACGACTGAGGTTTAATATCCTGATCAAGACAAATACAGATCGTGGCCGGGCCATGGGGCCACTGCAGAGGACAAAGCCAAAAGGGGCTCCCTGGAAAACTCAGAGGATGCACAAGGGCCTAAGAAAACCTGGGAAATGCCCGTGTTTTGTGTGGTGAGGAGAAAGTCACTCCCTTCCCCCACAGTGCACAACTTTGAGGGGAGAATTTGTGTGTAAAGAACCCGATCAACAGGCCAAGAGAAAACCTAAAAGCTCTTGCAAATGTATTTTTACTTCCCATTTCATTCTCTGCTGTTATTCTCCAACTCAAATCACTCTATAATTCCATTGATTGAGTATTGTCATTTCAATAATTACAACTCATGGATTTAAACTGAGAGAGTGTAGATTTAAAATTGGATATTGGGAAGGAGTTCCTGGCTGTGAGGGTGGGGAGACCACGGAATGGAATTCCCAGAGCAGCTGTAGCTGCCCCTGGATCCCTGGCAGTGCCCAAGACCAGGCTGGACATTGAGCAGCCTGGGACAGTGGGAGCTGTCCCCAAAGCAGGGGGTGGAATGGGATGATTTTTAAGGTCCCTTCCCACCCAAACCACACCATTGCACCGCCCTGCTGGTGCCCAGTGTCACGGTGACGCTGAGCCACCAGGGCTGCTGTCCCCTGTCCCCTGTCCCCTGTCCCCTGTCCCAACCCCAGGAGCTGCACTCCCCTGGCAGGGAGAGGGTGAAGCCATCTCACCACGCCCTCCCTGCCACTCTCAGCAACTTCAAGTCCAATAAAGGATGCTCAGAAGAAACACAATAGCGAGAGGGTGAGCCGCCGCTGGAAATTAAATCTGAAAGACGAGAATTTATTCTTGTCGGGGCTCCTCGAGGAGCGCGGGCACACCGGCAGCATGTTAAACACTGCTCAGGTTCAGCCAGACAAATGTCCAGGCAGCTCTGCTGCAATATCCATTTGAAAGGAGCTTAGTGCCACGAGCCTTTCATCTCAATATTCCTGAGGCCGGATTTGAAAGTGCTTAAGGTTAAATATTGCTCACTCTTGGAAAGAACAGCTCCATCTGTCTCGTAAAAAAAAAAAAAAAAAAAAAAAAAGGCTTTCAGTCTTGGAGGTGCTCAGGGAAACTCACCCATGAACACTGTCAGGAGAGGATGCAGAGGGAAAAACTCCTCTAGGCTCTGTCACAGGAGTAATTAGCCCCTCAAATTCAGCAAGGATTAATCCAAAAAGTCCTATGTACAAAATATAATCCACATATTCTGTGAGGCGAGTGAGCGCGACCCTTCCTGAGCCAGCGCTGCACAGCTGGATCCTCACATCTGGGCATGCTGAAGAGTGAGGCAAGCAGAAAAAGTTCCAGCAAACCCATGTCAGCCTGAAGGGTCCCAGAAAGGCACTCCTGACGTGGTCCCTGGCCTCAGGACAGAGCCTCTGGGTGCTGCTGCCTGACTGGAAGCTGCCACAGCATCTCAGAGAGACTCTCGGGCTGCTAAATGCCCAATTCACTTTTGAAAACCGGATTTAAGCAGCTGGTTTTGAACATTTGTGGTAAAAGAGAGACCCGAAATAGCATTGTGTGATTTGGGGTGAAGTGCCCCGAGGCCTGGTGATAATAATTGTAGTACTCTTTAAAAAGAAAAATGACATTTTTTTTCAAGGCGGTGAAAGCCGCTGACGACATCCCCGGGGAGCTGGGGAAGCTTTGGAGAGGAGGAATTCTGTCTTTTCAGAGGCTGACAAATGACAGAGCTCAGCAGCCTGGATCGTGTCTCCTGGAGTCCTGGATCAGACACAGAGCGATGGTGACACTGCCCTGGTGCCGTGGTGTCACACACGGGAGGGACCATGAGAACCCCGTCCAGCAGCTGGGAACAACAGCTGGATTTTCCAGGGAAGCTGCTTTGGGAATCACTCCCTGCTCATCCTCAGGGAAGGAGCTGAGGTGGGTCCTGCTGAAGGCTGGGAAGTGTGGCTGGTTCTCCTGCCGGGTGTGAATTATCCTGAGGCTGTCCCAAGGCCAGGAGGGGAGGTCTGAAAGGTCCCAGTCCCTGCTGCTGACGGCTCTGTCGGAATAAAACTGATCCCAAGGTTAAGCTGCGTTTAAATGGCTCCTCCTCCTGTGAAAAAAAACATTTGATTGTGCAGGTTCTCCTTCAGTCTGGAACCTCTTCCCACCACCATCCTCATTCCTGCTCACAGCCCTGTGAGGTCCCAACATGACCTGGGGTCTTTTTAACCCCTTAAACTCCACTTTAATGATTGAGTGGGGAGATGGTGCCACACTGGTCACTCCACGTTGCCAGGAGAGGCTTCCAAGGAAAAGTGACTTTTAATGTATTGATCGCTGCTATTTGATTACACTGGGAAAAAGGTCGGAGAGAAAATGCCAATAATGGTGCAAAACTTGAAAGCAAATTAATGTTTTTCCCTCGTCACCCTCCAGCATCGCAGAGCAGCAGGAAGCAGAGCCTTGCAAAGAGATTTTATGGTGAGGTCTTCTCCTTCCCACTGCAGGTGAAGCAGGGAAAAATGTGTGGTTTTGTCCTGATTTGATGGTCCCAGTCTGTGCCCCAAGGTCACACCACTGAGATGTGGGTGCTGGGACAACTCCTCAGTCCCGTGGACACAGGAAAAAGGGTGCCAGGAACCCAAAACCAAAACAAGTTCAAAATGCTGGGTTTGAAAAGAGGGCTCTGATATTTTAAGTGACTCGGGAAGAGCAAGAATCCCTTAAAATCCAGAGGCACCTCCACCGTGGATATCCTTTGGCAGAAAGATTTTCCTGGACACTGGGATGCTCAGGAGCCACTGCCAACCCACACTCACCTAAAGGGGCTCTGTGGTGTGGGTGAAAAACAAACCCAGGCAGGAGGACCAATGAGAGATCTCACAGAAACACACAAAAGGGACCCAATCAATACCAATAAACTCCTTCAGATGGTGATTAATTAATAGCAATTAATTTTGAAAAGAAGAGGATATTGACTTAAATTGACAGAGGGGCTAACCCTTGAGCAATTCAGAGAAAATGTCTTTAAAGCACAGTGATTAAGTTGTAGAAAGTAATAAAAGGGCTACAGTGCCTCCAGGACGAGCTGAACCCAGCTCGGGAGTGGTGTCAGGAGAGCTCTAATTAGACATTGGAGCTTGATAAGGTAAATTGATTAGCTTGCCTCTGCCAGGTGGGATTTAAACAGTCACCTCAGTTCAGAATGTGTCCTTTGTACCAAGAGAGCCAAATTGTGGCAGATGATTAAAAAATGCCAGGAGCTTTGCAAGCTGCATGTGCTGCAGCAAGGGAGGCTCCGTGGGGTCCCTGCCCGTGGCAGGGGAATGGGGTGATCCCTTCCAACCCAAACCAAGCCATGGGTTGGTGATTCCAGGACACTTCACCTCCTCCGAGGTCATGGTCATCCCAAAAACCTCCTTATTCATGGGAGAACAAATGTCCCCACAAATGTCACCCAGGCCCTGCTGCTGGGATAGGGATTGATGCTTTTCTGGGAAGCATTCCTGCAGGTTCCCCCATTCCTCAGAAGGTTTTGGCAACTTTTCCTCCTGATCCAGGCACGGGGTTTGCTGTCTTTGAGTGAGCAAAGTTCCAGAGTCAAACCTGGGGGTGAATTAAATTAATTGTGAGCTGACATTACACATATGAGGCCTAAACCCCACTCTGACAATTTGCTGATAATTAATTATGAGTAATTGGTTGTTGTGGGGCTGCATGTGGTGATGGCAAGTGGGCAAAGCCCGTGGCCACAGCAGACATGAGTCAACCTTGGTTTTTGGGCTTCTCATTTTCCTGGGAATGTAAATTATTGGAACACTCCTGGAAATGAGACAGGGACATCTGGTAGCTCTTTGTGGCGGGATCAGGAGACACAACAGCTCAGCAGGTCAAAATTGTCTTCTGAAGGCCTTAATTTCTTCTCCCTTTTCTTCCTCGACATCCTGAAGTCCTGGCAGATCATTTGAAGAGAGTCCTAACCATAATCAAGCAAAACCAATTTCCCAGCCTTCATAAAATGCATCCCCCAGAATGACCCTCCATCACAACAGGATGCTCAGAAATTCCTGAAATCTGCTCCTGCTGGGAGCTCCCCCCGGGCAGGAGAGCCCAGCTGTGAGTTTTCCAAGGAAGAGGCTGTTTCTTTTTAAAATAACTTTGCTCTACCTTTATTCTTGAGTGCAATGAGGATTCAGGAGCTGAAGGAAATGGGGAATCACAGCCACGTTGTCTGGGATGCAGCACGTGGGCTTGAGAATTAGCTGATCACTCTGTGGGTTTGGAAAACAATCATCTCCTTGCCCAAAAAAAAAATCATCTCCTTGCCCAAAATGTGCCATTTTAGCTGGTTTTTACAGGTCTGGGGAGCCCCTTCAGAGCAGGCACGGAGCTGTTTACAAACAATTATTCCCAAGCAGATCATTAAAAGCCAATTTCGATAAACCCTTAAAAATAGAGGCGTTCTAGAAACCTTCTCAGCTCGTTTTGAAATAGCTCTTCTTAAATGTCAGCGGATGAAAACATCATCCAGCAACAGGGAGCTGGGCCCTGCTTTGAAAAACAAATAGCAGTGATTGGATTCAGCTGTGCAACAATGGGAAATGCTGGAAAAGCCCAGCCAGGGCTTCACCCCCACGGAACAGCCCCAGGACCACGGGCAGGAGCCCAAGAGGTGCCAGAGCCTGCTGGGGACACCCCTTGTCATCCTTGTCCTGGGCAAAATGGAGCCATTGTTGTTGGCAGAGGTTTAGGAAGGTTCCCACGGCGTGGTTGGGTTTTTTTCCCTCCGAGCTGAGAGGTTGAAGACAGCCCTGTCTGCAACGGGCTCGTGGAGCAAATAATTATTGAGGCTCGGGACCTAAAATGACCTTGCAGAAAGAAAAAATTGTGATGGGAAGGGAGAAAAACCCACCCCCAGAGGGTCTATTGTTAATGGCTGGCACAGTTATAAAGTTCACAATTGGTAACTTATTTAAAGATTATTTTTCCTCGGATTTTTTTTTGTGCTTTGTGCAAATCTGACTTGAAAGGAATGCCATTCTCTCAGCCCTCTCCCAACGCTGGTGTTTGCAGCCATGAGCAGCCCCTAAACTTGTATTTCAGCACTGAAGACAATTGCAGAAGCAGATCCAGATTCTTGATAGGACTTTTTAAAAACAAATAAACATCCCCCAGTGGGATTTGCAGCCTGTGGCTGCAGGGCCACGCTGATGAGTGGGAGCTGGACAAGCTCAATTCTCGGGGCTCACTGAGGCACAGAAAGAACCAAACCAGTTCTTGGCTGTTCCAGCAGAGAGTGAGAGAAGAAAACCAACGAGATGAGATGAGGTTTTGAGATTTCTCTCGAGGTTATTAATCTACAATGCTGCCTTTTAGCACTGCTGACCAACATTTTAATTTGATTTCAGCTGGCTCTGCTCCCCAGCCATCACAAACTGATTTTGGTGCTGCATTTTGACACATTAACGGGTGAGGACAACGCTGCATCCCACTGGAGTCAGCTCCAGGAGCCAGGGAGGCTCCTCCTGGCTTGTAGGGCTGGAGGAACACGAGTGAGACCCCAGCCCCTGCAGGTCATGATCCAGCAGCAAACCCCCAGTGAGCCACTTCCAGTGTGGTGCAGCCTTGAGCCATGAAAAATGAAGAAAGAAAGAAAAAAAAAAAACAAAAAACAAAAACCAACAAACCAGTTGAAACAACAGAGCATTGGACTGTTCTAAATGTCAGTTTATCTCTGTTTGAAATATCAGTGTAATTCAATTTTCAGTGTCAGGGCCTGATTCTCCTCCAGGTCACACAGGACTGGTGTGGGCTCTCGTCCCTGCTGGGCTGCAGAGCCCAGGGATGCTCAGCCTGGATCTCCAAGGGGGCTCAGAGCCTCCCCAAACCTTCCAGCAGCAGCCTGGCTCCCCCTGAAAGTGGGAGGAAAAGGAGATGTCGGGGTCTGTGGTGCCATGGATGGGACCCCCTGGAGTTGTGAGCACAAAGGACAAAGCTGCTCCTTTCCAGCCCTGCTGGCTCCCAGGAACCCTCAGGAACACTTTTGATAGAAAGCCATGGATTTTTTGGTCAAGACTTGCAGCAAAGGGATTTTTATAATAATATTTTACTGGCTGTAGCATGCCTGGTATTACACGGGAAAGAACAAGATAGGAAACACATGTGCAGATATTATTTGCTGCAGAAGTTAAATTCCATCAAAGACCACAGAAATATTTACGTTTCTAGTTTGTAATGAAAAACTGAGTTGTAATTATGGATTTGCAGAGGTGGGAGCACAATATCAGCACGGCATTTATAAAAAAAAAAAAAAAAAAAAGAATTCCCAATCCTGAAGCCCCCAGTCAGAGTGAATCTCAGAAACACAGGGACACCTCCCTTCATAAAGCTGCTACAACATGTCCAAAATCCCTTTTCTTTTATGACCCAACTCATGCACAAAATTTAATAATATTGTATTTGCTTTACCAAAGGCACTGAGTGCACAGATGTGCAGGGATAAAGAGAGAATGTCTCAGGAAGGGGGAAGATGTTCAGCTCCAGCACGGAGAGGAGTGAGGTGGGGATGTGGAATGGGAATGCAGCAAAGGCTGCAGCCATGGAATCCTTGCACCACAGACACCAGCCCAGATCAAGGCAGTTGGCTGAGCCCTTGAGAGATGAAATCTTGTCTTGCTGAGGAGTCAGGCTGTTGGAACCCAAAAACCTGGGAGTTTTGAGCTTTCTTTGTGACACTGACCCCCAGGAGAACACTGCTTTGGACATGAGGCCGTGGAGAAAGCTCCAAATTTGGGTGATGGAGTTAAAATCACGGGTGTGTGGTTAAACAGAAATGTGTGATTGCACATGGTGAAGGGTTTGGAATTTGGGGTTTTTAGAATATAGTAATAGGGATGGGACAAGATGAAGGGTTTGGGGTGTTGTCTCTTTCTTCTTCCTTCTTCCTCATGATTTCAGGTAGTCATTTTTAGTTGGATAGTTAGTGCTGCACTGCAGGTCACAAATGTTTAGTTATTGGGTCAAAAGTATAAATGATAGAAATGCTAACTTTTAATTAAATAGTTGGTCTTTAGAAGACCTTGTAACTAGATACACTCTCCATTTTCTCACTTTTGGACTTATTAATTAAAAGTACTAAAGAACTCTCTGTACTATAAATAAGAATTAACAAACAACTAAACCCAAACACAAAAATCCATCTCTTTGGTGCTTTAATCTTGACTCTAAGTAAAAGCAAAATGAAAAATAGCAATAAATAAAATAGCAATGCTGTATCAGGGAAGGGTTTGTTGGGAAGGAGGCTGAGGTGCATCCAAGGGATGTGTCCCAGCACAGTGACCACGATCCTGCTGTGTCCCCTCCCCTCCCTGGGGCTGTGCCAGGGGACACTGAAATCACCTCATTTCCAGTTGCTGATCCAATGTGATCCCCGTTGGACATCCTGTGGATTACAGCCACTCAGAGCCGGGTGTAGGAACAGGGATTTTCCACATTTTGTCTCCTAAAGCTCCAACAGAGCCAAATGTTGCTTCTGCAAAGGTTTCTCTTTCACCAGGCAGCACTGACAGAACCAGAGGCCACCGTTCTCAAGCTGTGTCAAGAGAAAAATTAGGTTGGATATTAGGAAAAAGGTTTTTACAGAAAGAGTGACAAAGTTCTGGAATTGTCTGCCCAGGGAGGTGCTGGAGTCACCATCCCTGGGTGTGTTTAAAAAAAGCCTGGATGTGGCCCTGGGTGCCAGGGGTCAGTTGAGGGGTTGGGGCTGGGCTGGACTTGATGATCTTGAAGGTCTCTTCCAACCTGGTGATCCTTGAATTCTGTGGATTCCATGGATTCTGTGGATTCTGTGAATTCTGGAATTCTGTGGATTCTGTGAATTCTGTGGATTCTGTGGATTCTGTGAATTCTGTGGATTCTGTGGATTCTGTAATTCTGTGGATTCTGTGGATTCTGGAATTCTGTGAATTCTGTGAATTCTGTGGATTCTGTGGATTCTGTGAATTCTGGAATTCTGTGAATTCTGTGAATTCTGTGAATTCTGTGGATTCTGTGGATTCTGTGAATTCTGTGAATTCTGTGGATTCTGTGGATCCTGTAATTCTGTGGATTCTGGAATTCTGTGGATTCCATGGATTCTGTGGATTCTGTGAATTCTGGAATTCTGTGGATTCTGTGAATTCTGTGGATTCTGTGGATTCTGTGGATCCTGTAATTCTGTGGATTCTGGAATTCTGGAATTCTGTGGATTCCATGGATTCTGTGGATTCTGTGGATTCTGGAATTCTGTGAATTCTGTGAATTCTGTGAATTCTGTGAATTCTGTGGATTCTGTGGATTCTGTGAATTCTGTGAATTCTGTGGATTCTGTGGATTCTGTGGATTCTGTGAATTCTGGAATTCTGTGAATTCTGTGAATTCTGTGAATTCTGTGGATTCTCCAAAGCCAGCAAAGTGCAGAGCCCAGGAGGGGGCTGGCTGGAAGCTGCTGTCTGATGGGATGACATTCACCCTTCAGGCAGCATTTTGCACACCCTTAGGGATGGAGAGATTTAATGCAGGTGCTCTGGTGGCCAGGGGAGCTCAGGCTCGGCTTTTCCAGACCTTTGGTGCTTCCTCCTGCCCTGGGGAGGTGGAAATGCCCTCCTGGGATCAGCCAGGTGGGTTTGAGGTGTTCACACACCTCTCCCATCACCCATTTGGGAAAAATCCTGCTGCCTAATGTGGGTTTTCCTGGGAGAACCTGGGGGCCTGCACCTGCCAGCATTGCTGGCCCAGTGAGGATCCCCAAACCCTGCCAGGCATCATCAGAAATACTTGCAAAAAAGTTAAAATGAAGAGAGCTGACTTTTCAGTGCCCACTCTGAGACAGCCAAACTAAGAATAACTAAAATAAACTCTATTAATGAGCAAAAAAAAAAAAAAATCCTTGGCTATGGATGGGTCCAGTGGTGGTGATGACTCTTTATTGATTAGGTTGAACAGGATTGCTCTCTAATTATGTGACCCACTGATGCTCTAAAAATGTTGGTGAAAACTCAAAGTTGGAGTTACAAGAGCAGTTATTCAACAAGGTTTTAGCCCTGGGATTCCCTTTAATCAATCATAACAATGTGCTTGAAAGGACTCATTGAGCACATTTCGTTTTTTGCCCATTTTGCAGGAGTTGGGTGGCAGAGGGGCTGGCACAGACCTGCAGACCACCACGGCTGCTCCATGAATTATAAGGAGCTAAATTTCCAAACTCCAGCCACCTCCTTGAGTGGTGTCACCCTACAGGCGTTAGGGGAGAGCATTTTAATAATGAAAACCTTAAAAATTAGAGATCTGTGCGAGTCGAATAAGCTGTCACACCTTCAATGAAGATAACAGATCTGTACGAGCACCTAAAATATTCCTGCAGACTTTGGAATTCAGGCTTATGGCATAATAGCATTTGCACAATAATTCAATCTAATTGTGTAGGGAAGCTGTAAAACTGCTCCATCTCTGATGCTTTACTGTGCAGGGGAAAAAAAAAAAGGATGCTGTTCCACCTTTTTCGCTGACATCTAATGTTTCAGGTTTTTAAAAATATTGTATAAAGACTGAGATTTATTTCCTAAGATGTTTCATTAATGGTTGTGGCAGGCAGCTGGCCTGAGGTTTGACACACAATAAAATCCATGTCAAGAATATTAAAGATAGTGCAAAAGATAACTATGAATTTACATTCAAACAGGCTTTTGACAAAGCCATTGCAACAGGCTCCTAATCAGGTCTTGAGACCCAGCCTGCCCTCTCTTTAAACCCGTGATCTTGAAAAGGAGCTTTAAATTGGAAATTATTACACATTAAAACCTCAACATGGAGCAGATCGAAGCGGATCGATATCTTGCCGAGCACAATAAATCAGCTGCTGCTCTGCGGTTACTGTTTGCTGAACATATTTAAATTTTCTTGTAACAAATTAATTCCAACATTTTCTCTTGATTGAATTAGGGCAAGTGTTGGAGCTGTCACAAGTATTTCACTGCTTCAGGGAGACAAATTGCTCGTCTGGACATGGGTAACAAGCCAAAGTGTTGAGTCCCTGATAATCTTTCCACTAATTCTCCATTACAGCAAAATGAAGCCATAAATCACCGTGACAGCTGATCGATGCAAACATTGTTTCCGCCATGATTGCCAGCGCTCCCCACGGACCCACTGTCCGCTCACCATTCCCAGGAATTGCTCCTGCCCAGCTCCCCAGCCTCGCTCCTGTGCCACAAGTAACCATCTCATTTTGGGGCTCTCAACCCACCCCCAAAACTGGGAATATCAGCTCCCTGCTCGGGGCCATCCCTTAAAGCTTGGCACCGTCCTTCCCACCGTGGCTCTTCCAGCCAAAAAAAAAAAAAAAAAAAAGGGGATTTTAAACCTCCTGTTTTATAAAATGATTCTGTGGGGTTGTAACAGCATCAGGCTCCAGCCCTGTCGCTTCCCCTTAACTAACTGGTGGCAAGTTGGATGAAATTACTTGACCCTTTATCGAGTTCTGCTAATGCCTTCTAAAAAAGAAATTAAAGGCGCCCGCGGCGCGGCCCCCGGCAGCTCTCCGTGCACATTTAATTCCAGGGAAGATGGATTAAGTAGTTCCCAGCACTAATTCACACACTGAGGTGGCTCTATGGTGTTCCCAGCTCTGGACAAGGAACCACAGAGCCTGGAAAACTCTGTGTGGGTTCTCAGCCCCAGCCCAGAGTGGGAATTCTGGACTGAGACTGGGCTGGGTTGGTGCTCCGAGGGTTTCAGCTCCAAGTGGGGATGTGGCAAGGAGGAAGGATGGGGTTTGTGCTCCTGGGAAAGCCCCAATCCCATGTAGGAGCTGTTTGCATGGCTGAGAAAATGGAATAAAAGGGATAAAAGCAATGGAGGAGTGTTTGCAGGAGAGCTTTAGGATTGCTGATGGAATGTTGTCCCCGTGTGGGACTGGGAGCAGCACCAGGACCAGGCAGGGCTGGATGTCCCAGCCCTAAACTGCCCCGGCCACCAGGGCACCTCCCCATCCTCAAGGATAATTCAGGCTGGAAAATCCCTCTCTGAACATCCAGTCCAAGCATCCCCAGCCCTGCCAAGGCCACCAGTGGCCACGTCCCCAAGTGCCACATGCCCACAGCTGTTAACCCCTCCAGGGATGGGGATTCCACCACTGCCGTGGCACAGGAGAACCCCTTTGGTGAAGAAATTCCCCAAATATCCACCCTGAACCTCCCCTGGCACAAGCTGAGGCTGGTTCCTTTGTGCTGAGCACAGCAAGAGTGTCCCATGTCACTGGGGAAGTGCTCAGGGAAAAACAAATGTGCACAGGGCAAATGCATCCAGCAGATCCCTGCCAGGGAATACCAAGATCCTTCCAAATATTAAGGTTTCAGAGCTGGATTATTTTAGATATGAACGATGCTGTGTTATCAGCTCTGAAACTCCCCTGTCAGGAGCAGGAGAGGCACCACCTTCCCCTGGCTGGTTATGGATGAGTAAAAACAGGGAAAGCAGCAAGAGGGTAACAAACTCCATTTCCTCACATCAAACACGAGCTGCTTCATCCTGTCAGCCCCGCAGCCTCTCCACGTCAGCAAATCCCAGCCCGTGCTCCAAGGAATCCCCTGGAGTGTTTTGTGATCTCCTGAGTGGGAAGAGCCTCCCCCAAGGAGCCAGAGTTCACCCTCCTGTGCCTGCCTCGGCTTTGGCCACACAGAGATGCAGGAGTTCAGCCTGGAATTGTATGGGAAGGGTGAGAGGGGTCCAGGGCATCCATCAGTGTCCCCCTGGAGCGTTCCCAGCCCAGCAGAGCTGGGATCAATGAGGGATCAATGAGGGATCAATGAGGGATCAATGAGGAGGGACAGACCTGGAGGTGACCAGAGACACAGGCAAGGATAACAAACCCTGGGCTGGCCTGCATGGGATGGAGCAGAGAGTTTAAGGAGAGCTTAAAAATAAAAAATAAAAAAGAAATAAAGCCACCTCCGCATCACTTCTGCACCCTTCCTTTCTTTTCCGTGCTGCCATTCCACTTTGGAAACTCTTATTATTATTGAAATCCACTTAATTGAGACACGTTTAACTGAGACTAATTGAACTCCCACTGCCACAGCAGCAAATGAAAAAAAAGAGGGGGAAAGATGAGAAAGGATCTTTCCTTGACATTGCTAAACTCCAGCTTGTTTTGCTGTTCCGAACTGGAGCGCTGCTAATAAAAAGCCTTGTTCTTTTGCAATAATTGTGCGTTTTCAAATATTGTTTCTAAGAAAAAGAATCACTTAAAACCAGAGAAACAATCCCAAAGAAATGCCAGTCAAAGCCATTAAGATGTTTTCACTGATGCACGGCATGTAAATCTGATTTATGTTGGTTTAAACAGTTAAGAAATCCCCGAAATAACTTCATTTATTATTTTATTGCCTGATTAATGGTTCAGAGGAACTGATTTGTAGCTGAAGTTTTACAGAACGCAAAATTAAAATAAGAGCCTTTTGTAGAAACGTCCCGTATTTGTTCAATTATGTGTTCAAAACCGAAACAAATATAAAAACTTCAATAAATATATTTTCTTCCAAGGAATGACATGCTGTGGGTTTGCTGTTATTGTTGGGTTTGATGTTTTTGCCTCTAAGGAGGTCAGCAATATGGAAACATAAAGGCCAATTTAATTTGTGCATCTGTGGCTGCCAAGTATTTTAATTCCGACAGCTGTGACTGAAGAGTTAATATTTTACTTGTCAAAATCCAAAAGGAGGCCAGTGAATCACTCTAATTCTCATTAAGAGGCTTCCCCCCAGTAGCACCCTAATTCAAAATAATGAAAGTAGAGACTGAGTGCGATTCTAATGCCAGTTGAGACCTATCTTTTAATATTTCTCTGGTGATGGATTAGGGATCGGGGAAATTCATCTCAGATCATAGAGCCTAATTTAATAAGGGATCATTCCAAGAGTATTGCATTTTATAATAATGTCATTTAATGTGTCGTCTTCCATTTTTACTGTCCCATATGGATGCTTACACGATGGTGCCACAGGGATAAACTTTTAAAGAAGCAGGCTCGTTTTTTAGGGTTCCCCTAAAGGAGGGAGTTGATCAAGGAGATGGTTTATTAGGCAGCTCAGGTAATTGTGGCGTGGTTAAAGCCACGGGAATGGGGACAGAACCCACACTTTCCAACCCTGCAGTGGAGGGGAAGGGAGAACATTTAAAAGTACCTTAAAATCTGATTTTAGTGCCTAACCCAATCGTGCCATTGCCTGAAAAATGTGGGCACCTGCTTGTTTAAAACACACGATAATAAAATAATTTCTCCCCCTAACCACATCTCCATGCAGCATTTCCCACTTGCTTCCTCAGTGTATTCCTGGGATTATTTAACTAATTGCTTCTTTGGGAGGTTTCATGCCTATTTCCCAATGTTCTTTTCCCCCCCAAAAAAAACCCCAAAGATTTGCCACGCTGAGAGGCCAGCAATTTTCAACAACCATTAAAGGATTAGAAGTAATTATTCTGCCGAAACGTTTGGGCTCTAATATTTAATTTAATTTGTTTTCCTTGGCATTGCACTGGAGGGGAGATTCTGGGTGATTTCCACCCCAAACCTGCTCAAGGTCAAGGAACAACCCAAGCCCCCAAACATCAACAGCTGGTGATTGCCAGGAGCTGTAAAGCTGCAGCCTGAGCTTTGGGTAATCACACAAAGCCTTTAGGAAAAATGGGGCTGTAATGAGGATTTTTGTTCCAAATCCATTGGCGTGATGAAGTCTTTATTTTCAGGTAGCAACTCAAGGGCTCGGCTGCGAGGTTTGACAGAAGGAGATCAAACACAGGCAGGCTGAACAAGGAATAAATAACCTGCTGTAAACAATAATCTCATTACAGCAGTTTTTTCCAGCGTTGGGATGTGGTGTCTGAGAGGGAACACAATTAACACAAAATGAAGTTTTTTCATATTTTCTCTTTCCTCCTCAGTATTTTCACAGTTTTGTTGTCTTCAGAACGTTGGAAATCCTGGCATTTCTTGCACTTTTCCTCACACAGCTCAATTTTTTATTCCTGCCTTGTTGAAATTATTCTTCATTGGCATTTCTTTTGATTTTCTGCTTTTCTCCTTTGACATTTTGCGCTTCTCTTTCAAGTCCTCATTTGTTTTCTGACTTTTTATTCTCTTCCTTTGCCTCTTCCTTCCATTTTATTCCACTTCTCCCCAGTCCAGCTCTTTCACTCTGTTTCAGGTTTCATTTTTGAGCTGTACTTTTGCTTAAACCAACATTTGTAAAACTCTTTGCACAAATTGGAAGAGTTTCATCGAAATTTTGTAGACTGGATTTTTTTCCTTCTCACCATGTCATCTCTTCACATGTCAGTGTCTTGTTTGTTAAACTTGTTGCTTTGGATTCAATATCCAAAGTTATCCCTCCAGTAGGAATGTTACAAATGTCCATGTCTGGCATCTGGAACTGCTTTAGGGATTTGCAGCAAGAAAATTATATTTATAACTGGTTTAAATCAGAAAAAAAAAAAGGGCTCTGGTTGCATCTAAAATAATTAAAACTGACTACTTTGCATTAAAGCATTAAAAACAAGCAAACAAAAAGTTAAATAAACGGGTTGAGGACTGGTTTTTTTAATGAGCACTGCCTGTGGAAGTGACATTTTCCCATTTCCAATGCTTGTTTTTCCCGTTCCACCTGCATTGCCATCCCTGGAAATGGAGGTGGAAGGAGCCCACGGGAGGAGCAGGGGCTGTGGAGGGTCACTGGAGCAGAGGGGACACCACCATCAGTCCCTGGGCACTTTTTGGAGCTCCCCTTTGGAAAGGAGATTCCCAGAGGAGGAGACCCCTCGTGGGATTCCTGATTTCAGGGAAGTTAAGCCTGGCCCAGCTGAGCTGTGTCTCAGGGGTTCAGCTGGCCCTGCACACCCATCCCAACGTTTCTATAAATAGAAACATCCCAGTGGGAAAAGTGGGACCAGCCAGGAACGGGCTCCCGGTCAGGAGAGGGGAGAAATTCAGAAATTCACCCCCTGCCAAAAGCCATAAACACAGAATGTTTCCCAACTGAGTCATTCCTGCTCTCATCCCTCCTTCAGCTCCCCCCCTTCTCCAGGAATTCCATCCAGGAATGCCCATCCCTGCCTCCACCTCCTCCTGGGGAAGTTGAATTTGGCATTTCTGCCTCCTGCCACAGAGCTGAGCTGCTGAACCCCCCAATCCCAGCCTTGTGGGTCCTCTGACAGCAGAAATATCTTCAGGAGAGGTTTTGGGGAGGAGCTTTCCATGATGTGATCCAGCAGGGATCAGAGCTGCTCCCAGCCCACCTGGAGCTGGGATTCCCCATCCCTGGAAGTGTCCCAGGCCAGGCTGGAAGGGGATTGGGGCAGCCTGGGATGAGCTCTAAGGTCCCTCCAGCCCACTCTGGCATTCCAGGGTCTGTTCACACATTTCCAACATTTCCATCCACTCCAGACCATTCCCATCCCAGGTAGTAGCTCATGGTTTTCCTTTTGTTTCTTTCTGTTCCTTAAATTAATTAGAATTCATTTTTAATCAGAAATTCACAGTCAGTTCACTACAGGAATTTGAGAGTCAATACTTAAGATAATAGAATTGTGCAGTTAAGTCTTAAGGCATTTTTCTTTAGCTGTCTGGACAGGTATAAATCAGTCTCCAGAAAAAAAAACCCCAGGCTGCCACAGCAAATATTCTTTATTACAATACAAAACTGATTTTCAACAAATAAAATATGCTGCTGTGGTCAGGACTGCCCCAGATCTCTGCCTGCTAAAGGATTTGCAGACAGCAGGCACGGGGAAAGACAAACACCCCGTGAATTGATGCTTTAAAGATCAACCCCGTCGTACACAGCAACTGCCAATATTTTCACTGAGCAGAAACCAACCTCAGCTAAAACCCACCTCGTCCTTCAGAACGTTGGGTTACTCCTGGAGCCCATTTTTTAATTTTTTTTAATCCAAATAATCGAGCCTGAAATGTTGTTCAAGCGATGATGGAAATGGAAGCAGGAATGTGGGCATCCTGTTCTCTCTGATTCTGAACTGGTATTTCCCCCTTTTTGCAGATACTTTATTAAACACCATTAATTTTACACCCACTGCTCCCAGCGTGTGCCCAGTGGGGAGTGTCTGAACACGAGGGAATTCTGAGCTCAGAGGCTCTTGCAGTCCTCGATGCCCTGAATTCCAGCACTGCCAGGATCCCCGTGCCCAATCCTCGCTGACTTCAATTCCCCATGGATCTCACGACTGGTTCCCAAGGGATGGGATGAGAAGAACGATCTGGAAGGTCCCTTTGGGCAGCTGGAGCTGTGCTTCCCTCCAGGAGAAGAAGGGGAAGACGCTGGGATTCATCTCCAGCAGCAAGGAGATGCTCCAGCATGAGGCTTAAGATCCCAACACGTCCTCCCAGCTGGAATCCTCTTCACATCACTCGAGCAGAGCCTGTGTGTGCCCCGTGCTTTGACAGGGAAATAAAGGCACTGGCAAATGACTGATCCAGGGATGTTTTCCCCTCTGAAATCCCCCACAGAGCCGACAAAGGGCTCCTGGGTGTGATTTTTTTTGGCTGCAGAGCTGTGTTTAAACACTCGCTGTTCAAACGCCCAGGGAGGGTTTGCTCAGCTCTGCCACGGCCACGGCTTCGTCTGCAGGCTGGGAATCCACTTTGATGTCTGCAAACAAATGTGGTTGGGTTTGTACACAAATAAATGTTAAACCAACAGTTTATTTTGGGGGCCTCGTGGCTCTGCTGAGAGCTGGGACATAAGTTGTTACTTAGGGTTGAATTTTCTTGAAAATGGATGTCACAAACAAAAATTATCCTTTGTGGAGTTCCACTTAGACAGACAGGGCTCCCTCCAGCTCGGTGAGTGCTGCTCATGAGGCTTTCCATGGAGTCACAACCCACTGGAATATTATCCATGGAGTCACAACCCACTGGAATATTATCCATGTGCTGCAAATGAGGGAATACACTTATAACCACATGGTTTTTTGCATTAATTTTATTTAAATACAGTTTGCTGGTAGCCAGGGTGAGGTTGGAAGTTCCTGTTCCTCTCTGTACAAATCCTGGTGGAGGGAAAAAAATATTTCTAGAAAGGTTAAAATCTTCTGTCCTCCTTTCCATCACTGCACATCCCCTTTCCAGCAAGGTTTCCATCGCCCTCACTCTTGGAATTGTCTTGCTGGTGATTTGGTGAGGAGGAGGATGATCTCCATGCCCTTCATCCACCTGAGATCCCTTCAGGGAGCTCCCAGCTCCCCTGTTTTGTTTTCCCTGTGCCTGGGAATGATGGACTCAGTGGCCATTAGTGGAATTTGGATTAATGGATAACAGGAAAAATTAATTTCTTGGTTGCACTCCATGATTCTGGTCCTTCTGTGGGATACAAGTGTGTACAGGATAATGATGTTCCAAGGGCCAGACTCTGGATATTCCTTCCCACCTTGACCTGCTGAATTTCCAGGATTTGAGAGGGCCTGTGTGGCACAGACTGCCCAGGCTCTCTGGGATTGTTTCATTTAGGGAAAAAAATCTATGAGTGAACAAAGAATTCCATGAATCCACCAGGGTTTGTTTACAACCAGGGGACCTGGAAATGCTCATTTGGTTTTGCCCATGGCTGGGCAGTGATGACAAATTCTCCATCTCCTCATTCCTGTTCCTGCCCTGCTTTCCTGTCACTCCTCCTCCCTGTCCCTGATGATCCCTGTCCCTACTGATCCCAGTCTCTGTCCCTGTCCCTGTCCCAGTCCCAGTCCCTGTCCCCACACCAGGAGCTGCTCCCACCCCCATCCATGGCTCATCCCAGTTTTTTCCCTGTGTGTAGGGATTGGTTTCCCACCGGGATCTCCTTTCTTCCCTCTCCCATTGCAGCAGAGCTGGGCTGTGGCTCCAGCACCCCGGGCACGGCTGGAGCTCAGCACACACAGAGCCCCGGATTTGGGGCTGTTTGGGTGGAATTCCCTCATTTGGCTCTTTCCTGAACGTTGTCATTCAAGGATCAACACCGAGGGGTGTTCTCAGATTGTTTATTTCCAAAGGAACACCAAATCCCAGATGGGTTTGGCTTGGGAAGGACCCTAAAAATCATCTCCCCCTGTCCCAGGTGCTCCGAGCCCCAAAGTCCAGCCTGGCCTGGGACACTCCCAGGAGGTTTCTCTGCAGGAACTGGAAGTGTGTGGAATAATTTCACACATTTTTCATGTGAGGTTGCTCTAAAGGCTGCCCAAATTTTCTGCCTTCCTTGGTGTCCATTCCCAGGGAATCTCAGAGAAGAGAGCTGGGATGGGCACTTGGCCTTAAATTATTCCCCAGGACTTCAGAGATAAGAGCCACACTCAGCCACCATCCAAGAGCCTCAGGCTGTAATTTTCTCAGATCTTTGAAGCTAAACAAGGTTGTGCCAATTGGAGAACTGTACAGAAATCAGGAAAAAATGCAATTTGTGGGCGATGCAGTTCTTCTGTGCCCAAATCTGATTTTTTAATTTTTTTTTTTTTTTTTTTTCCATTTACATTCTGCAGCTCCTTCTCTGGAAAGCCTGGCTGGAGGCCACCCTTCCATCCTCCTCCTCCTCAGAGCACAGGACCAGGGGGTGCTGCCCACAGAGGGACCCAGTGCAGCCTCAAGAACAACCTGCAGAATTCTTGTCGTTTTCTTTAAATTTTTTTGCAGTTTCAATTCCACGTTGAAATTGTGACTACCCCCATTTTATAGGTGTTAAAATACAAAAGTCTGAGCATTTTTCAGAGCCAGGTTGGACTGGGTTTGGAGTAACCTGGGATAGTGGAAGGAGTCCCTGTCCCTGGCAGGGAGTGGATTTAACATCCTTCCAACCCAAACCATTCTGGGATTCTCTGACTTTTAATTGCAAGTGGCAGAACAAAAATTCTTCTTTCTGCTCCGGTTTTTCTTTTGGCTACTCCAGCAATAATCCACATCTCTGAGCTTAGACAAGACCAAACTCACCTTTTCCTCCTGGACAGCATCTGAAGTCCATTGAACCCCCAGAGTTCAATGAATGACCAATGATTGTGGGAGCACATAAGAAATAATTAAAAACAAACCCAAATCCTGGTCAGTGTTTGTTTTTATTTTTCTGAAAACTAAGCAGGACACTTAAAGAACTTGGAAAAAAAAAAATTAAATAAATTTTTCCTTTAAAGAGCCCTGGAGATCAATTACTCACAGGAGCACTCACACAGAACTCAGCATGGCCCAAGCCATATCTTGGCTAATAACAATTGGTTTGAAGTATATATGTCCCGTTTGTGAGAGAAGGATTAATTCATCTCTGTGCAGGCCCAGAGCAGAGCTGACACCCTGTAAATCTGCCTCTCCATTGTTCCACAGACTCAGCTCAGGGCAGATGTTATGCAAGAGAGCTCGGAGGGAAAATCCACAGGCATTTCCCCAACCCAGGAAAAGAAGTTCTTGATTACAAGCAAAACGAGTTCATTAGAAATTAATCCAAATTAATTACATCTGAACGTAAAAATAATGCATGAATTGCAAATGTTCCTGTTTCCTTTAGCAGTATTAATGTGCTGCAATTAGTTTTGAAATTCATACAGAATCCTTTACCTGGGTAGGAGAACGTTGTAAAAGGCTTGTGTAATTAAACTGATTACACATGTAAAAATTGTCATCTGCTTAACATTGCAAAGCTCTTTGTCAGCTGCACGGAACAGGGACAAAACCCACCAAGAACAAATGGCAGAACAAAATTCTTGTCACAAAATTCCTGCTGCTGCGGGGGGGGTGCAGGACAGAGCTGCCACTGCTTCCACCAGGTCAGGAACCGGCCTGAAAACCATCAGATCCCATCAGGAAATGCTGCCCTGCACTTCCAGCGTGTGGGAATAACCCAAATCCCACGGCAGGGACTGGACAGGGAGCAGGAGCAGCTGAAAACGAGCAGGGATGCTGTGGCTGGGTCACATCCCTGGGCAGGGCAGGGCAGGGAGGAATCTCTGTCAATTAATGGCTCTTCAAGGAATCAGGGAAATCTAAGCCAGGTATGAGATGACAAAGGATAAAAATGGGACGACAAAGGATAAAAATGGGATGTTGGGAAGGAATTCCTGGCTGGCACAGGGTGCTCAGAGCTGTCCCTGGATCCCTGGCAGTGCCCAAGGTTGGACATTGGGATTTGGAGTCCCTGGGGCAGTGGGAGGTGTCCCTGCCATGGGAACAGGATGGGATGAGCACTGAGATCCTTTCCAAACCAGTCTGGGATGCTGTGATTTGAAATCCATCAAATCCAAGCTAATTCCTTACCCTGTTGCTTCCTTTTCCTTATAGGGTCAGGGCTTCACTCCAGCAGAATTCCTGTCACTGGAAACATCCCTGAATTTCCTGCCCAGGGACAGCAGGAACATTTCCATGTGGTTCCCATTGTCCTGCATTTCACCTCTCCGAGATATTTTGGGGCAATTCTTTATTTACATTTTCTTTAACAAAGAATATGTTTACCTTCTTCCTAAAGACTACCACATGGCCAAACACTTCCAAATCCAAATATTTCCTAAACGAGAATCTGCATAATAATTAAAATGTGTACATTAAGCAGGGGAGTGCTGAAAAAGATGTTCTGAGTGTTCACAGGGATTTTGTGAGGGGATCCGGGCAGGATCTCAGTTTCCAGCAGATTGCCAATCTGGGGAAGTGCAAGCCAAGTTTCCACTGCCTAAATATTTACTCAAAGGACAATGAGAGGGTGGGAAGTGTGTTGTTGTTAATAATAACAGTTTGCACACTGCTGTCTGTGCTGGGGTGCCAAATCCCCTCCTGGATCCTCTGGCACACTGGGAGGAAGAGGGGAGACAACCTGGGCCAGTCCTCATCAGAATTTAGTCACTAAATTAAAATAATGCCCAGGAAAAGTCCTTGTGTCTTCTTCTGGTGGCTTCCAAAATTCAGATGCTTTTTGTAACAGTGTGCAGAGACAGGGCAAGGAAGGGATGGCTTCAAAGAGATGGAGGGAGGGGATGGATGGGATATTTGGGAAGGAATTAAGGAATTATTCCCTGGGAGGGAGGGGATGGATGGGATATTTGGGAAGGAATTGTTCCCTGGGAGGGAGGGGATGGATGGGATGGAATTCCCAGAGCAGCTGTGGCTCCCCAGGCCAGGTTGGACACTGGGTTTGGAGCAGCCTGGGACAGTGGGAGGTGTCCCTGCCATGGCAGGGCTGGCACTGGAAACAGAGGAGCTTTAAAATCCCTTCCAAGCCAAGCTCTTCCATGATTCCACGATTCTGTAACACACAGACAATTCTTATTTTCCAAACACTCTCCCTTGGCTGAGCTGCTCCAGCAGGGGTGACTCCAGCTGGAGTTCTCATCAGGGCTGACTGCTGGGTCCTGCTCTCCTGCAAGGCAAAGAAAACACGGATTTCTGTGGGAGCAGGAATGGTGGCAGTGGCCGCCTGACAGCAGTGATGAAATGTTGTCCCTGTTACAGAGAGTGCAGCTTGTCAGCGTCCCCTGGAGCCCCCGGGGCGGTGTGAGGGAAGGTGACTGCAGCTCTGAAACAGTTGAGTTTCACAGAGAACACAAACTGTGGGGTCAGTGTGACCCAACAGCCACCAAGTCCTGAACAAAATTCCCTTTTCACGGTGATAGGAAAACACTTCATGCAAACCCAGGGAGCCAAAAAGCTCGAGTGACAATTCTGGTGCAGGGGACACATTGAACCGAGCATCCCAAACTCCAGCAGCTGTGTGTGAGCAGCTCCTGACCAGAGTTCAGCAGCTCTGGATGCTTCCTGCCTCGTCCAGAAGATGCAGAAACCAAAGTGGGAGCTCCAAGGAGCTGGCAGAGGGAGGGGGATGTGCAGGAGCCAGGGGGCTGCACGGACCTGGGGATGCCCTAAGGGACCACGGTGTGACCCTAAATGACCCCACACACCTTGGGGATGCCCTAAGGGACCCCAGGTGACCCCAGGTGACCCCACACACCCTGGGGTGCAGCACCACGGTGGGTGTCACCCTGCCACACGTGTGGCGCAGCTGCACTCCTAAAAGCTTTATTAAAGCTGCTCTCCATTCCCTAAATGAGCCTGAGGAAGGTGCTCATAAAGCTCTGGAGCTGTGTTTTATCAACCCCAGCTTTTTACCCTCCGTGTTTCCAGGGTGGCTGTAGCTGCTGAGGTGGCCAAACTGGCCCTTGTTCTTTTCGTGCATTTTTACCTCCTCGTTTTGGAATCCTCTCCCAGAATTTTTCCCCGGGTGATTTTTTTTTACCTGTGTAAAAGGAGGCTGCTGAAAGCACGGGGGTGATTAATGAGCAGCGTGCATTCGTTAGGAAGGAAAACATTGCCAGAACATCTCTCCCTGATCGGAGCAAAGCTTCCCTTCCCTCTGCAGGAAAAGTTGAGGCTCTGGTGAGCACAGAGCCGCGTTGCTGGAGGAGAAGCTGCCCGTGCAGCAGAGCTGGGTGTGGGCACAGCCTGGGGGATGCTCACACGCGTGGATGATCTGGAAAATTCCAGCGGATCCTGCAGGCAGCAGCGCCTGGCACTCCCAGAACCCCAAAATCAGCCTCCCATGGGGAAGGGGAGGGCTCTGTGGGGATCTTGCCTTGTTAAAACCAGGCCCAGGGTTACGAGGCCGAGGGAGAGGATGGGGTTGCTGGCTCTGCTGGCTCTGCCGTCAGGAATTGGGGCCAGCACCGGAATTAGGATCTGGCAAAGCAGCAGAAACTCATCCCAAACCCCACACTGTGCCACCAGAGCAATGAGACTCGGGCTGCCGAAAATTCGGAGGATTTCCTTCACTCACACCGAGTTAATTGCCTAAAGAACACCCGGAGAGAAGGCTGAGTGCTGGTGTAAAGTGTGAGTAGTGACAGCTCCCGTGGCTGGGAACACTCACTGGATCCTCCAGGAAATGCAGGAAAGGTTAAAAATGAGCCCAAACTTTTCCAGAGCTTTGCTGCCCACCTCAGAACCACAGAAGTGATGCAGACTTACTGCTTTTATTCCTTAAACCCAGGCAGGAGGTGACCTTCGAGGTGCCCCTTCACCTGCTGCTACCTCCCAGCGAGGGAAATCAGGCTCAGAAATAGCAAGGGGCTGAGGATTCAAGGGCAAACAGCCACCAAATTGAACAAATATCAATATTTACTGGGCAGGAAAGAGCACGGGGTGTGCTGTTAGCACAACACATCATTTATTCCGCGGCTACCCAGCCACAGCTCCCTGCGAGGGCTGGAGACCACGGAGCCTCGGGTGCTTTTCTGCTGCTGCTCCTCCAAAAGGCAACTTTGAAACCTGGAACGAAGCCGAGCTGGGAGCGAGCAGAGGGTTTGTAGGATTCAGCACGTTTTCACCCAGGTTTACACGCGGGGTTTTTTTCCTCCTTTCTCCTTTCCAGCGTTGTGGAGAACCGAGATCCACGCAGGAATCTGCGGGGTTGGAGATCCCTGCCCTGCTCTCCTCACTCGTGTTGCTGCAGGGAGACAACAAAATGTGGGAATTGCTCCTTCAGGTCCTGCTGGGAGCGGCCCGGGGCTCTGCGAGGACAGAAACGAGTGTTTGCTCCTTCCTCCAGGAATTCTGGCTCCCTTCTCCAAACCCCCTTGTCACGTCTCCGTGTCAGTACCACGAAATTTTTCCTGCGAAAATTTTATCTGCAGGAAGCACAGATCGTGAGCGCTGGCTGGTTTGTGAAATATCCGTAATTAAATTTGGGGAAATTTACGGGGTTTTATAGAGGTTCAGACACTCTAAGAAATAAAATAGAAACAGAAGAGTCCTGGCCAACTTCTGTTGGCCTGTGGACTTATTAGGGATTCCAATCCAAGGAAACCAGGAATGTGAGTATTCCTGTCCAAAAACATCCCGTTAAGACTATTTTATTTTAATCACAGCTGTGCTACAAACCACACAGTTCTCTCACACCATCCCCTCACCTTCCTTGGTAGGGTGAAAACCCAATTTCTCCTGACTTTTTATTACAGCCACCTTGAAGACAGACATGCCAAGAGCTCAGGGAAAGGTTGGAGGTTCCCCTTGCGTCCCCCACGTTTGTGTTACATCCCCCAAAAAACCTGCACGAGGGTTTTGGGCAGCTCCACCTAATCCAGGTGTGCTTTAAGCAGAGCAGGTGGGACGTGACAGGTTTATTTGGAGGAGGGAGGGGGTGTGGGAGGCGATGCTCTCATGCACATATTAATGAACTGCTCTATTCGGGATCAATCGACACCGCCGCTACTTTTATTGACTTTATAATTAGCAGCATCTTACTTTTGCTGGAATAAAGCCGTTTTTTACCTAATGTAAAATCTATCATTTCCAGCCCTTTATTAGCATGGGAACAGCCGAGCTGCTTTGGCTCTGACTGTCCTGATCCTGATCCCGGTCCTTATTTCTGTCCCTATCCCGTGGGGACACCTCGGGCTCTCCCATCGCTGCCCGGGGGAACATTCCCAGTATTTCCCAATATTTCCCAGCATTTCCCAGTATTTCCCAGCCTTTCCCAGCCCTTCCCCGGAGGGGTCTCGGGGATTGTGCATTTCCCCCCCTCCCAGCCCCGTCTATCGCTGGCCCCGGAGCGGCTCCTCCCGCTGAGAATTCCCGGATTTTTTTCCAGATTTTTTTTTTCCGGAGAATCCCGGCGTGGGGGGAGCGCTCGGGGTAGGAGGATCCCGATCTCCCCGGATCCCTCCCTGGAAAAGATTCCGAGCCGTTCCGCTTTCCTCGCTTTTATTACCTGAGGGAACGTGACAGAACTCGTAAAGACACAATTGCTACGGAGCTTCCACACCGGCCGGCTCGGCTGTCCCGGTTCGTGCGGCCGAAACTCGGGAAAAACTCAGAGAAAGTAGGGGAAAAATTAAAAAAAAAAAAAAAATTTAAATAAAACTGCGCGGAGGCGAGCGGCGCTTCCTCGTCGTGCTGAGCGCTATCGGCGTGTCGCGATATCTACGGAGCAGAAAGAAACGTGCGAGCTCTACAGGAGGTGAGAACACGGGAAAAAAAAAAAAAAAAAAGGAAATAAAAGAATATCACCGATGGCTGGACAGCGACAGTCCCGGCACGGAGCTGGCACCGGCCCCCAAACCGTCCCCCCTTCAGTCAATAGGTGGCAAAGTGTCTTAAATTCATTACTTGGCACTTATTGAAATTCGTGACGTCGGAAATGGATTAAAAAAGGTGAAGCAAACCTGAGTGAAACAAAATATATTGTAGTGACAACAATGAGATAACAGCATCTTGCTTTCTTTTTTTTTTTCTTTTTCTTTTTTTTTTCTTTTTAAAATAACTTAAAATACACTAGAAAAAATATGGTCAATATAAATAATTTTGTTTTCATGGAGAACAAATAGATACAAAGCCCGTCCATACCAAAGTTCGCGTAGAAGAGCTTTCCCTCTGTCTTGGCAATAAGCATGAGGGTCAGATGGCAAAATCTGGGATAACAATCACTGACTGCAGGGTACCCCAGGTTAAATAGCTATACGTCTCTCAAATAATAATAATAACAATAATAATAATAACCAAAAAAAAAAAAAAAATCACAAGATTACGTGAATAGATACACCTTTATGAGATAAAATGTAAATGTTTGACAGTCAACTATCAATTCACAAGTTATAGCCAAAATAAACTTTGTTCGTGTGTATCAACATATTTTACATGTACCCAGTACCTCTTATTGGAATTTGCCGTGGTGTCAAGTGGTGGTTGGGAATTAAATACTCTCTTTTTTTTTTTTTTTTTCCCCTTTACTTTTTTTTTTTTTTTTTTTCTCTTTCCATTTACTTTTGCCCTCGGGACAGGAGAGACGCGGCAAAGGGAGGCGAACTCCGCTCTCCTTTTATTTCAGAGGTGGGACAGCAAACGACCAAGAAAGATTTGAGAGTGGCAAAGGCAGCGCTTGATGTGCCTCTCTCTGCCTGCTTCCCTCCAAGATTAAAGGAGAAAGAACCCAGCCACGTTTGTTTGTTTGCTTTTGTGGTTGTCTTGTTTTTGTCGGGTTTTTTTTTTTTTTCTACTAAAGATGAGGGTGAAGTGCAAGTGAATCAAAGGACTCCATCAATGAAATACAAATACATGCAACCCGGAATGCTGCTGGAGGAAGTATCCCGGACAGTTTCCCATTAGAAATTCGCAGAGAAATCATTGTCTTTTATTTTTTTTTTTTCCTTTTTTCTTTTTTTTTCCTGTTCGTCTTCATCTTTCTTTCTTCTTTTTTTTTTTCCTTTTTTTTTTTTTTTTGTCGCTATTCCAGACGTGGTTGTTAAACTCAAGTACCTGATGCAACGTGAAAGGAGGCCCGCCTCTCTTATCAAATTTCTTGTATTAAAGTGAACTTCGCAGAAAAAGGTCAGTTTCAAAACCTGTGAACTTCCCAGCTGCGCGTCCTCTTAATTCCTTAAATAAGTATATATCTCCCGTCCGTTTCTCCTCTCCCTCGTTTCTTTCTTTTTTTTTTTCTTTTTAAACTCATTTCCCCCATTTTTTTTTTTTTTGGCCAAAAAAAAAAAAAAATAAAAGCAAAAAAAATTAAAAAAAATTAAAAAAAAAAAAAAAAAAAGCGAAGCAAGCAGCAGCGCGGTCACAGCCCCAGGGCAGCAGCGTGTTTCTTGGCCTTCAGGCGGAGGTCGGCGATGCTGGAATTCTTGCTGGTGGTCTTGGCGGCGGCTGCTGCGGCCACCACGGAGGCGGCGGAGGCGGACTCGGCCAGGGTGGCCAGTGGTAGCCCAAAGGGGGGAGCTGGGAACATCATGTAGGGGGCGTGGGCCAGGTGAGGGTGCAGGTGATGGTGAGCGTGAGCCACGGCGCTGTCCAGCTGCAGCTGCGCCTGCACCTGCGGGTGACAAGAGGAGGGTGGCCCGTGTCACCCCCTCCACCAAAAAAAAAAAAAAAAAAAAAAAATAAAGCCACCCGGCCACCCACTCACCTGCTGGAAGGGCATCCTCAGAGCACCCACGTTCACGTAAGGAGCCACCCGGCAGGCTTCGAATTGGGTGGCGGCTCCGATGAGCACCCCTGGGGATGGAGAGAGGGGGGGTCAGTACCGGGACCCCCCCCTCCCCCCCGGGACCCCCCGGCAGAGCCGCGCCCCCAGCCCCGATACCTTTGTGCAGTTGGTTCTCCTGCTTCCGACACTTGGCCCGGCGGTTCTGGAACCAAACCTGAGGGCAGGGGGACACGGGGTGGGTCAGGGGGTTCCGAGAAACCCACCCGGAATAATAACACCACCGCCACCACTAATAAAAATAATAACAATAACAATAATTATTATTATTCCAAACACTCCCGACCCCGCACACAAAGACACTCTCCCCCCCTCCCGGGCAGCCCCCGAAAGGCAAAAAGGAAAAGAACCCAAAACCTCCCGAAAATCGCCAAGAGCAGAGTGCAGCCCCAGGGAAATGATTTCCCCAGCCGCGGGCTCCTCTTTCCGCACCAGATTCCCCAAAGGCTGAAATCGCCCTCGATAGCCGCTACTAACGGGCGATAATGGCCTGAGGAGCTCGCGCTCATTAATAAATAAATTAATTAGCTGTATCTTGCAGAAAAACTCAACAGCAACCGGGTTTTCTGACTTTTTCTCTTATTTTCTTTTTTTTTTTTGGAGGATTGTGGGCGGTAGAGGAGAATTACGGTCCTAAAAGCTACAAAGAAGTTCCGAATTTCTCTGCTCGCTGCAGAGTAGCACAGAAGCGGAATAATTATCTCATTATCATAATAATCTCATTTGCTCGCACCGAAGAGGTTGCCCCGTTAGACGAGAAAGTACTTTTAATATTGGAA
Organism: Sturnus vulgaris; assembly: GCF_052056855.1. Taxonomy (NCBI): domain Eukaryota; kingdom Metazoa; phylum Chordata; class Aves; order Passeriformes; family Sturnidae; genus Sturnus; species Sturnus vulgaris. Next base: position 24,207,295 of record NC_142252.1, on the reverse strand, counting down.
ATGGAATCGTTAAAATAAATTCCCAGCCTGAAGTTCTGCTGGCTTTGGGGAAGGAGAGAGGGAAAAGGGGGAGAGCGGCTCTTGAACCATCCCCGTTTTAACGCAGGGCTCTGCAGCTCATCCCAGCAGCCACATCGGCCAAGGAATCCTTTCCCCGCGGCCAGGAAAAAAAAAAAAAGAAACAAACAACAAAAAAAAGATAAAAATTGTCTTTTTTTTTTTTAGGTCTTACTCGAAGAGACGAATATAAACGGGAATTCCTCCCGCCCTGTCATTTTCTCCAGCCAAGAAAAATCTGCCCAAGAGCCACGTTCGCCCTCAGCCTCCCGCGGAAACAAACGCGCCTTCCGTCATTTACAAATTAGAGCAGATAGCAGGCAAAATATTATTGAAAAGAGGGGTTTTTTTGTTTTTTTTTTTTTTCCGGGAGGATTTCTAGGGAATGGGTTTAATCTATGTAAATCTCCAAAAGTTATTATGCACCCTGCGATTTGGCATCATGGGAGCGCGGATTATGCGCCGCCGCCGCCTCCTTTGTCGAGCACCTCCCTGCTCCATTTTCCACAGCCAACAACTTTTTTGCCTTGGTTTTGTTAAGGTTTGGTGAACAGAAATTAAAAAAAAAAAAAAAAAGATTAAAAAAACCGCGAACAAACACAATTAAAAAACCAACCAACCAAAAACCAACGGAGCAGGCAGAAAAAAACCCAACAAAACCAACAACCAAATAAAAAACAAAAAAGGAGGGGGGGAAGGAAAGAAGGAAAATGAAGACTTTTTAATTTTTTTTTTTTCTTTTCTGATGGTTCAGGCTCTGACAAAAGCTGCTCGTTTTGAGCTTTTTTGGTTCCCCGTGCCGGCTCTGCCTCTGTCCTCACAACCTTCCACGGTGCAGGGAAAGCCCCCAAGGACTGAGCGCATACTTGGGTGCAGATGGTGCCTGCGAGCACAAAGATTGAGGGGGAGTATCTGTTACAGCGATACTTTCCACCAGCTGCAGATGTTCGGGGCCTAAAACTTCTCCATGTGTTCCAACAAATAATGACCATCATTTTCTCTTCTTTTATTTTCAGAACGGAAATACACCGGAGCAGCTACATTTGTTCTCATTTGAGGGATTCCCCTTCCTCCCCGCTCCTCAGCTCATCCCGACAAAACTCGCAGAAAGCAGCCCAGGAACCCGTGCGGAAAAAAAACTTTGGGAGGGTGCAAAGCTCAGGTTAAACCCGGAGAAGCCGCGGCTTCCCGGGAGGGGAGAAAGCTCAAAATATCTCGGGTTTATCCCAGACTTTCAGCGTTTCATAAACCCGAACAAAGCGCCTCGCTGAAATTTTCGTGCCGTTTCAACATTTAAGAACTACGAGGAGAAACGGAGCGAAAAGGCATCTATAGCATTGTTTCACTTGGCGGTTTCTAATTCAGTTTATGGTCGCGACATCCATGTCGGGAATCGGTGCGTCCATGGATGAGGCGGGCACCGGGAGCGGCTGCCGAGGCAGGGATGGAAAAACGGCGGAGCTGAGATAAAACACGGCACGAAGAAGGGACGGGGACACGCGGGGAGACAAATCCCGGGCAGGCAAAACCCAGCGAGGCCGCGGGCACGTTTGCCGGATGAAGTTGGGAGAAGCGGGGAGCTGCCTCCTCTCCCTGACAGAAGGATGGGGCTCGTCCCCATCATCTTCCCGGCTCTTCCCGAGCTCTCCCTTCCCCCGAGCACCGCAGCCCCGGCTACCTGCACCCTGGCCTCGGAGAGCCCCAGCCGCTGGCTCAGCTCCTCCCGCATGAACGCGTCCGGGTAGTGGGTCTCGTCGAAAAGCCTTTCCAGCTCGTTCAGCTGCTCCAGGGTGAAATTCGTCCGGCTCCTCCTCTGCTTGATTTTCGTCTGCCCTTCGTCTTCCATCGCTTTCGCATCCTCCTTGCGCTCCTTCAGCTCTGGGGACACTGGGCACGACACAGCAGTCAGAGCGGCGGCGCCGGGGCCACCGGGGCTACCGGGGGCTCGCCCGGTTCCCTCCGCTCCCGGCGGCCGGGGGGATGCGGGGGGAGCCCCCCGGGGCCACCGGGAGCGGGGCCTGTGCGCCCGGGCCTCGCTAGGCCGCCTCGGCCGCTGCCGTTCCGGGCTCCGCCGCTGCCCCCGGTACCCGCTACGAGGGGAACGGGGCCCGCACCGAGCCCTCCCCTCCGGCCCCGCCGGAGCTCCCGGGGGATGCTCAGCAACAGGTCCCCGGAGCCTCCGCCGAGCCCCTCCGCGCCCCGCGCTCCCCCGGGATTCGTTTCTCCTCGGTCAATTGGCGGCCAGAGACGCGCCCCGGGCCGGAGAGCGGGGCCCGAGCACCGAATCCCCCGGGGCGGCCCGGCCCGGTCCTGCCGCGGCTCCCCCGCGGTACCGATCGCTTTATTCCGGCATCCCCCGTTCGGGGATGCTCCGGACGCTCCGCCGGTCCGAACAAAAGGGCGGCAGCGACCCGCGGGTCCCCGCAGGCACGGGCACGGGCCCGGCCGCTTCCCGCAGCGCCCGAGAGCGCCGGGCGGCCCCGGTAGCGGCCCCCGGTACCGCGCGGAACATCCGCGGGCGGATCCGCTGGAAAGCGCGGGGCTGAGCGGGGGCAGCGCGGCCCGGCCCCACGCGAGTCCCCGCAGCCCGGGGCCGCGGGGGAACGAACGGGGCCCGCGGGGCCGGGCTTTCGTTGGCGGCGCGGCTTCCCGTGGGATGCCGAGCGGGAGGGAACAAGATCGCGTTCTGAGCAAGTTAAATCCGGGTTTAAATATTTTTAATCTAAAAACTTCGAGGCTGGCCGCCGATCTCCCGCGGCTGGGAGAGCCCCGGGCAGCCGCCCATCACTGCCGGGCGCAGCCTCCCCGCAAACCCCCGTCCACCCGCGACCGCGGGCGGTACCGACCCCGACGGGGGAAGGGGAGGAAGGGGAAAGGGAACGGGAGAAGGGGGAGCCCGCGGTGCCGCCGTTACCGTCGCTGAGCTTGGGGGTGGCCGCCTCGGCCGCTCTCTCGGTAGCGGCGTCGGGCTCCCGCGGCGGGGAGCGCCCGGCCGGCCGCGCCGCGGGGCTGCCCGTGTCCTCCCGGCCCGGCTCCGCCGCCGCCCCGCCGGGCTCCCGCGGGCCGCGCAGGGGCCCGCTCTCCAGCACCTCGCGGTAGGTGATGAGCTCCTTCTTCTCCTTGGCTTTGGGATCAAACGACTTGGAGACAAACGCCGTCAGCTCCTCCATGGCTCAGGGGCGCGCTGCCCCGGCTCCCCGGGCGGGCATCCACGGGGCGGGGAGGAGGCGGCGGCGGCGCCCCGGGCCGTGCCGAGCCGGGCCGGGCCGTGCCGCCCGACGTGCAGGGCTCCCGGGGTCTGATAGCGACGCCGCGATTGAAGTGGCACTATTTATACTTTGCAAAGCCGGCCCCTTGTTCCCGGCGAATTACCTCCCCTCGGAGCTCTGAATGGACCCCTTCCTTCCTCCCTTTTCCTTCCTCCCGTCCTCGCCGGTCGCCCGCCCGCCGCGGGGCACTGCGGCCACGGCACCGCCCGCCCGCCGCGCGTTGCGCCCTAATTAATTTAATTAGGCGCGGGACCGTGCGCGAGGTCCCGGGCGAGCGCGGCGCGGAGAGGGGCCGGGGCGGCGGGGGAGTGGCCACCGGGACGCGCGGGGGGGCGGCGGGGGCGCGCAGGCTCCGCGCACCGCCCCGCACCGGTCGGGTCAGCCCCGCAGCCCCGGGCACGGCCAACCGGAGAGGCCCCGGCCCCGCGGGAGCAGCAAAAGTTCCTCCGTGGGCACCCGAATGCCCCGAATAAACGAGGGGATCGATGACAGCGAGGAGCGCGGCCGCGTCGGGAGCGGGCGCGCAGAGTGGCATCAATTAGAGCCAAACACGCCAATATCGCTAATATTGTTTTCCCTTTGGTGTTTTTTTTTTTTTTTTTTTTTTAAATCCCACCACGGAGCACTTTTGTTGACGGAACTCGCCTCTCTCCCACCTTTGCTAAATTGTAATAAATTATTCAGGATTGTTTTAACTCTTGCCTGCGTATCGATTTTTCATTGACCTTTGGGGCGGTGACTTCACATAACGGAGCGTTCATTTACCGGGGCGGGTTCGGTACCGGGGGTGGTATCGCCGTTTATTCAGAGCCGGTGACACGCGAGCCTGTCGCGACAGGCAGCGAGTCCCGGTCCCCCCGCGCCGGGAGCCGCTCCCGCGGGGCATTTCCGATCCCGGGGGTATCGGGCACCGGGGGATTCGGTGTGACCGACCCCGCCGCGGCTGCTGACCGGCTGAGTGACCCTCGCCGGCCCCTCCGCCCTGACATTTCGTTTATCCCCACGCGCGTTTCTCCATTCCCGTGGCGGGGGAGGGCGCGCTCGGGACCCCGCGTTAAACGAACCAAAATCGAATTAAGCGAAGCGATGAAATCGTTCTGTTGTATTTCTGGTCGTTGCCCGGGGGACGCTCCGCTCGGCCCGGCGGGTCCCGGCTCGGTCCGTGCCCACCCGAGCCCGGCGCACTCCGTCCCGCGTGGAGCGCTGCCCTCAGCCCACGGGGGCGGCTCTCGGTGCCGTAAAACGGCGACCCTCCTTTAACTCCTCGGGACGGAACGAAAACCGCTCCGTGCCGCTGTCCCCGCGCGATCCCTGTCACCCGCGGCGGGACACGGGACGGGCGGGACACGGGACGGGCGGGACACGCCGGTGGGTCACCGTGTTGGGCACGGTGCAGACAGCGCTCCGTGGCCTCTGCACCCCCCGTGGGCAGCGGGACCCCGACCCCGAGACCACCCACGCTCCTCTCCTGCCCATCACCCTCGGCTTGTCACGCCCGTGGGTCGCCGCGCTGGGCACGGTGCAGAGAGCGCTCCGTGGGCTCTGCACCCCTCGTGGGCAGCGGGACCCCGACCCCGGGACCACCCACGCTCCTCTGCTGCCGCGCTGGGCACGGTGCAGGGAGAGCTCCGTGGGCTCTGCATCCCCCGTGGGCAGCGGGATCTCGGTCCGCTCCCGGTTCCGGTCCCGGTCCCGGTCCCGGTCCCGGTCCCGGTCCCGGTCCCCGCCCGTCCCGAGTGGGCGCTCTCCGGCGCTCCGCATCGATGGCTCGGCGCTCGATGGCTGTGGCCGCCCGGCCGCGCTCGGCGCTGGATTGGCGCTGCCTGCTCACCGCCCCGGAAGGCGCTGCGCTCGAACCGGGGCCGCGGCGGCTCCGCCAGGTACGGGGGACACAGCGGGGGACACAGAGGGGACACGGGGGGATAGGAGGGACACGGGACACGGGACGCGGCCGCACCGGCCCCCGCAGGGCACGGCAGGAGGGATCGCGGCCGCTGCAGGGCCGGGTGTGCGCGGCCGCAGCCCCGCACGGGGCAGGCCCGGCCGCACCGGGGATTGCCGGGCGGTGCCTGAGGGCTCGGCCTGAGGGGAAGCAGCCCCTGGAGCTGCTCTGGTTGTGCTGGCGGTGAGCGAGCTCCGGGAGCTGCCGGGGCGGTCCCGGTGTCACGGGCCTGGCCTGGGAGCTCCGGTACGGGAATGCTGCTGGCGCAGATGCCGGGAGCAGAACGTGCCCTTCTCCGGGAGGATGTTCCCTTCCATCCTGCAGCTCCCGGCGCTGGCTCCAGGAATGTTTCTGTGTCCTTAATGGTGAATTCTGCTTTGTTCTGCTCCAGGCTCTCCCCGCTGCATCAGGAGGTGCTGCCTCGGTGGCCAAAAGTGTGAGGAAGGGCAAAAGTTTGGATGGAGGAAATGAGCGAGTTTGGACCCGTCTGTGCTGGGAAGAGGAGAAGCAGAGAGGGGATCGGAGCTGGGAAGGGGCTGGAGAATTCCTGAAGGAGCTGGGAAGGGGCTGGAGAATTCCTGAAGGAGCTGGGAAAGGGTTGGAGAATTCCTGAGGGAGCTGGGAAAGGGTTTGGAGAATTCTTGATGGAGATGGAAAAGGGGCTCAGCCTGGAGAAAAGGGGGATCAGGGGGAACTTGTGGCTCTGCACAACTCCCTGACAGGAGGGGACAGCCAGAGGGGTCGGGCTCTGCTCGCAGGGAACAGGAGCAGAGTGAACCACGTATTTTTTATTTTTTATTTTTCTATAACCATAAACCAACACAGCGCAGCCAGCAGAGGTTCTAACAGCTGGGAACGTTTGGGTTTTGTCTAGATCCGAGATGGGCCGGCGCTCCTCGGACACAGAGGAGGAGAGCAGGAGCAGGAGGAAGAAGAAGCACCGGCGACGCTCCTCCTCCAGCAGCTCCTCGGACAGCCGCAGCTACAGCCGCAAAAAATCGGGAAGGAAATCCAGGTCAAGGTCGCGCTCCCGGGATCTCCAGTCTTGGTCCCATTCCTATGAGAAAAGGTGCATTTGTAGGAGTTTTTACAAGTTGGGATCTTTCGTGTTACGGCAGGAAGATGGAAGGGTTGGAATCCCAAGGGTTGGGATTTTATGGCACAGATTGTTCTGAACTTTAAGAGATGTGGAAATGTTTTCAAAATAAAACCCCCAACCCAGCACCGTGACCAGAAATACCCACACCTCCTTCCCCCCACCCCAGGAGAATAAAGCAGGGAATGTGCAGATCCAAAGGAAACTTCTGCTTTAAACCAGAGAAACTCCAGGAGATAAAATAATCTTCCTTTCTTCTCCCAGCAGGAACACCTTTCACTATCCCAGGGTGTTCCAGCTCATCCAGCCTGGCCTTGGACACTTCCAGGGATCCAGGGGCAGCCACAGCTGCTCTGGGAATTCCATCCCAGCCAGGAATTCCTTCCCAGTATCCCATCCATCCCTGCCTTCTGGCAGTGGGAAGCCATTCCCTGTGTCCTGTCCCTCCATCCCTTGTCCCCAGTCCCTCTCTGAGCTCTCCTGGATCCTTCTCCTCTCCAGGTGAACATTCCCAGCTCTCCCAGCCTGGCTCCAGCCCTTGGAGCATTTCTGTGGCTCCATGCTGTTGGCCTCAGTCTGGCTGAATTTATTGGAAAGTGGAGCTGGAAAACATTTCTGGTGCCCTGAAAATCCAGGAGGAAACGCTCCTGCCAAACCTTTCTAGGGTGAGGAGGGACCCCAGGGCTTTATTCCCAACCTTTTGTCCTGTTCCTGCTGGGATCTCCATCCTCCCCAGGGTGCCATGGGCTGTGACCCCAGCCATGAGCAGCTTCAATCCCTAATTCCAGCACAGCCATGGAAAACCAGAGGGGATTGGGGGCTGGATGGACACCAGGACACTCAAACTGAATCCAGCAAAGATCCAAGGCCCTGCTTTTGGGATCTTGGCTTTGTCCTTGGGGCAGGGCATTTGCTCCTGGCAGTTCAGGCTGTGTTCCCTGACCCTCAGGAATCAAAGGCAGCAGTTTGTGGAATTCCTGTCCCTCATCCAGCAGGAACATCACATTCCCTGTGATGTTCTTCAGCACTTAAGCTCTGCATCCTTTGCAGCATTCCAGCTCCTGCAGCCCCTTTCCCTCAGGCTGGAATAATCACTGAGCACATCCTCAATTCCAGCAGGCTTTCTGTGGTGTTGTATTTTAATATTAATCACAACATAAAGGCCAAAAATAGGGAGGGTTGTAATTGTTAATTAGTTAACTACGGGGGAGATGGAAAGGAAATGTTAAGATTTGGATTTTGGGTTAAATATCTTTTCTTTCATCTTTCTCCTTGGTGTAGAAGAATTTATTTCTTTGAATAAACAAAAGTGGGAAGGAAGGGAAAAGGAAAAGACCCTTTTGATTCCTGATTGGACTCAGGAGGGAACTGCCCTTAAATGAACTCTAATGAAATAAATTAACCTTGATTAACTGATTACTACTAATAGTAGTTAAGGACTCCACCCAAACTTCATTTTTTGTTTGGGATGGCGAGGTTGGAGGATCACCCCTTTAGGGCAGCAGTGTCCCTGTGTATGTGGATTATTTGCTATGGGGCAATAATGGGATTTGAAGCTTCTGGAGCACCCCACAATCCCCCTCAGGTTTGTACACGTTTTCTCAGGAATTGTTGGGGTTTGTCCCTGTTCTTTGGGGGTTTTGGGAGCAGTTCCACTCTCACCTCTAGCTGTGCTTTGTCAGGAATTATTGGGAGGGTTTCTCACTGGTTTTTTTTGGTTTTTGGGAGCAGTACCAGCCTCACCCTGGCTCTGTTTTGTCAGGAATTACTGGGGGGTTTGTCCCTGGTTTTTGGGAGCAGTACTAGTCTCACCCTGGCTTTGTTTTGTCAGGAATTCTTGGGGGTTTGTCCTTGTTTTTGGGAGCAGTAGCAGCCTCACCTTGGCTCTGCTCTTTCAGGAATTATTGGGGGATTTGTCCCTAGTTTTTTTAGGGGTTTTTGGGAGCAGTGCCATGCTCACTCCTGGCTCTCTTTGCTCAGGAATTGTTGGGGGTTTGTCCCTGTTTTTTTGGGGGTTTTTGGGAGCAGTACCAGCCTCACCTTGGCTCTGTTTTGTCAGGAATTATTGGGGGGTTTCTCCCTGTTTCTTTTGGGGGCTGTACCACCTCACCCTGGCTCTGCTCTTTCAGGAATCATGGGGGGGTTCTCCCTGGTTTTTTTGGGGGTTTTTGGGGTTGTACCACCTCACCCTGGCTCTGCTCTTTCAGGAATCATTGGGGGGGTTTCTCCCTGTTTTTTTGGGGGGCAGTAGCACCTTGCCCTGGCTCTGTTTTGTTAGGAATCATTGAGGGGTTTGTCCCTGGGGTTTTTTTTTGTTTGTTTTTTGGGGGTAGTAGCACCTCACCCTGGCTCTGTTTTGTCAGGAATCATTGGGGGAATTTCTCCCTGGGTCTTTTTGGGGTTTTTGGGGCTGTAGCACCTCACCCTGGCTCTGCTCTTTCAGGAATCATTGGGGGGTTTCTCCCTGTTTTTTTTTGGGGGTCTTTGGGGAAGTACCCCTTCACCCTGGCTCTGTTTTGTAAGGAACTGTTGGGGGATTTCTCCCTGGTTTTCTGGGGGCAGTAGCACAACCTGGCTCTGTTCTTTCAGGAAATATTGGGAGACTTCTCCCTATTTTTGGGGGGTTTTTGGGAGCAGTAGCACCTCACCCTAGCTCTGGTGTTTCAGGAATTATTGGGAAGTTTGTCCCTGTTTTTTTGGGGGGTAGTAGCACCTCACCCTTGCTCTGTTTTGTCAGGAATCATTGGGGGCGTTTCTCCCTGATTTCTTTTGGTGTTTTTGGGGCTGTAGTACCTCACCCTGACTCTGCTCTTTCAGGAATCATTGGGGGGGTTTCTCCCTGTTTTTTCTGGGGGGCAGTAGCACTTCACCCTGCCTCTGTTTTGTCAGGAATCATTGGGGGGATTTCTCCCTGGGTCTTTTTGGGGTTTTTGGGGCTGTAGCACCTCACCCTGGCTCTGCTCTTTCAGGAATTATTGGGGGGTTTGTCCTTGTGTTTTTGGGGCTGCAGCACCTCACCCTGGCTCTGTTCTTTTAGGAATCATTGGGGGGGGTTCTCCCTGGGTTTTTTTGGGTGCTTTTGGGGCTGCAGCACCTCACCCTGGCTCTGTTTTGTCAGGAATCATTGGGGGGGTTTGTCCCTGTGTTTTTGGGGGGGTTTTTGGGGTATTTTTGGGGGCTGCAGCACCTCACCCTGGCTCTGTTGCAGGCGCAGACACAGATCCAGCAGCAGCTCTTCCTACGGCTCCAGGAGGAAGCGCAGCCGCTCCCGGGGCAGAGGGAAATCCTACAGATCCCAAAGATCCCGCTCCAAGAGCAGAGCCAGGAGGTAAGAGTGGCCCCTCCTAGGGAAAAAAAAAAAAAAAATCAAATTTCTACTTCAAAAAAACTCTCCTGGAAAATCCTGAGCTTGGAATGAATGGAAGTGATGGCTGCAGGTGATGTTGAAATCTCAGTTTAAAATGAAATTCTTCAGTTGGGGTCTCTCGAGTGCTTTCCTTTCTGTTGGCCTGGTGGAACAATTTTGAAGGCAAGATATTTATTTTGCATTTATTTCAACAAAAATTATATAAATAGGTTCTCTTAGTGTCATAGAATAATTTGGAATTTTCTCATGGATTTTTTTTTTTTTTTTGGTTCTTGCTTTCCATGATTCCCACACATGCCATTGGCTGCCTGAAGTTCAGAATAAACTGATTTTTCTCTCACCTGTGTTTCTCTTGGGAAAAGATGAGTCTTTATTTATGTGATCTTTTATTAATATTTAAGGATGTCTACAGTGCAAGTTTGCATGCATTGGTTTGTGACAAACAAATAATTCACGATTTTAATATTTAAATCTTAACCAGAAGTTGCAAAAAGTATTACAAAATCTGCTTTTCTTCTTCAATTAAAAGATGCTCCAGTTGTGTCTGTGTGACTTTTTCAATTAAAAAGTTTAACTGAAGTTTATCCTGGATACCAGGTTTCTCATTAGCATTTTCTGGTCATTTTAAATTAATTATTGGGTAGATCAGAGCAGTTTGGGCACATATTTAAAATCTCCACCAGCTGATTTTTTTTTTTTTTTTTTTTTTGTGCCTGCACTTAGAATTTCTTAAACCTTTGCTTTCCATATCCAAACCAGAAGAGCTGTTACTTTTAAATGTTGAAAAATTGTTGTTGAAAGATGTGAATATTCCACTTTTTCTTATTTCTCTTGTGCCATGATTGATTCCCAGCTCTTCACTGGAAGAGTTGCTTGGACCCTTTATTGCAGCTGTGCCTTTGTGGTAGAAATTTGATCATTTAGATTTTTAAAATAAATTTAGAAATTAAACTGCCTGACCTCTTTTGGAGTATCCTTCCCCATCATATCCACTTCTTTTTGCTAAGAAAATCAGTTTGAACCCACAGAAATGTCAGAAAAATGAGGTGAAAAGGAAGATTTTTTTTTTCAGTGTGTGTCACATACTCAGTGTTAACAAGTGTGATAAACTGATTTAAAATGCTTTTTATTTTAATAAAACAATACATAGTAAGTTTACAGACCTCAGTTATGGTTTAATTGCTATAAAATAATAAGTAATAAATAAAAATTGCAGATCTCACTAGTTTAGTGGTCATCTTTTCTATAGGATTTGATTTTAAGCATGGTTACAATATATGGAATTTTGGTGCCTAAAAACTTGAAAAACAGTGGCTACTGCTAGAAAATAGAATGTGTCCAAAATTTGAGGGCTCAGGAGTTTTTGTGTATTTGGTTATTTCATCAAATATTTCATGTATTGAGTGTGCAGCACCAGAGGGGCAGAGCTGCACATCCCTTTCAATATTTTAAATATTCACACTCACAGAGGGCAAATATTGATAAATAAAATCCTAAATGATCCCAAAAGAATCCAAAAGCTTAAAATTAAACCCAACAAGACACATTCCATCCTTTGTGATTTTTTTTTTTTTTTCTGTGCAGCTGTGGATTAATCTGATTTTTTAGAGAGTTAAATCTTAATTTTTACACAAAGCTGCTGCTCCAGGCCTGGGCTTGCCCTGCTTGTGAGTGCTGGGCTCTTGCAGTGATGCCAAATAATATTTATTTTATTTTATTTTTATTTTTTTTACCTCAAAATTACTCAACCCAAGGGCTCACCAGCTTTCCAAAGATTTTAGGATTCTTTGGGCTGGAAAAGAGATTGTGTGGGAGAGAGAAGGAATGTGATGGAGGGGAAAGAAAAATAAACCTAAAAATCAAAATGATGGGGAAAGGTGATTCAAGATTGAAGGTTCCCCAAATCTGCCTGTGCATGACCTGGGGCAGGTGTGACACTCATGGAAAATGTATGAAAAATAGATTTATAGGGATAAAAATATATCTGGCATGGAGTTTTCATCAATTCCATCTGGAATTCCTCACTTTGTTCAGACTGAGACAACTTATTTTGCTGGGGTTTTTCAAGGTAAATAAGTAAAAAAAGAAAATGCTGAGGGATCCCCCTGTAAATAAAAAAAAAAAAGAAAATGCTGAGGTATCCCCCTGTCAGTTAATAAATAAAAAAAATGCTGAGGGATCCTCCTGTCAGTAAATAAATAAATAAAAAAAATGCAGAGGGATCCCTCTGTGAGTAAATAAAGAAAAAAAAAAAATTCTGAGGGATCCCCTGTCAGTAAATAATTAATAATTAATAAAAGGATGAGGAGGAACTCAGGCAGCTCCTTGTGCTCCTGTGGGCTGGAATGGGGGGAATTTTCCAGGGGAATTTTCCTGCTCATCTCCCAACTTTTTTTGGGGGGAAGGAAAAGCTGCTGCCCCACCTGGAAATTTGTAATAAAAGGGGAAAAAAAATGAGCCCTGGGTTTGTTCATGCTGCACCTTTAGAGAATTATCCCATTTAGGAGCCCAGCAAATGCCATCTTGAAATTTTATTTTATTTATTATGAGTCTACCTCTAGAAAATTACCTTCCCTTTGGAAGTGAAGGTTTGTTCTTTGCTCTCTTTAAATCCCTGGAATTATTTTTGGATAGAAATCATTCAGGTTGCACACATTCTGTATCTTGGAATATTTTCTATCCCCACAATCCTTTATTTTAATTTCATGTTCAAGGTGGTGTTAAAAGGAATGTATTATTATTATTTTTTTTTAATAATTTCTCCAGCACAGGTATTTTATTGGAGCAGGTGATTTACACATCTCCAGCAGTACAAAACACTTGAGACAGATCAAGTTTAACTTTGAAAAGTTGGATTTTTTTATAATGCCAAGTGTAAGATATTTTAAATAAGTGTTGTTTATAACCTAAACTGATTTCTTCTGCTTTTTTTTTTTGGAGAAGAAAACTTGTGCATATCATAATTATTTTATTTTCAATGCATTTTTTTAAGAGTGAAAAAAGTGGGAGTTTCCCACTAATGGTTGTGTTTTATTTGAGAAGCTAAAGAAAATTGTGTGTGTTGGGTATTTTATTTTAGATGCAGATTTTGAGGGTGAAAAAAGTGGAACTTCCCACTATTGCTTGTACTTTATTTAAGAGGATAAGAAAACTTGTGCAGATCATAATTATTGTATTTTAGGTGCATTTTTAAAGCCAAAAAAGTGGAGCTTCCCAGTATTTGGTTGTGTTTGATTTAAAGGGATAAGAAAACCTGTACATATAATAATTTTTCTACTTTAGATTCATTTTTAGAGTTAAAAAAGTGGAGCTTCCCAGTATTGCTTGTACTTTATTTGGGTGCATAAGAAAACTTGTGCATATTGTGATTATTCTATTTTAGGTGCATTTTTCAAGTCAAAAAAGTGATGCTTCCCATGAATGGTTTGTTTTGATCTGAAGGGATAAGAAAACTTGTGCATATCATAATTTTTCCATTTTAGATTCATTTTTAGAGTTAAAACAGTGGAGCTTCCCATTAATGGTTGTATTTTGATTTGAGAGGATAAGAAAACTTGTACATATCATAATTATTCTATTTTAGGTGCATTTTTCAAGTCAAAAAAGTGATGCTTCCCATGAATGGTTTGTTTTAATTTGAGAGGATAAGAAAACTTGTGCATATTCTAATTATTCTATTTTAGATGCATTTTTCAAGTCAAAAAAGTGGAGCATCCCAGTATTTGGTTGTATTTTGATTTGAGAGGATAAGAAAACTTGTGCATATTCTAATTATTTTATTTTAGATGCATTTTTCAAGTCAAAAAGAAGTGGAGCTTCCCAGTAATGCTATAAATTCCGAGCTGTCCTACAGCGAGGCGGGGAGGGGAGAGGGGGAGAGAGAGTACAATGCAAATAGGACTTAATAAGATCACAAACTGAATTTCAGCAGGAAGAACCGAGATTTCCATTAAATTAGGAATTTTAAAACCGATTTAGTTTGTTTTACTGAGCATTTGCTTAATAACATTTTGCCTCCTCGCAATCTTTGGAAAGCCAATAATTCGCCGGCGAAACGCCGCCGCGTCCTCCCGTGGAAAAATTGGAAGCAACAGCTCCCCTTCTTTACATCCTGAGCTAGGGCCATGGAAATATTTTTCAGCTGCTCAGAATTTAATAAATCATCCCATTTCTTAATTTGATCATATTAGATGCTGATGTTAGGAAGGAGCATTTCGACTAGCAGCTCCTCATTAATATACATCAGGCTGGGGAATAGCAGGGAATGCTGATGGAGGGATGTCACAGTTCCTGTTCCCGACTTTACTAAGTGGAACAGGTTGATGTGATCCTGCCTGTTATTTGTCACTGTCGTGCTAAAATGGTTTGGGTCGAGTTATGGAGTCCAGGAAGACGGTGGCTGATAAATCAAAAGTGGATTGAGTGGACAGCAGGCAGTGATTGATACTGTGACAGGATATGAAGAAAGGAATCTTGATAGGAGCATGCCTGATATTGAATATGAGGAGGAAAATGGCCCTGGAGTATGGATATTATTCAAGGAAATGAGAATAATAATATCATCTTGAAATTATTGCTGGGTGAAGATTAGGAGAGTTCTTATTAGAATATTTTGCTGCTGTGCCAGAGCTGGGCTCCTGCAGGATTCTGGAGCCCTGGGAGCGTTGGGAGAGTTTCCACTGTGATTGTTCTGGGAGTTAATCACATCTCAAATACTCTGCAGCACAACTTGCTGCACCAATCTTCTAATTCACGGGGCTTTAAATAGAATTAACCAAAAAAAAAAAAAAAAAAAAAAAAGTTGACCTTTATTCCCTGATTTCATCCAGTCCTGTGATTACAGAGCATTCCACTGGAATTGCCTGTGAATATGCAAGTTTGCTTTATTGTCTGCCAGATGTCTTTGGCTTTTCCCATTATGTTCAACTGCAAAGTGCTGCCTTCAAATATCCTTAATGCACTTCAACTTAAAAATTGACACTAAACCAGCAAGTGCCTCTATACATATTGAAGGAGGAAAAAAAAAAAAAAAAGATTTTATGGAAAGTAATCCTGCCTGGAGAGCTGATCCTTGGCAGTGTGGCTGAAGGTTTTAAATCTTATTTCTTTATCATTCCTTCAGTCTAATTAATTTAATATTGAAATGTTGGTGCATCCAGGGGCAGGGGAGCTGTGCTTTGGGCTGCCTTAGGAACAGGTTTGGGTTTGGGGGTGCAAAAGCAGCTGCCATTATGAAGCAGAATTAACCTGGGTTCAGCCCTCCCAGCCTGGCAGAATTCTTGGTGTTTTGCAGTTCATTTGTATTATTTCAAACCGGGGTCATTAAATAACTGAGAGTAAAAACCCCCACTGGTTCTGGTTTTGTGGGGTCTTTGGGAATTTCATTTTTTAATACCTTCTTAAAAAAAAAAAAAAATCGCTGTGAGAGATTTTATTGAAGGGTTGATACTGCAGAGTTTGTAAGAATTTTTAAAGGTGATATCACTGAATGCTTTTGGATTTGTGTTACTGGTACCTGTCTTCAGTTCATCTCCTCTTTTCCATACAATTATTTTAGTGTGGGATTAAAGTGCACATTAAAACCTGGCCTATCAGACCTCACAGCTGATAAGAACTAAGTGGATCAAAACACAATTTGTAATAATCCTGTGTCTGTCTGTCCTGCTCTGGAAATCTTTTCATGGATTACAGAGCAGGAGCTTCGTTGTGAGAACTCCAGGAAAGATTTCCTTAAACAGGAAAATGAAAATAAAAGGCCTGAAAGGAAAAGAAAGCTTTGTAAGAGAGAGGAAATTAAAAGGGATGGATGTTTTGAGTGGACAGCACATGAGTCAAGAGTAAAATTGGGATGGGTGAATTTGCTGCAGAGTTTATGGAGGAGCAGGAGGATGTAGAGGAGAGATTGATTTTAAAAAAAAAAAGAAAAAATGGAATGTCTGCAGTGTTGGGAAAAGATGCTCTGCAGTTGTGTGGAGTTCAGGCTGATTTTAGGGGTGTTAGGGTGTGAATTTCAGCTGTGGGATTAAAGCAGGTGAGAGCAGAGATCTGCCCCTGGGACTGAGCATTCTGCAGTTTTTATTCCTGGCATTAATTCGTAGAATTGCTTAATTTTTCAAGCAAAAAAATTTTCTGTTTTGCCACTGGAGTTACTGTTCTTTCAAGTATTGATCTGCAGCTTAGGATATTTTTTTTTTTTTTTTCCCCCCTGTCTTTGCTGCTCAAGTTAACCCACTGAGGTGCAATAATGTGAGGAATCAGTGGAAATATCACATATCCCTCTCTCTTTTTACTGCTGGCAAAGTTCCAAGCCTTTTGGTCCATTAGCAAATAAATTTAATTAAGATATTGCAACATTTCTTTCATGAAACTTCAAATAAAAGCCTGGGGCAGGAAGGTGGGATTGACATTACTGGGGTGTGATCCTGCTGATGGTTGTGTCAGCTCCTGTTTATTTTATTTTTTTTCCCCAAGAAATCCTGCAGTTTTTATTTAGGATCTTGTTACATTCCAAAAATATCTTTTTTGTTGTTGTTGTAATTGACTTTTTTTTTTTTTTTTTTTTTTTCCAAGAGGAATGATCAGTTTGTGTTCTTGGCTGTCCAGGAGAGGCCCAGAGGTGGAGCAGGAGCAGTGGAAATATCCTGGAGCACCAAGCACTGCTGAGCTCCTTGCCCAGCCCTAATTGATCACTTTGGGAAATTAAACTTCACAAGGCACCACCCAGGGCCCTGCAGTTATCAATAAAGGCCACAGAGCTGTGAGTGACATCTGCTTTGATGCCTTTCATTGGTATAAAACCAAAAAAAAAAAAAAAAAAAGCTCTGAATGCATAAGTGCTGTTCACTTGGAGCTCAGGCTCGAGTCTGATGACACAAAACTTGATTTTTATTTTATTTTTCTTTTTTTGGTGCAGCCCAGGTGTACACACAAGGTGTTGAAAGTTAGAGCTGCTTAATTCTCCAGAATATTTATTTCATTCCTCCCTTTGGAAAAAAGGTGTTTTTGCAGTTTATTGGGTTTTTTTTTTTTTTTTTTTAGTGCTTCAATTTTCTGTTTGGAACAGGAAATCAAGAAGACAAGAAAAACACAACTCCCCTTAGTGGGGAATTGCCTTTTTCATTTCAGTGTGTCTACATTCTAAACCATTCTAAATCTATATATTTGAACTTTTTTTAAAAAAAATTCTCTTTTTTTCTCTGCTACCAAAGCTCTGGCCATGAAATAGGATTTGTTTTTTCTTTGCTGCAGCCCTGCAGAAGTTGATGTCTTAAGGTTGCCCTGCTAACCCAACACCCTCTTTGCTCTGGAAATTGTTGCTTTTTCCAAGGTTCATTTCCAGGAGTGATTTTTTTTTTTTTTTTTTTTCCCCAATGTGAAACACAAAATAATAGAATTTAGTAGGAAAAATTGACTTTTTATTCCTGTCTTTGACTCGTTCTAATTCTGATAATGTATGGCAGGAAGAAGATCTGGTTAAAATGATGAAGGCAAAAAAAAAAAAAAAAAAAAAAGTGAATTTCTGCCCAAAAAATGATCTGGAAAGGTTGTGTTGAATGATAGAACCGAGGGGAATGGCTTCCAGTGCCAGGGGACAGGGCTGGATGGGATTTTGGGAAGGAATTCCTGGCTGGGAGGGGCTGGGATGGAATTCCCAGATTTGCTGTGGCTGCCCCTGGATCCCTGGAAATGTCCAGGTTGGACATTGGGGTTTGGAGCCCCTGGCACAGTGGGGGCTGTCCCTGCCATGGCTGGGGTGGCCCTGGGGGATTTTTCAGGTCCCTCCCAACCCAAACCATTCCATGATTTTTCCATCCATGTCCTGGCATCCTTTGCTCTCAGTTTTTTTCCAGGCATTTCTCCTTAGCAGGACATTGTGTGTGTGCCACTGCTCTAAAAAAGGGTTTGGGGACCTTTGGAACAAACTTTTAGTCCATAAAAATCCATTTTCCTGTGGGATCCAGCCTGTGTTGGTGCCATTCCCAAAGTGTCCTCTGGATTAATTTGATTAAAAGTGATTTCCTGATTTATCCAGCCAGGACACTCCCTGCCTGTCCTTCCATCCTTTGTGCTGCTCCTGCTGCTTCTCCTCTCACCTCCTGAGTTTTCAATTTTCCTCATTTCCAACTCTGAGACTCCCAAAAATTCCAGAGCAAGATGTAGAGGTGATAATTTCATCTGCTCCTAATTGGCATCAAACCAAGCTGCTCTTGACTTCAGTGATTCCACATTTTCCTGAGCTGGGATGTTGTGGGAAGAAAAGGTTCCAAAAAAAAAAAAAAAATTATAGGAACATGCAGAGCTTTTGTCCTTGTGCTGTTAAAGTAGAGTATGAGTAACAAAATATTTAATGTTAATTATGTGATGATGGTAATGAAAAGATGGGAAAACTTGGATTTGTTTTTGCATAGTGGAACTGAAGACAGGTGTATTAGATATATAATGTATATTTTAAAAATTGGAATCCAGGAAAATATGGGAATTTAGTATCTGTATCATAATTTTGACTATAACTAAAATACTTTGATTGTACTGTTGTAGGATTTGATTTGGAGTTAAAGTTTTCTGCTCAATTCTTGCATGCAAAGCCCCCAAATCCTGGGAAATGTTTCAGGAGGGAGTTTCCTCATCCATAGGTGTTATTGTAAAATATTCTCCAGTTGTGTTTTTTATTGGATTTAATGAATTTAAAGGGTCAGGTCATGCTGAGCTCAAAATAACTGCTGTAAATTCTGGTGGTAATTCTGTGCCATGGATTTATATCCTGGAAATGAAGGCAAGGCCAGCAGTGTGAGTTTATTCTTTTTCATTTTCTATAAACTCTTAAATATCTGTTTTTTCTGCTGTGGATTTTGGTTCTCCTCTATGGAAACATGCAGGGATAAACTGAATTGTGATAGGATTTAAATTAATCTGTGGCACAGCACTGAAAATCTGGTCCCAGTCTATATCAAAAAGAGATGCTAAAAGTTTTCCTGTTAAAGCTCTGAGCTTCTTGATTGGAGAATGGGTTAAAAAAAAAAAAAAAAGAAAAGCAAAGCCTTTTCCTATTTTTCTCCTATATAGTCTTCTTGAAGTTCTTCCAAATTAGATTTTAAATGCCAATTAGGAGGTTGAATATACTAAAATAAAAGCAAATACAACCAAAATGGCCTCACCTTATGGCTAGTTAGGCTTTTTCTCTCAAAAGCAGAACCTTTGCTCTGAGCATGGCTTTGAGAAAGATATTCAGCTTAATGAACACATTAATTAGAACCATAACTATTTATAAGATAATTAGAAACGAAGCCCGGTAAACTGGGCTTTTTCCTGCAATTAATGGAGGATTAATTACTGGAGGTAATGAAGTGGATTTTTAAATGCATTAAGGTGAAGTACAGAGATGTGCAAGGCTTTGTGATAGTTGCATAATTATTCCAGGCTGTTTGAGCCCAGCTCCCTAATAAGCATCATTGCATCATTATGTATGCACTTAAAAAGACTCGCCACCAAAATGACTGCCTAATTATTTCTAATTGGCACGACTCTGTGTAGTCATTGAGCTGTTTGTAGCCATTTTAAGGTTCATTTAACTATCCTCGGGGCCATGTGATAGATGGGGGGAAAAAAAAAAAAAATAAAAAAGCTCCTGCTCCTCGGCCGGCGCCGCTCGGCGGCTTTGCTGGGCTCCAGTTTTGAAATGCGTTTGCTCCTGCAGAGGTCAAAACCTGCAGTAGTCCCGAGCAAAGTTGGCCTTTTTGAAGCCACTTGACTGTATTCATTAGCAATTAGTAAAATAATTGTGGCTGTGGCAGTGTTTGGATTTCCCTGGGTGCTCTTTTCTCTCTTCCGGCACCTTGAGAGCTTCCCGGGAATCCAAATCTCCTTCCCAGAGACCCTCCCGAGTTTTGGTGCAGTTCCACGTGTTCATCTCAACGCTTGGATTTGTCATTTGGTCCCCTTTGGAGCAGCTGCCCAAGCGTTTCCCCAGCAGCACATCCCAAATGGAAATTTTGCTCTTTTCCCCCCCCCCCCCAGGGATGAGGCTTTGAGGAATGAGAGCTCCATGGAGAGAGAGGCAGCCAAGAGCAGGAAAATCCTGTTGGTTCCTCGGTTTTTTGGGGACTTTGGAGCATCCATTTCCAAGCTGTTGACAGCTCTGATATGGCAGGACATGTCCCAGCAGCAGCAATAATCCCAAATCTGTGTCAGCAGCCATCAAGAATTCCATTGGAAACGTGGAATTCCATCATCCTCACCACCCCACCCTCCATTTCTCCAAAATTTTTGATCTCCCCATCCCTGTCAGCTTGAACACGAGATGCTGGTAGCAAAGAGCCTGGGAAGGTTCTGGGTGTAATCACAACCATGTGCAGGCTGCTGTGAGCTACAGGAGCCACTCGTGCAGCTTCAGCAAATCACAGCTGGGGAAAAAAAAAAAAAAAAGAAAAAAAAAAAAAAAAAAGTCAGCGTTTTGCCATTTTGGCCACCAAAAAAAATGAGGTTTGAGGGATTTAAATGAATGGAGAAGCCAAAGTAGTATTGTGGTTCAAGTGTGAGGTTGATTAAAAAGAGGTATTTATTGAAAAAAACCCTGAGCAAAAATGTCATTTATTGATGAGATATTGGTTGAAGTAACAGATAAGGGATTAAAGCAAATGAACTGTGGCAGTGTGAACTCAAATAAAAACAAATCCTTAAGGAAAACTGCAGAATCGTTTCAGTTTTTTGGAAATTCTGGTTCAGTTGTGAGACTTCTCTGAAGGTAACTTTTAGATCACTCTGTAAGCAAATACTCAATCCAGAAAAATGCTGTAAAATACAAATAGCCTTTGTTATTCATTAGGAATTTTATTTTATAGAGTCCCATCAAATGCACGGGGGTGGAAATGACTCTGTAGATTGGCAGAACTATTTTAGAGTGAAACCACAGTTTTAATTGCACCCTTCTCATATGGAAAATGGGAAATTAAATCAGATTTTCAGTGGAAATGGAAGCCACTTGCTCAGAGGGTGAGGGTGGGAGGTTCCTCACCCATTGGCTGAAAGGAAAGTTGAAATAGTTTTTAAAATGTGGTTTTCTTTAGGATCAATATAGGCTAATAAAGTGTCTTTGTAATAAATAAATTAAATTAAATTAGTTAAATAACACCCAGTAAAGACCCCTGCTACTGATAGACCAGTTACCAACAATGTAAAAAATGAAAACCACAGCCCAAATTAAAACTAATAAATAAATTAAAAACCACAGCCAAAAAACTTAAAAAAAAAAAAACTCATCTGGAAAAATAGCCATATAAAATAGTTCCTAAAATAGAAAAAAATAGTTCACAGAAAAGTTTGAAAAGATATAATAAATTTATAAATATACAACAAACTAATGAATTTAAAAAGTGTCCCCAAATCAGCAGGTGTGCTCTTAACCAAATACCAAGCACTCAGCTGTTTTAATTTTTGCTTTGGTGTTTAGCTCTTATTATCTTTTATTAAAATTTTTTAAAATCCACCCAAAAAAATGAACTTGGATTTGTCACAAGCCCAGCCAGGGGTTGGTGTCACCCCTGTGGGGACAGGGCAGGGTTGGAGCTTTTTGTCCCCTGTAGCATCCAGGAAAAATCCAGAAAAATCCAGACCAGGAATCCCAGAGACCTGGAGCTTCAGCAGCAGCAACCAGT
Organism: Sturnus vulgaris; assembly: GCF_052056855.1. Lineage (NCBI taxonomy): Eukaryota > Metazoa > Chordata > Aves > Passeriformes > Sturnidae > Sturnus > Sturnus vulgaris. Next base: position 24,185,913 of record NC_142252.1, on the reverse strand, counting down.
AAGTGAGGGAGAAAAAAAAAATAAAATAAAAATTGGAGAAATGTGAAAAATATATCAGTTAAAAAAAAAAATAAAAAATACTCAGCAGTAACAGCTGGGGACATGAGTGACTCCTGGAGAGGTGTCAGACAAATTTCCCGTGGTTTGTGCATTGTTAATTCGAAATAAATTACAAATTTCTGTTCTAAAATCCCATTTTATTCCCTCCTTTCCACCTTCTAAAATCTCATTTTATTCCCTCCCTCCCACCAATCCCAGGCTGGTGTCAAAGGTGTTCATTAACACCTGGGTGTTCTGAATCTTCCCAGAGTTTTTAGGGACAGAATTGTGAAAAGTTTGGGGGTTTTTTTACTTTAATTTTGGAATTCCTCCAATTGCCTGGCATGGGGGAAATATTCCCAATGATGGAAATAATTCGATTTTTTTTTTTTTTATTTTAATTTTTGCCTTCTGGGCTGGAAGTGGAGGTGAGTGTTGTCCACAGCAGAATCAGGATCCTGGCACCATTTCCTGGGGCAGCTTTGGGAGGTTCTTTTGTGTTTTCAACAAAAACCAGAACTCAGAAGGAAATTCCATGAATCCCCCTTTTTTTTTTTTTTTTTTTTTAAAAACAAAGCCTGGGAATGTAAAAATCACATCATAATTCACCTTTATTCCCCATTTAAATTAGCACTGACACCAACCAGCATCATCAGTTGATCAGAAATTTAATAATGAAGTATTTCTGTTGCTTTATGTATTTTTTTTTTTTTAAACAATCCAGATTTTGGGTGTGATTTATTTGACAATATTTTATGTGACTCTTGCATGTTCCGTGAGGAAAACGCTAAATTTTTGGGATATTAAATGAAATATTGAGAGTTTTTAATTAGCCATAAAAAATTGGGTTTTGGGAGGGACAGGATTAGAGGTGAAAATTCCCAATAAAGGAAATTTTTAGGGATGATCAAGGTGGAAACTCTGTTGTCTCCAGCAATGGAATTGTTCATTTTTCTTAGGGAAAATATTAAAATTAAACAGCCCCTGCTTTCCTCTGTCTGCTCTGTGTTTGTTACCTGCAAAATATTTCAAGGGTGATGCACCCAACTTGGCATGGAAATGAGAAAATGATTGATAATAATAATAATATTATTTATAAAGTGCCTTTATGGAAGGTGCACTGGAAAATAAAATTTTCCAAACTTTTCCTGCTCTTCTCCTGTCCCTCCACAAGGTTTTGAGTGGATGGTGTGAAATAATTTTGCTTTAATTGTGCCTTTTCATGATTTGATGTGTGGAGTCCAGTTATAGCAATTTTCATTAAAAATGTGAAGTTTATTTTGCTTTTCTTTTGGTAAAAATGGGATATTCTACAAATATTTCTCTGTTATTCACAAACATATGGTGCTTAAATGTACAGGTGGAATTCCTTAATTTTTTTTTTTCCATCTCATAAAATTGAAACCTCAACCTGTCTGGTTATCACTGAATTAAAGAAAAAAATTGCCTTTTTTTTTTTTTTTTTTTTTAATTGTGAGCACAAAGAATGGGATCATTTGTTTTCCTCAGGAAAAAGCAGAGACACAACTTTTTATCCAGATATAATTTATGGTCATTATGAATCCAATCAATCTCAATATTCCCAATCTTCCAAACTCAACATTTATTTCTGGGAAATTCCTTAATCCTGTGTTGAAGAAGATTTTTTATTTGTTTTTTTTTATTTATTTATTTTATTTTTTATTTGTTTTTTTATTTTTAAATGGTGTTGCAGTGCTGAAGAATGAGGAATATTCTGATTTTTTTTTCCCCCTGCTGTTTCAATTTTGGCTCTGTGCTGGTGGCACTCTGAGAGCTCCGTTGCCAATGCTCAAAATTGGGATTTTTTTGGTTTTTTGGGTTTTTTTTGCAGTTTCTGAGAGCAGGCAGGGTTGTGGTGTGTAAACTGATTTTAAATATTTGTTTGGGGAATTCCCTTCACCTGTCCAATATCAATTTAGGGATGGCAGGACACAAAAATCTCAGAGAATTTTAAACTCACACCATCACTGGAGCCTCAATCTTGGGAGTTTTATGATCCCAAAATCTGAAATATTTGCTTTGTCCCAGCCAGCCAGAGGAGAGCAATTAATTACAATTAATTACAGTTGACCTGTAATTAATCTGAGCTGAAGAGGGGGTGAAAAAAAATTTTACCACAATACCAGAGGTGTTGTCAAATTTACAACAAATCGTGACCCGGGTGGTGATTGCAGCTGGAAAATGAATTTCCAAAGCTCTGGGATCCATCCGGGGCAGATGCAGAGAGGAAAAATTCTGGGAAGTTGATCCAGAAAAATCTGGGATGGTGAGTCCTGAGGGGGGGGAAAAAAAAAAAATTAAAAAAAAAAAAAAAAGCTGCACCTTTGTTTTTTTTTCTCCAATAAATTCCAGCTGTTTGGAAAATTAATGACAGGGCCTGATGGATCTGCTGGTTTCTTCCTGCAGAATTTAAGTTTTCCCCTTTTTTTTTTTTTTTTTTTTTTGTGGATTATATAAAATGTGTTTCCTCCAGGATTGCACCATTTAAATTTCCATTCGGCCCATTTTTTTTTTTTTTTTTTTTTTTCCCCCCCTGGTTGCTTTTTCCTCAAAACGCAGGAAATTCGCTATAAAATAGAGATCAATCCCCATAATGCACCTCTGGCAATGTTATCATATTGATTTGATAATTATCATATTCAAAATATTAAAATTGATTATGATAATTATATTAATTTAATAATTCTAATATTCAAAATGGATCAAAATATTACAATTGATTATGATAATTATATTAATTTGATAATGATATTGTTCAAAATGGATTAAAATATTACAATTGATTATGATGATTATCATATTCATTTGATATTTATAATATTCAAAATGGATCAAGATATTACAATTAGTTATGATAATCATATTAATTTGATAATTATAATCAAAATGGATCAAAATATTACAATTGATTATGATGATTATCATATTTATTGGAGAATTATAAGACTCAAAATGGATCCAAATATTACAATTGATTATGACAATTATATTTATTTGAGAATTATAATAGTCAAAATGGATCAAAATATTAAAATTGCTTATGATAATTATAATATTATTTGAGAATTATAATATTCAAAATGGATCCAAATATTACAATTGAAAATTATCATTTATTTGATAATTATAAGACTCAAAATGGATCCAAATATTACAATTAATGATGATAATGATCCTGTTCATGTGCCAATGCCAGCTGTGGGCTTTGGCTGGGAAATGAGGGAGGAATTTCCCTGCTGGAATCTTTGTGTGACAAATGAACAATTCTCCTGCTCGTGCCTTCAACTTTGGATCCAACCACAAAAGTTGGGACTTCTCAGCCCAACTTTGCCTTTTTCTGGTTTTGGTTTTTTTTTTTTTTTTTTTCCAGATCCTTTGGAGAATATTTATTCCCCTCACCAACCTGAGTTTTGGTTCAAATGGAATTTTCTGTCTCAGGTCCTTGCAGCTGGGTGTTGCACACATTTTTTTTTTTAGGGCTGTGTGAGGTTTTTTTGGTTTTTTTTTTGTCCTTGAACTCCAAGACTCCTTGGAATCAGGAAGGACAAGGAATGGCAGGGAATTCTGGCTTTTATTGAATAGGAAAATGCACCAACTTCTGTATTAACTTCTAGTTATTTCTTATTTTATTCCCTAAAGATGATTAGAATTAGATTTTTTTTCTTCTCAGTCATGACGTGGCTACAAAAACAGGGTTAGAAAAAAAAAAAATTCCTGTTTTGGGATTCACTGGGAAGGTGTGAGGGAAATTCAACCTCAAATTCAGATTACCAGGTAAGAACCCAGGTGGGTTCTTACCTGGTAATCTGAATTTGAGGTTGAATTTTAGGAGGGAATCCTAAAGGTGACGAGGGAAAGGATTGGTTTCTCTGCACAGCATTTTAATCCGGGATTTATCCGTGATTTTGACTCTCAGGAAAGTCGATTTTTGGGTTTATTTTGGCGTGAGGTGCTCAGTGAGGAGCTCCTGCAGCTCCTGGGTGGCTTCTCCCCCATTCCTCAGGCAAGGAATTGTGTCTGGATTCCAGGGAAAACAGGGAATTGTGTCTGGATTCCAGGGAAATCAGGGAATTGTGTCTGGATTCCAGGGAAAAAAGGGAATTGTGCCTGGATTGGATGGGAATTGTGCCTGGATTTCCAGGGAAAAACAGGGAATTGTGCCTGGATTTCCTGGGGAAAAAAGGGAATTGTGCCTGGATTTCCTGGGGAAAAAAGGGAATTGTGTCTGGATTCCAGGGAAAAAAGGGAATTGTGTCTGGATTCCAGGGAAAACCAGGGAATTGTGTCTGGATTCCCAGGGAAATAAGGGAATTGTGCCTGGATTCCAGGGAAAAAAGGGAATTGTGTCTGGATTCCAGGGAAAACCAGGGAATTGTGTCTGGATTCCCAGGGAAATAAGGGAATTGTGCCTGGATTCCAGGGAAAAAAAGGGAATTGTGCCTGGATTGGATGGGAATTGTGCCTGGATTCCAGGGAAAAAAGGGAATTGTGTCTGGATTCCCAGGGAAATCAGGGAATTGTGTCTGGATTCCAGGGAAATCAGGGAATTGTGCCTGGATTTCCAGGAAAAAACAGGGAATTGTGTCTGGATTTCCAGGGAAATCAGGGAATTGTGTCTGGATTTCCAGGGGAAAAAAGGGAATTGTGTCTGGATTTCTTGGGAAAACCAGGGAATTGTGCCTGGATTGGATGGGAATTGTGTCTGGATTCCCAGGGAAATCAGGGAATTGTGTCTGGATTCCAGGGAAAAAAGGGAATTGTGCCTGGAATCCAGGAAATCAGGGAATTGTGCCTGGTTTGGATGGGAAAACAGGGACTTGTGCCTGGATTCCAGGGAATTGTGTCTGGATTCTCTGGGAATTCTCAAGTTGTGTCCAACCTGTTTTAGAATTCCAGGAGTTTCTCACCCATGGATTCTTCTCTCCATGCTGCTTTTGCAGTCACTCCATCTTTTCAGAATTGCACTTTTGGGGAATTTTATCTCCTCCAATGTTTGGTAATGGAATTCCCAGGATTTCAAAGTGTGGAATTGCTGGGCTGGGTTGGTGCTGGGGTTTTGGTGAATCCATTTCCTCTGCCCTGAATTTGGCATCATTGGCCACACGAGGCAAAAAAGGAAATTCTTTCCTCTCCCAAACAAATCCCAGAATTTCTCAGAGTGAATCCCAAAACAGGATTTTTTTTTTTCTAACCCTGTTTTTGTAGCCACGTCATGACTGAGAAGAAAAAAAATCTAATTCTAATCATCTTTAGGGAATAAAATAAGAAATAACTAGAAGTTAATACAGAAATTGATGCATTTTCCTATTCAATAAAAGCCAGAATTCCCTGCCATTCCTTGTCCTTCCTCATTCCAAGGAGTCTTGGAGTTCAAGGACAAAAAAAAAACCAAAAACCTCACACAGCCCTAAAAAAAAAAATGTGTGCAACACCCAGCTGCAAGGACCTGAGACAGAAAATTCCATTTCAACCAAAACTCAGGTTGGTGAGGGGAATAAATATTCTCCAAAGGATCTGAAAAAATAAAAACAAAAAAAAAAAAAACCAGAAAAAGGCAAAGTTGGGCTGAGAAGTCCCAACTTTTGTGGTTGGATCCAAAGTTGAAGGCACGAGCAGGAGAATTGTTCATTTGTCACACAAAGATTCCAGCAGGGAAATTCCTCCCTCATTTCCCATCCCACTGCTTTTCATTCTCAATTTTCACATGATGATGTTGCCATTGTTAATATTAATGTGATTCGTTGTTTTTTTTAATGTGAATTTGCTGTGTTTGGAGGAAAAAAACAACCAGGAAAGAATGGGCTGAGTGGAAATTTAAATGGTGCAATCCTGGAGGGAAACACATTTTACAGAATCTCCAAAAAATCTCATGGTTTTCCCTCTTCTTGTTTTTTATTTCATCCTGCTTTTCTCTGGCACTGTGGATGATAATTTTTAAAATCTGAAATATTCTCTTATTCTGAAATAGATTTTGTCACTTACCAACTGTCCAAACTGGTGCTTTGAAAGAACTTTTTCCTCTTAGCATCAGTCTCATTTCAGGTTTAAACTCGGACTCTGGGGCCTGGTTTTGTTATCACTCACCTTATATTGAACAGTAAATTACAAAATGTAGTCTTCTCATGCATATTTTCTATATTTCACTTCCTCAAAGACATGGATTTGAAAATTACAAACTAATAACGACCTGCTATGTTTTATAGGGGCAGCTAAATTTGCTTCACATACACATATTTAATAATTTCTGCCGTCTGAATGACTGCAATTGATACCTGAAATTATTTTACCTTTCCAATAACTCCTACCACGATTTTTTTTTTTTTTTTTTTTTTTTGTTTCCCTGGTGGTGAAGTTGAGTTAAACAAGGAACTTTCTCTCCATGTTCTTTGAAAGAGAACATGGCATTTTGCTGCAATTACTTTTGTGTTTGCACTCTGGCTTTTTTTTTTTTTTTTTTTTTTTTAATTTTATTTTTTATTGCCAGTCTGAGCACCCAGCCTTGATGCAATGCAGTTGTTCCATTGTTCTGGCCCAGCCTTTGGATTTATGGCTGAAGAATTAAAAGAGCTCTGAATTTGTTGGCTTTTGTTTGTGGCCACTGAACTTTTTCAATAATCTAACGAGGTTTGTGTCAGGTGAGAGATGCTTAGAGGAATTCCAGGGGAGAAGTTGACATCTCAGCACTGTTCTTTGGCATGAGGGGGGGGAGTTGCTGTTTGCCAAGAGAAAAAAAAAAAAAAAAAAAAAGATTATTTTTGTAAAAATTGACCTTCCCTGGAAGAACTCAGAGGGAAGAAAACAATCCCTGTCTTGGTTTTTGGGCTCTAATTCCTCTTTACATTTAAAAAAAAAAAAAAAAAAAAAAGTCTCTCTTTTGCAGTTGTAACCTTTTGAAGAGATTAGATTGGACCTCTAAGATAGAGTTCAGTGCTTTAGTGCAATATAATTGGGGAAATACTAAACGCCACTGACCTCATTTCCTTCAGAACAATGAGAATTAATAGTTGCACGTTTTATTAGGCTGATATTCCAGATGTAGTGTACATTTAATTAAGTGTAGTTTCCTTTTGGTTATGGTATGTGGCTCTGCTTTTTGTCGCGAATTCTTTCTAGTTTTACAGTTTTCCACATGTTTTCTTTCACCATTTATGATTTTTTTTTTTTTCCTTTTTTTTTTTCAAAGCGGGGCTATAAGGATTTAAATCACTTTAGCATGCAGCAAAACAGTTCCCATTCAAACAATAAACGCCATTTTAAAAAGCCTTTAGATCTTCTGTCACTCCATAAATATAAATGTATAAAAACATTATGCAGTTGTAGTGCCCACCTGCTAATTAAATGCAGATTTCCTCAAACTTGTTTTAAAATCCTCTTATTTGTTTCAACTCGCTCTCTGCTCAGAATACATATGGCCCTTGTGAAACTAATTATGCTTATGGAGCAGCTGTTAAATTTAGTGCAACTAATTTTATCCAATATTTTACATTTTAATTGATTACCTGCGAAGAAATTAGCAAATTAACACGTATTGTGCACTAACTGAATGGGCTTTTTTTTTTATGGAGACTTTCAATTTTTTACAAGAGGGCCCCGAGTGTTGATGGAATCAAGGCATTTCTTAGGGTTTGGAGGTAGGGAAGTTATTGGTGAGCCTTGATTGTGTGGTGTGAGAATTTCGGGATCCTGAGTGATGCCAAGCATCTGCGTGTTCTGCAACTTGGACATGAAAAGCAGATTGGAAAGTAATGGCTTTTCACAGAATTTTGGGAACATATGGGCTTATCTGGATCTAAGAACTCTTTGAAGATCTTTGAACTTGACTAAATGACTTAACCTTTGGCATGGTGGGTGGGTGTTTTGGGTGTTGTTTGGGGGGGAAGGGGATCCATGCTGGAAATCTCCTCTCCAGCCTCCTTTTTTTTTGTTTGTTTGTTTTGGTTTTGGGTTTTTTTTTTTTTTTTTTCCCCTCTGGTAGTTTCCATAATTTGAACATTTGGGGCCTTGCTTTAATAAGACTAATTGTGATTCTTGTCATTTTTCAACAGCAGATAAAATAGCAAATCTGTCCTCTCTGCCAGATCTGTGGAGTTTTGTTGTGCTTTGGTGACACAGATGACTTTTGGGAGCTCCATTTCAGCAAGTTTTATCTTGATTTCCTGTCCTGTAGATCTTGCAAGATACTTTAATAGGAATTAAGGAACAGGAGAGAGAGAGAGAGAGACTCTCCCCAAAGCTGTGGAGTTGAGGGGACAATTGGGAATGGCCTGAAGCTGATGGAGGGGAGGTTGAGGTGAAATATTGGGGAGAAATTCATCCCCAGCATCCCAGGGAGCTCCAATCCCTGCCAGGGATGGGGGACATTTGATCCAAAAACCCTTTTTAATTTTTAAAAGCTGTTTCCTGTATAGAAATGTCACCTGCCAGCAGTTGAGCAGAGATGTGGCAATGAGCAGAAATTCAGGGATTGAGCATCCAGCCTCCCTGAGCTGGGTTTATTTACACCTGCACAAGGTAAAAGTGAACTCCAGCTGAGACTGGAGCTGAAATTCTTTAGCAATCAATATTTAGATTCCTGTGCCCTTAAGTGAGGATCAATTAAAGGTGATTTGTGTTGCTACAGGGCTTTTTTTTATTTTGTTGTTTGGGTTTTTTGTTTTGTTTTGGTTTTTTTTTTCTGTTTTGGATTTACCTGCAGAGGTTCTGAGAAATCAGGGTTACCTGGGAATAATGGATTTAGGGCAGTGTTCTGTAAGTCTGATGTTTATCAAAACAATGTCTCTGTGCCAACCAAAAATTCAGATTTCCTCTCCAAAATCCTCTTTCAAGTCAAAAAACTTCCTCTGCTTGAGCAGCAAGGATGGATGGACGGAGACTTTTTACATTTGTGATGACAAACCAAAAATCCATTGTGAGGCAGCAAAACGTTCTGCAGGTAATAACCCAGCAGTGCAGTGGTAATTTGATCTATTAATTAGTGTTGCAGGATGGGAGCTGCTGTTGGGAGGTACCAGCTGCTGAAACAGGAACCCAGCCCTGACCCCTGGAGCTGCTCCTGCCAGGAACAGGGACCTGAACTCCCAAATGCTGGACAAATTCCAGAAATGTAATTTATGGCCTCATCTGGATGGAGGATTTTCTTTTGCTCAGTCTGTTGTTGAGTTTTATTAAGCAGTTGTTGTTTCATAAAAGGAGGGATTTTTTTTTTTTTGGGGGGGAGTTTTCATGCTCCAAGAGGTGCTAAAGAAACTTTTTATACTGTTTAAAAAATGTCCCCGTTTCCCTGAGTACTTCATAAAAGTTTTCCACGAGGTGCCATCAGAACTTTAATGGGAATTATGGGATTGTAGAGTGGTGGGATGGTTTTGGAGGGACCTTAAAGCCATCCCATCATTCCATCCCCTGCCCTGGGCAGGGACACATTCCCAAGGCCCAGGTAAGAGAACTCAAGGGAAACCTTGAGCTGATTTTTCCCTAAATACCCCTTGTCTACTCAGGTAGCATCGATCCATGATAAATTATTAAATAAAAATCAGAAAATCTACAAGAAATTCAGGAATAATGAAAGCATTTTTGACACACGAAGAACCAGTCTTAATACTTCTTGATTTTTTTTTTTCCATTTTGTTAATGGATGAATCCTACATTGTGTGTTTGAAGTTATTTTGCATCTCTTTTCAGAAGCAGGAGCAATGTTCTTTTCTTTTGCTGAATTGTCAGGTTGGAGGTGTTAAATTGTGACATGTGTTACATTGTTAAATGTATTTAAATTAAAAAATATAACAAGGCTGAGGTGCAGTGCTGGTGACAAGAGTTGTTCTGATGATGAAATTTGGTAACTCTGAAAATAGGGCAGTGAGATCTCTGAGATTTTCACTCTGGACCTTTACAGCATCTAAAAAAGTGTCTGAATTTGGGGCTGAGTAGCCAAAATCTTCTAAAACCTGGAGATGAAACCCTTGGTAGCAAACCAAGCCGACTGATGCCTGACATGTGACTTCACCCACTGGGATTTTTGGAGGAAAAAGTGATTTAGATGTTTCTGTAGAGGAATTGCAGGTGCTTTTTTTTCCTAGATTAATTTGGTATTTTGCACTTTGGGGATCTTTTTTGTGTGCCTGGAAGCAGCCCCTTCTTTCTGCAGTGAAGGATTTGTTTTCCTTCACCACCTGCACCTCTCACAAGAGTTTTGGTGGCTCCTGTTCTGCTTATTTAAATAATCCAACACATCCTGGAAAAGACTGAACCTGTTTGAATCTGAATCTTTTCCCCAGTTGCTTTGGGGTCAGTTTTTCCCCTCAGTTTACCTGATGCCTTAGGATTTAGCTTTTCTATTTTTCATTAGTGTATAACTCTAAAACTCCATAGCCTCTCAGCTCCTGTTCTCCCATTTCATTCACACAAAACAATTCCTCTCCAAGCCTGGAACTCAATAACACCTCGTTGTCTCAGGTCCTGTAAAATCTAAACAAAAGTGAGTTGGGAGGGAGCAAACTGAGGGTAAATAACTTCATTACTGAAGCTGTAATTGGAGGATTAACCCCTGATATGTAAATGGACCAAATTTATAAAAGTGTGAAAAATTAGTGACCCTCAGAGGTGCTGGGGCCAGTCCTGATCAATATTTTTATTGATGACATGGATGAGGGGATTGAGTCTGTCATTTATAAATCTGCAGGTGACCCCGAGCTGGGAGTGTGGGAGGGCTCTGAAAGGTGATTTTAGTCAGGTGGGGTTTGCTCTCATTCTCCAGGCAGAAGAAGAGGACACAGTCATCCTAATCTGTGCCAGGAGAAATACAGGTTGGGGATTAGGAAAAAAAAGTTCTTTGCAGAAAAGGTGATAAATAATGGCCTGCCCAGGGAAGTGGTGGAGTTGATGCCTTCAATTTTAGCTTTCACATTTTCCAGATTCTGCATTGGTGTGTGACTCTGAACTCCACACAAAGTGTTCCCAGCTCTCCTCCCAGCTCAGGCACACCAAACAATCCTTTGACAGCCCCACAACCAAGGACACGCTGCAGCTCCAGCCCCAAAAAGTGCAAAGAGCTCGAATGGAGGAGAGAATGTGGGAGGGTGGGACTGCAGAGCCTGGAGCTGGGGTTGGACAATGAACCCCAAGGTGGGAATGGACCAAAATTTATAAAAGTGTGAGAACTTGGGACCAGGGCTCCCATTTTGGGGCTCCCATTTTGGGGCTCCCATTTTGGGGCTCCCATTTTGGGGCTCCCATTTTGGGGCTCCCATTTTGGGGCTCCCATTTTGGGGCTCCCATTTTGGGGCTCCCATTTTGGGGCTCCCATTTTGGGGCTCCCATCTTGGGTTCCACTTTGGGGCTCCCATCTTGGGGCTCCATCTTGGGTCTTGCACTGCCCAAGGTGAATCCTTTGAAGACCTCTTAATAAATTTAACTCTTAAGACCTTTTAATAAAATTGAATACATTTTATTCCTTTTTACTTTTCCCATCCTCTATTCCAGGGCTCAGAGTCACCATCCCTGGGTGTTTCTCAGACAGGCTGGGCGTGGCTCTGTGTGTGCCATGGTTCAGTTGAGGTGTTTGGCTGTAGCTTGGGCTCTGTGGTGTCATTGTTCAGTTCCAGGCTGGTGATTTTGGGGCTGTGTGTCCGTGCAGGTCCCGGCAGCGTTCCTACAGCCGCAGCAGCGAGAGGTCCGGCCACAGGAGAACCCCCAGCGGCTCCCGGGAGCGCCGCAAGCGCGACAAGGACAGGGACAGGGACAAAGCCAAGGACAAGGGCAAGGGCAAGGAGAAGGAGATTTATGGCACCAAGGTCGGGTAAGTGAAACACCAAATGGTGGAGCTGGAATTGGGACCATTAATCCCAATATGGAAATGGAGAAAAACTTATGGAAGTGTGAGAGCTTGTGACTCGGAGTCCATCTTGGGGCTCCCATCTTGGGGCTCCCATCTTGGGGCTCCCATCTTGGGGCTCCCATCTTGGGGCTCCCATCTTGGGGCTCCCATCTTGGGGCTCCCATCTTGGGGCTCCCATCTTGGGGCTCCCATCTTGGGGCTCCATTTTGGGTCCCATTGGGGCTCCCATCTTGGGGCTCCCATCTTGGGGCTCCATTTTGGGTCCCATTGGGGCTCCCATCTTGGGGCTCCATTTTGGGTCCCACTTTGTGGTTCCATCTTGGTCTTCACCTTGGGCTCCATTTTGGGTTCCATCTTGGGGCTCCCACCTTGGGGCTCCATTTTGGGTTCCATTTTGGCTCCCACCTTGGGCCTCCACCTTGGGCCTCCACCTTGTGGTTCCATCTTGCAGCTCCATCTTGGACCCAAGTGTCTTTTCCCTCTTGTAATGATTTTCCTTTTTACCTTAAGTTGTGCTCTATGTCAGCTAAGTGGGAATTATTCAGGATGTTTGAAGAGTGGGATTTTTAGGGTTTTACAGTTCTGCAACGTGGTGACATTTGCCACTAAAGGATGGTTTGGTTTTCCACCCTTTCCTCCCTGCTTGGTTTCAGGTGGGTTCAAGAGCTTTCTGCACTTTTAGTATAAACATTCTTCCCATATGTAATAACCATAATTTAGGGGCAAAATGAGGAATATTGGAAAGCATGAAGGCTTTTTCCCTCATGGATTTCACTGTTCACACACAATTCCACCTCCTCCCAGTGGCAGAAGTTCCTCCTGGGCTTTGCTTGAGGCTCAAAAATGAAATTTTAGCACAAACCTTGCTCTGGGTGAGCGATGGGAACCTTTGAGAACCTGCTGGCACTCCAATTTCTGCTTGGAATAACTTGGGTTGTGGATTGCAGGTTTCAGGAAAGGCAGTGTCATTTTTTACATTTGATGTCATTTATGTCATTCTCTCTGCTTTTTCCATCAGGCTCTTGTGCAGCCTTTCCTGGGCTCTTTGTCTTTTCCCTGTTGGTTTGATCCCTTCCAAACCCCTCAGTGTTTTCTTGTCTCCTGGGGAATTTTTGGAGCAGCATCTTCCACCCACATGTGAGCTTCTGTTGGCTCCTGGAGTTTTCCCCTTGTTCCTTGTTTCAGCAGGAAAATTTCAGATTGTGCTGGATCCAGTTTGAACTCTCCAAGCAGATTAATTTCTAGATCAGCACTGAAAGTCTCATTATTCTCCAGAGCCCTTGCAGAACCTGCAGCATCAGGGGTTCTGTAGTGGAAACAATCCTGTGACCTCAGATCCTTCCTCAAAGGCACCTCAAGGAGCAGGTGTGGTTCCCAGTTGAAATTCATGGCTGTTTGGAATGTATTTATTCAAAATAGCTGCTTTGGAGCTGTAATGAAGATCAGCCTGGAGCCAGATTGTGGGAAGCTGGAACATAAATTCTCAGGTGCTGCTTGACTTTATAGTTTAACTTTGCATAAAAGGAGGTATTTCAGCTTGGCAGCACTGCAGCTTATCTGAGAGATGTTGTATATTTGGGGCTTTAGTGCTCCTCTAAAGCACAGAATCAAAATGCTTTTTTTTTTTTTTTTTTTTTTTTTCACTAATTAAGCAGTGAATTTGTGGCTCCTAATGATGATTTTCTATCCTTGGCTTGGGTGTGTTTGTGGATGTGAGGGGGGAAAGCTCCGTGCTTGGGGTTTTTTTTGGGGGGAAGCTTTAGATTCTTTCAAGGGAGATCTTGTCACAGTAAACATCTCAAAGAGAAATTTCAAAAGTAAAAAAAATTAAAATTATTAGAAAAAAATATTATTCTGGGCATTGTCCTTTGGCATTGCCCATTTCAGTGATGATTTGCTAAGGTTGAGCACTGAATTTCTTCATGAGATGGGTTCTGAAACAGCTCAACTCTTCTCCTTTTATATCCTGAAATCCACTTGTCCAACCTTTATGGGGGGGAATTGTGGCAGCAGCTGCTGGAAATGTGGCCTGGGAGCTCCAGGGAGTTCCCTCCACTCCCAAATCCCAATTTCAGACCAGCAACATCTCCACTCAGCTGCCCAAGTCTGCCAAAGTCAGACCTTTTACAGTCCTACAACGTTTTTTTTTCCATTCTTTTTTTTTTTATTTTACTAATCAAAGCATTACATTCATCTTTTATTTATGCTTTTTGAAATTTGCTTGTTTTAAAACAACCTGCACACGTGTCTTCATTGACCTGGCTGGGTGTGCTGTTGAATTTTGATGTTTCAAGTCTTGATCAGCTTCAAAACATGCAAATTCTGTTCTTCTCAGATGTGTTTTTCATGAGGTTCCTTGTTCATTGTTAAACTGGAGGGGGGGAAAAGCTACCAAAAGCTTCTTAGTTTGAAATAACTTCTCCTTCATTTTATGGGTCTCATCGTTGTTTGTGTGCTAATGGAATTTTGGGTTATTTCTCCAAATGATTTTGACAATTTTTAATGGAATAAATTAAGAGCAGCTCCTCAATTAAGAGAAGTGGTGAACCATTAAAACCTGAGTGGTTTAATTGCTGATCCTTAATAAGGTTATTGACACATTTGGGCATGGATGGTTTCACAGCTTCTTCAATTCTTTGACAGATCCCAGAATCCTGGAATGGTTTGGGTTGCAAAGATCTTAAATCCCATCTCATTCCACCCCTGCCAGGGCAGGGACACCTCCCACTGTCCCAGGCTGCTCCAGGGGCAGCCACAGCTCCCCTGGGAATTCTATTCCAGAGCCTCCTCATCCTCCCAGGGAAGAATTTCTTCCCAAAATCCCATCTCTCCCTGGCAGAGGGAAACCATTCAGGATTACAGAGTCACAATTACAGAGCTGAGGAGTTCACTGTTCAAACACAATCTCCATTTTTTCCTTTCAACTCCACACTTCGGGTCTTTGGAGTTTCACTGAGGTCCCCCTGGCCAGGGACCTTTTTCCAGTGGCATTTCCCCAAATCCTTGCAGTTGGATCCATGCCCAGAGCCCCGTGGATGGGACGTGGGTGACTGATGGCTGTCGATGAGATTTTTATTTTATTTTATTTTATTTGCTGTTTGCAGAAAACACCAGGAGCAAAGTGGGAACCTTTGGATTTTCCCGAGCCAGACTCTCCTGGAGCTTGGCACACCATTTTTTTTTTTTTTTTTTTTTCCCCATCCAGTGCAGTGGGGATTCATTTGTGGTAATTAGCTCTGATTTGCATATAGGTGATGAGTTGTGTGGACAGAGCACCCCCAGAGCTGCTGGGATCCCAGGGGCCCTGTGGGAGCTGTGTCTGAGCCTGGGCTGGGTGTGGTGTGTGAATTAAACATTTATCACCCTCCCAGCCTGCCAGCACCGAGCTCTGCATGCAAAATTTCTCGGGGAGGACAGAGGAGGTTTGTAAAGAGAGATCTCATTGCCTTTCAGCAGCCGTGGAAATGTTGGATTGGGAAGGTTCCTGTGGCACGTGTTACACCAGGAACTGAAGGGCTGGGGACGCTGATTTTTGTCTCTCTAAGATCTTTTCCTCCAAATCTTACCTGACAAAATCCATTTGCCAAGGAGCACAAACGTGCAAAGGTGAATTGATGTTCAGGCTGCTACAGCACTTGTTTAATTTGCACTGCTCAGGTCTTGAGTTCAGTTCTCTTTGGTTTTTTGAATTCTCTTTGGGGTTTATTTCAGAGAGGAAAATAAAAAGTACGTTGTGTTTAGTTTGTAACTCAGGAGTCCAAAAGGAAAATAATATTAATTTTGGAAGTTTTGATCCCAAATATAATAAATAAGGGTTGCTACTGGGTGGAACCTTGCATGCCATGGTTCAACCTCGATCATTTTCTTGTTGAATTTTAGGCATTCTAGAGCAGGTTCTTGCAGGAAAATGATGGCAGAGCCTTTCCTGCAATAGAAATGGGCTGGTGGGAATTGTAGAGTCTGTGGCCAAAAATCCATCTTAAACGTGGACATTCCTAGAAAAACTGGAGAACTTCTTCAAAATCTGTTTAAAAATTAGCAACTGCATTTTGAGTGCTGAAACCAAACTACTCCATCCTGTGGTGGAAAGTTGTCTGAAATGCTTATAGGAAAAATATCTTTTGTCAGAGGGGGGAAAACCCTTTCCTTAATCCAAATTAGGTTTATTTTGTGTCTGGGCTGAATTGTGAGGACTTCACAAGAGTTCCAGTTGTGCTGCTGAGAAGTTTTAAGTGTTTAAGTTTAAAGATGCCTGGTAGGACTCTTGGGTTCCAGTGATTTCTTTTGGTAACTTCCTGAAGAGCAGCTTCTAAAATTCAATGTCAAGTTGAGCCCCTTGCCCAACCTGGGGTACTCCAGGTGAATTTTTCAGGATCTTTAGGGTGTAGGGTCATGGGAAAGGAGTCACTTATCCATGATAAAACCAGAATGCCTCTTCTGTTGGTTAATTAATTAATTTATCATTCATTTTGCCTTCCTTTCCACCTCCAGAATGCCAAGAGGAGGTGATGAAGAAGTCCCCTGGTGGCAGTGGTGGGTCTGTGGGTGACCTCAGAGCAGTGGGATTGAATCCCTTGGCCTCTCAGGATCCTGATGTGTCCTGGTGGAGCAGGAGCTGAGCAGCCTGGCTTGGTTCCCAGGGGAAGGATCATGGGAACATCCAGCACTGAGTGCCCAGAATGCCCTGAACCCTTCTTGGTATGAATTCAGAATCCATCAGCCCATGGAGCAGAGAGCTCCTTGTGCCAATAATTCACCATCCTGGTGGGTTTATTCCCAGAGTTTTGTGCCAATAATTCACCATCCTGGTGGGTTTATTCCCTGAGTTCCTTATGACAATAATTCATTATCCTGCTGGGTTTATTCCCTGAGTTCCATGTGTCAATAATTCACCATCCTGGTGAGTTCATTCCCAGAGTTCCTTATGACAATAATTCCCCATCCTGGTGGGTTTATTCCCAGAGTTTTGTGCCAATAATTCACCATCCTGGTGGGTTTATTCCTAGAGTTCCCTGTGCCAATAATTCACCATCCTGCTGGGTTTATTCCCAGAGTTCCTTATGCCAATAATTCACCATCCTGCTGGGTTTATTCCCTTTTTTCCCATAGATTATGACAACCTGCTGCTTTGCCCTCTTGCTGGGCGTGTGTGGGGTGATGGATGAGGAGTCCCCCAGCTCTGCTGGCAGGCAGGAGGAGGCAGCTGAGAGGCCAGTCCAGGCCAGTTTCCTCCCAGTAAGTCAGCCAAAGGCTAATGGGAAGCAGAGGAAGGGTTTTCCCTGGAAAGGACTCAGCCCTGCACATGCCCAGAGCAGCTCGAGGGTCACTTGCCTTTGACCGAGATTTGTTGCTATTGTTGTCTAAGCTCTGTTGGCCTTGTTTTTCTTTTTGTTTGCTAAAAAATCCCCTTTTAGGACTCAAAAGACTGGCCATTTATTTAATAGGCAGCAGCATATGGGATGATTTCTTTTCCTTTCACTCCCAGACAGCTGGAAAAGCCAGCGTGGATGGGACACGTGTGGAACAAAACTGTGCAGGAGGTGCTGGGCAACCACTGGCTCTGGGAAATAAATCGGTTTTAGTTCAGAGCAACCATTTATTTGTCATTCATTAAGTAGTTTTTGTGTTAAGTACCAAAATGTAAGTTTTGTGTTCAAATTCAGTAGCTCAGAGTGTCAGTTAGTGATGGCTGTCAAATGAGCTTCCCTGCTAAATTCGTGGACTATGTTGAGGGAATTATATTTCTCTCTATTTCCAGAAATAGGTTTTGGAATGCATTTGAAGGCAGTATCTTCAAAGACACACATTCTTTTAAGCTGTTTAAAATTTTCCAAACTCTCTGCTCCTTAAAACTGCCAGCCACCACGATTGTCCTTTTATAACTATATAATTTGCATTATCCTGGGGTTTTTTTAGTGGAATCATTCCTTGAACTGGGAGTGATCCTGCTGGAAGAGGGTTTTGTTTAAACACACACAGGCTCTGAATGTAAACATGGAGTTTTGGGTTGGTTTTTTTTGTTGTTTTTGTTTTTTTTCCCTGAGACACCTTGTGCAGGGAGAGCAGCTGACTATTGTTTTAATGGGCTCCCTTAATCTGGGCAGGAGGAATCCAAAGTGAATGATCCAGAGCTGTGCAAATCCAGTTAGTGTGAGCTGTAATCTCTTTAGTGGCTTGAAGGAGTTGGAGTGGCACCGAGACACCCTGCAGATACTGAGCAGCAGAGATAGAATAATCACCTCACCCTGCACCCTGCTCCTGCATCCTGCCACTAAAACCACCAGTGCCCAGCAAGGATTTAGGGAAAACCCAGCCCCAGAGCAGGCAGAGGAGGGGCAGGTCACAAACTGCTCATTGAAAAGTGAAGTGAAAATGGAATTCACACTAAAATAATAAATGTGCTGTTGCACCTCGTATTTTTTGGTTGGGAATGCTTTTTGTGGAATGAGTTTACCTGCTGTGGAGATTAGAAACCATCCATGGCTTTGGTTAGGAAGGGAAGGAGCAGCTTTGTTTTTGGAGGAAGCATTTCTAATCCTGGTCTAATTTTGGACCTTTGTGTTGTTTGGTGTTATAAAATAACGTGACAAACTTAAATGAAATAATCTAAACTGTTGATCAGTGATAGGACACGAGGGAATATTTTAAATTAAAGAGAAAAGAGATGGAGATTTGGATATTGGGAAGGAATTCCTGGCTGGGAGGGGCTGGGATGGAATTCCCAGATTTGCTGTGGCTGCCCCTGGATCCCTGGAAATGTCCAGGTTGGACATTGGGGTTTGGAGCCCCTGGCACAGTGGGGGCTGTCCCTGCCATGGCAGGGGTGGCCCTGGGGGAGCTTTAAGGTCCCTTCCAACCCAGATCTCTCTGTGATTCCACGATTTGCTCTGATTTTGTCCTTGGCCCCTCGTGATCCTGTGCAGGGCAGGATGTTCCTACTCAGTGGAGTAAAACCCCACAGAAAACCTGTGCTTTTTGCTCTGCTTCCACTCCCTTCCTTTGCAGTCACTTCCTGTTGGAAGAGGGAAGCATCTTGGATCTTGGAGAAGAGGAAGATCCAAATTTTCCAACCCAAATTTCCCATTCTGAGCATTTCTGGGTCTGGTTCCCATCAGAGATTTCTGGATGCAGAGGGTGCTCCTGACCTTTGTGTCCTCCTGTGCTCACTGAGGATCCCCTGACCCCTTCTT
Source organism: Sturnus vulgaris (assembly GCF_052056855.1). NCBI lineage: Eukaryota > Metazoa > Chordata > Aves > Passeriformes > Sturnidae > Sturnus > Sturnus vulgaris. The sequence continues at coordinate 24,166,833 of NC_142252.1, read as the reverse complement.
GGCATGAAACACCTTCAGTGCCCCGTGGGGCAGAGTGCTCCTGGTGACAAGAATTCCCCATCCTCTTGCCTTTATTCCCTTTTTTTTTCCATAGATTATGGCAACCTGTGCATTGCACTTTTCCTGGAGGGAGAAGCCTGGGAATGATTTCCACTCCAGCCATCAATTTTTTGACTTTATTTGCAGTGTAAAAAAAAAAAAAAACCAAAACCCAACATCTTTAAATATCCCTGAAAGACAAGGCTGGGAAATGCTTTGGGTGATTTGCAGGGTAGGAATGGGGAGACCCAGAGGGAACATCCTGGATTTTCCTGGATCCTGCCTCGCTGCTCAGCTGCTCCCAGCAGCTGAAGTTGTTGTAATCCAAGGCCCATTTAATGGTGAATTATGGAATGGTTTTCCCTGGACTGCAGTGGGAGCAGCAGGATCAGTCCATTCTGGGCACGTGGATTAAGGGATTGATCAGGAGGCTCTGCCTTGGCTGCTCAGGTCACAATCTTCTGAGGCTGCTTAATGGGATGGTGCTGTGGCCAGGAGGGAAAAGGGAATTTTCCATTGATTATTGACATGGGCATTGCTTGTGCTTTGGAAAATATCAGGGAAAATCCAGACAATGGATTTCTGGGAGAGGGTTCAGCACAGGAATGGGGAATGCAGGAGTGAGAAGGTTTCATGTGCCTTCCTCTCCCTTTTTCCTTTTTTATTTTCCTCCTTTGCTCTGCCTTTATTTCCTGACCATGCTAAACAATGTTAAAAAAAAAAAAAAAGGGTGAAGTTTTGGGTCTTGTTGCACTGGGAGTTAATTTAAAGGTCCCTTGTGAGTCAGGAGCACAAAGATGGAAGAGAAGGAAAGGGTTTCTATGGAGTGGGAGCCACGAAATCTGATTTAAAGGGTCTCAATGTGCTTTTTATTGAGGAGAACAAAAGATTAAAGTCCATCAATTAATTTATTAAAAAAACAAAACAAGCTTTAGGCCACAGAGCTTATTGGAAACTCTTTCCATGAGCTTTAAAGGGAATTTTAATAATTTTGCTGCTTTTCTCTTTTTTTAAAATATTCAGGCTACAATAACTCAGTAAATTGATAATAGATAATTAGGTCTTCTTGTTGTAGGCTTGAAATTTTATATGCTGTAGGTTTTAGGTGTAATTTTTGAAACTTTAACTCCATATTGTAAATTCTGACTCATGGAAGTGCCTTGTTTTTAGCTTGTGCTTCTCACGTTGTCACAGGAGAGGAATTTTCTCCTGACAAAGTTTCCCAGGTTTTGAAATATTTATTTGCTCCAAGCTCCAATGACCAACCTGCCCTTGGACACATCCAGGGGCAGCCACAGCTTCCCTGGGAATTCCATCCCAGCCAGGAATTCCTTCCCAAAATCCCACCCATCCCTGTGTCCTGTCCCTCCATCCCTTGTCCCAAATTCCTCTCCAGCTCTCCTGGAGCCCCTTTAGGTTCTGGAAAAGGCTCTGAGCTCTCCCAGGATCTTTCCCTTCTCCATGGTTGGTTGGTTCTCTTCCTTCTCTGCAAGTTTTGGAGCGAATTTTGGAGCAGTGGCACCAGAGGAACAGGCAGGGACTGATCCCAGGAAATTCCAATCCTTGGGATGGCCCTGGTGGAGCAGGGAGGTGGCACCAGGTGAGCTCTGTGTCCCCTCCCAACCTGCCCCGTGCTGGGCCCTGGGTGGAGCAGAAATCTGGGAAGAGCTGCAGGGATTTCCCCATGGGAAATGAAGGATGTGCAGGGATTGCACTGGAGCTGCTGGGAGCATTGCTGGTAAGGGAGTTCATCACAATTTATGTAATATTTCTAAAATATATTCCCCTTCAGTGCTTTTCAAAGGTCTGCCCAAATGGGGTTTTTTCAACAATTCTGAAAATTTTGGGAGCCCCAGTGCAGGGATTGCATTGGAACTGCTGGGAGCATTGCTGGTAAGGGAGTTCATCACAATTTTTTTTAGCAATTCTGGAAATTTTGGGAGCCCCAGTGCAGGGATTGCACTGGAGCTGCTGGGAGCATTGCTGGTAAGGAAGTTGATCACAATTCATGCAATATTTTTAAAATACATCCCCTTCAGTGCTCTGTCCAAATGGGTTTTCTTAACAATTCTGAAAATTCTGCCGGTCTTGGATAAATGATCCTTCCAGTACTTCTCTTCTGCTGTGAGCACGTTCCCATGCAGAGAAGAAATGGTGAAATCCCTTTTCCAGTCGGGTTGGGAAGGGCCGTTTTGGGAAGTCAGGATCCAATTGCAGCGTGGCCCTTTTCACACACGATCCCAGAGATATTCGGGTGTGCCAGCAGAAATCCAGGGCTCACATTTCCATTCCCCCTGCTCTGCCTTTAATCCCGTGCTGTGTTTATGTAATGCAATAGAAATGTTGCTAACGTGATTATACTTTTCTATCTTATTAGCTCCAATACTGAGCACAATAAAATGGAAAACTGTTTAAATGTTATGTTTAAGTGCTTGAGATAAGAGTTCTTGTAAATGAAATGTGATTACATTTCTGTAATAGATCTTCTCTGTCTGCTCGGACTTTGTTGAGCAATGTAATTCTTTTGGGATTGTTGTTTCTAAGTTTGATTTCTTTATTTATTTTTTTTCAAATTTTGGTAGGAACAGCCATGTAAAACGTTACACACCACCAGACAATGCACAGAAGTGTCTTGAAAAGCCCGGCCGAGGCACTAAACCGTGGCTCCATAGTTTTTTTTTTTTTTTCCTTTGTGATAACCAATTTGAATTAACCATAATTCCCCAACATCACCTTGAATTTCCATCTGTGTAAACCCCCGACGTTCTTAAGCGTTTTGCATTTACCTAATGCTCCGGGCTATTTGTGCGTGGCAAACTGTGACTATCACCAAAAGTGGGGGACGATATGAATAACAATTGTTTGCTGATCTTCCCCCCCTGTATCTCCCTGCATAACCTGCAGCCTGCAGAGGCTGAGGAAGTGGCAGATAGCTTTTGTCATCCCTTATCCTGCCTGTACACTTGTAAGGAAGAGCAGGGATAATCGCCTAAATCTAATTAGGGGTTAAAAGAGGCCATGACTGTGATGTGGCAGCGAGACACCTTAGTGTAGCAATCCTGTTTGCATTAGAAAAAGAAGGTTGTCATATTGATTATTCAAATGAGCTTCTGTTGGCCATGGCTCTCAATGGCTGCGTGCAGCTGAAGCACTGGAAGGTGCCAGCTTTGGAGAACACATTATGGGATGTCTTGTTCGCTCATTTCAAGGCTTTCCAAACCCGGGCTGAAGGAGTTTTTATTGTGAGAATTAAGGGTTTAAGTGACCACTGGAAAATGAAGTTGGGTGATGGCTGCAGATTGCTCCGAGGCGTTCAGTGAGGGCCAATGAATTTGGTGCTCTCGTCTTTTATGGAAAAAAAAAAAAAAATCAGTATTGGAGTTAACAGATCTTGTTTGTGCATTAATTGATGTTTAGTTCAAAGTCAAACAGAGCTGAAAAGAATAAAGTAATTGCATTCAGATCAATTCCACATCCAAGAGATAGCGAATTCCCCCGGCTCTGCCTTGGGGGGCTGTGTTTTAATTTAAAAAAAATAAAAATAAAAATTTATCTGGTGCTGGGCTATTACAGCTTCTCCAATATTTCTCAGCACTTGGCTTTTTGTGACATCCTGAAGTGCAGGAGATGCTTCAGAATGTGCTGATTTCAGTGTAAATGCCAGATGTGGAATGGGGAAAAGTGTTTGAAAAGATCAATTTATTCATTTTTTTTAAAAAATTAATATTAATTATTACTAAATTTTAAATTTATTAATTTTAAAATTAATTCTCTTTTTGGCCCTTTCATAGCCCACCAAGTAGTGTGCTGTGTGTAAAAACTGCACATTTTGCTGCTGCTTTTGCCATGGCTTTGTGCAGCCTCTGTCCTTAGAGATTTACCAGGAAAAGCCCACCTTGAATCCCAGATATGAGGCAGAGTTTCCAAATTTCACAATGCAAAATGTCAAACAGTTGAAATGATTTTCCCTGCAGTTTGGGCATTGTTCACTCCAGCTGTTGCCTGTGCTGGATTTCTGCTGCTGGGCAAAAAAAAAAAAAAAAAAAGAAAAATTTACATCTTGAGGCAACTAAATTATTTTATCCTCTTGTACACAGGTACAAAGTTTTCAACTTTATTTTTCAATTTCTTCACTTGATTCTTCCAGTTTTTTCCATTCTCTGCTTTTGGTGCTGGTGTCAAAGTTATTCACCCAAATGCTGACCTGGTTGGCTGATGCCATGATGACCAGAGGAAGGAGATTTTTTAAAATATATATATATATTTATTTTTTTATATATTATTTATTTCTGTTGCTAGAACATCCTGACCAGTTTGAAGGGCCTGAAAGTTTTCAAAAACTGTTGATGTAACTTTGCAATATCTTGCTTGGATATAAAATCAGCAGTGCCCTGCCTTTGTGTGGCAGCTCAGTGCTGAACCCAGGGATGTGTTTGGTGCCTTGGAATTGTTCCAGTTCCACTTTCTGGGGCTCCCCCCTTTGTGATTTCTTAGCAAGAAAAAAATAATTTTATATATTGAAATTGCAACTTTTAGCCCAGACTGAAAATGAGGGAAAAGCCAATATATGAAGTTTTGTTTGTTTTTTTTTTTATTTTCTCCAGCAATATCAAGGTGCTGTTTGTGCAGGTCAGTCTCTCATTTTGCACGTTCATTCTAAATTAAGGAATTATTTATTGAATTTAGGAAATTTTTTATTTCCTCTTAACCCCTTTCAGCCACAAGTATTCCAACGTTTCCCCACCACTTTCTTCCACCAGCAGTTAGCAAAAAATTCAGGTTTTTCTGGTTTATATCAGTGAGATTGGCTGCATTTTTAAAAGAGGGAAATAAGACAAATGTGAAGAATGTTGGAAGAGGGGAAAATCCTTAATCCTGGGAGCATCAGGAGAGGCAGAATTTCCAGTTGACACTGGGGGTTTTTTGGCTGCTCCTCCTCCTTTCAGATGATATAAAAACTCAATTCACCACCTTGAAATTGAGGTAAAAATAAATATTTGAATGTGAAGCAGCAGCACTTGGGGCTTGTGTTAGAGCAGCAGTGGGCAGGGGCTCAGGAATGGTTCACTCAGCGATTTTTGGAGATTTTTTTTTTTTCCAAGCTCAGGGGCTCTGTGAGGTTCAGGGGAGGAATTTAATCCCTGAAGGATTGGTTGGGTACTGGATCCCAGAAATTTGGGATTTTTTGAGCTTTCTGGAGAACACTGCTTTGGAGCTGAGGCCTTGGAGAAGCTTCCAAAATTTGAGTGCTGGAGTTAAAATCAGGGGTGTGTGGTTAAATAGAAATGTGTGATTGCACATGGTGTGAAAGGTTTTAAATTTGAGTTTTTATAATATAGAAATAGGGATGGGACAAGATGGAGGATTTTGGGTATTATCTTTTTTCTGTTTTCTTCCCTCTTCTCCATGGTTTCAGGCAGTTTTTGGTTGGACAGTCAGTGCTGCCCTGAGGGTCATGGGAATTTAATTATTGGGTTAAAAGTATCAATAATATAAGAATTAATTCTCTATTGGATTATTTAGCTTTAAAAGATCTTGTAACTGGCTAAATTCAGCTCCATTTTGCTCACTTTTAGCTGGTGGCTGGGAGTGCTGCAGAACTCTCTGTACTTTAGATAAAATTTAACAAACAACCAAGCCCAAACCCGAGAAAATTCATCTCCTTTGTGTTTTTAATCCTGACCCTGAGTGAAGACAGAAGAAAATAATGAAGACACACCACTAAAAGAAAATAATCAAGACACACCACTAATTAAATGGTGCAGACACAACTTTTACAGGATGGAGCCCTGGAATGATCCAAAAATTGGCTCTTCCATTTCCTGATCTCATTTAATTGTGGGATTTGGACAATTTGGTGCTCTTGGAGGTCTTTTCCAGCCTCAGTGATTCCAGCAAATCCCTCCTGAGCAGCAGGTGAGGGGAATGCTGGACTGACACATCAATTTGGCTGCAATTTCCTGGTTGGATTTGGAATTTGAGGTGTTTTTGGGGTGGTTCCCCTGGTTTTTTTTGCAGGTTTGGAATTCTTTCCTCCAGGAGGGCTCAGGGCCAGCTGGATCCTCCACATTTCCCAGCTTTTGTATGGGCTGGGAATCCTCTGGGAATTGCTGCCCTGGAAGGATCTGGACATTTATTTGGTCTTTTTAATTTTTTTTTTTTTTTTTAATAGAATATTTCACTTCACCTCCCAAGATTTGCAGGTACAACAGGAAGTGTTGGTTTTAATCACCAACCTCCAAATTCCTTAAGATCTGAGTTTCCTCAGAGCCCACCACGTTTATGGTGCTCAATTCCTTCAGGAATCTCTTCACTCTACACCAAAAAAAACAACTCTTGGCTCTAGAACCAGACATGTCTTCTATTTTATATTCCTGTCTTATATTTTATATTCCTGTCTTTTCCTGGCCTCATTTTGCTGGTAAATCAATAACGTGCAACACTAATTATTTGGATTTCGTTGGAGAAATGCCAAACCACCAAAAAAAAAAGAAAAAAAAAAGAAAAAAAGAAAAAAGCTTTGTGGAGATGCATGGGGAAGGTGTCCCTGCCTGCCTGCACTGAGATGGTTTTTCAGGTTCTATTCCAACCCAAACCATGCTGGGAATTCCTGGTCCAGCTTTTCCTTGGGGAGTTGATTCCATCCTGCTCTGTTTCCACTGGCCACTTTGATTTGGGAAGTGCTGGCAGTGAGAAATGCCAAAGGAAACCATTGGGGTTTGTTTCTCACAGCAGGGAAAGGGGAAAAGCAAATTATTGAGAGCAAGACCAATGTGGTGTGGTAAAAAAAAGCTGAGATTTAATAATTCTGGAAATGTGAAACCTGAAGGAGATTCTGAAGGAGCACGAAGAGCTTGGTGGTTTGGGGTTTTTTTTTTGTTTGTTTTTTTGGTTTTTTTTTTAGGCTGTCAAATTTTCTGCCAGAAATACAAATGTTGATTGAGGGGAGCTCACACCACGCTGGGTTGGACTCGAGTTCTGTGTTTGTGTTTGCAGCCCAAAAATGCCCAGCCCCGTTCAGAATCCTCTGAAATCCCAGGTGGGACCTGACAGGATCCCAGCCCATCCCCTCTCCTTCATCACCTCCAATTAACTGGTTTTGATTGGATTTTTTTTTTTTTATTTCCCCCCCTCTCATGTTTTTATTTAATTTCAAAGCACTTCCAGGTTATTTTTATCACTGTCTTTTAAGCTTGGGTTTGGTCTTAGTTTGAGACTTGCAATAATTTTCTGTTTTTATTTAATTTTGATGAAATATTATTTCTTCCTCTTCATTTGTGGCCAAGGAACTTGAGGAATTCCCCCCTCAAGCTTGAACAACTTCAGCTCTCCCTTTAAAAATTTTATAAATTTGTCTTGCAGCACAGCCCAGCGTGGAAGTTGTTGGAAAATACAATTTCCTTCCTTACTGGAATTTAGTCTGGGCTGCTTGGAATGAACATCTTTGAAAAACCAAAAGCCTTCCAAAGGTTTTTCTTGGGGCTACATCGAGTTGAGATGCAAAAAAAAAAAAAAAAAAAAAAAAATTTAATTGCAAAGGAAAGCCTAAAACTCAAATCTCTTCTGACAAAAAAAAAAAAATGCTGAGGTAGTTGAGGAGATGAAATACTCTCAGATCAGTAGATTTGCTCTGGAATAGGGAAATTCTAATTGTGGAATAGGGAAATTTTAATTTTTAGGGGTGAAAACCTGGACCAGTCTGACCCATCTGAGAATATTCTGGGTCCCTCAGGGAAATCAGCCCAGGCTGGGTGAAAAAAGAAGAGGAATTAAACCAAAGCCTGGATTAAACCAAAGCCTGGATTAAACCAAACTGGATTTTTGTCCCCCTCACCAGGGATGCCTAAAGAAAAAAAAAAAAAAGTTTCAAGGTGCTAAACCTGGATCAAATGCAGTCCTAGGTGCTGGAATTTCAGCAAATTTCAGGAATTTGTGGGGTTCAGCTGGAGCTGCCAGGGATTCCCAAATAGCTCCACTCCTCTTCAGGGATTTTGGAAACCTTTTTTTCCATTTTTGGGTTTAAAATCTCTGCATTCAGGGTCGCTGGGTGATGCTGGGCCTTCTCCTGAGCTGTGCAAACGAGTTGCTTGTTGGTTCATTGTTATTTTTTTTATTAATTGTTTATTTTTCAGCAGCGTTGGTGCCATCCTGCTGCTGCTTGGACAGCAAGGGAGCTCATCCCAAATTTCTCCTTGGGTTTTTTTGGGACTTTATTAATTTTCCTTAAAGTCCTGACCCTGCTGTTTGAAATCTGTCACTTGCTCTGAATTTCTGTTCTAAGTGCAGCATCTTGTGCTCTTTCAAAACCCTTCAAAATGGTGTGAGTTTTAAATTAATTTTAATTTTAGATTCTTTCTTTTTTGGGAAGGAGGGGCAGTAGGGTAACAAAACCAGCTGTGGTCTAGTGCTTCATGGATAGAGACATTTGGGGGTTGGGTTTGTTAAAATGTTTGTTTTTTTTAATTATAAAAACATCTCTGTGTTGAGAAGCTTTGAAGAAAAATAAAGCTGTAACTTGTGTGTTTAGATTTTCCATAAAAGAAAGCCTGACTAGAAAGGAGCATTTGCATGAAGAACTTGTCTGACTTTTAGTGATGGGCTCAGAAAAACAATCAAAAATCTGAGTTCTGCAAAGTAGAATAAGAAGTGATGGCTGAGGTGAGTCCCTGGCTTTGAGGAAAGAGATTTTTGCTGATTAATAAAGTAAATTATTGGTTATAAGTTGGATAAGCTGAGGTGAGTTCGAATATTAAATTTACATTTAGCTTTGTTCTCTGAACTGAGATCCGTGGGGATTAAAGAAAGGAGGAAAAGAATTGAAACAAACAAAAAAAAAAGACTAATTTGTTTCTAAAATCAGTGTAGAAGCTTTAAATTGCCACTGGAGGAGCCTTGAGGTTGGAAAAGATTTCAAGATCATCAATCCCAACCTTTAAAAATGAATCTGCAGGAACAGAATGAGATCTGTGCAGTGGAACCAAGGCTCTGTCTTGTAATGTGAATTTTGAGCTCTGAGCAAAAGCCTGAAGAGTTTTATCCACAGGTCTTAGTGCAAACTCGGGTTGCCAGCAAATAAGTTTAAAATACTTAAATAAACTTCTAGAGGATTTTTTCCTCTTGGGAAAAAATCATGGCACAGAAAAGAAAATTAGAAAAGAATGACAAATAATGAATTCAGCTGAAGTGGAGCTTGCCTTGTTTCCCAGGCAGAGAGCCTTTAATTGGTAACTTTATTTTTATTGAATATTTAATGAGCAACTGGCAAATGTTTCCCCCAGCACAATTTTCACGAGCATTCACCGTTTTTTTTTTTTTTTTTTTGAGCAGTTTAGGATGAATTTAGACAAAGATGGAGCCGTTCAAACACGATGTCATTTCAGCGTGCTGTGAAGTATTTACCAAAGATTATTGCAGAACTTGTTTAATGAGCATAGATAGTTAAAAAAAAACAAAAAAACCAACCCCAAACTAAACAGGCTTGTGGTTTCCTTGTGGGATTTTTTTTTTTTTTTTTTTAATCACCAGACTGAGTGCCTGAAGGAATAGAGGAAGTGAATGGACACCAATGTATCCAAATATCTCATTTTGCCTAAAAGCAAGTGCCGGCAGATAAATGCCCATAAAGGGATTTCTTTCTTAAGCCCCGTGGATTTTTTTTTTTAATTTTTTTTTTTAATTTTTTTTTTTTTTCCCCTTTGCAACTTTTTTTTTTTTTGTGTGTGAGTTTGAAATGAAAACCATTCATGCCGTGCCCCAAAGAAGGGCCTTATTGAATGGAATAACAGTGTAATGTAGCATTGAAGGCAGGATTGAAAGTGATTATCTTGTTAACTCTTGACAGTTACCGCCAGCTTGAAATAGAACTGGCAGGCTTGATTTGCAAATGAATTAAAGCTTTTTCATTTGGTGCCAGCATCATCTTTTTATATTCTGATATGACAGATGCTGTGTTCCGTGCTTTTGTTTCTCTTCACTCTTCTACTGGCGAATGGAAAACAAAAGATTATGAGAGTAATTTTATTTGCATCTTTTCTCTAGGAGTTTATTCTTTGTCTGGAAGTTTTTAATCTTATATTTATTTATTTTTATTTTTTTTTTTGGCAACGATTTGTTTAAGAACAGTATTGTTCCTGCAGAATAACATTTCATTAGGTTAAGTACAGTAGTAATTGGGTGAATGAGGGGGATTTAGAAGCTTTCAGCAAATGGAAAATTGATTGCACTCAAATTGTTTTAAATTTCCTCCCTGACTTACACTTGTATTTGAAATTCCTCGGAGCAGAGGGGAAGCTCCCGTTTCAAATATTTGTGTTCGTGGTGAGTATTTGGGGAGCTGGGACCATCCCCGTGCTCTCCTGCCTCTTTCCTCGTTCACCTGCAGCATTTCCCCACCGGTCCTGACAGGTTTTTTTTTGTTTTTTTTTTTTTTTTTCCTTGAGTTTTGCTTTCCCAGCGCTGTTGGGAAGGATGAATTAGGGAAACTTGAGAATAAATACGAGTGCCTAAGCAAAGACTTTGAGAATATGGAAAATGTAAGTGAAATAAAAATGATGGTGATTTTCGACTGTGTGGCTGAAAGCAACCGAATGCCTGAAGGCCCCTTGGTTTAGATAATGTTGGATGCTGTGAATACCAAAAAATAAACAAAAATCCTTCTTAGGCACGGCAGGAAAGGTCCCAGAGAAAATTTAAAGATAAGAAAAGCAGCAAAACGTGGTAATACAGTGATTCCTATATGCGTGCAAACGTTAAAAAAAATTGTATCTTGTATTAAATTGGTTAGTAGAAATTAAAATATTCAGCATAGAAAAAGATTTAATGTGTTGTAAAGGGGGAAATCTCTCTCTTATGCTCTTATTCTCATTTTTGTTCTGTTCCTCTCTGTGTGCTGCTCTGAGCTGTGGCTGCAGTTCCTCAACAGAATAAACTGCAAAAATTAATTAACAGCACTTCCGACTGCCACTGGTGTCCACCGTGGAAATGTTTCCTTGCACTTTCACCTACAGGATGTGTTTTAATTGAATATTCATTAAATCATATCACAGAGCAGGTAAACCAGGCCAAAGTTGTCCCATTTATTGAAGGCTGGTGTTTAATTGCTGCCACTGCAAACGGGCACCAGGAGGAGAAATCTCACCCAAAAAAAAAGGGAAAAAAAAATCCAAAAACCCAACCAGACCCAGCTCCAAGGACTTAAACCTGATGGTGGCCTTGGAATCATCAGGTTGAGCTGAGGAGGGGCTTGAAGGAAACCAGGACAGAGGAATCAGCTTTGGGGTTTTGTTTTTTTTTTAATGGGATTTTCATAGCTGATCTGAATCCTCCATACAAAAAAACCAGGAGATTTTGGGGTGGGTTTTTTCTCTTTTGTGATTTATGGGATTTTCATACCTGACCTGAAGCCTCCATGAAACAAAACTAGAAGATTTCAGGTTCTTCTTTTTCTCTCTTGTGGTTATTTGATCTCTTGTAATTTGTAGGATTTCCATACCTGACCTGAATCCTCCATGCAAAAAAAACCCCAGGAGATTTGGAGTGGGTTTTTTTAACTCTTGTAATTTATAGGATTTTCATAGCTGATCTGAATCCTCCATGAAACAAAACCAGGAGATTTTAGGTGGGGTTTTTTTATCTCTTGTGATTTATGGGATTTTCATAGCTCATCTGAAGCCTCCATGAAACAGAACTCGAAGATTTTGGGTTCTTATTTTGATCTCTTGTGGTTATTTGATCTCTTGTAATTTATGGGAATTTCATACCTGATCTGAATCCTCCATGAAACAAAACCAGGAGACTTTGGGTTCTTATTTTTCTCTTGTAATTTATGGGATTTTTATACCTGACCTGAAGTCTCCCTGTGAAACAAAACCAGGAGATTTTGGGTTCTTATTTTTCTCTCTTGTGATTTATAGGATTTCCATACCTGATCTGAATCCTCCATGAAAACAAAACCCCAAGATTTTTGGTGGTTATTTTTTCTCTCTTGTAATTTATGGGATTTCCATACCTGAAGTCTCCATGAACAAAAGCAGGAGATTTTGGGTGTTTTGTTTACCTGAGAAATGCATGCAAAAAAATGCAATATTTTTATAGGATCTATGTGAAAATCCTGCTTTTACCAACACTGAATTTTGGGGTTTTTTCCCTCTCTGTTTAATTTCAATATTGATATTGCATAAAATCATGGATTTTACACTCTGAGCCAAGGTAATTAAATATTTCCCCCTCTTGAATATTTGAGAAAGTCTCTTGGGGACTGATTTTTCTTCTTTCTAAGATGTTGTGGAAATTTTTTCACCTCGTGTCCTGTTTAAAATTCCCTGGGTTTTTTGCATGATTCAGTTTTGTTTGCATTATTTTCCACTGAGTTCCTTGGCAGTTCCAGCTCATTCCAGTGTCTTTGTTGCATTGAAATTTATTAGTAATTAGCCCAAATTCCTAATGTTTTTATTTTTTTTTCCTGAGATCAATTATTTGAATAATTGGAATGAGGGATCCATGACCACCAGGTTTGGAATCTTTACACTCCAAGAATCAGCTCCAGATCATTCGGAGTTGATACTTGGTAAGGACAAAACAACATTGCAAAGTTGAAAAAAAAATTAAAAATGAAATAAAAAATAAAATAAATTACATTATATAATGGATATAATAATAATATAATGGTTTTTTTTCCTCTCAGGGTGTGAGATTCCCAAAACATTTGCTCTCCTTGATGAGTTTGTTGTACAAGAAAGATTGGAAAGAGCAGCAAAAAAAAAAAAATACAAATTCAGCAAAGTCTCATCTTGGGATATCCTGAGGTAGAAATAAAGAAATGGGGTCATATGGAAACCTGACTCTGTTCTCAGGAACTCTGCACCCTCCAGGGGCTCTTGGAACTGAATTATGCTGTAATGTCCATAAATATAATAATAATAATAATAAATCTATAAATAACCCATAGGATTATCCTGCAGCCTATGGCTTCTAACCCAAAATCTATGGCAAAGACAATTATTAGCTATTAATTATTAGTTCTGCAGTTCTTGGAACTGCTATAAATTCACTAGAAAATACATTTTATGTGAAATAATGTAATTATTCTATTCTATTATGTTTTAGAATGCCTGAATGGGATGTTTTGAGGACAGTGCACATTTTTCAGCTCCCTTGATCAATGATAACTTTGATATAGGAACATGAATGTGTTCCAGGTTAAAATCATGATTTCAGCAGGTTTTAGGGAATAGTTTGAATTTAATTTCCTGGCAAAGGAAGTCACACCACCTCCATTAGTTATTGTGGGTTTAAGTGATCCCAAACCTGGCAAAACTTGGAGGATCCCAGAATGGTTTGGGTTTGAAGGGAACTTAAAAACTCCTCCAGTTCCATGGAAGTTCCTTAATTGAATTCCCAGCTTTTTGCTACAGGTCCCTCATGACCAGGATTCCAATGGAGCTGGAATTCTTTTCTCCTGGAATTTTGGATGAGCCTGAGTGTGATATTTACTGGCTTTAATGGATGATTTGAAATGTCTGCATGTCGAGTAGTGTTTTACTGCAAATCCTTGGCTGCAGTGGGGAAAAATTCCAAAGCTTCTCTCATAGAGAAAAGGAAATTTCAGGAATAAAATCAGATTTTTATAATGAACCAAAGGAATGAAGGTGCTGCACTGGAGATGGTGTGAAAAGCAAAGACTCTGAGGTATAAAATGGAGTAAAACATAATTACCTGGTAATGATCCCAAATTAATGCAGCTTTCTGGTTTGTGTTGTGAGCATTGGAATGTTGGATGTGCAAAAAGCTGCTGCTGCCTTTGATTTGGGCTGTTTAATGGTTTAAAATTCTGCAGGCACTCAGGGCTGTGTGGGAGACTGAGCTGTGGCCATAGGTCTGAATTTCCCTAAAACAGCACAAGAAATATCAGTGGGAGTCTAATTTTTGTATAATTTTGATACGAATAACATAATTAAAAATATGTGGTTATTTTACAGGATTATACAAACACGAGAAGTTTTATGCTCTAATTTATAGACATTATAAACATTATAACCTAATGTATGCAAAATACAGAATTATTAGGTACAATCCTAGAACTAGAATCCTGCAATAGAATTTATTGCATTGTACATAGAACATAACACAGGCCAGGCTACACGATATCATTGTATAAGATCTTTAATAGAATCCATTGCTTAAATAAAAGATAAAAAGCTGCCAAATGCTGGCTGATGGATGCCCAGCAGCCTGGGGCTGCCATGAGGTTTTCATTGCAAGTGACAGGTGCCCCAAGGTTTATTTAGGACAAGCTCAGCCTTGTCCTGCTTAGTTTGATCAGGTTTTCCTTATGGATGTTCCAGCCCTGCATTTCCTGTGTTGGGGCCTTGTGTTACACCAATATTCCTGTCTGGGTTGCCTCAAGTACAAATTGGCTGAACAGCCCGTGACACTTTTTCAATATTATTGCATTAAACCAAGTGGATTTTGATTGATAACCTAATATTCGACTAATGCAAAGCATCAATCATGGCGAGTATATTAATTATTTAATATTGCAGCCTAATTCAGGAATCGATGTGCTGCAGGAGGGGAAGGGAAACTCGCTGTTCCCAGAAGGTTTGAGCCAGGGCATGATTAAAAAAATCAGCCCCACCAAACCCTGCTCTGCTCCCCTTGTGTCGGTTCGATACAAATCTTTATTCATTTGCCAATAATCTCCTCACATTTTCCACTTCGGGATCTTTTTTATCAGTTTTGAGGCTTGTAATTGAATTAAGGCTGCTTTCAGCACAGGCTGAGCCGAGGTGCACAAATATTGATGGCAGGGACAGGGAGCTCCTCCTGCATCCTCCTCACAGAGAAATCCAACCTTGAAAAGGCAAAGAGGCAAAGAGCATCTCCACAAGGGATCCTGGAATGCCTGGGCTTGGAAAGGAGATTAAATCCCACCCATCCCACCCTGCTGGATGCCACAAATCTGGAGTTTTGGAGGCACAGAGCCTGCTCTGGAGCTGGAACCTTGGAGAAGGCTTGGAAATGTGAAGAATGAGTTAGGAAATGTGAAGAATGAGTTAGGAAATCTGAATAATGAGTTAGGAAATGTGAAGAATGAGTTAGGAAATGTGAATAATGAGTGAGAAATCCCCAATGTGCAGTGGGTCAGATGTGTGTATTTTCACTGGGGGTTTAAATTTGAGGTTTTTACAGTACAGGGGTGGACATGGGACAGGATGGAGAATTTGGGGTGGTGTCTTTTTCTTTGTTCATCTTCTTCTTCCTCACAGAACTCAGGCAGTGACCTTGGGTTGGTCAAATGTCACTCTGAGGGTGGTGGGAATCCATTATTGGGTCAAAAAGGATAAATAATATAAGAGTTAAACTTTTATTGGTTTGTTTGGCTTTAAAAGGCCTTGGAGCAGCCTCAGCTGGGTCCATTTTTCCCACTCCTATCAAGGAGCTGGAGGTGCTGTTGTATTTTCTGTAATTCCTGATAGAATATAATACAAAACATGAAAATCACCTCAATCAGGTTTCCATTAATCCTGGCTCTGAGGGAAAAAAAAACCAAACTAAATTAATAACAAACCACTCCTGAGTGGTGCAAAGCCCAGCTCACACCTCCCACCATCCCAGGGGCTCCAACCCTAATGTCCAACCTGGCCTGGGACATTCCCAGGGATCCAGGGACAGCCACAGCAAATTTGGGAATTCCATCCCAGCCAGGAATTCCCAATTCCCAAAATCCCATCCAGCCCTGCCCTCTCACCATTCCTTATCCCCAATCCCTCCCCAGCTCTCCTGGAGCCCCTTTAGGCTCTGAGCTCTCCCTGGATTCTCCACCAGGCTCAAGAATTTGGGATAAATCCTGAAGGGTTGAGAAGAATCAATTCTTCTTTCAAATTCAAACAGCAAAAGTACCTTTTTTTTTTTTTTTTTTCTTTTTTTCTCTCTCACTTCATTAATGTCATTTATATAGAATAAAAGCTGCATTGCAGATTTTTGGTAAAGCTTTAGGAAATGATAAATAATTAACCATGTTAGTATTAGTAATTAGTAATTAGCTGTAGTGTTAACTGATTTTCTGCAATCCTCATGGGCTGGTTTCTCCTTTATTGCCATGGCAGTGACTCCCCTTCCAGGAGGGGATGTTGGAATGAGGAAGAACCTGGAGCTGATGGAAGCAGGAACCATCTCCTTGTTCAATGGGTTGGAATTTGGGGAATTTACAATTTTTTTTTCCCCACTAGATTTCATCTTTTTTTTTTTTCCCACAGTAGGATGTGTTAAGGAGAAATTTTCCCTCTGAATTTTTGCTTTTCAGAGTTTTTACTTGGATGCTTTGGTCCAATTTTTTTTTTTTTTTTTCCTTGGGAAGGGACACAGAATTTCACTGAAATTGGTGGCAAAGCAGAAGCAGGAGGCACCAAATGTGGATTTGATAAACAGCCCCTGGCCTGGCCTGGCTGATTCCTTCCAGTGCAATAATTAGATTTCAAATGTTGATTTTAAATGTGCATCCTGTGGCATTGCTGCAGTTTGTAGCAATTTCAGGGCAGGTAATATCTGAGGGTTTAATTCTGTCCTTGAGCATTGGGATAATCAATATTTTTTAGGTGTTACAGGTAAATATTTGTATGAAAATTAAAAATGTGATACACTGGAGAAATTACCCAGCTTTGCCATTTCAGAGTTAAACAGAAATCGTTGCAGACAAGGGTTTAGCAACTATTTAGAACTTTTGTTCTTCTCTTACAGGGACTCTGCAAACATCAAAGCTGGATTAGAACATCTGGTAAGTTTTAATTTTCTCTTGAACATTTGCATCATCTTTGATATCTGCATTCCAAATGAACACTTTTGAATGAGCTTTGAATACCTTGAATTGAGAAAGTCAACCATTTCCCAGAGGGTCAGGCTACTGTTATTATGTGAAGGCACTCACATTTTCATTTATCTCCCCATTTCAAGGGAATTTTAATTTTTTTAAATTACTTTTTTTTGATGTTGAGATGAAATAAACCGGACTACAATCCTTGGATTGATGATTGCCTTAATTATGAACAAAAATTGTTTGGTGTTGGATTTTTGGCATATCCTGATCTGAAAACAACAAACTTGTGATTAAAAAAAAAAAAAAAGAAAAAAAAAGAGCCAGGGACACAATCAAATATTGCATGCATAAATATGGTGTGTTTGAGTCATTTGGAGGCTTTGAAAGAAGTGCACAGCTTTGTGTTTTCTCTTGTCTTTGCTTTATGAATAATGGATCGACTTAAATTCCATTCAGGGCTCTGCAGTAGGAAATAATAATTGAGGTGCAAAATATTTCTGGTTTAAGTAAACATATTAAACCCACAAGTGATGGCAAGCCAGGCTTAGCGTTAAAAACTCATCAGTTGATCAAAACTGGGGAAAATAAAATCTTGTCACAAGTCAGAAGCTTGAGGTTGAGCCTCACAGGTTGGTACCAGCAGTCAGTGGAACGTTAAATAGTTGATCTAAGGTGATTATTAAATCCCATTAAATTAAAATATTCGCTGTTAATGGCACATCCATCCTGAGAAGGGTTTGGTTTTTTTCATGGAATATCTGAACAGTCCCTGCTGTTCCCCAGTGCTGTTAAAACCATCGTGTGCCATTGGGCACAGCTGCTTCCCTCTTGTTGCTTCCTGTTTTGGGAATCACTGGGGAAGGAATTGGAGGAGCTTGGGCACCAAGAGCCCAAAATCTCCTTGGAGTGCCAGAGGCATGGAAAGGGTGGAGATCACAGTGGGATGGAAAGAATGGATTATCCTGGTGGGATGGAAAGGGTGGAGATCCTGGTGGGATGAAGGGATGGAGACCCTGCTGGGGTGGAAAGGATGGATTATCTTGGTTGGGATGGAGATTGTGGTGGGATGGAGAGATCCTGCTGAAAAGGAAAGGATGGAACTTCTGGTGGGATGGAAAGAATGGATTATCCTGGTGAGATGGAGAGGATGGAGATCCTATTGGGGTGGAAAGGATGGATTATCCTGGTTGGGATGGAGATGCTGATGGGATTGACAGGATAGATTATCCTGGTGAGATGGAGAGGATGGAGATTGTGGTGGGATGGATTATCCTGATGGGATGGAAAGAATGGATTATCCTGGTGGGATAGGATGGATGGATTATCCTGGTAGGATGGAGATCCTGGTGGGATGGACAGGATGGACATCGTGGTGGGATGGAGATGCTGATGGGATGGACAGGATGGATTATCCTGGTGAGATGGAGAGGATGGAGATCGTGGTGGGATGGATTATCCTGATGGGATGGAAAGAACGGATTATCCTGGTGAGGTGGAAAGGATGGAGATCCTGGTGGGATAGAAAGGATGGATTATCCTGGTGGGGTGCAAAGGATGGAGATCCTGGTGGGATGGAGATCCTGGCACAATTCTCAGGAGCTCCCCCTTTCTGAAATGTGAAATGTGTTGGGAATCATCAGACAGACTAAAGAGCAGAGTTCTCGGAGCAGCTGGAAACCCCATCCTGTTTGCTGCTTCCAGGGGTGTCTCACCTGTGGGGGGAATCCCTTCAGTAAATTTGGGGAAGGTTTCATTGCCCTGCTGGTGCCAGGGAGATTTTTCCCAGGATTTTTCTCGTTCATTATAAACTGCTCCCCTCCTGACAGATTGGCCATGGCTGGGGCTGGTTCTAAACTGGGGTTTCTGCCACAGCAGGAGCTGCAGGGCTGATTTACAACAACAAAAAGTGGGAAGGAAGAGGCTCTGTGGGCTTGGAGTAGCCTGGGGAGGTGGGAAGCAGGAAAAGAGTTGAGTGGTGTTCAGGGTTTCTCTGGGATTGGGGCAAAAGGTTCTGGAAAATCCCCCTGTGATGGTGCCTGAAGTGTTTTATGGGTTAACTCTCAATAATTTGGAATAAAATCATGTCTTCATTCAATGAATTGGCTGCTCTGTATTTAGAATCCCAGAACTGGGCAGGAAGGGATCTTAAAGATCTCATTCCATCCCCTGCTGTGGACAAGGAACATTTCCCTGAAAGATCAGTCCAAAACCTCCAGGTCTGAGACTTTTTTTTTCCCCTTTTCCCTTTGATCTTACAAAATCTGCCTTGGGAATGGGGCTCAAGGAAACAAACTGTTTTCCCAAGGCACCCACGGGTAGGAATATCTGTACTGGCACCTTCCACGTCTCAATGCTTTGTTCAGAAAGACCTTTTGGACTCCAATAAATTATAGGGATATTCCTCCAAAGATTTAAGCCACATGATTCCAGCTCTACTGCTTTAATTCCTGCGTCTCCAAATGCTTGTAAGGAGGTTTTTTCCCACTTTAAGAGTCTTTATCTTGATTGATAACCTGTTATTGAATCCCTTCTGTAGAAGGTGTTTTACAATTTGGAATTTACGAGAGTCTGGACTGACAGGACACAGGGAATGGCTTCAAACTGACAGGAGTAGGTTTAGATGGAACAGGGAAAGAATTCCTGGCTGGCACAGGGTGCCCAGAGCAGCTGTGGCTGCCCCTGGATCCCTGGCAGTGCCCAAGGTTGGACATTGGGGTTGGGACAGTGGGAGGTGTCCCTGCCATGGCAGGGGTGGCACTGGATGGGCTTTAAGGTTCCTTTGATCTGGTCAACCCAAAAAAAAAACCCCAAATCCCAATCAAGAAGCCTTCTCCTTTCTTCAGTGTTAATATTTGATCAGGTATTTATTTTAATTAAATGTCAATATTTATTTCCTGTGGTGTCACAGCTCCGTGGCCACCGGACAGCGATGTCTGACGGAGTCCTTGGCTTCCTAACGAGCTGTAAACCAAGCAGCCAATTATTTCTGCTCACAAACAATTAATTAACGCCCTTAATATGAGTAATTATGTTTATCTTGCTGTCCTGGCACAATTCCACGCTGGTCAATTATGCTCTGCAGGCTTGCCTTGTCTCTGGTGTCCCTCCTGAATTGTGGCTCTCTTGTCCTGTTCCGAGCGAGGGTGGGGGTGGAGAGGTTTCCCAGCCATGGCCAAAGGGACATTTGTGTCCAGGGCCATTCCAAATTTCCCTTTGGAGAGGCACAGAGTGTCCAGCTGGAGGCACCAAGGTGCTTTTTGAGGAGCAGTGCTGGCTCTGGCTGTGTCCCCCACTGAGAGGGGACCCCGGTGTCCCCAACTCGACTTCGGCATCCCAAATATTCCTCTTGAAAAATCTTTCCTTGGAAATCCTTCTGGATCAGGTTCAGATCAGGTAATCACTGCAGAAGATCGATGGCTTATGAATATCCATGGGAAAATGCATCTTGTTTGGCTCTGTTTGCATTGTGGGGCACCGAGTGTGTATTCAATTCATGTGCACTCCACTTCTCTTTGTTCTAAGGTTCTGCTGCTGTTGGTTGCAGATGTGAATCAAACAACCCTGCCATCAAACCATCAGAGGCAGAACGTTTTCATGGCAGAATATTCAAAGGCTTGCAGCAGTTTGTTGTTCCAGCAGCGACAAATTTTGTGGAAACTTTGTCAGAGAAGCGAGTTTTTCCCTGTCACTTCCCATTACCAGCGGGGCTCTGAAACCAGAGCCTCTCCTCATAAAACAACTCTTTAATGTCTGTGTGTCTTTATTAAAAAGTAAACTTTGATCACTCTCATTTACCACCGAGGCAGAGGTGCCTCCCCTGACCTTTCATCCCCTTGACCTTTGTGCCTTTATTTTTGCTTTCCCTTTGCGGCCCCGCTCGTATTTTACCCCAGGAACTCGCCGGATTCGCCTTCTCCTCCGTAAAAATTTGGGAACGGCCCCCATTCCCTCTCTGCAGGACGGTGAGAGCAGAGATCAGCTGAAGTAAACAAGGCTGTAAAATATCCAGAGTGTGATTTTCCCTGGCATCTGCGTGAAAGGCCCGGCACGTGCGGCTGTTGTTTCCAATCGCGCCGGCGGTTTGTTCGCAATTCCCGTAATTTGATCGTGCCTGATGAAAAGCTGACAAGATTTCCACAGCGCCCCATTAGATGAAAGCAGCATGAAACCAGAGGTTAATCTGCAAACAGATTTTCCTGCTTATTACTCTAATGATTCCATCAGATTTGATGTAGCAGGCTGCGAGGCGTCTCTCGGCAGCAACAGTGTGCCGGCGGTTTGATCTCGGTGCTCATTAAATGATGCAGTAATTTGGGTGACCTCTGCCCAGGTGCACATCTCCTCATAATTGCACGGCATTCTGATGGGGAAATTACCAGAGAGAACCTCCCCCCACCCCGGTATTCATCCCTCTTCCCGAGGTGTTGTGGGGGTTTTGGGAAAAAAAAAAAACAAAAAAAAACCAAACCCCTAACAAAAGAAATATTGCATTAATTTTCAAATGATGATATTACATTTAGTGCCTGGGCCCCATATATCAAAATCGGAGAACTGCTCAGTTACTCGCTGCTCTTAATCTTAATGGTATCTGTGGATGTCAAGGGCATGGAGGAAATTAAATCGGAAAGTGCAGATAGACCTAAGAAGACATTATCTCTTGATGATTGCAGTTTTGATAGGTATTTCAGTGAATTTCATTTTCGCAGAATGGTGGAAGATGAGTTAGCCACCAGATTTTCTCATTTTTCTTGCCCGTGATTTATGTGAGTTGAGTATAAAACTTTTTATGGGAGTGCAGTTACGGCGGATGAGAGGTAAATTAATGCACTGGGTTTCCATGCAGCGATTGTCAGAGCTGTACATACGTAATGGGGCCCATCATTATTCAGGGTTGTTTACATTCAAAATATGTAATGAAATCTGTTCAGAATAATGAGGGAAATAAAAGTTTAGAAAATTGTAAAGGTCATGAAGTTTGAGAAATGATGCAATGCTCCCAAAATAACATTTAGGCAATATAAATTACATTATTATGCACCAACTCTGCCTTATAGAGACATGAAGATAAAGTGCTTTCGACGAGTAAAATGCTGTTAGTGCTCTCTGAAGTATGAGAATGTGTAAAATGTTTCTGATTTCATATTCTGGTTTTGTGCATATTGTGGAAAAATATATAAAGGAACTTTATGGAGGGCAGTGGCTGCTTCAGCATCCCCAAGTTTAAATGCATTTCCTTCGAGGCTTTTCTCCACCAAACAAACACGTTGGCAGGAGTGTAATTGATTTTTAATCTAATTATTGAGGCCACCAGCGAGTTCATCTTTTTTTAGGGGGGGTCTTTTTCTCCTCTTCTTTTGAGGATTTTGCGTGGAGATCTTTGATCTGGAGGTATTTTATGGCAGATGCTGAAGAGGGATCTTGGCACAATACTGAGATGAAGCATAAATTTGCCCAACTCCCTGTGGTCTGCACCTAAAATACAAATCTCTGCACCCTGATTTGATGCAGGTGCTCCTCAGAATAATTATGTTTTGCCCTGTGAGTTTTATTTTTGTATTTATTTGTCAGAAGCAGCAGCCAGAAGTGTGAAACACAAGTCATTTCTGGAAAAGTTCAACCAGCAAATCTGTGACAGCCCAAAAAAAAACCCCCCAAAAAACGGTGCAGTGGGGGTGAGTGGATCATTGAATCTGAGAGCAAGGAGAAAATGAGCTTTTATTCAAATATATAAAATCCTGATGAAGTTCAGGTTAATTGCTGTCTAATTAGGCGTGATTTGGGGTAGATGATCAGATGATTTTGGAACAGAATCCTAATTTAGAGCCCACCGGATCCTTGTGATATTTGAAATGCTTTTCATTTTCAGGTCTTTTTTCTCTTCTTTTTCTATTGCTGCGTTTCAATGCAAACATTCCAAAGGGGATTGGATTCCCTTTTTCTGAAAAACTCGAATTTATTTAGAGAAAACTCCTCTCTTCGTGGAAAAAAAAAAAAAAAAAAAAAACAGTAATTCAAGTATTAACTGCTCCTTTTGTTAATTAATCTCTGTTACCTGTTGGTTGTGCTCCTGGTTTTTTTTCCAGCCTTGTCTGGAGCTGTTTCCAAAGCAGTTTATGATGTGTTAATTAAAAATTTTCATTTCAGAACCTGCATTTATCTGCTGCTATTTCTACATTCTCCCACGACTTTGTTGCAACCATAATGCAGCAGAAAATTGAAACGGTGATAAAAGATAAAAATCCATATTTAAGA
This sequence comes from Sturnus vulgaris, assembly GCF_052056855.1. Lineage (NCBI taxonomy): Eukaryota > Metazoa > Chordata > Aves > Passeriformes > Sturnidae > Sturnus > Sturnus vulgaris. The sequence continues at coordinate 24,143,729 of NC_142252.1, read as the reverse complement.
GTTAAATGTTAATAACTTGACAATTTTTGTAAGCTGTGGGGATCATTCTACCTTTAATTTTTAAAGGTTAAATTAAGAAAGAGATGAATTTATAGAATAATGACCAGATGATGTTGATGCAGAAATCTCTGTTCTGTCAGCTCTTTATCAGAAAGTTGAATTTTTTGGTGATTTCCATGCAAATATAAATCTAAGGGATGAGATTCCAGGGTGCCAGGAAATAAATAGAGGGGAGGTAATTTTTTAGCCTTTAGTGCAATATTTTCTGTATTTCCTCTCTTATTAAAGAACCCACACAGGGTTTTATGGCTGTATAACTTTTAAAACTTCCAGGAATTTTTTTCCTTTTAAAAAGACCTGGATTAATTTTAAAAAATCTTATTTCCAACTCCCCCTCTTCGTGCTGAGTGTTTAATCCATTTTGCTCTATCCACTCCCTTTTTCCTGACTTTTTCTCAGGAATATTCCCTGAAATGAGTACATTGTTATTTTCTGGTCCTTTTAAAGGAGCCTTTGCTGCAAAAAAAACCTGCTTTGAATTCCCCAAATCCCATCCATGTGCCCGAGTTTTTTGCCCCAACCATTCCCTCCTGCCTTGGATTTGCTTCCAATAATCCATTGGTGCTTATTTCCCCAAATTTTGGGGTTGGTTTTAGTGGAAACAAGAAAGAATTTTTTTAATTTTTTTTTTTCCCCCACCCACCAGGGTTCTCTGCAGATCCTGGGTTAAAACCTGCCTGGGAACTGAGTCCTGGTTAAGTGGAGTGAAATGACAAATCCACAGTTAAAAGTTAACAAATCCCAAATTTTTAGTGGCAATTTGTGTCCTGGGTGAGAGGATCTGGGGAATCCTCAGCTCTCAGAGATTAATTTGTTAATTAATTAATTAATTAATTACCTCTTGGTCGTGCTCCTGTTTTTCCAGCCAGTGCAGCCTTGGCTGGAGCTGTTTCCGAAGCAGTTTATGATGATTTAATTAAAATTAATTAAAAACTTTCGTTGCAGAACCTGCATTAATCTGCAGGCTCTGAATATTTTTATATTCTGCCAGGACTGCTGCTGATGTCTGGGGACAATTTAAGGTTTTGTCCCTTTGATCCCAAATTTGTGTGAGAATTCCATGGGATGGCAAACTCGGAGTCTGAATCTCTTTTGTTGTTTTTGCAGGAAATTTGGCCATTTTTTTAAAAATTCAGTTTATTCAGAGCTGGGATTTTTTGCTGTTTGTGCCTAATTGTGTTCTGGATTTAAGGTTTGAGCCTTGTCATTGCTGTCTCTCCTTCCCAATGGTGATAAATTGGCAATCTTGGAGGAGGAGGAGAACTCTGGGCAAGTTTTCCATCCTTTCTCTCAAGGTTCTGATGTTTTTCCACGTTTTCCCTTCCCTTCATCCCCGTTCATATTTTCTGTGGCCTTTACATAAATTAAAATTTCGTTTTTTCCTCCCCCTTTTTTTTTTTTTTTTTTTTTTTTTTTGGTTAATAATTTCCCTTTCCTAATTAGCCCATCCCTAATGCTGGATTCTTTATTTCTGTGGCAATACCAAAGAGCATCTGTGCATTCCGTGGACAGAAATTGCCATTTTTCCATGTTTTACATGATTTTTTTTTTTTTTTCCACTTTGTTAAATTGAAGATGATTTTTTTTTTTTTTTTTTTTGGGAGCAGGTGGATCTGTATCCAGTCAGGACACTCCTGCCATAGCCCATTCCTGAGGGTTGCTGTTCATTAATTGGATCAAAAGAAAAAACTCAGACATAAATAGAATTTTACCATCCAATCTTTTCCAACAGATTTATGTCTGAAAATGCAGGGGTTTAATTCAAATAGTTCCAGATGTGCTTATTATATTTCTGTGCTGTTAATTCAGATTAGGGATTCTTCTCTGGGATTTTATTTGGATGTTTTTGATGTGAGAACCAATCCTTTGTCAATCTGGAATTTGAAGACTTACATAAGGAAAAGATGACAACTGCAAATTCTCCATCTCCTTTGGTTTTATTTTTATTTTTAGTATTTTATTCTCCTCTGAAGTGTCTTCTTATACAAATAAGCATTTTATGTTTCTTTGGTAATTTTTTTTTTTTTTTTTAAATCACCCAAAGAGGAATAAATGGCAGGAAAGGAATCCAGCATTCCTATGGTAAAGCTGTCCCACAATCTTTTCCATAATTTCATCAAATTTTGAAAATTTTTAAATTTTTTTTTTAAATTTACAAATTAAAAAAATTACAAATCTAAACAAAATTACAACTTTAAACAAAATTTTAAAAATTTTGTTTAAAACCTGACTGGGTTTGGGTTCCTTTGTTGCTCTCTCCTGTTGGGATTTGCTGGAATTGGGATGACAATATTCCAGGTGAAGGCAGAATAAATTCAAATGTCATTTTAGGTGTAACCATTGTAGAATAAATTCAAATGTCATTTTAGGTGTAACCCATTATGGAATAAGGGCCTTGACTCTCCTGCACCCCAAAATTCTGGATTTTTGTATCAGTGGGATAAATTCTGGATTTTTGTATAAAGGGGATAAATTCTGGATTTTTGTATCGATGGGATAAATTCTGGATTTTTGGATCAAGGGGATGGAATGTTGCCATTCAGTGTCATTACAAATGGGATAAATGCTGAATTTTTGTATGAATGGGATATATACTGGATATTTTTATAAATGGGATAAATTCTAGATTTTTGGATCAATGGGATAAATGCTGAATTTTTTTTTTTCTATCAATGGGATAAATGCTGGATTTTTCTATCAATGGGATAAATGCTGGATTTTTTTTTTTTTTTTGGATCAATGGGATGTTGCCCTTCAGTGCCATTCCCACACCATTCCAGTTGTGCAGGAGCAGTCAGGGATTGCTGGGAGGGACAAGTGGGATTTGATTGTTCAGTGCTTGGTTACTGATTTCCTTGGGCTTGCATCACAACCTTTGGCACTTCCATGAAAAAAAAATCTGATTTTTCCAGCCCTGGATCCCCATTGGGAGCAGTGGTGGCACAGGCTCCTGCCAGGAGCTGTTTCTCCAGGGAAATCATCCCTTAGGCACTCCCTCAATGGGAATTTTTTTCCTTTTACTCTCCTTCCTCCACATGAATTCCAACCAGATTTATCCCTGCTAAACAATTCCTTTTTCCTGGAATTCATTCCAAATATTTGCTGTAGGTTTCTGACCTGCTTTGGAATTATTCCCAGAGGTTTTGGGTAGCCAGCTCCTCAGACAATTAGGGAATTTTTGGTTTCTTTGCTCTTTTTCATGTTACTCTTCTCCTTAACCTTTTTTTTTTTTTTTTTTTTGAGCTCATCAGGCATTGGGAAAGGTTGGAAAAATGTCCTCGGGAAAGGGATGAGAGTTAAGGCAGGAGGATGGATTTGTGCTCTGATGTGGAGTCACTTAATTAGTGTTGATTTACTGACTTCCCTGGGTATTATTTGGATTTTGCTTTTTTAAACTGGGATTTTTCTATCCAGAGGAGTTTGAGCCCTGGGAAATGAGAAGATCCACAGTGGACACAGCCACAGCTCACTTCCCATCTCCAATTTCCACCTGCTTTTAAATTAGAGGTTTGATTATTCTCACTAAAAATTGATATCCCTCATCCTTTCTGCAAGCTGAACGTGGAATTCCTATTTTCAGGTCGCAGCTTTTCCTGGGGATGTTGAGGGCTGGGTTTGTCTTTATCAAAAATTGGTAAATCCCCAAAACTGATCATCACCAGAAGTTTCCTGTTTTTTGGTTGTTTTTTTTCCCAGATGTTTTAAGGCAGAAAAGTCCTGAAAGGTAAATTTTACCCCAGCAGTGTCAGGGATGAGCAGGAGGAGTGGAACCTGTGCAGGTTTAGCACACATCAAACATTTCCCATGTGAAATTCCACCATGATTAACAATTGAGGGAGGCAGAATTCCAACTCCTGGGATAAAAGTTTCCCAGTGCTGCCAAGATCCAAGTGCTCTGCTCCACAATATTCCCAGTTGGAATATTGCTCCAGCAGAAATTTGGACTCTGTTTATAAATTTCATGTTTCTCAAATTTTTTCCTCGGTGTTCTCAAGTTTTCACTTTAATGTTGTTTCCTCTGTAAAGAATGTTTGCCATTCGTGCCAAATAGCAGGAATATTTAAAATATTCCTGTGTGTGTTCCTGACTCGACTTTAAAAATTCATTCTAAAGCTGAATTCAAGTGCTTGTTCCAATCTATTTATTAATTGAGAAGCTGAATCTGCCTTGAAATGGAAGATTTGGAAATCCAGCCCTGGCTCTCCTGGCATTTCTGGAGCTGCTCCTCTCACTCAGCAATTGTTTCCTGGAGCTGTGAGTGTGATTTTTACACAAAAGCCACCAAATTTAAAGTTGTGAGGCTGGTTTAGTGTAATTTTATTTTAATAACTGTTTATGAAAGGAGCAGTGATGGAATGCAGTGGATGAAAACCCACGGTGAGGATGTGGCACATCTGCATAAATCACACATTAAAAATGGAATGAGCCAATCCCATTTTTTCCTTGCAATGTTAGAAGCTGTTTTGAATCCCAGGGGTGTGGCTGGTGTCCTGTGGAATATCATCCTTTTCTGAGCTGGGGTTCCAGTGTCTCCCCACACACTTTTAGACACATCTAAAATTCACTGCTTGTTAAGGAATTTTAGGGAATTCCTCTCCTGCTTTTACATTTAGTGAGCTCCTTCACCAGCTGGCATTAGAAATAATTCTCTTTTTCCTTTTACTCTCTTTGAATTCTTTTCCTTCTGTGTGAGACTTAAGACCACGAGGAAAGTACAAGGGTTTATTTTGCTCGACATCACTCTTGGTAATATTTCCAACACCAACCATTTCACCATTTTTGAAGTTCCCTCAGGGTCTTGCTGAATTTTTTTCACTTAATGGTCCCCTAAATCAATACTGGCCTGGGGTAGCTGCTTGTTCTCACACATTGCTCCTGGCTTGTTTGAGGCTCTAATTGTGCTTTTCAGCTCCAATCCTCTCTTTTCTCCACGTGCTGGCCTCAGCCAACACTTGGGGAGATGTTTTCTGGGGCCAAGGCTGTCACCTTTATTCCAGAATGCTCCTTTCCCTCCTTGGTTAGGGTTGATTGATTGATTGATTGATTGATTGATGAAAAGGTGCCTGTGCTGAGCTCTCTGATGGGTAAATGATGCCCGTGGAATAATTAATACCTGGGGCAAGGGCAAAGGGGAGGATTCCTCCAGAGCCACTGCCTGGGCTGCTCCCAGGGGGAAATTGCTGAGGAAAAGGAAAATTTGAGTCTTGCATCCCTTAAACCAACAAGACACATCCATAACTCCGTGGGAGGAGTGGGAAAAGGTGTTTGGAATTCCTCAGAGCAGCAGGATCAGGTGTGGAGCTCTGTGTTTAGTGATGTTTGTACAGATGTTTTTGCTTCCTTTCTCCTCCTCTGGAGCCTCCTTGGTGTTGGATTTTTTCATGGGATTCCCATGGGTGTGGTGGTGCTGGACAGGAATATCCCAGTGGAACTGGCTCCAGTCACTGGTGGTTGTGTGGCCAACAAGAAGGGATCCAGGGATTTGAGAGCTCCAGGGGGGTTTTGGTTGAATATCTGAAGTGGGTGAGTGCTGTGGGAACAGGAATTTGTATTTTGGGGTATCAGAGCCCTCCTGGTGCCTGAGGGCCACAAAGACTTGGGCTGTTCATGTGCACAGGTGTTGTTTGACACCAAATACTTCTCCTCCCCTGCTTGTCCTGCCACATTTTGCCAAGCTCAACTAATCCTGGTGGAGTTTTTTTTTAAATTTACAGTTGTCATGGAATGGAGGAGCCACAAACCCAAGTAAAGCTTCTGTGGAACTGAAGCTGGGCAAGTTGGTTCTGGATAAAAAGCAGATCCTTCCTTTCCTCCTGTTACATACTCCAAGTGCCAGAACAGATTGCAATGATCAGTTCGTGGCAAGAAAAAGAAATAGGAAGATGATTTATGTTAAATTTCAAGATATTTCTTGCTGCCACCAGGATTAGTGGTCAGGTCTGGTGGTGGGATCCATATTGCAGCTATAATAATAAATTCTGCCCAGTAATTCTGGGTTTTATGCAAACAGCAAAAAATCTGAACTAAAAATATTAGATCTCTGTTCAAGCAAAATCTGGGTCTTCATTTGAATTGCATTTTAATGCAGCATCTCCCCTATTGGGAGGAGCAGTCTGTAAATTCTTGGAGTAGGAATGGAATTGTTCTGTCATTGTCATGGCTCTGGATGAGGGTGGTGAGGCCCTGCAGTGTCACCAGTTGGGACATGGATGACAAAGAGCTCTGCCTAATTAAAATCATGGAATCATGGAATGGTTTGTGTTGGGAGATTAAATCCCACCCAGTGCCACCCCTGCCATGGCAGGGACACCTCCCACTGTCCCAGGGAGCTCCAACCTGGCCTTGGGCACTGCCAGGGATCCAGGGGCAGCCACAACTTCTCTTTTCCCATTTAAAATTCCCCGTGGCAGATATTTAAAATCTTGAGGAAGAATCTCCTAAGCTGCAAAACGCCACCAAAAATTCCCGTCAGGTTTTGTTTTTAGTGCAGAGCAGAAACTTCCCAAACTTCTCCTGACACTTCCAGAAACATTCCACTCGTGAACTCGGTGACAAAGTTGGGGTGGCTTCACATGTAGGGGGTGACAATCACGATGGGCACAGGGATGTGTTCACTGGCACCCTTTAGGATATGGGGGCAGGGCCAGCAGATGTGCAGCAATTCCTACAGGAGAGGCAAAATCACCCCAGAGGAGAGAAAAGGGGAAAAACTCTCCCTGTTAATCCTGTTACACCCAGTTCTGGAGCATTTTGGGGTGTTTGTGTGGAATGGGGTCACCCAGGAGCCAGGTGGGATTTGGGCTTGGAGGGTTGGGATTTTTGGGGTTGCAGAGTTGGGATTTGGGGTCTGAGGGCTGGGATTTGGGGTTGCAGAGTTGGGATTTGGGGTGGTACAGTTGGGATTTGGGGTGGGAGGGCTGGGATCTGAGCTGGGTGTGGGTTGGTGACGGTGTCACAGCCACCTCGTGGGGACAGAGTTTGGGGACAGTTCTGGAGGTTTCCCTGATGATTCCTCCCTCAATTGATTCCAGTCTGGAAACTTCCCTGGCTGGATGGGGCAGGAGCTCTCTGGGGGTGGCAGTGTCACACCTGAGGGTGGCAATGTCACACCTGAGAATGTAATGTCACACCTGAGGGTGTCAGTGTCACACCTGGGGGTGGCAGTGTCACACCTGGGGGTGGCAGTGTCACACCTGCCGTGTCCAGGCAGGTTGAGCTGATCCCTCCTCTCTTGCAGACTCCTGCTGAACAGGCCAAGGCCAGGCTGCAGCTGGTTCTGGAGGCAGCTGGTGAGTAAATGAGAATCCTCCAAAATTCTCTTCATTTTTGTGCTGTCGGGTGGGATTTTGTCCATTTGTGCTCGGCTGGTGCTGATCCCATTCTCCAGAATTTCCTCACCTAAATTTCAGGTGAAGATTAAATTGGTTTGCATCATTGTTGGTGTTTAGTAAAGCCCTTTAAAGAAATAAAAATAAGACTTTTTTTACACTAAAACTTCTTGTTTATCCTCTGGCTCTTGCTGAGACTTTATTCTGTGCTTTCAAAAATTTGGGTTTGTTTTTTTTTTTCAATTTTCTTTTTTTTTTTTTTTTTTTAGCATTGCTCTAAATCAGTACAAGCATTTATTTATTTCCCCCCCTTTTGCAAACCTTCCTTTTGAGGAACCTCCTCACATTGCTGATGCACCTTTTTTTTTTTTTTTTTTCCAAAATCCATCCAGCCTTTCGCATTGTCTCTCTTCCAATACATTCCTTGTTCTCCAGAACTTTTAATAAATCTTTGAAGCATGTAATTATGAAATGGATGTGACAGCCCTGACCTCAAAAGCACAATTTGTGTATTCTGCTGCCATCAATCACAGCTCATTTTTTAATTTCACACCTGGGAGATGTACAAAAGATAACTGGGGGTTGTAGATCATCGTGACCTGGGCTCCAAAATTTTCCAAAGCTTATCCAAGGTCTGTGACATTGTTAAATTTAAATATCCACCATTGAGGGCTGGATCTTAGATTGAAGCTGCAAGTTGTTCATAAAGAGCAGAAGAGATTTAATCTCTTGGTGTCTCTTACAATCCAAAATACAGAATTAAGTTCCTTCCTGGCTTTATTTAAGTCTTGGTCATGCCAGACATTTATGAGATCATCTCCCACCTTCTTCCCCAAGTGCATTCAGTCAATTACATTGAACTTTTATTTAACTGCTGTGAGAAGAGGCTGGAAATGTTGTTTCAAGATATTTTTGTGTGTTTACTCCTTGCAAAATGAGCACCTTTTAGTCTTTAAACTTAGAAATAAATGGATGCTGAGCCATTGGCCAGCAGCTGGAGGAGCAGCAGGTTCATTGCTGTTGGGATGTTGTGTTTGGATATCATTGAAATGAACTCTGCTCTCCAGTCGTGGTGAGTGGAGCTGTTGTGGGGCTCTGTGCAGGCCCCATCCCAAACTTGGGAAGGAGCTCATGGAATATCTGAACATTTTATGGGGATTTTTCCAGTCCCACTGAGTGGGGACCAGCAGCTGTGCTGTGTTCCCAGTGGATTTTCCATCATCTGCTGTTGAACCGTGGTCTGGACAAACAAATGGGCTCCAAATCACCAGCAAGGCTTGGGGGGACACTGGGGACAGTCCCTTCCTGCCTCATCCCTGCTGGCATCATGGAATCGTGGAATGGTTTGGGTTGGAAGGACCTTCAATCTCACCCTGTCAGCTCCCACTGTCCCAGCTGCTCCAAACCCAAATGTCCAGCCCTGCCAGGGACCCAGGGGCAGCCACAGCTGCTCTTGAATTCCTTGTCTGTATTTCCCCATTGAAATTTCCCTTGTGGAGATATTTAGGATCTTGAGAAAATCTGCTTTTAGAATTTAACCTAGATACTACTTTAGGAAATAGCAACTGCTTTCTCTGAAAGGTAGAAATCAGTACTAAAACAGGCTCTTATTATTGAGATTTTTTTTTCTGGTGTATTTGGAGATGGGAATTGTGACTCTGGTCTCTCATTAGGAGAGCAGGTAAAATAAAAAATATTCACCTGTGTCTATGGGACAGGAGGGTAAGATGGCCATTTTTATATTTAGGTAATAGAATGCTGAGGAGCTTTTTCTCCACGTCCTACATTCATGCTGACTTTGTTAAATAATTTTTTTTTTCTTTTAAAGTGTAGATTAATGCCAGTATTTTATTCTCATTAAGCAGGGCAATATTGGGATGTACCGAAACACTTCGATTCTTGGGACAACCGAGTTTTGATTTATAAAACCCATCATTCCTCAGGAGCTGTCGGTCCCAGCTACAAATTCATATTTTCACCATTTATTGAATCAGATTTCTTAATCTTGAGGTGCCAGGGAGCCTCTTTAGGCTGCTCTGAGAGCCTCCCCCAAGTCGCCGTGCCCGAGCAGATGTTAAGCAGGCAATGGCTGAATGTTAATTTGGGCAGGGTGGGATGTTTAAGCCTGACTGAAGCATGTTCCATGTGGGCCTTGCAGACTGAGCCACAATGCTTTGTCCCTTGGGAGAATTTCCAAGCTAAACCTCTTTCTTCTCCTCGCTCTATATGGACTCTCTCAAGTCAGTATAAAGCAGATCATCCCTGGGCTAAAGCTCTCCAGCTTTTGTTAGCGGGCTCTGTAGGGCTGTAATTAGGCCTCCTGGCAGGCCCTGCCGGCCAGTTCATGGTCATATGGAGTTTTTCTGAGGCAGACTGGCTTTGTGTAAATCCTTGCTCACCATCTCCTTCTGGGTCACTTCCTACCAGGCCGGCCTTTTGTGCCTGTGCCCCACGGGCGGCCGGGGAGCAGCGTCCCCTGACCAGCGCCGGCTCCGGGAGCGCCGCACAATCCACGCCGATAATCCCCAGTGTCAACAGAGGATTTAGCTCAGCTTCTGTCACTTACAGTTGCCAAACCACTTGGGTGTCTGTGATTCCTTTCCCAGACTTCATTACCCAGGCACGGAGGAGACCCGAGCCGGGCGTTTGTGTGGAGCGCGGCTCCCGGCGCTCGTTTCTTTAGGGCAGGAGTTTGCACCGTTTCAAACCTTAAATCCCGAGCTTAGGGCAAACCTCAGAAGCTGAAAGCTGCTTGTGAATGACATAGCACCTGTGCTTTCTCTCCTAAAGAATAAAATATGGATGAATATTCCCAAAATGTCAATAAATTCCTATGAAACAGAGCAGGGATGTTTCAAACCGTCGATAGCGCTGCCTCCTGCAAAGGGCTCCGGGAGCTTTTCCGTGGTGCTAAGCAGAAATTTCTGACTCTCCACATAAAGACGGTGACAAAAGGCAATTGATCTGGATTTTCAAAGGTCCACAGTTGAAATAAGTGACTGATGTATTTTTGGGATCTGCATTTCAATCTCTGGCTGAAAGAGCAGTCAAGAATGGGGAGTTTTGTGCCAGGAATTCGCCGGAGTTTATTTAAAGGAAACTTCAGGACCGAGGCACTGAATGTGAGGGGATGGAAATGGGGGAGTGCAAACCCCAAACATTTACCATTTATCAGACCCCATTCTGGATATTGGGTGTTTAACTCATTACCTTTGAATTTTGCTATCAGGTCGCTGCCTTTAATTTTGCACCCTGCATCTTTACTGCATTTTACATATTCCTGCATTTTACATCTTCCTCAAAGAAAAAATCACGGAATACAACAAATGCTTCAGCCTTAAGTGTGGTAAATACAAATATTTTATAATTCTGACTGCTTTTATTTTTTTTTTTTTTCAATCTACCCATTCTCCCAGGAGTTACTGAGGAGAAAAAAAAAAAAAAAAGCCTGATTTGCACTCAGGGCCTGATAAATATAGGCAAATATTCTCTGCTCTTGGGTATCAAAATGGCTCATAACAGATGTGGTGAAAGGACCACATACGTAGACTGTATGATTTTAGTCTGGTGGAACTAATAGGATCACTTGCTACTTTATAGATCCTTGCTTTTCTTTTACTTTAATAAAAACTGTTTAGTTAAATAGGTTGGCCTCTGTTTTGCTCTTTTCTAGCTATGCAAAGCAGCCGGGCGGGCAGGTGGCAACAAGTATGAAAAATTTCCTTTTATTGGGGCTTCTTTTCAACTGCCAAATTTATCAAATGTTGATGGATTTCTGGTTTTGATGATGGTTTTTCTTTCAGTTTTCCTATTTGTGTGCTTTCCACTGAGAACTCGCTGGCTTTAATTTGAATTTCTAATGATGCAATGAATTTTAGAGGGGTGGATAACATGTGCTGTTATATGTGCACAAAGGATGAAATAATACTTAAAATATTTTGCTTGTTTCGTGGAAATTTAAAGCAGGCGTCAAAAATAATTCTTGCCCTAGAAATTGCAAGAATTTGAACTTTTAACAAGCTTGAGAGTTCCGAATATTGAAAAAAAAGATAAATTTAGTTGCTAGGTAGGTTTGATTTAATATGAAATTTGAATTTGTATCTACTTCAAATAATTGTTTTGAATGGTGGCAATTTGCACCTTAGATAAATGAATTTTACTTCTATTTATATATAAATCTCTATTTGGAGAGCAAAGGTGTGTTCTTGAATCATGTTTTCTCTTTCTGACAAATGTGGATGGAGGTGCTACAAAGGGTTTTGAGGGTGTTTTGTGGAGCATTTCCTGAAGCCCCAGTAAGGAGAGGAATTTTCATTCCCAGTGAGTGTTCAGCAGTCTGGGAAGTCAGTTCTGTTCCCTGTGTCAAAGGAAAAGAAACTGGAATTCCACTTGGCAAGAGGCTCGACAGTGAGTGCTCAAACCCCTCCTGTTCATGTGTGAGATTGCAGAATCCCAGACTGGTTTGGCTTGGAGGGAACCTTAAATCCCATCCTGTTCCCATGGCAGGGACAGCTCCCACTGCCCCAGGGGCTCCAAACCCCAATGTCCAGCCTGGCCTTGGGCACTGCCAGGGATCCAGGGGCAGCCACAGCTGCTCTGGACACCCTGTGCCAGCCCTGCCCACCCTGCCAGGAAGGGATTTCTCCCCAATATCTAATCCAAATCTTTCTTTCTTTTTCTTCATTTCAAGGCTCCCCTTATCCTATCTCTGTCTGCCTGTGTAATTCCAATGGAATTGCTGCTGGAATTGCTCAGAATCTCTGAATCCCAGAATGGTTTGGGTTGGAAGGACCTGAAATCCCATCCAGGGCCATGGCAGGGACACCTCCCACTGTCCCAGGGTGATCCAAGCCTGGATTTGGGCATTTCCAGGGATCCAGGGACAGCCACAGCAAATCTGGGAATTCCAGCCCAGCCAGGAATTCCCAATATCCCACCCATCCCTGCCCTCTCTCCATTCCCTGTGTCCTGTCCCTCCATCCCTTGTCCTCAGTCCCTTCAGGGGCTCTGGGCTCTCCCTGGATCCTTCTCCTCTCCTCCATGTGGGAGCTTTCTCCTGTTCTTCAACCCAGCTAATTCAGGATATCCATCTAATTATGGAGTTAATGAACCCAGTTTTTAGGTCAACTGCTGATTCTTCCTCAGCAGATTTTGGTGTCAAAACCCATTTCAGTGATGGCAGCAGGAGAAAGAACTCTTGAAAAAGCTCTGAGCCATAGAAGAATTAAACACTTAGTTTAAAAATCGAGGTGTACATTAGAAGAAGCAGCTACTTTTTAGATCGTGTATTTGGTGGGAATTTCGGGTGTTTTTCAGAGTGAATTTCAGAAAATTCAGGAAGTATTTGAACTCAGTGGCTGCTCCATAGCCAGGCTGGACAGAGACATTTCTTCTGGACATTTCTTCTGCCATTCCTTGGCCCTGAGCTCTTGGCAGAGCTTCATAATCTCGTTAGAGTTCTAAAAAAAATGAGAATTTCTGCACACAAAGTGACAAATGTAGAAAAAAGTCGTTACTCCAATTAATTGCTTTTCTAACATATTAACGGTGTTGTCTTTACAAAATATGTGATTTCTGAAGTGCAGCTGGTTTATGGCATTGGTGAACAAAGTGGACTCTTGGATAATAGCAATTAATTAAAGAATTAATTTAAATTAATTTGCACGATTGCTGAAAAAATACCAGATTTTAATTGAAATGTAGGTAGAGAGTAAACGTGTTTGAAATGAAATAATTCACTTTTGCAATGTGTAATATCATTCAGTTGGTGTCTAAAATCTGTTCACTTCAGGGACCCCTTTTAGGTTCTTACAAGAGACTAAAAAATTTGCTTTGAACCATTTGTGTTGAATATCAAGTTGGTTTTAGAGTAAGAAGCCAATGAGGAGTTGTAGGGATGCCATAATATAAACCAGAGCCTATAAGCAGAATTTAGAGGAACTTTATTAATTAATGAACATTTATTGCCTTCAGAAATCATTCTAAAAGCTTTTTAGAATTATTATTTTTGTGTTAGATTTTTTTCCCAAGGTCTTTTTTTTATTATTATTTTTTTTTAATTTTTTAAATTTTTTTTTTAATTGTGGCACCAAAAGTATCTCAGGCTTACATGGTGCCTAATGGCTTTCAGTAATATTTGAGCATATGGGATCCAGGATTTTGATGCAAATCTCTGTGCTAATTATGTGCAGATGAATCTTGCAGGCCTGCTATTGATCTGCAGTCAAAGACAATTTTGCAGTTAGCTGAAGTTTTATATCAATTCATATTTAGCAACGTGGCTGTAATTTAATTATCCACTGGTTTGGCTGTGCAAACCATATGTGGTCGTGGGGCTCGTTTGTTTTTAGCAAGTCTTTGGGGAAATGTTATTTCTTAATATTGATGGGGGGAATATTTAGTTCTCGTGTTTTACATGATCTGTCACAGCCTCCTCTCTGGGCTCTGGTCATGCAAACATTGCCAGCAATGGGTGTCCAGGAGCTTTGTCCTGACAATTCCCCTTGTACCTCTCTGCATGTTGAGATTTCCTACGAGTGAGAATCTTTTCATCCATGGATGTAAATTCCAGTGGTGGATTTTACAGCCTGAATGCCCAGAAAAACCTTTTCAATTGCCCCATCTGCTCTGGCTGGTGGTGTTCTGGTGTTGGGGGCCTCTCTAATTTCCACATGGGAAGTGTGCTGGAATTACCTTGCTGAAAGGAACCTATGGATTAGATTGGACTAGATTAGATTAGATTAGATTAGATTAGATTAGATGAATTATAAATCCCAATGAAGGTGTGAAGCTGTGGCAGCCCCTGGATCCCTGGCAGTGTCCAGGGCCAGGTTGGACACTGGGAGCAGCCTGGAATGGTGGAAGGTGTCCCTGCCCATGGCACTGGCTGAGCTTTAGAGTCTCCTCCACCTCAAATAATTTCACCATTTTCTTAAAATATTTCACAGGGAGTAGAAATGAAGCCCTGCTGATTTTTGTGCCACCCTTTCAGGAAAACCTGGAATGCCAGCACACGAGTTCAGCAGCCAAGCCAGCACCTTGTTCTGTGCCTGCACCATCTCCTTGCAACTCCCAGATATTCATTTTTTTTCAGGGGCAGTATTTAATATGGGTAATAACCCCCTTGTTTTAGTTATTGAAAGCCCATTTATCACAACTTTATTAAACATGGAGAACTAAGTGTGCCATTTTGGCCAAGTGCTTTCGCTCGCTCGTGTTCTCTTTGTTGCCCCAAATGAATGAAATTAGAACAAACAATCTCCCAGTCATTTGTAATCAAGCACTGATTAATGGACTTTGGTTTCACAGCCATTATTCATTCAGGAACACCTGATATCTCTCCCATAAACAAATCGTGTTTGTCCAAATTAAGAAATTAAATGAAGCATTTGATGAGTTTATGATTGACCCTTCCAACTCGGAGCCCATTAGTCAACGTCGTTATCATGCAAAACTGCCTGACTAATGTGCAGCCTGAATGTGCTGTGTGGATTTATTATGATTTCTGATTAATGCCTGCTGCAAGCCAAACCACGGGATTGTAATAATTCCTTGGTTTTCATTTGAGGGCTCGCTGAAGATTTTCATCTGTGATGAAATGCATTTGTGTCCCATTAGATTTAGGGATGATTATGAGGTGTCGGCCGAATAAATCTTGGTGTGGAGCAGAGGGTGCTTGGCAAGGACTTTCTCAGTCCTGCTGGGATTTTTCTAAGGCTGCTGCCTGTCAGTGACAGGGATTTTTGGGTGGTTTAAGGGAAATTCTCATACTTAGGATTTTACAAATCTGGGGGGGGGTCATAGAGGCTGATAGAAACAAGATCCCCAACATATTTTTATAAGTGAAATATTTCTCCTCGTACCTAAAAGACTGATATGAAAATTTTACTTTCTTTTTTTGTTATTTACACACCTTTGTTCTATGAATATTGAATATCTGTATTTTCCAAAGCATTTCTTGGGGGGTGTTTGGTAACTTTAATGACTTGGAAAGGATTTTCTGCTGAAATAACACTCTTGAAAAGCAGATGTCAAACTCCTGTTACAATAAGTTTTACCACTCCTCCAAATGTGAAGCAGGGCAGCTTCACACTGAATTAAATCTGCATCAGATGATTTGAGCCCTGTTGCCACGAGCCCATGAAAGAAGCCACTGGAAAGGGCAGAGCAGTGTTGTTAGTGCAAGGCAGCAGCGATGGAAACTCGTGTGCTTTGCCAATCTCTCTCATATTGATCACCCCAGCAAGGGAAAAAGAAGTGTTTCAAAACACAGCTCATGTGAAAAATCAAATTAGGTGCCTTTGTAGCAGGTCCTCCCTTTAATTCCAGTTCTGTTTCTCCTCTCTGTGGCTGCACTGTGATTTATTGCTGACGATTTCTGAGCTGCTTGCTTTGAGCCATCGTGTGTCCCCTTACGTTCCTAAAATACCCACGAAAACGATTTCATCACAGCAGCTTCTTCAAGGTGCTGAGCTTTTTGTGCTGCTGCTCTCAAGGCCTTGGGGGAGTTTTCTCTGAGGAATGTGAATGGTTTTATTGTGATGGGACAGGATGAATTTGTGATTCCCTTGGGCAGGGCTTGGAGCAGCCTGGGACAGTGGGAGGTGTCCCTGTCCCTGGAAGGGGATGGCACTGGATGGGCTTTCATGCAGAAACATTGGATTTCTTTATAAATGGCCTTTAAGGTCCCTCCCAGCCCCATTCTGGGATTCTCACTCCCTGCAGCTCTGGGTTTGCCTCCTGTACGTTCCTACCTTGCAGCAGCGCTGGATTTGCACCTGGATTTTGTGGTCTGAAGTGTGGGGAAAGCTAAGGGGGAAAGGAAACGAGTTGTGGAGGAGTACATGGAATTCCAGGCTGGTTTGGGTTGGAAGGGACCCTAAATCCCATCTCATTCCCCCCTGCCATGGCAGGGACACCTTCCATGGTGCTCCCTGGGCTCGTGCAGGGCTGGGGCACTCTGTGCCAGTCTGCTCAGAAATCCATTCCTTTAGATCAGCCTCAATATTATCCTTGCACCTGTACCATTCCCAGCTTTCCCTGCAGCATGGAGTGACTTTTTAAAGCTGATTTTCCAACCTTATTCCCGAGGTTTTTGTGCCCTTTCTCAGCGTGGCTGTCCCCCCTCTTGGTCCCCATCCACCTCCTGCCACCTTGTGATGGATGTCCCTGCATCCCTGGCAGTGCCCAAGGCCAGGACTGGGGCTTGGAGCAGCCTGGGACAGTGAAAAGTGTCCCAGGGGTGGCACTGCATGGGATTTAAGGTCCCTCCCAACCCAAATTTGGTGTCCCTTTCATACTGAATTATTGTGATATAATTATTTCAGCTGAATCTTGTGATCATTGACATTTTATCCCAAAGCTCTTCCTGCTGATGAACCAGGCCGTGCTCCCCAGCAGATCAATGTCCACATTCAGCTGCTGGGGGTGATGATGTGGGGCTGCCACCAAAGAAACCCTAAAGCATCCCATTAAATAGCAGGGCCTGAGCCTGGGAATAAAGGCCCCAATTAGGGGGCCCTCCCGTGACATTAATGGGGTCTTTATAACCTTTTTAACTTCTGCTGCCTCTGACAGAGCACCACAATCACAGCCTCAGCTTTGCCCTTGGCAAGCAAAAACCTCATTTGCAGGGGATAATAAGTATTTACTATTTAGATGGCTGGCAATAAAATTTCTCTGAATGAGATTTTCCTGGGAAAACGCAAACTGATTCAATTACTTCCTTTAATGGACTGGGGAGACCTGTGCTAACAATTTGTGGAAGCTCCAAGTCTCATGTTTAGCTTTTTTTCTTTCCTGTTTGCTTTTTTTTTTTTTCTTCTTTTTGGTGTGAAAATTCAGACCGATTCCTTTTTCAGAATTATATCGTGGGATTGTGTCACGAAATTATATCACAGCATCATTCAGCTTGAAAAAAATAAAAATCATCCAGCCCAACCCTTAACTCAGCATTTTCACTGGAAAACTTAATTCAACTTTTCTCTGCACGTCCCATGATATTTTTCTCATCTTAAAAGGGGATAAAAATCTCAAATGTTGACAGTGTTATGGTGGCAAAGAGTGTATTTAGGGGGAACCCCTAAATATTCTTACAGAGAATTCCTATCTGGAATTACAGAGAATTTCCAACCTGGCCTTAGGATGGAATGGGATGTCAGTTCTGCCTTAAAAATCGATATTTCCTGTGAATCCATGGAGCATCCAGTCCCTCTGTGCCAGCAGAAGGGATTTCCCAGGTGATGTGGAATATTTATGGGATTTAGGAAAAATTTAGGAAAATTTAGGAAAATTACCTGTCCTTTCAAGGACAGGTATGAGAAACAGTTACTGAAAGTTTTTAAATTTCTTTTTGTATTTCTAAGCAAAAAAAGCAGCTTGTGAAACTGATCTAAAAGAATGCAAACATTTCTTTATTCTCTGCTATATCCTAACACCAGCTGTATATTAAATAAGTGACATCATCCTGATCCATGTTTTAAAGAGTAATTTATTTTCTGTCTGGATGCAGGATGGATCTGCAGGAGATCCAAGTACAAATTTTGGGAATCCCTGAATGTGTGTCTATACCAGACCACCAGTTCCATTCTTTTCATTCATTCAGACAATTCCATGGTGTTGCTGGGATAAAATTAATTGAAATGAGATGAATCTTTATTATTTGTTATGTGAAAATCTATCTCACAATTTGCCAGTTTCACTGATTTGCTGCTTCTATTCCCTGGCTGTGATGTGGATTTTTCTCTTTTTTTTTGTTTGGAGTTTTTAATAATTTCAGGAAATTTTTGTTTGTGGCATTAGGGAGCACCAGGGACAGCCCCAGACTTGGTTAGTGCAGCTCTGGAAGAAGACACAGGATAATATTTCTTCTCTTTTTAACAACCATCAGTCACTGCACGGGGCCACTGTGCCAACAAATTCATAACCTCCTCTGTATCTGATTTTAAAAAAAATAAACCCAACCAACTTTTGCTTTTCCCCAGTTCAATAACTCCCCAGAAATGTGCTTTTGTACAGTGTAGCTCATACAATCCTGCACGGGTTTATAAATTGAAATCTCACTTTTTTCGGACGTTCCCTCCTGGATGACTGATGGCTGCTGTGCATTTGCCATAAAATTTTAATTATGACAGAGTTATGAATCACTGCTCTCGCTGGTTAAAGTGTTAAAAAATGATGGGTTTGTTGTTTATTAAACTTGGGAGGGTGCAGGAAGAAAATAGGAAAGGTTTGGGGTTGTGTGGATCCCGAGCCTGGGGGTTTGCTCAGGAGCTGATTTTGGATTTTTGTGCCCTTCCCTCCCTGGGTGCTGCTGCTGCCCAGGGTGACAAATGCCATTAATTTGATTATTTCAGGCACCCTGTGGGTGTGCTGGCCAGGGCTTTATCATCATCATCCCATCCCTTGGGGCAGGAATAGCAGAGCAGTCCTGCTCTTCCCCTTGGTGAGCATGGCCATAAAACCAAGGTGCTCACACAGAAACCAAATATTTAAAAAATATCAAGGGGCTGGGACCGGAGTCGTGCAGAACTTTCAATGTAATGTGTTTTTTATAAAGAGTGTCAGGTTTTTTACCAATATCAGCGTGTTTCAACACAAATTTCCTTAGAGCATCCCAATTTTTTTCCCTCAAATTTTAGGCAGCAGCACCTGATGTATTTGGCACGTGAGGGGTTGCTTTATGTAGATTATATAGATAATATAATATAGATATTAGATATATATATGCATTAATTATAATGTATATATAAGAATATATCTATTAGCTGAAATGAAATTATCTGTCCTTGCTCCCTGTCCCTTTCACTGTCACTGACCTTATCCCTGTCCCTGTTCCTGTCCCTTATCCTTGTCCCCTGTCCCTGTTCCTTGTTCCCATCCCTGTCCCTTGTCCCAGACCTTGTCCCCGTTCCCTGTCCCTTATCCCTGTTCCCTGTTCCCTGTCCCTTATCCCTGTTCCCTGTCCCTTATCCCTGTTCCCTATCCCTTGTCCCTGTTCCCTGTCCCTTGTCCCTGTTCCTGTCCTTTATCCCTGTCCCTGTTCCCTGTCCCTTATCCCAGACCCTGTTCCTTGTTCCCATCCCTGTCCCCTATCCCTGTTCCTGTCCCTTATCCCTGTCCCTTGTCCCTGTTCCCTATTCCTTGTTCCCATCCCTCGTCCCTGTCCCTTGTCCCTTATCTCTGTCCCTGTTCCCTTGTTCCCATCCCTGTCCCCTGACCCTTGTCCCAGACCCTGTCCCTGTTCCCTGTCCCTTGTTCCCGTCCCTGTCCCTTATTCCTGTCCCTGTTCCCTGTCCCAGACCCTGTCCCCCTTCAAACCACCTTTATTTTCCTTTCCCTTTGGCCTGGCTGCCAGGGCAGGGCTTTTTCAGGAACAGCTTGGAGTGGTTGCAGGGTTTTGATCCCTGGGGGCAGGATCCAGGCTGGGCTTTTCAGGGATGTTCTGCACAACAGGTTGGTGCCATTTGGGCACGAGCAGCTGAGGGAATAGGGGATGAATGAGGGGAGCTGGGGCAGTGGGAGCCCATTAGTGCTGCCCAGCCTGGGATGGGGCTAAATGAGTTTTAAAGGACAAAGCTGGGGGGATTAGAAAATCCTTTATGGTTTGATCCATGTGGAATTGGGGCTTGGTAATAAGGAACGTCCCTGTTGCGCTGTGAACCAACAGAAAAAATTCCAAAATTTAAAATATTTGTCATTTATATTGTAGTTTCAGGAGTTGCATCTCGTTTTTTCTTTCTCCTGGACGTGAAATGTTGTTTGACAGTTCATCATATTTGTAATTATTCACGTTTAAATGTTTTAGTTACCTGATGTGGAAAGAAACTTTTAACAGCAACAGAAATAATTCTTGGAAATCGGTCTGGATGGCCTTGGAGGTCTTTCCCAACCTTAATGATTCTATTAGTTTATTTGTAGTAAGTTAAGTTTAAAATCAAAACTCAGCTTCATTATTCATTTCAAGTTAGTCTCAATGAAAATAACAGATCTGTGTGTTCATGATATTTTTTAAAATTGCTTCAGCTGGTAACAAAGTAGTGAAATTTACTGTAAAAAAGGAAAATATCCAAAATATCAAATAGTAAATATTAAATACTGAACAGAAAATGCAGTTTGCTGCCGTGAGGAATCAATGGAGTTTTTAGGAACGGGGTAGGATTAAAACCATTAACCTGCCTCGCCTCCCTCCGAGCTCGGAGCTTTCCTTTAGAAAGGAGGGTTAGGGATCAATATGAGGATCTGTTAATAATGTGATATTAATTAGAATAATCAAACCCACGCAGGGAGGGGGAGCAGGGCCGAGCTCCCTGTGCTGCCCCCGGGCACTGAGCGGGGACAGTTCCCAGCCTGCAGCGCCTTTGCCTTGAGGGGCACCGGAGTCTCCCCAGAGCTGCTGCTCCGGGGGCCCTGGCACAGGGCTGCGATCAAAGCCCCTGTGGGGCTGCTCCCTGTGGGGCTGCTCCCTGTGGGGCTGCTCCCTATGGGGCTGTCCCCTGTGGGGCTGCTCCCTGTGGGGCTGCTCCCTGTGGGGCTGCTCCCTATGGGGCTGTCCCCTGTGGGGCTGCTCGCTGTGGGGCTGCTCCCTGTGGGGCTGCTCCCTATGGGGCTGCTCTCTGTGGGCCTGCTCCCTATGGGCCTGCTCCCCGTGGGGCTGCTCCCTGTGGGGCTGCTCTCCGTGGGGCTGCTCCCCGTGGGCCTGCTCCTTGTGGGGCTGCTCCCTGTGGGGCTGTTCGCTGTGGGGCTGCTCCCTGTGGGGCCGCTCGCTGTGGGGCTGCTCTCTGTGGGGCTGCTCTCTGTGGGGCTGCTCCCTGTGGGGCTGCTCTCTGTGGGGCCGCTCCTTGTGGGGCTGTCCCCTGTGGGGCTGCTCTCTGTGGGGCTGCTCGCTGTGGGGCTGCTCCCTGTGGGGCTGCTCGCTGTGGGGCCGCTCCCTATGGGGCTGTCCCCTGTGGGGCTGCTCCCTGTGGGGCTGCTCCCTGTGGGGCTGCTCGCTGTGGGGCCGCTCCCTGTGGGGCCGCTCCCTGTGGGGCCGCTCCCTATGGGGCCGCTCCCTGTGGGGCTGCTCCCTATGGGGCTGTCCCCTGTGGGGCTGCTCCCTGTGGGGCTGCTCCCTGTGGGGCTGCTCGCTGTGGGGCCGCTCCCTGTGGGGCCGCTCCCTGTGGGGCTGCTCTCTGTGGGGCTGCTCTCCGTGGGGCTGCTCCCTGTGGGCCTGCTCTCCGTGGGCCTGCTCTCCGTGGGGCTGCTCGCTGTGGGGCTGCTCCCTGTGGGGCTGCTCCCTGTGGGGCTGCCTGGGCACGGATCACCCCAGACATTGAGGGGATCCATCAGGGACGTGCGGGAGAGGAGCCGGGAAAGCGCTTGGAATGTGGGATGGGGATGGGGATGGGATATGGGGCTGGGATGTGGGGATGGGGAAAGACAGAGATTGAGCTAGGGATGGGGATGGAGCGGGGATAGGATGTGGGGCTGGGGATAGGATGTGGGGATGGAGCTGGAATGTGGGGATGGGACTGAGGATGGGGATATGGGGCTGAGGGATGGGGATAGAATGTGGAGATAGGGATGGGATGTGGGGATGGGGCTGAGGATGGGGATGGGGGATAGGATGGGGCTGAGGATGGGATATGGGGCTGGGGCTGGGACTGGGATGTGGGGCTGGGGCTGGGATGTGGGGCTGGGGCTGCGATGTGGGGCTGGGGCTGCGATGTGGGGCTGGGGCTGCCCTGTGCCCAGCACAGCCCCTCAGCCAGCGCTGCTCCACTCCCTGCTCCTACCATGGGGGCTCCCACCAGCCTGGCCTGGCTGGTATCGATTGGGGGCTCTTCAAAGGAGTGCAAATCCAGTATTGGCAGAAAACAGGGATTAAAGCAGTTAAATGGATTTTTGGAGATAGTTATTACCCTGCTTGCAACGTTTGTACAAATTGTAAAAATAATATTTTAATGTTATTACCCAAAATGTTATGATGGAAGTCGTCTGAAAAAAAGGGATTTTTTTTTTAAGGTCTTTTTAATAGAACCCTCAAATGGTTTGGGTTGGATGGGACCTTAGAGACCATCCAGTTCCACCCCTGCCACCTTCTGACGGATCCCTGGCAGTGCCCAAGGCCAGGATTGGGACAGTGGGAGGTGTCCCTGCCATGGCTGGGGTGGCACTGGGTGGGATTTAAGGTCCCTCCCACCCCAAACCATTGGGCAACTGAGCAGTGCAATTAACAGTGTGATTAACACAATCATCTCCATTAAAAAAGCACAAATTCCATAGAAAGGATACCCAGACATCCCAAAACCAAATTCCCTCTGGTGGGTGAGGGGTGATGGT
Organism: Sturnus vulgaris; assembly: GCF_052056855.1. Lineage (NCBI taxonomy): Eukaryota > Metazoa > Chordata > Aves > Passeriformes > Sturnidae > Sturnus > Sturnus vulgaris. The sequence goes on along the minus strand of NC_142252.1, from coordinate 24,121,023 downwards.
GCTCGACTGCTGCCAGCCCCACACAGTTCTGTGCATTCCCTTTCCTCATGGTTAAAACCATTAAACACCCAGTGAACTTTTAATATTTCAAATTTTTGATATTATATATTACATATTATATGTCTATTATATATATTATATTTAATATTTTAAATATTTTTAATATTTTTAATATTTTTAACATTTCAAATTCTTCCTGTTTTCTAACAATGAGAGAAATGCCCTCTTGAAGTACTTTGCACTCCCATCCGAAATTAAAGCTGGCTGGGAATGAAACCGAATTGGAGAAAGTTTATGGAACTTGTGGTGTTGAATCAGGCAGCTTCATTTATTGCTTTGCTACAGCTTTATACAAATATCTGGATGCACGTGTGTGTGTGTGAGAGGGAAAATGATGCTGTCCAGATTGAGGAGAGCCGGTTTGGGCTCTCTCAGGGTTGCAGGTGAGCAGTGGAAATGCTCGTGGATATTTTCAGCTCCGTGCCCTTGGCAGTGACTTCCTTCACTGATGACAAATCTCTCCTCACTCCTGGAAATCGGTGCTTTGGTGCTTTTTCCCCTCCTCTTGGATTTGTCTGTTTTCCCAAGCATTTATTTGAAATACATTAAGCAACACCAGAAAAAAAAAACAAACGCTTGATACCCCAAATTCCTTCCTGAATTATTGAAGGGCCGCTGCAGCAAAGTGTTTTTTACTCAGGGATGTTCAGCCTGGTGTGTAGTAGGGGGTGTAGTTTTCTTTTAATGCACTTATTGAATTCCAACCCGCAGAGCCTCTGGCAGGGTTCCAGGAGCTCTCTGCTGCGCCGAGTGAAGATAAATTGTTTGTTTTCAGCAGCATTTCTTCATCTTCATCACTTAATCCGCAATGAAATTTTACAGCCAGCCACTGAATATTTAAGCAATATATTTACCTCTTTTATCCTGGGGGAGTATTTAATGATGCCGAGTACAGTAAATGATGATAGGAGTTAAGGAAGGGTACAAGGATGGGAACGTGGAATTTCCACCCCTTTTTTTTTCTTTTTTTTTTTTTTTTTTTTTTTTTTTCCCGCCGGGATGAGCTCGGCTGCTCCCAAGGTTGGGATGGAAATTGTGCTGGCCTCGGCTCCCAGACTTGCCCACAAATCTTTGCTGGACTCACACTCCCCCTTTTGGTGCCACATGTCGGGTTCTTTTGGCTGCCTGTGTCACGATTTCACAGCAAATCCCGGGAGTTTCCTGTGCCTCCACTCCCAACTTTTCCACCTCGTCCTTCCCTGATTTTCCAGTGCCCCGTTCAGCATCCTTGTGAGTTAACGCTCCTTGGCGCTAATATTATTTTTCTTTCAATTCTTTAATTTCTTTTTTGTTTTTTTTTTCCCATGTCTTGGTGCTTACGGACTTACAGGTTTTAAAGGAAAACCTTGATTTTTTTTTTTTTTTTTTTTTTTTTTTTTGCATTCTGTTGCTTCGTGAAGATTTTTTTTTTATTAGTATCGCGGTCAAAGTGGGAAAGGATCATACATAAGGTGAACAAATTTCCTCATTCCTTAAAAAAAAAATAAAAATCCTCTAAAACGCTTCCTCGCACCAGTATTTGCATATTAATTGCTCTCCAATCTTGACGAAGTGCTCTGGAACAGGAGCCACTCGCGCTGCTTTATTCCTTCTGTTTCCACTGCTGATTTTTTTTTTTTTTTTTTTTTTTTTAATTCTGTTGGAAAAAAAAGAGGAGCTGGGAATTCCCAGAACTCTTCCAAGGTGCTGGGGCTGCTTGATTTTTCACCGAACGGGAAATCGGCAGGTGAAAGAAAGAAAGGCTCGTTTGGAATCCAAATTTTGGGAGGGAATTTCCTCAAGTTTTGCTGCCAAGCTGTCAGGCTGAATTGTGCCCGGGAAGAAAAGCTGATTGTCATTGCCAATCCGCAGCCTGCAATCACAATTGTATTCGAGGCACGGGGACTTTTTTTTTTCCCTCCCCACCCCCCCCAGAAATAATTTAAATAATTTGTCTTAGGGGTTGTATTTGAAGCTAAGGAAATGGGTTTTTTTGAACGGAAATGATTGATTTGTGGAATTGAAAGGAGGTTTTCACAGGGAGACACGTGGGGAGTAGAGGATCAAGGTGATTTGTCGTGCAGGTGGCGGATCCGTGAGGATTGAGTGGATTTTTGGGATGAGGGGTGGGACACGGTCCCAGGGTGCAGAAGCGAGGTCGTGGTTTGGGCTGAGCAGGAAAGGGAGCACTGGAGTGACTGAGGAGAGGGAAAAAGCAGCTTCAATTTATCCTCCAGAATTGTTTGTGATGGTTTTGAAAGGATTTATTTATTCCTTTGGGACTTGCAGGGACACCTCCCACGAGCCCAGGTGGCTCCAAGCCCCCTCCCACCTTCCAGCTGCCCCCAGACCCCCAACATCCCTGCCCTTTGTGCCCAGGACAAAGAAACAACTCTGGAACAATTGAAATAAATGGAATCCGACTGGAGTTTCTCATAGGGATCTCTTCTTGGAAAACTTTTTTTGGTTGAGCAGGGAATTATTGCTGAAGGATTTAGCAATAAGAGCATTCTTTATCTGTTTTTATAGATGGAATTTGTTGGTTTTGCTCCTCAGCGTTGCTGCTTCTTTTGTCTCAGTAATTTAGGGGAAGGTTTAATCCAGGCCATCCTTTTCCTTTCCCTAATTTTTCATTGCTGGAGGGGAGAGGAAGCTCTTCCTTCCTCATCCACTGGAGGAAATGGCCTCAAGTTGCTGTGGATTAGATTTCAGGAAGAATTTCTTCCTGGAAAAGGTTTGGAATGAGCTGCCCAGGGAAGTAGTGGAGTCTCCATGCCTGGAAATGTTCAGAAAATGTGTGGATGTGGCACCTGGGGACAGGGTTAGGGATCAGAGTTGGACTGGATGATCCCAGAGGGCTTTTCCAACCTTAATTTCCTCATTCCATAATTCCCCACCCCTCTCCCCCTAAAGAAACTCACCTGGAAGGTGCCATTTAAACCCTTCTCTTGGAGTTTTTATTGATTAATTGGAGTTTTTATTGAATTTATTTACTGAATTATTCTGAGAGCTGATTTCCTCCCCAAGACTAAACACCCGAGGTTGACAAGAGTCACATCCAATTTTTTTCTGCTGCTTTCCTGAGCTGGGGGAGCAGATCTGAGGTGAAGCCTGGCTTGGTTAGGAGATGTGGATAATGTCCAACCTTTTCTGGGATGGAAACAAATCCTTGGAATATTTAACAGCAGCCCCTGCAATGAGTCAGGAGCCACGGAAGCCAATTAATCCTTAAGTGTTAAACCCTATTTAGGTTGAATTTTTCCACCAGTGTGCATTTGGTGGGGGGTGGAAACTGTGGGAGAAAGAAAGAAAGAAAGAAATTAGGGATGCACTAAATAATGGATGAGTGTACCTAGCCAAGATCTGCTGATTAAGTCTTCTTTAGGATTATTATTATAAATAAGGAGTGCCAGATCCTCAGCTGGAGTGAATGGGCTTGGCTCAGCCCGAGTCAGTGGAATTTTGCCAGCTTGAATTCACCGAGGATCTGGCCCTTAATTCTAGAAAAAGAAAATATTTGGGCAGGAAAACGGTGGGGGCTGTGAGAAATTTGGTGATGAGAACACAGTTTTCCTGGTAATAACAAGGGGGGGGAAAAAAAATGTAAATGACTGTTCTTTTGAATCGTGTAATGAGATTCAAGGAAGTGCTCGATGTGATTTCATTCGATGGAAATGACTTTTCCTCCACGTGGCTGCATCTTAACCCCCTGCATGTGGCAAAGGGAACGTGCATGGCAAATGTGCTGCTTTATTTCATTTTATTTCACTTTATTTGATTTCATTTTGGGCCATTCCTACCTCGGTGGCCATCCCATGTTCCTTGGAAGGGAGCAGGAATCCACGGAGGTGGTTGTGGAAATCTGCTTTTCCACCAGGAGTGAAGTTGAGCTGTCACTGCAGGCAGCACAAAATTCAAATCCAGCCCGGGCTCTCGTTTGGCTGCATTTTAAAAAGGGAATCAACAAATCAGATTGCAAAGCTGCTCATTTGGTGATTGCTTAAAAATATTTCTCCACCAATCTATTTCCATAGCAAAGGGAATGCACGTGGGTCCACAGTGCTTTAAAATAGAGTGTTTGACCCTCTGCAGTGGGCTAAAACAATCGAGATCTGAAATAACACTTTGTAAACTGGAATATCTTGGAAGGACTAAAAATAACAGCACAAAACGAGTTTTTTATATTCCTGATTGTCCTGAGCACAGAATTAATATCTCAGTCAGAGAGGGGCAGGGCTTTTTCATTTCATAAAATTATAAAATCCAGCGTTTGGCCATTTGGAGTGGCCACATTTATGCTTAAAAAACAACCAAAAAAAAAGGCAAAAAAACCCAAACCAACAAGCCCACCTTTTAAAGGGGGCTATCTTGGAAAGCCTAAAAATAACATAATGGACCAAGTTTGTTCTATTCCTAATTGTCCTGAGCACAGAATTAATATCTCAATTAGAGAGGGGCATGGCTTTTTCATTTCATTTCATTTCATAAAATGGTAAAATCCAGCGTTTGACCATTTGGAGTGGCCACATTTATGCTTAAAAAACAGGAACAACAACAAAAAAAACATTTTTTAAAGTGGAATATCTTGGAAAGCCTCAAAATAACATGATGGAGCAAGTTTGTTCTATTCCTAATTGTCCTGAGCACAGAATTAATTTCTCAGTTGGAGAGAGACATGGCTTTTTCATTTCATGAAATGATAAAATCCAGCGTTTGACCATTTGGAGTGGCCACATTTATGCTTAAAAAAGAAGAAAAAAAACAAAAAACAACAACAACAACAACAACAACAACAACAACAAAAAAAAAAAAAAAAAAAAAAAAAAAAAAAAAAAAAAAAAAAAGCCCAAACCCACCTTTTAAAGGGGCTATCTCGGAAAGCCTCAAAAATAACATTACAGAGCAAGTTTATTCTATTCCTAATTGTCCTGAGCACAGAATTAATTTCCCAGCCAAAGGAGGGGCAGGGCTTTTTCATCAGTGCCAGCCTGGGAATAGGCAGCGTGTCCCAGATGTTCATGAATAATGTCCATTGAGCGGGGCTGGCGAGATGAATGAAATGTTGGGGGGATGTGACAGGCAGCACGCTGCTTTGTGATCATTCCAAAGTTGGAATAATCTCCCTCACCTTCCCTGCCTGCCTCTAATGAAAGAGAATAGGTGATTGCACCTCGGGCTATGTTCTGGGCCTAATGACTCCTCCAAAGGCGGATTTATGGAGGAAAAATTAACTTTGAATGAGGATTGAATTGGCCCTGACAGCCTGATAGACTGTGACACAGATTCTGTGGCAAAACAGACGTAGGCCTAATTGATTATCAATATTTTAAGCAAAGTGATGAAAATAAGCATTAAGTGATGAGAAAGGCAGTCTTAATACAGCAGGCAGTCACCGGGATCTGGGAAGTCTTTGGGGAGGTCGGTCCTGCTCTCCAGAATGGGATTTTTAGCTGTCAAAAAATGGGATTTTTGAGCTGCCCAGCACCCCCTGTCCTTTTGCAGCCTCTTCCCCTCCCAGATTTCTGCCCAGCACGTTGAGATTCCAGCCCAGGGATGGATGGAGCTGCCTCCCTCCAGGGGAGTTGGTTTCATCCTTAACCCGTTGGGCAGGATTTTGGATTTGGGATTTTGGATTTGGGTTTGGTTTTTTTCTCCCTTTCCTGCTGGGCTTTGTGCCATTTCCACAAAATGCTCCCTGACCGTGGTGACAATGACAGGCACTGCAGGGACATTGCCTGGCTGGTGGGAAAGGGTTTATCTTCATTATTATCTTGCTTGTGCCTGATATAAACAAATACCTTGGTTGCACCAAATAATTACAAATATCTCAGTTGTGCTCTGGAATAAGGAAACGTTTGGGTTTTGCCTGTGGTTTTTTCGGTTGGGTTGCACATGATTGGATGCATCCTCTACCAAAAATTTAATATTTGGGAAAACCCTCATGGCTGTGAGCCACGTGCTCCTTTAGCTGTGCCATAATGGGATATTTATCCCAAAATATCCCCCCCCCCAAAAAAAAATATTTTTCCAAAGTGATTCAGGGAAGGGAGCTGGGCAGGAATGCTGCTGAAGAGGTGAGAAATAAAATTCCTAAACCAAGAGGAATCAGTGGGATAACATCTCCCAAACACTGGGAATTCAGAGGAGCTTAAAATAATCAGATTTGGGGTTATGGGGAATTTTTTAAAATGTGATTGGGAGAGGTGGGGAGGGGGAGTGAGCTCCTCCCTCACCCTCATGCTCTGCAATATCTGTAATTAGAGTCTGGTGTAATTAAATTGTGGGGCAGCAATGGCAGAACTTCCAGTGTGGGGGAGTTTCATGTGTAAATTTTGGGAGTTTCGTGTGTAATTTTAGGGAATTTTGTGTGCAATTTCTGTGAATTTCGTGTGTAATTTCTGGGAATTTCACGTGTAATTTCTGGGAGTTTCATGTGTAATTTTTGGGAATTTCGTGTGTAATTTTAGGGAATTTTGTGTGTAATTTTAGGGAGTTTCACGTGTAAATTTTGGGGGGACAGGGCTAATGGGGGAAGCTCTCGTGGCACTGAGAGCTCCATGGCCATGGACAGGGCAAGTGACCACCCAAACCAGAGATTTCTGCAAGAAATCCCAGAATTCCATGGATTGACAGGATCATGGATTTATAGACTCACACACTCATTTAGGCTGGAAAAGCTTTTTAAGACCTCCAGGAATGTTGATGGTGTTTAAATTTTGGGTGAAACGTTACTAAAAGCAAAAAAAAATCCAGAAAAACCAGCTTAAATCTGGGGTGATAAAAATATGTGTGGGGGGGTGTCACCTTTCCTCTGGAACTCAGAATTCCTGTCAGAGGAATTCTCTGAGCAAGTGGCTGTTTGGAATTTGTGCTGGAATTTGTCTGATAACAGATAATTTTACACGTCAGCCTATGAATATTCAGCAGAGAGGATTTCCACAAGCCTTGAGAAATTTAATATACCAGGGAAAAATAGCATGTAAATTAAACAGGGCCTTGTAAATTAATAATGGATTCCACTTGTGTTTTTATATGTGAGCTGACTGAATATTTTATAAGTGCAAAAATGTTTGTGTTTAAAAGGAAGAAAAAAAAGAAAAAAAAAAAAGGTGAATTCTTTCTGATGAGCACTGTGGATGGTTGGCTGCATTTTAAATGGGATGTCCATGTGTGTTTTTACAGTTCCTGGGCTTTCTTTTCCTCAAACACATCTTGTATTTTCAACTTGGAGCAGTTGGAAAGTCCCCCAATTATGTCGAATTAATTTATTTTTCCAGACCTCTGGTGGTTTGCAGTTGTGGGTGTTCTGACGCTCTTCTCTTTTTAATTTTGACAGGAAAATGAAATCTTAGTGCAGGGCTGAGTCTTTTCCATCTTTTCCCTGCTTTTCCCATGCACTGGGGGAGGGCTGTGCTGCAGGGGCTCCTCCATGAGCCGGGGCCACCCTTTCCAAAATCCCCAGGACATTCCCAAAACATCCCCAGGTCATCTCCTGCCTCCTTTCTGCCTTGGAATAATTCCTGGTTTTCCCGGTTTCTCTTATTTAGCAGCTTTGCTTGGAATAATTTCCCCTTGGCTGCTCAGGCTGAAAACATTCCCCATCCCTCAGGGGGTGACTCTGCTTCCCCAAACCTCGAGCATTTCCAGCACCCCAGGGCTTCCATAGAATGGTGGAATTGTTCAGGTTGGAAAAGCCCTCTCAGAGCCAACCCTCAGGCTGTAAAGATCTTTTAATGTTGTTTAATTGCAGCTTGGTTTGAGAAAAGTGAATCTGTTTGAAGTGCTTTTAGTGGTGCTTGGGCAGTGAGCAACAATATATTCGCTATATGATAATAATAATAATAAAAATAATAGCATTGAGGAGGAGAGGAAGAAAAGAAGAGAAAGGAGAAGGAGGAGAATAAAAGAAGGAGAAGAAAAGGAGAAGGAAGAGAAGAGGAGGGAGAAGGAGAAAAAAAAGAAGGATGAGAAGAAGGAGAAGAAAGGAGAAGGAGAAGAAGAAAAAGAAGGAGAAGAAGAAAAAGAAGAAAATGAGGAGAATAGAAGAAGAGGAAGGACAAGAAAAGGAGAAGGAGAAGAAGAAGAAAATGAGAAGGAGAAGAAAAAACGAAAGAGAAGAAAATGAGCAAGAGAAGAAGAAAAGAAGAAAAGGAGGAGAAAAAGAGGAAGAAGAAAAGGAGGAGGAAAAGAGGAAGAAGAAAAGGAGGAGGAAAAGAAGAAAATGAGGAGAAGAAGGACAAGAAAAGGAGAAGGAGGAGAAGAAAATAAGAGGAAAGAGAAGAAAATGAGCAAGTGAAGAAGAAAAGAAGGAGGAGAAGAAAATGAGAAGGAAGAGAAGAAGAGGAGGGAGAAGAAAATGAGGGGGGAGAAGGAGGAGAATAAAGAAGAGGAGGGAGAAGAGAAGGAGAAGGAGAGGAATGGACACAATCCTGTGCTGTTCTCCAGGATGACCCTGCTGGAGCAGAGAGGTTGAACCACTGTCGGTTCCTCCCAGCCTGGCCCAGTGTGGGATTCTGCAAAAAATGACAAAAATGTGAAATGTGTGAAGAGAATCCTTGGAGTTAAATCCAAGCTCAGAGTTCCGGTGCCTGTGTTGGTCTTGGTGGACAGAGCTCCCAACTGCTCTGGAGATTTATGGGCCAGGTTAAATTGTTGTTAATGAGCAATTTGTGTGGAGAATTGTCCTCGTGACACTTCCTCCATTGCCCCATTGTCCCTCTAATTAACCAGGACTTGAAAGGCCAAGCTCTGCCTCGGCAGCAGTTTAAACTTGACTTACAAGGGCTGGAAATCAGCGATTTTAAGTGAACAAAGACAAGCTAAAAATGTATTCATTGACCAGCACCATCTTCCCTGTGTGTTTTAATATCTTTTTGCCACTGAGATACCCAATGAATTGTTCCTGTGCAGCAACAAATCGGGCAGGAAGAACAAAGTAGCTCAGTGGAATAGATAAATCAAATTTAGGCCTGGTAGTTTATTGAATCTAAATTGTGCCCAGTTGGCCCACGAGCTATATGAGCAATCCATCTTGTGCTGATAATGGAGGCTCTTGAAATCCACCTGATGTTTGCATTATTAAATTCCAGCCTAATGAGCTCTGCTAATACATATTGAAGCCAGTTGTAAGGAGCAGAATGGGAATGGGAGCGGGATAATTTGAAAGAAACATCAGCTGAGCATTTTACATGACTCAAGGGGTATATCTACAATTACACATATCACCAAAATTGAATTTAAATGGAATTTCTATTATCCCTGTCCTTTTACCAAGGAGAATAAAGTGTAAATGAAGTAAAAGTCTTCAGAGTTACTCGTGGTTTGGTTTTATTACGGGATTTAATAGATTCTCGTAACGATCTTCGGTGGCAGAAAAGTTTTAATATTTCACGGCTTTAAATGTTGTCTAAATATGTATAAAAGTGTGGAGATGGAAGCAGCTGTCTGTGCAGTGATTGGATCACTCTGTTGTGCATTTTAAGGTGGGCTCCAAAAAGGAACGACCCCCTTCACCCCCCTCCTGAGCTGAATTTGGTTTTCATAAATTATTCCTTAATTCAGGAGGTGCTGGGATTAAAGATTTGCAAATCTGACTCGGCTCTGACCACCCAGAGCACAGTTTACAGTGATTTTTTCCCTCCCTGAGAAGGCCTGGTTTAAATGTTGGAATCCTGGTCCTCGTTGGTTCTTTTCTTTCTGGCCTGGTGATACTTTTGAAAACTTAATATTTCACCAAGTATAATGTTATTAGAGACTTATTCTCACTTAGTTCACTCATCAGGCAGTGAGATGGCAATAAAAGAGAATGGCTCCTTTGAGACATTAATGCTTTGGAATAAATGATGTGCTAGAACAGAAATTTAATTAATTTACAGAGTATATTGATAGTCCCTTGTTACTGTGCTGTATATTTTTAATCTTCTTTAACATCTGTAGGAAAGTGTTTGAAAACCCCTGCAGTTGAGCAACTGGTAGATAATTAAGTAATAAGGGAAGAGGTTTCTAGAGGGAAAAAGAATCTTTTGAAAGAAGATTGTTGTAACATGGATTAAGTAGTGCTGCTGTGATTTGGAGTGAAGAGAAGATTGTGTACTACCTAATAAAGTCCTGTCTGACTCCCACTCTGAGCACAGTGTGCAGCCCTGGAAATATTGTTTTGTTTCTGTTTTATCCTCAAAATAGCTCTGATGGATTGCTCACATCTGCCCCTTTATCAGTGTGCCACGTTTGGGTTGAGGTTTGCTCCTGGGGTAACTGGGCTGGGGAGATTGGGGTTTAAAGGCAGAAAACCTCACAAAATCTCTCTTAAAGGCTTTACTTAACACTAAATGAATGTGGGGATTTGTATTGAGTTAATATTGACCTGATCCTACCCTCCATAATCCCGTTTATGCCGTTCCTTAGCTGTGGCAATGACTTTAAAATAAAATAAATGAAGAACCAGGTTCTGGTCTGCCATGCACGTGGATCTCATCGTGGGGCCTCCAGAAAAGGAACATGAAATTGGGTTGAAAGCCCAGGAAATATTTTTTGGTAAGAGGTCGTTGACAGCCCCATCCCTGGAGTGTCCAGGGCCAGGTTGGACACTGGGGCTGGAGCAGCCTGGGACAATGGGGGGGTGTCCCCATGGCAGGGGTGACACTGGGTGGGATTTAAGGTCCTTCCAACCCAAACCTTTCCATGATTGCATCATTTGATAGGATAAATTTAATTAATCCCAACTCTTGTTGATTCTTTTTAGCCAAAGCAGACGAAGCGTTGAAGGCCAAGGAGAGAAGTGAAGAAGAAGCCAAGAGAAGAAAGGAGGAAGGTGAGGAATTTTCCTTTATTTTCATCATGAATTACCACCCAGGAGGTCAGAAATGATTCTTTGTAAGTGTCCAAGCTCCAGTGGGGCTGTGGGATTTTCCTCCCCGGGCTGCTGATGGAATTGGGTGCCCTGAGCTGCATCTTTGCACTCCAGCAGGTGGGAAAAGGAAACCAGGAAGGATTGGAAAGTCAGGGAGTGATGGGAGAGACATTTCCAACACGGTGAGGGAGCCCATCCAAACCACCCCAGGATTCCCAAATCCTCCCTTTAAGGCCTTTAAGGTCCCTTCCAACCCAAACCAATCTGGAATTCCATGATTTACTTCCAAGAGGGAGCTCAGGGAAATTCCCCATTTTTGAACCCGCTGAGAATTTAGCTCAGAATCAAAATGTTCTGATGTTTATTTTGTTTTGCCTGGGGGGCTGTGGGATGCTGAGAGGAATTAATTGTTAATTAATCAGTTAATCCTGCTTGGAGAAGATCCTTGTGATACCAAAGAAGGGAATTCAAGTGGAAAGACGTGGCAGGAGGGGGAAATCCAAATGGATTTGGAAATCCAAATTTCAAATCTGACTGGAGAAGAGACCAAACCAACCCTGTTGTGATTCCTGGATTTTGGAACCAATGGCCCAGGGGGAGCTTTTCCACCTGGAGGAGTTACCCAGAGGGCACAGGGATATTGAACATCAATTTGCAGGGAAAGTTTAGGGAAAAAAAAAACCAACATTTTTTGTGTTTCCATCCCATGGTGAGTGGCACACTGCTGGAATTTGCTTTTCCAGCAGGAATTGGGGAGGGTGAGCCTGGAAAGGCTGAGGGGAAAAAAATAAGGAGCAGTTCAGGATTTGGGAAGAATGGAATTTCCAGGGAAATGAGGAGGAAAACTTCTCTACAATTTATTAATGAACCATAAAAACTGTGCTGGGGTGGCTTTGAAGGGTTGTGGGGATGTCACAGTGTTCAAAAATGAAGAGATTTTTTTTTTCTGAATAACTCAAATTCATCTGTTTGCTGAGGAGTTGGCTCCCAGTTAAAGAGTTTGTTCTCACTGGAAAATGCAAAGAATTATTAAATTGTGTACGAAGCAGTGAAGCTTTCCAAGATATCCAGGGGAATTGCACAAGGGGAAAATCCAGGTTTTGGTGGGTTAATGTCCCAAAGGGACTCAAAATTCCAGTTTTAGGGAGGTTTATATCCCATATGGATTCAGAATTCCAGTTTTAGGTAGGTTTATTTCTCATACAAAATTCCAGTTTTTGTTAAGTTTATGTCCCAAATGGATTCAGAATTCCAGTTTTAGGGAGGTTTATTTCTCATTTGGATTCAAATTCCCATTTGTGTTAAGTTTATGTCCCAAATGGACTCAGAATTCCAGTTTTAGGTAGGTTTATATCCCATATGGATTGAAAATTCCAGTTTTAGGGAGGTTTATTTCTCATATGGATTCAAAATTCCAGTTTTAGCTAAGTTCATGTCCCAAATGGATTCAGAATTCCAGTTTTAGGTAAGTTTATATCCCATATGGATTGAAAATTCCAGTTTTAAGGAGGTTTATTTCTCATATGGATTCAAAATTCCAGTTTTAGCTAAGTTCATGTCCCAAATGGATTCAGAATTCCAGTTTTAGGTAGGTTTATATCCCATATGGATTCAGAATTCCAGTTTTAGTTAAGTTCATGTCCCATATGGATTCAGAATTCCAGTTTTAGGGAGGTTTATGTCCCAGTTTTAGGCAGGTTTATGTCCCATGTGGAATTGCAAACAGGACATTTATCCAGTGCTTAGAGAATGTTCCCTTCCTTTTCCCAGCCATGCTGGGCTCCAGTGGAATCTTTTCTTTGGAAAAACAGAATTTTGCATTTTTTTTTTTCTTGGTTCTTCCTTCCTGCCACGACATCTCTGGGTGGTTTTTAACCCTCCTTGATCCCTCATGGGAGATTGGAAAAAACCTCCCAGAGCATCAATTCCAAACTGTGACAGATCCCCACCACGTTGAAATAAAATAAGGTAAAGCAAAATTGTATTAAATGAAATCCTAAAAAAAAAAAAAAATTATAAATTGCGATTTTAAAAGAATTTTAATTTCTCTAATATTCCTTATTTCATTTCCCTAACTAGAACCCTCCAAAGGGAAATGCCACCCTGTGTAAACAACCCAGGAGCTGCAAAATATAAAAATAATTCTCCAAATAAACCAACCCTTTCCCAACTCATAAAAACCGATTATTGCCCACCCCGTGTTCCTTTTATTGTCATTTTATTGCCAAATCAGGTGTGAGATTAGGCCTTGGATGTTGCATGTAATCTGCTCAAAAATCAAATTATTTGACCTCCAAGGCCATTGCTGCCCCTTCCTGCTGGTTTCCTGTTCCATATGCAGCATTTCCCCAGCATGAATAAAAAATTGAGGACAAATGAGAACCCACAGACAGCTGACCCCAGATTAGAGACTGGGGGCTTTAAATATTTTAATTACCACAGTCCCTCACACAGAAAAATGCTGATTTTTTTTATTTTTTTAATTTTTTTTTAAGTGACTAAAAAGCAAAGAAAGAGGGGGGAAAAAAAAAAAAAAAGCTCCCCCCCAGCCTCATTTGAATTTTTCAGTTTTGATTACATTTGCACTTCCATTGGAGCTATGCTAATTTGCTGCATGAAATTAGGTCTATTAGCAAAAAAAAAAAAAAAAAAAAAAAAATCAGTGTTTTTCCAGGAGTATTTTCAGAGGTTGGATTTTCACAGTTTGAGTTTTGGTTGCTTGCTTTGGGACTGCCTGAAAAATGAGAAAAATCCAAAAGGGATTTTGCCACCGAGCTGGGTTTTACTCCAGACAAAGGTGAAGTGGGCAAGAGGAAAATTGGGGGAAAAAATAAAAATTCAAAGGAAAAACTGGAATATTTTGGATGACATTAGGGAGAGGTTTTGGGTTTGTTTCTCTGAATCTACCACCAATAATAACATTTTAAAATCCTGAGTTTACAATAGATCATGGCAGGGCCACGTGTGGAGAGGAGGAGCTGGGGATGCATCAGAAAATTGGGAAAAGAAATTGTTCCAGAGCAGAATAGAAAATAAGGATTTTTGGCAGTCAGTCATTGCATGGTGGATGGATGGGAGGCTGGTGCTGCATGGGCTGGGCGTTATCCCCGTGCCTTTAGCCCAAAATTTACATTTCCCAGTTCCTTTATCCTGGAATTTGCATTTCCTGGTTCTTTTATCCCAAAATTTACATTTCCCAGTTGCTTTATCCCAAAATTTACATTTCCTGGTTCCTTTATGGCAGGATTTGCATTTCCTGGTTCCTTTATCCTGGAATTTGCATTTCCTGGTTCCTTTATCCCAGGATTTGCATTTCCTTCTGCCTTTATCCTGGAATTTGCATTTCCCAGTGTCTTTATCCCAAAATTTACATTTCCTGGTTCCTTTATCCCAGGATTTGCATTTCCTGCTGCCTTTATCCAGAGATCTGCATTTCCCAGTTCATTTACCCCAAAATTTACATTTCCTGCTGCCTTTATCCTGGAATCTGCATTTCCTGCTGCCTTTATCCCAAAAATTGTGTTTCCTGGTGCATTTATCCTGGAATTTGCATTTCCCAGTGATTTTATAAGGGAATTTGCATTTCCTGGTTCCTTTATCCCAAAATTTACATTTCCCGGTTCCTTTATCCCAAGATTTGCATTTCCCGGTTCCTTTATCCCAAAATTTGCATTTCCTGGTTCCTTTATCCTGGAATTTACATTTCCCAGTTCCTTTATCCTGGAATTCACATTTCCTGGTTCCCTTATCCCAGGATTTACATTTCCCGTGCCCGGTGCTGAATGGATTAGTTCTGCCCCCCGCCCTCAGTAACCACTCCAACATTTTGACACACTCCAGGGAAATAAATTTGGCAGCAAATCAGCACGAGCAGATTTTAATTATCCCTCCCAGCCCTTTCCCTTTTTCTCCCTCAGTGATCCCAAAAATCTCCCAGCCCTTCCCTGGAACCCCACTTTGTCCCTCCACGCTGTGATAAGCCAGGCAATTACTGCTCTATTGATTTTTCATCAGGGCAAATTTAAACTTGATTTTTTTTATTTTTTTTTAATTTTTTTTTTTAATTTTTTTTTCCCCCTTCTTTGCAAAGGCTGGTGTGATTTAAGTGTTTCCCGTTGGTTTAGTCCCAGAGAGCTCCGTGGCACAATCCAATATCCTGAGGTCAACCTCTGCAAGGGAGATAATTCTGTGCCTTGGCCACGTTGGGAGGGAGAGAGGAATCAGGGCTACAAATGTGAGGGGATATCTGTGGAGACAGTTTAATTTGTTCCATTGATATGAACGAGTCGTGTGGCACATGCTTGGAAAATATCATTTGGAATAGGTTTGGAAATGAGACCCACGTGGGCAGGGCAGGGAGGGAGGGGGGGGATGCAAACCAGAGTGGGGATGTGCTGGTCCTTAAACAGGGAATAAAATAAACCCCGGCCCCCGGGGTCACTCCTGGGTTTTGTTGAGCTCTCTGTGCTGCTGGGGTGATTTCTCTTCAGCAAAAATGAAATTCTTCCAGTCCCTCCAAACCAAACCATCCCGTGGTTCTGTGGTTTTTTTTGAGTGATGGAAGTTAGAATGTACAAAAAAAAACCCTGCAGGACTCAACTTTTAGAAAACCCCTTCATTATAAACACTATAAACCCAAATTAAAAGTTTAATTTAAAAAAAAAAATATTCATCTTTAACCTGCTGGCCAGGAGTTCTCACATGAAGAATCTCATCCATGGCCACCCCAGAATATCCTGAGCTGGCAGAGACCCCCAGGGATGGTGAGTCCAACCCCAGGACACCCCAGCCCACTGAATTCCCTTCCCACTTCCTTTGGAGGGAGTTAAAAGCCTTTTCCTGGGTGTAATGGATATTAAAGCACAGCTTGGACGTGCCAGGAGAAGATTTGCTGGGCTGAGGTCAGTGTGTAATAAGTTAAAGTGCTTTACTCAACCCTAGATTGGGATGCCCTGAAGTTCATCAGTTACTGCCTGAGGTCCTCGTTTATCTTCAGTAAATTTTCCTGCAGTTCATTGTGGTGGCAAAGACCAAACTCAATCTGTTCAACCCCCCCCAAATTATTTAATACAGATAATACATTTCTATGAAGACACGGATTATTTTAATTTTTTCCCTGCTTTCTCCAAGCTGGAATTTCCAATATTCCTCATTTTTGCCTGGATAATGGCAGGTTTGGGTGTCCCTGGTGTGGCAGTGTCACTTCATGGGGCTGACACCAACACCTGGTGCTGTGCTGCTGCTCCCAGGGGCTGCTCCAGCACCTGGCACGCACTGAAATCTTCTTTTATCTCTGTTTCATCTTCAGATTGCTGGGTTGGAATTGAAAGGGGGCAGGAAAAAATCCAGGAGAAAATAAAAATGCCAGGTTTTGGTGCAGTGGCAGAGGGTGGCTTGTCAGGAAGAGCAGCCACGTGGGGATAGTGAGACATGGGAAGGGCAGCTGGAATTTGGGGTCTTGGCCACTCTCTGTGTGCCCAGAGCTGAGGAAAAGGGAATTGGAAAGGGATCGATGCCCCCCATGGATAATGGCTGCTGGAGGAATCAATATTATTATTTTTATTATTTTTATTATTTTTTATTTTTATCATTATTGCTTCTAAATGTCTTCCTTAAGTTTTCCCCTGCTTTGTGCCTGCCCATCCCCTCCTGTCCCTTTGTATTCCAGACTTTTCTCTTTTGCTTTCCCTGAAGAGCTCCTGATCCCAATGTCCTGGAGCCAGGCTGGGAATGTTCCCCTGGAGAGGAGAAGGATCCAGGGAGAGCTCAGAGAGGGACTGGGGACAGGACCCAGGGAATGGAGAGAGGGCAGGGATGGGTGGGATTTTGGGAATTGGGAATTCCTGGCTGGGCTGGAATTCCTGCTGGATCCCTGGCAGTGTCCAAAGCTGGATGACCTTGGATCACCCTGGGACACTGGGAGCTGTCCCTGCCATAGCAGGGGTGGGAATGAAATGATTTTTAAGTTTTTCCCACCCAAACCATTCCATGAATCTTTAAAAATATCAGAGTATATTTGAAGCTGATATTTGAGTGATTTTTATTTTAGCAATCGCAGCTGGTGTCATTAAAGTTTTACTGTTCTACAAGTGAAACAGAAAAATTTATGATCTCCAGCAACAGGGAAATTTATGATTTATTTTTACAAATTAAAAGTCTCGAAGTAGTTTTCAAATTTCAAGATGAGAAACAAATCTGATTTCTGTACTTCATTAATGTTTGTGTGTTTCCCTGTCATCTCCATGGCATTTATTTGTGCTGAAGGAGAAGTCACTTAAGGGAATGGGGTTGTAAAAACCATCAAGGAATTGGTTATTGGACTTCAGTCAGCTGAAACACAAATTTATAGCTGTGAATTGAAAAAGCTGTTTCTAAAGGGCAAATAAACAGGGGTGTATGGGAAATAAACGGGGTTATGGGGAAAATAAATGGGGTGTGTGGGGAAAATAGAGAGGGATGTATGGGAAATAAACAGGGGCTTATGGGGAAAATAAATAGGGATGTATAGGGAAAATAAATAGGGATATATGGGAAACTAATGGGGTTATGGGGAAAATAGACAGGGATGTATGGGGAAAATAAACATGGATATATGGGAAATAAATAGGGATGTGTGGGGAAAATAGACAGGGATGTATTGGAAATAACATGGGGTGTGTGGGGAAAATAAATAGGGGTGTATGGAACAAAATTCCAGATCCATTTGCTCAAACCACAGTCCCTGGTGTGGGGATTTTATTTTGATAAAAATGAGGGTTTGTGGACATGGGCCCATTGCACAGGTACTTCCAGAGGGGAATCTGGGAATCTGTGGGATGAGCATGAGACTTCACTGGGGATTGTCCTGTTTAGACTGGCTGTGGCCTGGATAAATTGGGAATTTAGAGGTGGATGATATTTTATTGGTGCTGGGTAGACCTTTAGGTGGAGTGAGTGACTTTGCTCCATATCCCAGCTAAAGGCTGGGAAAAGAAACAGAAAAACAATTCTAAACCAAGCAACGTTTCCTAATGTGCATTTCCCTTTTCCCTGCCAGCACCCCAAGGATATTTGGGGGCAGCCAGAGGTGGTTGGAGCTGCTGTGCCTTTCCTTGCTGGGGTTCTTGGGATCAGTGCATGGAGTGGGAATAAAGGGCTGGAAATTCCTGATTTAGGGACCTGTGTGCCAGCAAGGATCCCTTGGGAGGGCCCTGTGGGGTCAGCACTCACTGCCAGGGGGAAGGAGAGGGGCACTGGGCACTTTGGGAAGTGACAACACAAATCGATCCCTGGAAAAGCTGGAGAGGCTCCAAGCTGCAGCTCTGCTGTCCCACAGCTCATTTCCACTCCACCACACCAAATTTCCCCCCCCTGTATCCTCTCTACAATCCCATTTTCCTGTCGTTTCTCTGCTGTTGGATCCGGCAGCAAAAGCAGCAATTCTTGCTCTGCCTGTGGCAGCGTGTGGACAAATTTTGCTCCGTAGGAAATATCGGTGTGGGATCCCCACTGGGTGAGTGTGCACCTCCAGCACAGAGGTTATTTGGGATTTGAGGTATGGAAAAGATAGGAGCAGGCAGTAATTGCCTTTAAGATCAGAGCACAAAGCATTACCTTGGATTTTTTACAAGGCCAGCGAGCAACAAAAGAGCAGTAATTTATGAGCTCAGCGTAAAAGAAGAGCATAATTGCATTAAAAATTAATGCTAATGAACACTAAAATGGGGAAGGTGGTTATGATGAAAGTTTGGATTCATCTTCCCCGGGTTGAATGATGGCTGGTGCCTTGATTAATGGCTTAATTTCTATCAATTAGCGGGGAGAAATCTCCACTGAGACAAGGGTAAATTGAGCATTGAATTACAGCCCTGGCTTTGTGTGCCCAGGAAGGCTCCGGTGACAAACCTGGGCTGGCCACAAATCCAGCAAAATTTACTGAGCCAGGGCTGTCCCCACCCCTCTGCTGGCTGAGCTCAGGCTGTTTGCAAAAATACCCACAAAATACCCCCAAACCCCCCAAAATACCACAAAAAACCCACAAAACTACCCCCAAAATACCCCAAAAACCCCAAAAAGGGGGTGCAGGAGTGAGCAGGGGTGTGAGGAGGGCAGTGGTGAAGGTGACCCACATGCAGAAATTTCACTTTCTTAAATTCAAACTTTTTTAATTCACTGTTCTTAAACTGTGTTTTCTTAAATTTAAGGTTTTTAAATTCACAGCTCACTTGCTGAACTTTGCCCTCCTGTTTTCTGCTGCATTTTATAACCTAATGCTCTCAGGTTTTTAAAGGAAAGGTTTTAGTGTCCAGACTTGTTTAAAACCCTATAAAACTGAGGTTATTATCACTATAATGTATCAAAATAACAAACTTAGAGTAGTCTGGGACTCTCTGTAGTATTCTCTCCAGTAAGTACCACAGTGTTCACAAAATGCTTTTTTTAATATATTTTAATGATAACCTCACTTTCACAGGATTTTAAAACAAGCCTGGACAAAGTTTTTGAATTTAATTGCATTTTTCAAGTGCTTGCAATGAAGTTGGGAAAAAGATGAACAGGCAAAGTTTCCTCTCTGCAGTTTCTCTTTTTGGAGTTTATTTATTGTTCCTGTGACCCTGGCTGGGAAAAGTTCCTTCCCTGGAAATTCCAGTGCTGGGAAAGAGTGAGGAATTCTGAATTCATCCCAGAATTCTGCCAGAGCACAGGGATGGCAAGTGGGAATTGGAATCTTTATTCTGGAGGAGTTGTGGGAGGGATGGAAGGAGATCCCAAAATCTGGGGTTGGTCTTGCATGGATGGATGGATGGATGATGGATGGATGATGGATGGATGATGGATGGATGGATGGATGATGGATGATGGATGGATGATGGATGGATGATGGATGGATGATGGATGGATGATGGATGATGGATGGATGATGGATGATGGATGGATGATGGATGATGGATGGATGATGGATGGATGATGGATGATGGATGATGGATGGATGATGGATGATGGATGGATGATGGATGATGGATGGATGGATGGATGGATGGATGATGGATGGATGATGGATGATGGATGATGGATGGATGGATGATGGATGATGGATGGATGATGGATGATGGATGGATGATGGATGATGGATGATGGATGGATGATGGATGATGGATGGATGATGGATCATGGATGGATGATGGATGGATGATGGATGATGGATGGATGGATGATGGATGATGGGATGGATGATGGATGGATGGATGATGGATGATGGATTGATGATGGATGGATGGATGATGGATGGATGGATGGATGATGGATGATGGGATGGATGATGGATGGATCATGGATGGATCATGGATGGATGATGGATGGATGATGGATGGTGGATGGATGGATGATGATGGATGGATGGATCATGGATGGATGATGGATCATGGATGGATGATGGATGATGGATGAAGGGATGGATCCTGCAGGGTTCAGCTGCTCTCGGAGCCTCCTCAGGTTCTGCACTCGTGGCTCCATCGCTGCTCACTGAGTCTGTGCCTCCCTCTGATGGCAGCAGAGCCCGGCTGAGAATTGGGATCAGCTGTGGGAGATCCTGGGAATTGTCCCAGGAAATATCCCAGGAAAATCCCAGGAATATCCCAGGAATTATCTCAGGAATTATCCTGGTATTTCCCCGCTCCCACCTGGGCAGGAGCAGGAGGGGCTCGGAGTTCTGGGAATGCTGCACTCAGAGTGCAGGGATGGGAATTTTCCTGATTCCCTCTGGATTTTCCTTTGGTTGTTGGGAGGTCTCACCTCTGGATTGGCTGCTGAGGCTCCAGGGGGAATCTCCAGAGAATTTCCATGGAAGTTTTCCAGGGAGGATTTCCAGGGATGATCTCCAGAGAGGATTTCCAGGGAAATTCTTCAGGGATGATTTCCATGGAAGTTCTCCAGGGATGATTTCCAGGGAAGTTTTCCATGGAAATTTTCCAGGAATGATCTCCAGGCAGCTCCCAGTGCCCTTGGAATTGCAGCCCTGGGGCTGGGAGGGGGATCAGGACTCTGTGGGATCAGGGTCAGGATCCTCTCCTGACCCCAACAGAAAGGATTGGAGGCAGGAAAATTCCCTGAAATCCAGAGCCCCAAGGTTGGTGCAGTCCAAAGGTGACTCAGCCAGGTGAGTCCCACCTGTCCCTGGAATTTTCCTCCTTTTCCCTCTCCTTAGTGCAGAATTAAGGATCTCCCACAACCGGGGAGTTTTTTGTGTCATCACTGCAAATTATCCAGGGAAAAGTTCGTTTTTTTTCTTTAATTTGTCACTTTGTGCAGCTTGAATAAAACTGGGATCAATTAAAAACCATGGGATGTGTGAAAACCCAGTTCTGCTGGAAAACACACAGCTGGATAAAAATATCACTTCCAATAACCCCAAATAAAATGGGATCAAAGGGGAAATATTTTCTGCTGTAGCTAAACAAATATTTTTGTTTAGTCTGGGATCTGGGGGTGTTTCCTTCTTTTAATCCTCAATTCCAAAGAGCAAGAAAAAAATAGCAGCTTTTTTCTGTATTTCAAAGCTTTTTATGTAAAATGTGTTGTATTTTTAAATTAAATTAACCCATTAAATCTAATTAGTAAAATAGGAAAAACCAGATTCTGAGGAGTATTTGAGATTTATTGGCATTGCTTTGATTCTGGAGTTAGACCTGCTTGAAAAAAAATCTCTTTAAGTTCATATTCATGGTCAGGATTATGGATAAGCAATGAATCCATAAAAATTTGCACTCAAAGATTATCCAAGAAATATTTCCAACGTGTTTTTGTTTAATGGATCGTTCACAAGATGTTATTGGTCATTTAATGCTTGTATTTCAGTGATTTTAAAACTCTTAGTGGAATAAATTTTGTCTTCAAGGAAAAAAAAAAAAAGGGAATATTTTAGGCAGAGCTCGCAGGGAAGTTTTCCTTTTCACCTGATTTGTAGAATCATAGAATTCCCTGTTTCTTTTCTTTTTATCTGATTCTCTGCTGTTTCTAATTCTTGTGTGTGTAGGGTTTTGGGGGTGGCATCGAAAGAATTCCAGCACATTTCAATTCTCAAGTGAAATTCCAGATTATTGCTGATAAAATTCCATAGGAATTGGCAGCTCCAAAGCTGGGGGTGTGCATTTAAATATGAGAGGGTAGCAATAAATGGAAATAGAGAATTGTAAAATCCTGAATTATCCCTGAAGGATGGTGATGTTCCCACTTAAAACTGGGAAACCTCCCCCCCCTGCCAAGGTGACAGGGCTGGAAATTGTTCCTGCTGCTGGAATCACCTTTTTTATTAAAACCCAACCCTAATCCAAGATTTACTTCCTTTTTTTCCACCCTGACAGCATCAAAAGACTCACCGTGCACTGAGTTAGTATTGATTTTATTTTATTTATTTTTTTTTTTTTTTTGGTCTGAAGCCTCGGAGCTTTCTGACTCCATTATTTTTGATTTTCCTATGAAATACAAATCCCTGGCCCTGACAGCTGACAAACAACAGCTGGAAGTCGTTTTATCTCCCAATAATGTGTTTGTCCAACCCCCCCCTGCACTAATGGGCTCTGCTTCCTCCACTCCATTTTCCCCCTTAATGTCACTGATGTCATGGGCAGCCCTGAGTGATTTTTTTTTTTTTTTTGCCCCTTCCCTAATTTGTCATTCCCATCACTTTTGTGACATCCTGGAGCTGGCTGGGATTTTGTGAAACTGGAGTTGAGCTGTGGATGTGAAATCTCTTTTTTCCTGCCTTTTTATCCCTATTTTTTTTTTAATCAGGATCCTTTATTTACCCCCAGACCAGGTTTATCCAAATTCCCTGTGCATTCTGATTCTCCCTCTCCCCAGCAGGCATTGGGGTATTTGATTTATCCCAAAAATCCCGAGGAATCTGTTTTAATGGAGAAAGTTTTCAGCACCAAGGCAGCAGGACTTGCAAACACAAATTTAAATGTAGCAAATTCCTTTTTTTTGGGGGGTTTTTTTTTGGGTTTTTTTTACCTGGTGTGGATTTTTCCCAAAATCTGCTCCAGGTATGGCTGGGATATGAAATCCTGGATTCCATAAATCCCATAAATGCCACAAATGTCCCCTCCCTGTGCAGACCAGGCCACCCTCCTGGACCAGGTGAGGCGAGTGAAGGAAATCGAGGCCATCGAAAGCGACGCCTTCGTCCCACAGACCTTCAGGTCCAGCAAAGAAGTCAAAAAGGTACAGTTTCATTTCAAAAAAGTGCATTTTCATTTCAAAAAAGTGCATTTTTATTTCAAAAAGGTACAGTTTCATTTCAAAAAGGGGCATTTTTATTTCAAAAAAGTGCATTTTTATTTCAAAAAGGGACTTTTTTATTCCAAAAATGTGCATTTTTATTTAAAAAATGTGCATTTTTATTTCAAAAAGGTGCATTTTCCTTTCAAAAAGGGACATTTTCCTTCCAAAAGGTGCATTTTTATTTCAAAAAGGGACTTTTTTATTCCAAAAATGTGCATTTTTATTTCAAAAAGGTGTGTTTTTATGTCAAAAATGTGCATTTTCCTTTCAATAAGTGACATTTTCCTTCCAAAAAAAGTGGCATTTTCCTTTCAAAAAGGGACATTTTTATTCCAAAAATGGACGTTTTCCTTTCCAAAAGGGACATTTTTATTTCAAAAAGGTACATTTTCTTTTCCTTCCAAAAAAAGTGGCATTTTCCTTTAAAAAAGGACATTTTCCTTTCCAAAAGATGCATTTTCCTTTAAAAAAGGACATTTTTCTTCCAAAAATCTACATTTTCCTTTCAAAAAAAATGACATTTTCCTTCCAAAAGGGACGTTTTCAGTCCCTTTTTTGCTGCATTATCCCCTCAGAGCCAGGGGGGGCTGCACTGTTGAGGATTTTCCATCGATGAAGGAGCATTGCCAACCTGAAATCCCACCAGGGGCTCCCTGATGGGTTCAGGAAATGTAAATGTGGCAAAATTTATTTTAATTTTTCTGGTTTGAAAACTTTTTTTTTTTTTTTTTTTAAGAGAAGAAGAAGAATTAAAATCCCAAAGTAATGAGAAATTCACTTTGTAATGAGAGTGGAGATGATTTTATTGCTGCTTCACTAAACCAAACTTTAGGTGTGAATTTATTCCCTGACAGGAACAGCCTGGTTGGTTTTCCATCAACTTTCCAGAAACCCAAGAGGACAAATCCAGATCCCAAAATTTCCCTGAATTTTGGCCACCAGCTCTCAGAGGATTTGGGATGTGTTTATTTTCCCACCTGGCAGTGAATTTTTGGGATTATTTCTGGTGGTTTCCCCAGGAATTTGCAATTTTTTGCTTTTCCAGAAGTCCCCCCAAGGAGCTGCTGCAGCATCTTCAGGCAGTGATCCAAAATCCTGGTGGTGTTTTTCAATCTCTCTCCCTATACTTTTATTTTTCTATATTTATACTTTTATCCTTTATCCCTGTCCAGTATTTCCTGCTGAAGATGCTGAGAAGTTTTTCCATGAGTTTTCCATCCTTTCAGGGATGGGTTCAAATCATTTTATTTCAACATTTATTCGGCCACATTTGGGATTTTTTTTTTTGGGGGGGGGGATAAAAGATTCCAAATTTTATGTGTGTTTGTGTTTCTTTTTCAGTCAACAGAACCTCCTGAACTCCAACACGAGCCTGGCAATGTGGGAGCAGGAGCCACTGAGGCAGCAACTCCTGACAAAGATCCCCCAGCTGCCAACATCCCCACTGCCATCAAATACCAGGATGACAATTCCTTAGCACATCCAAATGTGAGTTTTTAGCCCATTTTGGAATTTTTTTTTTTAGCCAGAATTGATCTCACATCTTTAGGTTTAGGGCAGGGTTGTGTGACCCCACAGTCTTTGCTTTGGGACACAGAGGATCCCACTCCTCCCAGCACCCAGCAGGGAGTTCACCTGGAGTTTTGGAGTTATGAATTAATTTTATAACAAAAATTGAATTAATTTTATCATGAACACAGAGCAATTAATGGTGTAAGCACTGGGGAGTGGTATAATCACTGGGGAATTTAAGATGAATAAAAATTCAGGACAAATTTGGTTTCTTTAATTGGAAACTTGGTGGAAAAATCAGAACTTGCCCATTTTGCCAACTTGCAAAGTTTTAAACATGGGATAGATTTAAGATAATTTTAAATCCTCGTGGCTAAACTTGAGTAAATCCTTTTGGGAAAGCTTTAGAGGGAAATAACAGGAGTTCTGTTGAGGTTTTTCAGGACTTAGCGAGTTTAAAGTGAAGAACTCAGTGTGAGTTGTGCAGAACGGACACAGGGAACAGAGATCAGGACCTGTCCAATGCTGAATTCCATTGCAGCTTTGCCTTTCCAATAATTCTCATCTTCAAGACCCCTCCCAAGCCCGACTATTTTAGAACCCCCTAAAAACCCTCAGCTTTTACCGATGTTTTTTGGATCCCCTTTGTCTTGAACCCCCCCCCCCGAGCTTTTCCTGTGGGCACTGAGGGAGGCGTGGGAGTTCCAAGAGATGGTGGCAGAGCTGGGGTTGCTGATGGTGCCAACTTTTGTCCCTGTGGCAGCTGTTCATGGAGAAGGCCGAGGCAGAGGAGAGGTGGTTCCAGCGTTTGGTGGCTCTGCGCCAGGAGAGGCTGATGGGGAGCCCCGTGGCCTGACAGCAGCACCCGGGATTCCTGCAGCCACATCCCCTTCCCTGCCTCACACGGCATCTGGATGAGCTGTGCAGGCAGGGAGGGGTTCACTGGATAACCAGGGGTGTTCTGGCCTGATTCCCCTGGAAAAACAAGGAATGTTCTGGCCTGATTCCCCTGGAAAACCAGAAATGTTCTGTTCTGCTCCACCTGGATAACCAGGGATGTTCTGTCCTGCTTCACAACCAGGAATGTTTTCCTGTTCCACCTGGATAACCAGGAATGTTCTGTCCTGCTCCACCTGAAAAACCAGAAATGTCCTGGCCTGATTCCCCTGAAAAACCAGGAATGTTCTGTCCTGTTCCATCTGGATAACCAGGAATGTCCTGTCCTGCTCCACCATTTCTGTATCCATTCCTGGATAACCAGGGATGTTCTGTCCTGGTTCTCTCCAAGCTCACTGCTGGGACACTCAGGTGGGCAGGGCAGCACAGCCAGGGGCATTTCCTTCTCTTGGAGGGAATTCCTCAGGTGCAGAACACCTGGCAGCCCATGAAACATCATTTAATCCTTCCCAATCCAAAAAAATTATATAGAGCCAGGTGGGGATTGGGAGGTGAAGTGGGAAACTGAGGCTCAGGGCTGGCATTGCCAGGCTGGGATGGGTGGTGCCATCCCTGTCCTGCAGCTGGAGAGGACCCAGGGTCCATCCCTGAGATCCTTTCTCCATCCCTGGGATCCATCCCTGGGATCCTTTCTCCATCCCTGGGATCATTTCCCCATCCCTGGGATCCTTTCTCCATCCCTGGGATCCTTTTTCCATCCCTGGGATCCATCCCTGGGATCATTTCTCCATCCCTGTATCCTTTTTCCATCCTGGGATCCTTTCTCCATCCCTGTGACCATTTCTCCATCCCTGGGATCATTTCTCCATCCCTGGGATCCATCCCTGGGATCATTTCTCCATCCCTGTATCCTTTCCTCTTGCTGCTCTTCAATCCTGGGTATCTGTGCTGAGGGAATCTCTGTGATTGTTCATCCCAGTTCCTCTCTCTGGGGTAAAAACTGTTCCACATTTCCTTGAACATCTGCCACTCCTGCAGCTCCAAAAGGGGAATTTTATCGATTTCATCATTTCTGGAATTACCAAATTCTGGAATTCTCACACACAGTTCTGGGCTGTGACTGTTCCCAGCCCATGGAGTTCCCTTTGTTCAGGGATTTCCAAATAATGAAAATTTAATCTGAACATCTGAATTTAACCTGCATAAACTTCTACAAAAATGTGCCCATCATCCAGCTCAGGGCAGGAAATCAATAAAATCAAATTAATAAAATACAGAATTATTCCTTCAGCAAAGCTGGGAGGGGAGATGAGTGAGCCCAGCTCTGGCTGGGGCTCCCTGAAGCTCCAGAATTCCCTTGGGAATGAATTTGGGGATTTTTCCTCCTGGTTCTCACACCTGTGGTGATCAGAAATGGAGGCTGACTCTGCCAATGGACTTTGCTTGTCTTATTTTTTATTTCAGATCCCAGATGTAAAAGGCAAATGTATTGAATTTGCATTCTGACACCTTTTTATTTCCTTTAGTTTGATTTTTATCCTGCATCAAAATATTCCAAGACCTTGTCTGCAGGAAAAAGTGGGGAAAAAAAAATTTATTTCTCTTGTTTCATTTCAGCATTTTCAAATGGGAAATATTTGTCATTGCTGTGTTTTATAATCACCTTTTATGGTTTTTTTCTTAGAAAATAAAAACTGTTTGATGTCCATGGAAAGTCCAGGTGTAAATTCCTCTTTTTGTGTTGGATAATTTTGGTGCTTTTTCTGTAAAAATGTTTCCTTTTACTTGCAGCCCTGGAGAATATTAGAAAATTTTACAATGGGCTGTGATTTAAGAATTGAGGTAAAGTTTGTTTGTTTATTTAATATTTGTTTTTTATTTATTATTATTTAAATGTAATATAATTAATATAATATATAATATATAATAATATAATACAATATAATATATAATATATTCATTATAATATATTGATTATAATATAGTAATTTTAATAGTATATTATGTTCTATTATTAATATTACTATAATATGCATAATAGAAATATATTTTTAATTATTTATTTTATTATTTGCTTTGAATTAATTATTTGTATTTATTATTTATTTATTGGTTTATTTATTATTTATCGTTTATTAATCAACATCTAAATTTGCTGGAGGAGAGTTGGGAGCAAGAGCTGGAAAGAAAATGGAAATAGCATTTAAATAATAATATAATATAATATAATGCAATATAATACAATATAATACAATACAATATAATATAATATAATACAATACAATATAATACAATATAATATATTATAATGTAATATAATGTAATATAATATAATATTATAA
This sequence comes from Sturnus vulgaris, assembly GCF_052056855.1. Lineage (NCBI taxonomy): Eukaryota > Metazoa > Chordata > Aves > Passeriformes > Sturnidae > Sturnus > Sturnus vulgaris. The sequence continues at coordinate 24,093,123 of NC_142252.1, read as the reverse complement.
TAATAATATAATATAATATAATATAATATAATATAATATAATATAATATTACCATTTAGATCATCCCAGCCTTTGGCTGGTCAGTCAAATGTCACTCTAAGAGTCATAAGAATCTATTATTGAGAGAAAAAGAGAAATAACATAAGAGTTAAACTTTTATTGGTGTGTTTAGTTTTCAAAGGCCATTTCCCCACTTGTAGCCAGGAGCTGGAGGTGCTGTCACACTTTGTGTAAATTTTGATCAAATATGAGAAATATCCAAGCCCAAACACGAGACTCACCTCAATCACCTGTTTAATAACCCTGGCTCAGAGGGACAGCAAATGAGACTAATGACAAATCACTAATTAGTGGAGCAAAGCTCGCTGTGCAGGGGTGAAGGTTTGGGCTGCAGCACATTCCAGTGGGATAAATTCTGCTTTTCTCCTCCAGCACCATCCTGGCAGCAAATATTCATTTTATCAATTGTCAATTCTTCATTTCCCTGCCCTGGGCAGCGGGAAGGGGACAGGAGGTGGCAGCTCTGCTCTGTGTCACCCAGGGGCGTTTGGAAGGGATTGTGTCCAGGGAAATGTGCCCTCCACCATTCCATGAGGAAAAATTCCATTTTCCCGGAGGAAAAGGGAGGATGTGTGACCTCATCAGATGAATTCCTGTCAGCCCCCGGCCATAAATCCATAAATGTGTGCAAATATCAGCAGCAGCCTGGGTGAAGGCACTGCTGCCTCCAGCCCCAAATCCCCCTCCTCTGAATTCCTAAATCTTAACCTCTCACAATAATCCTGTGAGAATTTCAGTTCCACATTTAACATTTTTCAGTTCTCACGTTTAACAATCTTTGCCTACACAAAGTTCATCTTTTTCTTGTCTTTTCCACTTTGCTGCTGGTGGAAAGGAGAAGATTCCTGAGCAGGGAAAGGGAAGAAGCAGCTGGTGTCATTTTTTTCCCTGGAAAACCCAGGATTTTAGCTGTGCTTTCTTTGCAGCCTGCACTGGCTCTGTCACTCGGGACTCTGTGATGCACAAAATTCCAAACTTCCAAGTGCTGGGAAGGAGCTGGGCCTGGGTTTTCAGGATTATCCACATTATTGGTGCAGCGTTTCAGGGAGATTTTGGTGCTCCAGGGATGCTGTCCGAGACAAGAGCAGGCAGGGCCGGGAGATCAGATGTTGCTCCTCCTGCTGCAGTCACTCCAGGAGGGCAGCACTGGGTGATCCCAAAGCCTCTCTCCCAGCAGAAACCCAAAACCAGCCCTGCATGGTGACAGTTTGCCATTTGTCAGCTCACAAGGAGGGAGTTATTTTTGTTTTCTTGAACTCCTGAAACCTTTGTGAGGAGGGATCAGCTGGAACTGGGGCTGAACCCAGGGGGATGTGGAGGTTCCTCAGCTTCAAAGTGACACAAAATCCTAAAAAATTAACCAGGGTTGAAAATATTGTGCTTTGGAGCCAGGGCAGCATTGCCTGGCTGGTTTGTCCCAGTTTGGATGGGGAGCAGCAGTGGCTGGCACTGGGAATGAGAGCCTGAGTCACTCTGGAATTGCCACTCAGGGCACACAGGGGGCTCCTCGTCCTGGAAGGAGAGGGCTGAGTGTTCCCAGCCCAGCTCCCACATTCCAGGGACTCTGCTCCCAAAAAAAAAAAACAACCATGTGGAGCTGCTGGAGAGAGCCCAGAGGATTCCATGGAGCTGCTCCAGGGCTGGAGCCAGGCTGGGAGAGCTGGGAATGTTCCCCTGGAGAGGAGAAGGATCCAGGGAGAGCTCAGAGAGGGACTGGGGACAGGACCCAGGGAATGGAGAGAGGGCAGGGATGGGTGGGATATTGGGAATTGGGAATTCCCAGATTTGCTGTGGCTGCCCCTGGATCCCTGGAAGTGTCCCAGGCCAGGCTGGATGACCTTGGATTACCCTGGGACAGTGGGAGGTGTCCCTGCCCATGGCAGGGGTGGGAATGAAATGATTTTTGAGTTCCTTCCCACCCAAACCATTCCATGATCCTCGGATTCTGCACCAGTGAATTGAATAGTGTTTTGTTATAAATTCTTGTCATCTTATTTCAGGCCTTGTACAAATTCCTGAACTGGGCAACTGGGACCTGAAGAGATATTTAAATCAAATATTAATTTCCATGTTCTTACACATCTCCCTCCAGTCCTTGCTTTTATCTGACATTTACCAAGAATTTATCACCGAGTGCCTTGGCAGAAGGTGAGGTCACCAGCTGTGGAACAGCACAATCCAAAATCACTGGAATTACATTCAAACCTCTGGAAAGGAGCACTGGAAGGGGTGGGGACACCTCAATTCTGCCAGTCCATGGGAAATGGGAGTAGGAGCTGCTGGGGATGGAGCCCGGACTGTCTGAGCCCTCTCAGCTTTCCTTCAGCCTTGCTGACACTGCTGGGCAGAGAATGGAGCAGGGTCCCCCAGGTGCTCCCATTTTTTTCCCCAGAATTGTTGGAAAATCCCTATTTTTACTATGTCTGCTGTTTCTCACTAGCTGGGTAAGCAGAGCTAAAAATGTTTGGAAGTTTGGGGCTGCAAGAAATGTAATTAATGTAATTGTGTAATAAAAGCTGGGTTTTTGGTTTTTTTTTTACCTCAAGTGAGCAGTGAAACCTCTCCTGGCTGATTAGAACTGACAATTAATCCTTGCCCTCCCTGTGAAATCAGCCAGAACCTGAGCTGGTAACTCGATGTTGTGATAACTTGTGCACTGGGTACACTCAGTTTGTCCAGGACTAATTGGAACATGGAATTAATGAGATCTGCTGAAGTAGCAGGAGGCATTTTTAGCTGCAGCCACAAGCAGCCTGAGGCAGGAGAGCCCTTTGGAACAAACACAGCTTGGCCTGAGCTGGGCCTGGGTTTTAACCCCAGTGCCTTCACCTGGTGCCAGTCACAGGAAAACTTGGATTGGGATCCCTATGGGAAAAGGCTCCTGGAAGCCCTAAAGAAACCAAGCAGCTCCTGCTGCCCAGGTGAGATTTTTTTTTTTTTTTTTTTTTTTTTTTTTTTTTTTTTTTTTTAAATCTGTTCTGTATTTTTATCTGATTTTCCAGCTTGAGGCTGTGGCCAAACCTGGGCTCAGTTTTGATGACCTTCACCATTAACCTGAGACAGATTTTTCCCTGGGAAAAACCTCCAAAATCCCAGATCTCTGCTCCTGGTGTCTGTCAGTGGCTTCCCACCAAAATCCAGGTGGATTTTCCCTCTCCTCACCCACTGCTGGAGCTGAGGTTGCAGCAGGAATTGTTTCCCTCCCTCCCAGGGCCAGGATTTCAGCAAGAACTCTCTCATCCCACAGATGTTGTTCAGGCACCCTGAGTGGGTATTTTTTGGTGATTTGGGAATGAGCTGCAGCTCAGGATCACAATTCCCTGTGTCTTCCAAAGGTTTTTTCCATCACCAGCTACTGCCCCCCATGGCAACAGAGCCCAGCTAAAGAAATCTTAGTGTGGATCAAATCCTGGAATCAGGGATGGAGCTCCCACTCTTGGTCCAAGTGTTTTTAAAGAAGATTTCTGTGCCTCAGTTTTTATTCTGCTAAACAAAACCAAGAGGAGAAGATAAAGGTCACAAAATTAGGGCTGATTAAAAAGAAATGCTGGTTCACACGATGGAAAATTAAAGTCAGGAATTCATTAAAGCCCCAACCTCAGGAACTCTCCAATGGATCATTGCTGTAGAGATGATTTGAAAAGTCCCAGTACTTTAAAAAAAAACCCAAAAGTTTATCCTGGCTGTCTTGGGAGTGAGTTGGGATGCCAGTTTTGTGCCAGCCCTGTGTCACATCCATCTCTTGGGGACATTCTGGCAGTTCTTTACCAAAACCCAGCCTGGCTAAATCCCAGAGAAGTCACCAAGGAGACATCCCAGCTAATCCAGTCTGGCAATCCCTACAGTTCCTGGTATTTTGTGCTCAGATTGGTGTTTTACATTAGGATTTATCACCAATTTCCAGCAAAAAAAAAAAAATCCAGATTTCCCACTTTGCTGAGACGTCATGAACACAGAAATCTCAGAACACCCAAAACACAACCCCAGGGTCCCTCCTGCTCTCAGAGGACATTTGCTGCCCTGCCAGCGTTAATTATTAGCTCATCCCTAATTGATAATCTCTAATTAGAGTGGGCTGGAGGGAGCTGGCCTGCAGTGAGCTATAAAAGGAAGGTCAGCAGCAGCCTGCACGACTTGGTGACAGCTCTATTAATAGCCCAGCCCAGGCCCCAAAATGTGTTTCTTCCCCTTTTTTGGTGCTGCAAGTTCAGGGTTAGGAGTTCCTGCAGTCGGGAGTTCCTCCTGCAGCCTCTGAGTGACTCCTTCTATCAGCTGCAGGCACACAAGGGTAATTTTTTAGGGATATTTCCTATTTATACACAAAGAGAGGATGGGGGGAGGTTCTCTGTCAGAAGTTGTTGGGTGGGAAATGGAAAAAATTGGAATAATAGTAGAAAGAAATGGATTTTTTTTTTCCTGTAGAAAGGAGGAATTGTCTTTCCCTGGTTTGCATCTTGTATAAAATAAGGTTGCATTTATCCAGGTAAGGCTGACAGCATAAACCTGAACAGGTATTTTCTGTTTCATCAACAAAACCACCTCTGGTCAACACTTGGCTCTGATTGCTCCATTTCCCTCATTAGGGTAATTAATTACCCAGCTTTTAAAGCTTGTCAGGCCCAGCATCTTCAGAGGAGACTCACAGGATTCAGGTTGGATTTCAACAGAAAAATCTGCTGATAATGAGCTAAGGAGCATTAATTCTTTCTTTTCTCTTGGTTTCTTCTTCGTGTGCACAAACCAGGTCTTTCCTTTGAAACTTATTGTTTCATTTCCATCTGTATTTGTGTTTAAAAGAAGGGAACCTTGTCACTGAGTTCTAATAATTAATTAATTTAAATCTGGCCAGCAGCATTGTGTCCAGCCTCAGGAAGGATTCTGGCTCCAGTTCTCCCAGCCCACTTTGGCACTTTTCCCATTCAAACACATGTGCAGGAATGCAATTTTCACCTCCAAGTGTTAAAGCATCCCTGCTGCTTCCAAATAATCCTTGGAGAGGAATTGAGTGGATGATTTCCCAGAGAGGCAGAAAAATTCCTGTGTTTTTTAGCAGTTGCACCAAGTGTTTCCACAGATTTTATTGTGTTTTATATAAAAAGTTGATCACAATCAGAGACTTTTTTTCAGCATCACCAGAATGGATTTTTACTCTGGAGGGAACAGAAAACACAAATCCAAAGGGAAATTGCTGTGGGAAAAAAAAAAAACAACAAACCACAAAACCATTTTCAGTATGAGGAGTTCAGAGGAACTCAGGGGGTGGAAGGAAATGTTTGGGGCAGGAACCTGAATGAGGATCTTTGGAATGGAGAGAGAACAAGGGAATTACAAATACCAACAAAACATCAATGTGGCAAAATGACCTTTTGTTCTGGCTGAATGTGCTCCACAAAGCTCTGAAGTCTGGAGCAGATTTAAATAGTCCTATCACCAAAATGAATAAGAATTAAGAAGGTAAATTAATTCCTAAGGGAAATCACTGTAGATCTCATTAGCTCAGGAACAAGATACCTTAAAACTTTTAATTAAAGATAATATTTACTGCAAATGAATAAGAGTTGGCAGGTTTCAGCAGAAACCATAATCTCATTTATGCAAAGTTTTCTTCTATTAAGGCAGACATCATTAATCTCATTGGAGATGCCCTCCAGCCTGGCAGAGCTGCACGAGGAGTTCCTCTCAGAACTCTTTGAATGTGCACAAAGGAACTGGAGCTGCAGCAGCCCCAGACCTGGAGAAGGGCTGAGCAATTAAAGGGATCCCTGTGCAAACACAGCCCTGCATCCCTGGCACCCAGCATCCCATAATGAGCTCCTGCCAACGGCTGCAAAACGAACAAGAACTGCAGCCCTCAGCCCTGGGTTCCTGCACAGGATCCTGGAAAAATGGAAAATGAACAAGAACTGCAGCCCTCAGCCCTGGGTTCCTGCACAGGATCCTGGAAAAATGAAAAATTCATAACTACCTCAGCCCTGGGTTCCTGCACAGGATCCAGGAAAATGAGAATGTGAAAAATCATTGTAGCCCTCAGTCCTCAAATCCTGCACAGGATCCAGAAAAAAAATGGGAGAGGAGCAACCATTGACATCTCATTCCTCAGAGCCTGCACAAGATTCAGGAAAAATGAAAAATTAACAACTACTGCAGCCCTCATCCCTCAAATCCTGCACAGGATCCAAGAATGGAAAGTGAAAAACCATTGCAGTCCTCAGTCCTCAAATCCTGCACAGGATCCAGAAAAAATGGGAAAGGAACAACCACTGACATCTCATCCCTGGGTTCCTGCACAAGATCCAGGAAAAATGAGAAAGTGAAATACCACTGACAGAATTCCTGCACAGAATCCAGGGAAAAGGAACAACCACTGACATCTCATCCCTTGGATACTGCACAGGATCCAGAAAAAATGGGAAAGGAACAATCATTGACATCTCATCCCTCACATCCTGCTCAGGATCCAGGAAAAATGGGAAGTGGAAAATCCTTGCAGCCCACATTTCTGGATTCCTGCACAGGATCCAGTGCTGGAGCTGCTCTGGCTGGCAGAGAGATTTCATCCTTGGCAGTCAGAGTTGGCACAAAATCCTCCAGGGAAGTGTGGGTGATGTAGGAAAGTTCCACATCCCTGTCCCAGGGTTAGAAATCCTTTTTTTACAGGCTGAGTTCAGGGAGTTATGGAATTGTTTGAGTTGGGAGAGACCTCAAAGATCCACCTGGATGGGCAGGGACAGCTCCCACTGTCCCAAATCCCAATGTCCAGCCTGGCCTTGGGCACTGCCAGGGATCCAGGGGCAGCCACAGCCAATCTGGGAATTCCATCCCATCCATCCCCACCCTCCCAGGGAACAATTCCTGCCCAAAATCCCATCCAGCCCTGCCCTGTGGCAGTGGGAATCCATTCCCTGTGCAGGGAAAAGTCACCCCAGGACTGCCCAGGTGACCTCTGGGGATGGGAGAGCAGCAAATCAACCAACTCAGGGGGCAGCTCTGCCTCTTCTGGGCTTTCCACCACCAAATCTCCAGTTGGGATGGGTTTTATTGCTCACTCACAGAATGTTACAAATATTTTAATGATCTCAATCGCTGCACTGCAGTCACTCAAAGATTTTAGAACTGTTTAAGACTGCTCTGAAGGTAAAGTCTATTCACACTAAAAACGCCACAGTGTCTTTAGCATAGTGATTAAATCATTTAAAGTGGTCATTTATTAATTACTTGTCAATATTCTGTCCCTGCTCCATCCATATCCCTGTCCCTTCTCCATCCCTGTCCCATCCCTGTCCCTGCTCCATCCCTGTCCCATCCATGTCCCTGTCCCATCCCTTGTCCTTGTTCCATCTCTGTCCCTGCTCCATCCCTGTCCCATCCCTCCCTCTCTGCTGTTTCCCAGGAATAGCTGGTCACGGATACTTCACTCCAGCCTCTTGATGCTTTTCCACGTTCCGCCACTTCCCAGGGAGAAGCAGCTTTATTTTACTGCCATCTACTGGAAAAAATAGAATTATTTCTAAAATCGCCGAGGAGCGGGACGCGCCGCAGCTGCGGTGAGGCCGAGCCTATCCCCGCCTCACAGTGCCCAGCCCCGCGGCAGAGCGGGGCTGCGGGAGGAGCAGCGAGGCCGCAATTCCCGCATTTCAATTCCCAAATTCCCGAATTCCCGCATTTCAATTCCCCAATTCCCGAATTCCCGGAGCTTTCCCGGTTCCCGGTTCCCGGCACCCTTCGCGAGCGGCGGCCCCGCGGTCGCCATGGCAACGGCGGCGCGCGGAGAGCCCCGCCCCTCTCGGCGCGCTGGCCAATGGGAAGGGCCGGAGCAGGTCACGTGTGTGGGCGGGGCGCGGCGCAGTGAGGAGGGGCCGCGCGGGGCCGGGGGCGCGCAGAGCGCAGCGAGTGCCGCCATGTTCGGGGGGATCGGGAGGTGCTTTGAGGACGATCCCTTCTTCAGGTGAGGGACGGGAGGCTGCGGGGCACGGCCGTGAGGCGGAGGGGATCGGCCGACAGGGCGCTGAGGCGGCGGTGGGCTCCCACGGGCCGCGCCGGGGCTGTAAAACGGGGCCGGGGTGGGGCTGTGGGAGCGACCGTTGGCGGCGGCAGCTCCGGGGGTCCGGGCGGGTGGAAGGAGATGGGGTCGGTGATGGTTAAAGGGGTCGGTGCAGGAGGAAGGATCGGGATCGGACCGGGTTAAAGGGATCGATGCAGGTGTCAGGACTGGGATCGGGGTCGAGTTAAAGGGATCGGTGCAGGTGTCAGGACCGGGATGGGGTTAAAGGGCTCGGTGCAGGCGTCAGAACCGGGCTCGGAGCTGGTTTAAAAGGGCTCGGTGCCGCTTTAAGGGTTCGATGGAGGTGTCAGGATCGGGCTCGGTGCCGGTGTCAGGACCGGGCTCGGTGCCGGTGTAAGGGCTCGGTGCCGGTTTAAGGGCAGCGCCGCTGTCGGGGCCGTTTAACCGCCCCTGTGTCCGCACTCGGCCCCTCCCGAGCCCCCCTAAAGCCGTGCAGGGTCAAACATCCCCAGCGAGGTTCAATAGCCGAGACTTGAGTCTGCCTCCCCTCTCAGCAGGGAAGAGTTTAATCCACGTTTCATACAGAGCAGATCTTCACCTCCTTGGCTGGAGATTCTTGACTTGGTTTGCTCCTCAGTTTCCTGACTGCAGTGGAGCTCATCCGGATTTATGTGCGTGTTTAATTAATCACTTAGCCACGGGCTGTCTCTGAACTCTTCTCAATGGCAGCACTGCTTAGAACACCGGGTGTTCTTCAATTCAAACTTTCTGACACGTGTGTGAGAGCCCTGATGGCAAATTGTCCCCTTGTTTCCCGAGGGGACAGTGCTGCTCTGCCTCAGCGGGTTGGGTTTTGTTCTTACTCCCTGGGACACACAGGGGATCCAGGGAAGCTGTGGCTGCCACATCCCTGGAATTGTTCAAGGTTGGAGCAGCCTGGGACAGTGGAACAGGCTCATCCCTAAGGTCCTTTCCAACCCAAACATTCTGTGATTTTATTTCCACAGCACAGTGGTGGCTCCTGTCTGTTTATTCAAGTGTGAGCCCGGTTTATTCCCTGTGGGAATCTTCTTTTGCCACTGGAATCTAAATATAAGCAGGGAGTAGTGCAAAGGCTTGTCCTTTCAGCCAGAACTCCTGAATTACCTGGTCTGGCCCCATTTCACGTCTTTGGTCAGAGACTGTAATTTGTAGAGGATGAAAATGGGAGCAGAGCACTCTGAGAAGCCTCGATAATTATTTGAAATCTTTGAAAAAACTCTGAGGAATTGAATTAGCAGCCGAGATAAGGGGTGGGTGAGGAAGGGAGCAGCAGGCCCTGTGATGTGGTTTGTTTTCTGGATCTCCTGGTTACCAGCAGCTCTGGCTGAGGCTGCTTAAAGGAGAATCTCCTGCTGAGCTCCAGCACATTCCAGGACAATTCCCAAAGCTGTGTCACATCCATTAGCACTCTTGGTTTCTAGCAATATTCTTGCTGTTGTAACAGCTTGTGAGTTCTGTGCCTCCCAATGCAGATCCTCTGCACGAAATGAAATAATAGAAATTAGGTCTTGTTTGAAATAACAATTGCTTGTTTATTAATTTATCCCTCTGTTGTCATTGTAGCCATTGGTGTAGGGAAAAAAGGATTTGAGGAGGTGGGGGCAGGGAGCGTGTGTGAAAGACGAGCTGGAAATTGAGACTCATTTTCTCAGCGCTGTGCTGTCAGTCTGCTTTGCATACAGTGAAGGAGATGAGCTGATTACCTCCGATAAGATTAGCTCCCAAAACAGTGTCATAATAGGCTCCAGCTGCCTCATAAGGACAGAGTTTGGTGCTGCTCTGGAAATAGTGCCTGGGTTAGAGCCCTGAGTGAGCAGCTGTCCCAGGGAAGCAGCAGTCACTCACCCCAGGGTGCTGGGATCCATCCCTCAGACCCTGCCAGGACAGCAGTTGTGTTTTCTCTGCCAACTGCACACTCTGCATGGAATTCTCTTCACTTTATTGTGCCAGGTGTTCTCTCCAGAGGGAATCTGCAGCTGCAGCCTTACATAACTTCCTGAGTGGGGGAAAAAAAAAAAAAATCTGGTATTTCCATCTAATATCTAATCAAAAGAAACACATCTAATACAAAGTACACTTCACAAAAGTAATAAGTGGGGTTTATTGTTCTAGGACTGATTTTTCATGCACTGAAGTGAGCAGTAACGTTATATTTGCATATTTAATATCAGATGAGAGTCAGGTTAGTAAATATTAGACAAAATTCTGTTACTGCAGAGTGCTGGAACTATAAATGTATAAATTGTCTCCATCCAGACTTTAATTTTAAAAATAATTTGGTGTTTAACACATGAAGGGCACGGATTTGGTGTGCAAAACTGTGTGAACTCCTCACTTTCTCCTCATCACTTTTATGCTATAACAGAAATCAAATCCTTCTCATCAAAAGTATCTTCCCTCCCAAAAAAGGTTATCTTTTAAGTCAATAATTGTTAAATTAGAGTGTCCTACACCTGCTGGCATGCCATAAAATCCGTGCTTGGAACAAGGATCTTAAAGTCCTGCAGGGATTTAAAATCCCCTGCAGAGACTTTGCCTTGTTCAGTACATCTCTGTTTGTCAGGGTGAGCTCCTCCTCTTGGATTTCTGGTTTGAATTCAGTCATTGGAAACCATCAGGATTTAATTCCTTGGAAACTTTATCTTCCAAATGGATTTTCTGTTCCCTTTCCATTGGTTTTATCTTACTCTAGATCATACCAAAACTGGGGTGTCTCTTTTGAGACTTGACAGCATTAATTCTTTTTATTAATTACTCCCTAAAATTAGCAACTGGGAGCCTTTCCTTCTGTTCCTAAGCCTGGCATTCCTCAGTTTGGATCTGATTTCCCTGTCCCTGGTACTGAGGAGCTCTTGGTGTTTGATACCCAAACCTCTGTGGGCTTTGGGGCTTTGCTGGCACTGTGCACATCCCGAGCTTGGTGTGATTCCCTGCCCTTGGCTCATGGCACGACTTTTTCCATCTGTTCTTCATCCTGCAGTGAGGGAACACAGGATAAGGAGCTGGGTGAGCTCCTTATCACCCCAGGGCTGGAGCCAAAGCTGGCAGCAGGGCAGGGGCTGCTCCATGGCATCACTAAAATACTTCAAAAGTCTCTTTTGGGCTGAGTTTAAGTCTGGGCATAGCTTAAAGGGATATTTTTGTGTTAAAAAAAAATCATATTTCAAAATGAATCCAACCTCACGTTTGTCTTTTTCACTTGAAAGGGAAAAAAATAAAGTTAGGTGTGACTTTGGCACAAGATCAAAGTGGGCACGTGGTGTGGGGCTGCAGATAAGGGTGGGCAGGGAAAAGTCAGGAACAGGCTGAAGCTTTTCCTGCTGCCGTGTCCTGGGAAAGGCTGGGCTGTCCTGCAGGGTGTGGGGAGTGCCAGGAACCGAGAGGGAGGAGGATGAGGTGCATGAAACCTAAATGAACATCGCTGGGAAGTGACTGTGCACTGGAATGAACTGGTTTGCAGTGGGATGGCAAAGAGCAAAATGAGATGGAAGGAGGAAATGAACCAGGGTAATGGTGGGGGAAGCATTCCTTTAATGGGGGAAATGTTCCTTTGGGGTGAGGGAGGCGTTCCTTTAATGGGGGAAATGTTCCTTTGGGGTGGGGCAAGCGTTCCTTTAATGGGGGAAATGTTCCTTTGGGTGGGGGAAGTGTTCCTTTAATGGGGGAAATGTTCCTTTGGGGTGAGGGAGGCGTTCCTTTAATGGGGGAAATGTTCCTTTGGGGTGGGGCAAGCGTCCCTTTAATGGGGGAGGTGTCTCTTTAGTGGGGGAAGTGTTCCTTTAATGGGGGAAGCGTTCCTTTAATGGGGAAAATGTTCCTTTGGGTGGGGGAAGTGTTCCTTTAATGGGGGAAGCGTTCCTTTAATGGGGGAAATGTTCCTTTGGGTGGGGGAGGTGTCCCTTTAATGGGGGAAGCGTTCCTTTGGGGTGGGGGAAATGTTCCTTTGAGTAGGAAGTGTTTTGGGTTTTTTTTGGTGGGGGAAGTGTTCCTTTTTGGGTGGAAGGAAATGTTGGGTTTTTCTGGAGACGGTGAGGAAAAGGAATAGAGACACCCAGGAGAGCAGCTGAGAGAAAAGAGATCTCAAACATCCAACCCGAGGGAAGGGAAGGGAAAATCAGAATTTGTTAGGGATGGGCGATTGCCCAGTGGGGCCCTATGACAGTAACAGCTTTGGCTGTGCAATGTCCCCGAGTGGGGTTTGGAGGGAATGTGCTGGAGCCGGAATAACGCAGTGGCCGTGTCTGGAGCGCAGGGATCCCTTTGCTGCCCACCATGAGCACATGAGGCAGGTGATGAGGAGCTTCTCGGAGCCTTTTGGACTCAGGGATCCCTTCCTGAGCCTCCCCGAGGGACAGGAGAGAGCGACCGAGAGGAGAGCGGAGGTCAGAGGCCAGCACGACTCGAGGGTGGCCACCAGGGGACCCGGCAGGGTGAGTGTCCCTGAGCCCCAGCGCCATTTCCTGCTCTCACACCTTCTGTCATTGGCTTTTTGTAAAGGTTAAAATCGGTGCTGGGTGTGTCATGTTGGCAAACTTTGCTCAATTTATATATTTGCTTTTAGTCCTGCTGTTAACAAAACTTAGAAATGGTACTGTGATAAATATATATATTTATTTTTTTTTTTACTATAACATGGTGAGGTAAAAAGGTTTTGTTCTGCTATTAACAAAACTTAGAAATGTATATTTTGTTTTTTGGACTATAACATGGTGATATAAAAAGGTTTTGTTCATGTAACTAACTCAGAGAATGGTAGAAAGATAATCAGAGAATTCTTCACATTTTTGGATCATCCTATGTGGATGAAGACAGGGCTGACACTGAACTCCAGGGAAAGGATTTATTGATCTCTGTTAGCAGGGAGTGCACCGACAAGAAGAAGCCACAAAAAAAAAAAAAAAAGGGTAAAAATGTTGATGTACAGGTTGGGGAGGGGTGATTTTGAATAATGCATGAATGTCTATGAATATTCAACAGGCTGATGAATTTTATGAAGTGTTCTCTGAGTTAAGGTGTGCTCTTGGCCGAGTCCCAAGCACCCAGCCATTACAACCTTTTGCTTTATTGTCTTTTATTAAACTTTTTACGATCTAGCAGGAAACTGAACCTCGTTTTTTCACACTGGCTCTGCTCCTGGAACCTCCTTCCAGCTGTTTGCTCACCCAGGGAAACAGGAACGGTGGCACATTCCTTATCTGTGCTGAACATCTGTCAGGGCTGCTGGGTGTTACTGATCACTGAGCAGAAAACCTGATCACTCACCCAGTGCTTGCTTTCAGAAAAATCATCTTTAAAATATCTCTAGAGAAAGGCACTAAAACTGTCCCACCTTCTCTGCACGTGTATTTTCCTTTTTTTTTTTTTTTTTTTTTATTTAATGTTCACTTGGCTCACAGAGGTGCCTGCATGTGGCTGCTGTGGGGATGTGGAAAGTGAGCAGAGCTGGGCCACAGAAATGTCCCAATGTCCCAATGTCCCATCACTGCTCTCCAGCCCTCCCTGGCCATTAATGCCACTGTAGGATTCAAATTTAAAACTGCTTTTCCTTTCTCCAGCAGCTTTGCAATTCAGTTTTTAGGGGAGGAGGAATGAGCTAAAATATATTAATTGATATTGTTAATATTGTTATTGTTAATATCTATTAATAGATATTGAGGTTTTTTTTGATGTCTGATTATCCTGTTTATCAGGTAAATGTTCAACAGCTTTTAGTGGCTTTTTAGTGTCATAAAACAGAGTTTAGAAGGTTTGTATGCCTAATAACTCCTCCTGGTGAGGACTTGAGAGAAAAAAAAATATATATTATTATTTACAGCTCTGCCTAATCTGTGCTGACAGAAAACTGAAGAGTTCCTAAAGCTATTGCAGAATTGGAGAATTCCTTTTTTTTTTTTTTTTTTTTTTCCATTCAAGTTCCTGCCAAGTGTTTGCTCCTTGTGGCACCCCCTGTGTGTGAGGCATTTCCTGGAAACACCTCTGTGTTCCCCAGGATCTCCCTGCCCTGCCATGCAGGAATATTCAAATCTCCTGGGATAATTTGATTAATTGATTTGTTGATTTTAATCAGCTTTCAGTGCTGCCTGACTGGAAAAATGTGAAATCAGCACCGAGGTTTTTTTGGTGTTCAGGTGTTTGCCAACCTCCAAGTGCTTTTCACACACCCTTGGCAATATTTATGAGATGTGGTGGCAGTTGGCACTTTGTAATATCATCACTATAAATATATTATTTCCACATAGCTAGGGATTGATTAATTAATTAATTCATTAATTACCAAGGCTCTCCCGAGTGATTTTGATTAGATGGGAAATGTTTCCTGTAATCTGCTGCTTATAAAGGTAATTTCTGCTGTTCCTGATAATAATTCCAGATGTTGCTCCTTTTTTTTTTTTTTTTTTTTTTTTTCCAGGCCACCAGCTTTTCCCTCATGCCCTTTGCAGGTTTTGGGAGAGGGGTTAGTATCCCTGGAGTAACTGCTGTGTAAACTGTGTGTAACCAAAGCATGGCAGAGGCTGAGCTCTGTGCTTGCATCCTGCTTTTGGTGCTTTTTTGCAATATTTCCTATTCTTTGGGAATAAAAAAAAAAAATTCCTTCCTGGGCCATTAACCTCTGGATATGGATGGGATAATCCCTGGGGAACTGCAAATTTTGAGTGCTGCTGGAGAATGTTTTTATGGGGCTGACACAAAAGCAATGCTCTCAGTAAGGCAGAGCAGCCCCAAAAAATAAAATTACCCTAAAAATGAGCTTGGAGTGATTGCCAGCTGTGCTTTGGGAATATCCTGTAAAATATCCATCATCTGTCCATAGTTCTTGCCCAGAGGATTCTAATTTCTTGTACTCCAAAAATAACTGGAAGATTTTCTGTCCTTGAATTTGATTTCATTTTGGGCTTAAATGCAGCTTTAAGTTTGCAATGCTGTGAAAATGAATTTATTTCAATTTAAACCCTGAAGGGTCATACAGGACTTTCAGAGCAGAAGCTGGTGAGGTCAGAGGGTTTATGAACACATTTGTGAAATAATTGGATATTTGAATATGCAGTGAACGTTTTTGTTAAATAAACTCATTTTGTGGCCAGTTTGACATCTGAGTGACAAATCTTCCACTTTTTTTTTTCCCAATATCTCCATCTTAATCAGCTCCCTCGATTTCCTTTTGCACAGATGCATTTTGGCTTGTCTGTGTGTGAAGTGCAGTCTGAAAAGCTTTTTTGAGTTAAAAATGCATGTGAAAAGCAGCTTCAGGACTGGGAGAGTTGAGACTGGTTTAACTATAGTCTTTTTTTTTTCTTCTTTTTTTTCCTTTTTTAGCAGGATGTAGATTTTGGGGATCCATTTTCTGCAATGGACAGGATGATGTCAAACATGAGGAACAGCATGCTGGAAATGCACAGGAAATTTGTGAGTTCTTTAAAAAACTATTCTCAAATTTATGGCACTGGAGTTTGCCAGTTATTTCAAATATTCCTCAGAAAATAATGCCAAGAAAAATGGGACTAATCTCAAGGAGATTGTAAGAATTGAGGGATTTTTACCCAGATTTTATTGTCTTTATAATTTTTCTTGATTCTTTGAAGACAAAACTGATTTTTTCTGTGGTGCCAGGAGGGTTAATTTTCTGAAGGGCTATTTCCCATAATAAAATAATAAGGAATAACTCTTAACCACAAGTTTTTTCTTGTTTTCCTGAGCCTGCCTTGTTTTGTAGGATGACCTGTCCATCCAGCCCAGTGGAGGACACAGTTTCAGCTCCTCCTCCATGATGACTTATTCCAAAGTGGGGGATGAGCCCCCCAAAGTGTTCCAGGCCTCAGCCCAGACCCGCACGGCTCCAGGAGGGGTGAGTGATGCTGGGCTGCAGCTGCAGCCTCACCAAAGCAGTGTTTGCAGCTGCTTTTACTGCACTTGCACCTGGAATTTACAGAATTTTGGATCACTGAGGTTGGATTGAGTCCAGGCTGTGCCCAATCCCCATCCAGGAATTCCTTGGACACCTCCAGAGCTCCCTGGGAGCCCCTTCCAGTGTTTGACAATCCTTTCCATGGGCAAATTCCTGCTCGTGTCTTCCCCTGTCCCTGTTCCCTGGGAGGAGAACCTGACCCCTCCCCACGACTTCACAAAAAAAATGTAGGAGTTGAGGAAAGCACAGGGCTCTCAACTCCTG
The DNA here is from genome assembly GCF_052056855.1 of Sturnus vulgaris. Taxonomy (NCBI): domain Eukaryota; kingdom Metazoa; phylum Chordata; class Aves; order Passeriformes; family Sturnidae; genus Sturnus; species Sturnus vulgaris. The sequence continues at coordinate 24,076,852 of NC_142252.1, read as the reverse complement.
CTCTGTATTAAAGGTCTGATTTCCTCTCTGTAATTTTGTGCTTTAAGTAACACCCTAAAATAAATTACAGACCTATCCAAGGCTGGGAAAACAAAGCAAAGAGCAGCAATTTTTCAATGCCCTTCACTTTGCTGCAATGAATCCTTTTGCTGTTCACTCAAACTCCAGGAGAGGCACTGATTCCTGCAGCCCTTTGCCCAGGCACTTACATAACCCTGAGCTGGAGCTGCCTTGCAGCTGTTGTGTCTAATCCTGCTGGGAACTGGGAGTGGGAATGTGAAGCTGAAATCCTAGACAGGATCCCTAAAGGCAGCATTGGCTGGGAATGTGTCCCTGCTCCAGCACAGGCTCTTATCACAAGGTTCTGAGAATTCCCCTTATCTAACAATGATAAGGGACAGCCTGGCTTCCAAACCACTCAACACCACAGCCCAAGAATTGGTTGTTCCTCATGCTGGGAATTTGGGTTGCTCTTTCTGTTGCAGAGGAGAATGTTGGAAATTTGGCTCTGTAGCATTTTTAAACTGAGAGGTTTTTTTTCCCCCAATAATTAAAAAAGGTGTTGTTTCATTTTCCTCTCTGGTGGTTGAAAGAAAAGAGGCTTCATTTGTGTTTTGTCGGTGGGTTTGCAGCCAACACAGGAAATGAGAGAATTGGAAAAGTTTGGAAAACCTGACTTTTTTAAAGGAGAGATACAAAACTGTTAGGGGAGGAACTAACCTTTTGAAAGGGCTTGGAGTACCAGGAAAAGTGGAATGACTTCCCACTGCAGAGGGCAGGGTTGGATGGGATATTGGGAAGGAAATTGTTCCCAGATTTGCTGTGGCTGCCCCTGGATCCCTGGCAGTGTCCCAGGCCAGGCTGGATGGGGCTTGGAGCAGCCTGGGACAGTGGGAGCTGTGCCTGCCATGGCAGGGGTGGCACTGGATGGGCTTTAAATCCTTCCAACCCAAAGCATCCTGGGATTCTGTGAACTCTTTTACCTCATTTTTGGCTTGGAAGGACACTCAGTTCCCTTTTCTTTTTTTTTTTTTAACAGATAAAGGAAACAAGAAGAGCACTGAAGGATTCTGAAAGTGGCCTGGAGAAAATAGCCATTGGTCACCACATTCAGGATCGGGCTCACGTTGTCAAAAAATCCAGGAACTCCAGGACTGGGGATGAAGAGATGAACCAAGAATTCATCAACCTGGATGAATGTAGGTGTTTTTTAGCAGTTAATGGGCTTTACACTGTTTCACACTCAGATTTGGAAGTTCCAGCTTGAGATACCTTAAAAGGCACTTTTAGACTGAAAGTCTCCAAATCTGAATTCTCTTTTACAGATCCCAAAAACAATTGCAGGCCATGTGGAGGATTGTGAACTACAAAGTTGAAAATCACTGCTTAACCCATTAAATATTTTTTTCCTGTCTTTAATAACATTTTAAATAAATGTATGTTTTTCAGCTGAGGCTGCCACCTTTGATGAGGAGTGGCAGAAAGAGATCATGAAGTTCAGGCCTTGCCGAAGCAGGGAAGCTGTGGAAAACCCAAGACTCAGAAGTATCCATTACAGCCCCAGAGAAAGTGGATCAAGAAGGTAAAAATAGTTCCCTGCTATCCTGCAGGATAAAGAAATTCCAGCAACAAAAGGAAAATCCAGTTGTGGAGCAATATTCCAAGGGGAACTGCAGGTTTTATTTCTCCTTTTTCATGGTTTTTCTTTTTCCAGAGAGAAACCACTTGGAGCTCCAGGATCCAGAATGCCCAGAGATTCCCTGGAGACACTGAGTGTGAAAGGAACACACGTTCCCCTGAAGGGCTCCAAGAAATAACTGTCCCCAGTGCCTCGGGGTGGAGATTCCCTGGAGCAGTGATGGTGCTCAGTGCTCGTGTCCATAAAATACACCCGGATTTGTGACCAATCTCTGTTCTGTGTTGTGCCTTGGCTGCTTCTGAATGTCCTTCAAACCTCAGCTCCCCACTCAATGCTAAAGCCAACAACTCTCTGCCTAAAAAGCACTTTATGGAGCATCTCTAATCCTGCTAAAACCAGCTTGGATTTGCAGAGTTGTTGTGCTCCAGCTGCATCAATCTCAGGCTTTACTAAGCCTGGTATTGCAGCTCCTCCTTCCCACTCTAATTTGCACACAAAGTAAATTTCCTTTATTTTGGGTTGCTGAAATAATGACTGATTTTCTAGAACTCGAATATACTATAAAACACTATTATCTATACCTTTAAAATCATATTATCAATTTTTACAGAACCCCCACACTCACCTTGGTGTGTAACATCAAGTGAGAGGAAATGCTGAAATATGGCAATACTTTAAATTTATCAGAGCTTTTATGTTAATAAGCTGTGCTTGCCCCTCATTTCCTGTGCCTGAACTGTCAGCTGTATTCCTGATTGTTTGTTTTCTGTGGAGTTGGCCCATCAATTTCCATTTTGAGGATTGTCTGTAGTATTTAATTACTTTCATTATCCTGCAGTAATAACAGTGTCCTGAGATCAGCTGCAACTAGGAGTTACTCATGGGAAAAATGAGTTTAACTGGAATGATTTCACCATTTCTTGTGTTCTAAAGAGCCCTGGATACAGGAACCCCTTTCCTTCTGTGTTTTTTGTGTTTTACTGAGGGTAGAATGACCCCAAATCTACATTTGATAGGAGTTTAGAAGAGCCAGCAGTGTCTGAGAGCAGGAAAGTCCTGGGATTCCAGGTATAGCAGAAAGCATTTCTGTAAATTAAATAATATAAATTAATAACATTAAAGCGTTAAATAAACTCAAGGCTCCATTATAATGTAGCCTTTAAAAGTACTGTTTGTATCATAAAATAGGGTTTAGTCAGTTAAGAGTAATATTTGGCCAGAAAGCCTCTAAATCATATTTAATCTTCCTGCAGTTTGCCCAGATTATTTAATTTTAATTAATGAATGTTTATTAATGTGCAAACTCAATCAGCAGCACTTTTGTTGAGCTCTGAAAAGGGAAGGACAAATTATTTGCTTGTGGTCTCTTCCTGAATTAGAGAAGTATCAGTGGCAATAAGTTGATGTGATCAATATTAATGGCAATAATTGAATCATTTAATGAGCAGTGAAGGTCAGGGGGGCTTGGACACCCCTCAAAGTCAGAGCTCAACCCTGGGCTCATCTTCCATCCCCTGGAGACAACGTGGATTCTGCAATTAATTCATTAGATAATCTCAGTAATTAACAGCTGCAATCTTTTCTGTGCTGGAATTTGAGCAGGAATCTTGGAGAGCTGCTGCTGTTACATGGAAGATTCACCTGACAACTCAGATTTTTGTGTGAAATAAAACAAAAGTTTTGAAATGACAATGGGAAGAGGTGAATATTCCCTCCAGATTCCTTTGCTACACCAAGACTGTTCTCCAGTGTTGTGCTCTGTAAAAGCATCTGGAACTGCAATTCTTTAATAAAGTTATTTATTATTTATGGTGTTTGTTGGTTTATTCTACACCGCAGAGGGACTTGTGCATTATTTCGTTTCGATTATTATTTTATTTATTTCTGCTTTGAAACAATTCAGTGAAGGAAAGCTGGGCTATGGGAGGTGTCCCTGCCCATGAAGGGGTGGAATGGGATGAGATTCAGCAGAACCGCTCTGGGCTTCTCTGGAAATCCCTCCCTTTCCAGAGGTGAGTGAGTATGCATTTTCCACAAAAATAAAGTTTGATGGAACCAAACAGAGTATGGAGAGGGCGCCTTCCTTTATTTCAGAGCCGCTTCTGGAGCCTTCGCAGGTATGAAAGGCAATTCTCGGGGGTTAATTTTCTATCAAGAATGTATTGTAACACTTAACGGCGTGTTCCAACCGGGGCCCTGTGCCCATCCCACCCTTGTCTTCCCTTTTCCCTGGGCCAGTTGTTTCTAATTCTTCATCATTCGCAAACTCCTGCGGCTGTGACCCTAACGCCCATCCCGGGCTCCGTCCCGCCCCATGGTTTGGTTGAAATCCGCCCCTTTCAGTCGGAGAATTCCGGGTGAGCAGCCCGGGCCTGCCCGCGGCTGGGTCAGAACCGCTTCGGGCCAGGGCCCGGCCCGGGGGGACCCGGGATGGGCCCGGGGGGAGCCGGGACGGGCCCTGGGGGAGCCTCCCCTCCCTCATTCCTGCCCGGCATCGCCGTTCCGTGAGGGGCCGGGCTCGGTGGGAGCCTCCCCATCCTCATTCAGCCCTCGCTGCTCCTGCTCGGCGCCGCCGCTCCATGAGAAGCCGTGCGGGGCAGGGGGGAGCCGGGATGGCCTCGGCGGGAGCCTCCCTTCCCTCATTCCTTCCCTGGAGCTCCCTCCCGGCTCCGCCGCTCCCTGAGGACCGTGAGGGGCCGGGCGGGCCCGCGGCGCCTGCGCGAGGCCCCGGAAGAGGCGGGAGCGAGCCGGGGCTGGAGCCGGGAGCGGGGCCGGAGCCGGAGCCGGGGCCGGAGCCGGAGCCGCAGCCGCAGCCGGAGCCATGCTCGGGGTGTTACGGGCCGGGCTGGCCCCGGGCCGCCCGCGGCACATCCAGGTACCGACAGCGGCACCGCCCCGCCGGGAGGGGACGGCGCCCCAAGAGGGGAGGGAACCGGGAGCGGAGGGGATGGAGGGCGGAGGGACAGCCCCGGACGGGCCGCGGTCACATGGATGGGGACAGGGACACGGACACCGGGAGGGAGCAGCGGGACGGGCGTGCAGGGGTGCGGGGTGTGGTGAGACAGAGCTCCGAGGGTGACCCTGGCAAGTTGACTCGACTCGAGGTGACCGGGTCGCCATGGATTGACAGGAAGGCGTAGGGAAGCGGTTTGGCAGTTTAGCCATGGACACTGTGAATGCCAGGATAAATCACGTTGGAAAAGCCCTCCAAGACCATCGAGTCCAAGCTGTGCCCGATCCCCACCTTGTCCCCAGCCCTGAGTGCCACGTCCAGGGAATTCCTTGGACACTTCTAGGGATGGTAACTCCAAACCTCCCTGGGCAGCCCCTTCCAAAGCCTGACCACCTTTTCCACGGAGAAATTCCTCGTGGTGTCCAACCTGAGCCTCCCGTGGCACAGCCCGGGGCCGTTTCCCCTTGTCCCATTCCTCGTGTGCTGTGAGCTGTGTTGGATGCACTCCTGGCTGACCCCGTGCCCTTCTCTGGCCTTGCAGCTCCTGCTGACCTCGTGCAGGCGCTGCTCCTCGGGAGTCCTTCCCAACGAGAGGATCAGGAACATCGGCATCTCGGCTCACATCGACTCGGGCAAGACGACGCTGACAGAGCGGATCCTGTTCTACACGGGCAGGATCGCACAGATGCACGAGGTCGGCCTGAGCCCCCAGCAGGGATTTGTGCACCTGCACGCTGTGCTGCCTTTCCCCTCTGCACGAGGGATGATGCTCAGTCCATAAGCTTCACTCCTGCACATGGATTCATAGAATTGTGGAATGGGTTGGGTGGGAAGAGAACTTAAAGCTCACCTGTCCATAGATCAGGTTGCTCCAAGCCCCATCCAGCCTGGCCTTGGACACTTCCAGGGATGGAATATGAATTCTTAGCAAACTCCTTGAACTACTTTTATTTTTTCTTTTTTCTCCTAAGGTGAAAGGTAAGGATGGAGTTGGAGCTGTCATGGATTCCATGGAGCTGGAGCGACAGAGGGGCATCACCATCCAGTCTGCAGCCACTTACACCATGTGGAAGGACACCAACATAAACATCATCGACACACCAGGTCAGGGCAGCTGGGAACACCTGGGCAGTGCTGTTCTCATGGATACAGGGCATGTGGTGCATCTTTGTGTCCCTGGTTGTGGTGGAACATGGAGGGATGGGTTCAGACTGACAGAGGGTTGGATGGGATATTGGGGAGGAATTGTTCCCTGGGAGGGTGGGGAGGCCCCTGGATCCCTGGCAGTGTCTCAGGCCAGGCTGGATGGGGCTTGGAGCAGCCTGGGATGGTGGGATGGGGTTTAAGGTCCCTTTCCACCCAAACCATCCCATGACTCCATCCCCCATCACTTGAGCTGATGGGACTCATTTTGATTCCCTTGGCCGTTGCTCCTTTCCAGTGCATTCATCATTTTTATTTGTGTTTGTTGTCCAGGCCATGTGGACTTCACCATTGAAGTGGAGAGGTCTCTGAGGGTGCTGGATGGAGCCATCCTGGTTCTCTGTGCTGTGGGAGGTGTCCAGTGCCAGACCATCACAGTCAACAGGCAGATGAGGCGTTACAACGTCCCCTTCCTCACCTTCATCAACAAACTGGACAGGATGGGCTCCAACCCGGCCAGAGCAGTGCAGCAGCTCAGGTTTGTGGCATTCACAGTGATTCCTGAAATTCCACTCCCATGGCAGGTCATTAGGAGCAATATTGGAAAGGCTTCTCTTGGGACCTGCAGTTTGGAGAATTCCTGACTCCTGATCTGACCCAGGACAAACCTCTGTTGTCCCAAAACCCCCCAAATATTGGTGTCAGCCAAGATTTGCAGTGACCAAGGGCTGGGCTTTGATGTTTATTTTGTTGATGGAACTGTATCAGGACCAGCTTTAAAAGCAGCCTCTTAGTTTTCCCCAGATCCTGGTGCTGCTGAAATTCCAGCAGGGAGGTGACATGGGGTGGTTTGGATTCCTGGAGGTCCTGCTTACTCCCTGCCTAATTTCATCCATGAGATAAACTCATTAATACTCATTAAAGGGAGAAGCAACTCCCTTAATCAAGCAATCAATCTCAAACTGGTTTCCCCTGCTGCCTTTCCCGTGGGAGTTGCTCCCTGGGCCTGGTGGGATACAAAAAGGTGGGATACAAAGCCCTAAACCACAACTGGGTGGTTTTTATTCATTTTGGCAGATTTGGGCACAGAGATTTGGTGGGAGGGGAATGTTGCTCAAAGACCATCTGGAGCATGCACATAGAAATTACTTTTTTTCTTCATTAATTCCTGTTTTCTCCTTTTTCAGATCCAAGTTGAAACACAATGCAGCTTTTATTCAGATTCCAATTGGGCTGGAGGGGAACTTTAAAGGAATTATAGATCTCATTGAAGAAAAAGCAATCTATTTTGATGGGGCACTTGGGTAAGTCCTGGAAATTGCTTTTTTCCTAGCTGGAGCTGCTCTTTGCAGGAGGAATTCCTGCAGTTCCTCTTCAGAGATGAAACCCAGCTCTTGTGGAAATTTGGGAATGGGCTTGTGCTGGAGCTGAGGGTCCTGCACTGGGTGGGGGTGGCTGCAGCAGGACTTGGTTGCTGTGAAGGGATGGTGGCCACGCTTCCCACGTGGAGAAGCAGGAGGCTGCTCCGTGATGGGATCCTGCAGCATCCCTGGGATGAAGATAAGCCGTGGGTGAGGCTGTTGGGAAGTTTTCCTGATCTCTGGATCTCCTGCCAGCAGCGGGAAGGATTCCCCCACATCAGAGATAACACGCTGATGTTCACAGGGGGTTTTTTTCCCAGGATCTAGGCGAAGGGTGGGTTGTTCTCAGGCAGGGCGGTGCCTGTGGCATTCCTGGCAGTCACAGTGTCCCTGTGTGTGCAGCCAGACCCTGAGGTTCGAGGAGATCCCGGCCGAGTTCCGTGCGGAGGCTGCGGAGCGGCGCCGGGAGCTCATCGAGTGCGTGGCCAACGCTGATGAGCTCCTGGGGGAGCTGTTCCTGGAGGAGAAGATTCCCACGGCTGCACAGCTAAAGGTACCTTCCTCGTGCTGGCTGTTCCCTCACCTGAGTCCCTGTCCCCTCAATAAATGTATCAGGAATTCTGTTTGCTGGAGTTGGCACCTCAGCCGAATTCCCGTTCCTTCCATTCCCAACTTGGTTTTGCTTTGCATTGGAAAGAATTCTGGTTTTATGGGAAGCCCTTGTGTTGGGGGTGTCCAGGGATGTGTGGGAGCAGCTCTTTGCTCCAGGAGTGGAGAAGCCCAGGAAAGCCAGGGAATTAACTGGGCTGTGCTGCAGGAGGAACTCACAGGGATGTTTTTCAGCTGGCAATCCGAAGGGCAACGCTGCAGAAATCCTTCACCCCTGTCCTCGTGGGAAGTGCCCTGAAGAACAAAGGGGTGCAGCCACTGCTGGATGCTGTCCTGGAATACCTTCCCAATCCTTCTGAGGTGGAGAACTACGCTCTCCTCAACCAGGGGTGAGTGGCCCCAGGGGCAGGGGCACTGCATGGGCTTTAAGGACCCTTCCCACCCAAACCAAACCTGGCATTCCATGGAATTGTTTCGAAGCAGGAAACATTCCTAACGAGAGCCATAATCCTTTACCATTGGTATCAAACAATGCCACCAGAATTTGGCACCAAGTCCCAAAGCTGCTCTCTCATTCTAAGGTTACTTCCTGGACTGGGATTTTACCCAACCCGTGTTACATTTGGACAATGATTATCAAATAATTCTTTAGAACTGATGGCAGCCCTCAAAGCCAGGCCTGCCTAGAGGAGGGACCCCATCCCAGGTGTGTAAATAGCTTTTTATTTTTATGGACATGAATCCCAGAATCCCTGAGGCTGGAAAGGGGCTCCAGGATCATCGAGTCCAAGCTGTGCCAAATCCTCCCTTTGTCACCCAACCCAGAGCACCGAGTGCCACATCCAGGAATTCCTTGGACACCTCCAGGGATGGGCACTCCAAACCTCCCTGGGCAGCCCCTTCAAGACCTCACCACCCTTTTTCCATGGGGAAATTCCAGCTGATTCCACCCTGAGCCTGCCCTGGCCCAGCCTGAGGCTGTTCCCTTTCCTCCTGTCCCTGTTCCCTGGGAGCAGAGCCCACCCAGACATGGGAACTCCAAGAGCAGAGCCCATAAACGTTTAGAGGAGACTCCTGTGTTGGTTCCTAACCTCCCCTCCCTCTGATCCCTGTTTTTAAGGGATTCTCAAGACCAGACCAAGTTCCTGTTGAACTCTGCTCGTGATGATTCCCAGCCTTTTATCGGCCTTGCCTTCAAACTGGAGGTGAGTCACTGCTCCTTCCCACAGGTCAGGGAGACACTCCAGGTGGTGCTACCAAAACTTACCTTTGAAATCACTTTATACTGCAATCAGTTCATATTTAACTTCAATTGAAATTTAATTTATTAAAAAAAAAAATTCAACCATAAGATGTACAAATGCTGCCAGTTTGGAACTTTAGGGTGGGTTCTGGACCTCAAGTATTTCCTGGTTTTCTTGGTTAAAACTTGAACGTTTGTTGGTTTAATTGAAATATTTTCAGGGGAAAATCCTACGTTTGGAAACAATGAGATGTGAGAGAGTCAGAGAGGAAAAAGTGCAGAGAGTTAAGCAAAGAAGTTGTTTGGTAATTTAAAGAGCAGCACTTCAGGATTTGTTTGGAATATGGAAAATGTCTGGCCAGATTCCATGGTAACCCGTGTCTCTGTTGGGAAGGTTTGGGAGTGAAAAACTGCTTCAGAAAATCTCCAAATTCCATTGCAGAGCCAAGTGAAAAAAAAAATCTATTTCCATTTTTGCAGTGCAGCTGGTGCTCGGAATTGGTGCTGGCTGCCAGAATGATGAGATTTTTGGTGCTTTGTGCTTGCAGGCCGGCAGGTTTGGGCAGTTAACCTACGTCAGGGTGTACCAGGGCATGCTGAAAAAATCAGATTACATCTACAACACTCGCACGGGGAAGAAGGTCAGGGTGCAGAGACTGGTCCGGATGCACTCGGACAACATGGAGGTGAGTGCAGCCCCAGGGATGGGCTGCCAGCCCATAATATGTACCCCTGCATGGGTCAGCGCTGCCTGATGGTGTTTGCTTCTTGACACCTTTGCTTCTTGTTGCATCCTGAATTAATCCAGGCTGAGCCCTGCCTTTTGTGCTTTGAATAAACGGAGATTTGCAGGGGTTTTTAATCCAAAGGAGCTCGGTGTCCACCTTTAAAACAAAGTGTTTATGGATCTTCTGTATTCCAGGTGGAGTTGGGATGTGAGGGAAAGACAGAATTGATCCTGGAGTGGTTTGGGATGGAAAGGGCCTTAAGGATCATCCAGTGACATGAGCACACCTTCCACTGTCCCGGGGTGCTCCAAGCCCTGTCCAGCCTGGCCTTGGGCACTTCCAGGGGCAGCCAGAGCTCCTCTTGCCCCAGACTTGTCTGAACAGGAGTTTTCCTCCCCTCAGGATGTCAACGAGGTTTATGCTGGAGACATCTGTGCCCTGTTTGGGATCGACTGTGCCAGTGGGGACACGTTCACAGACAAAACCAGCACTGACATCTCCATGGTGAGCCCCCCTTGCCCTGGGAGTCCCCGGGATTTGGCTGGAATTTTCTAATCATGTCCTTGTCCTTGGCCCCACAGGAATCCATCCACGTCCCTGACCCTGTCATTTCCGTGGCTATGAAGCCTGCCAACAAGGTGGGAGCCTTTGGAGCAGCCTCTTCTCCCCGAGTTCCCTCCCTTTGCTGCTTTGTGATTTTATGGAACAATCTAAGCACTGCTTGAAAGTGTTTTAATCCCAAATATCCAAGATTTTAACCCTTGGATAACCCAGGGCTGAGCTGCATGCTGTCACTCAGCCAGAAACATGAACTTGAAAGAAATAATGAACACTTTAATCAAGAGTTATAAAATCCATAAAATAACCCCAAAGAGCAGAAATGCTCAGGAGTGGATGGGGAAAACTTGAGGCTTTATGATTGGAATGACTCCTGGATGCTGAGTAAAGCTTGGCTTGTGTTTCAGAATGATCTGGATAAATTCTCCAAAGGCCTGGGTCGCTTCACCAGGGAAGATCCCACCTTCAGGATCCACTTTGATGAGGAGAGCAAGGAGACCATTGTCTCTGGCATGGGGGAGCTGCACCTGGAAATCTATGCCCAGGTAATTTGGGAACCACATTCCATGGATTCTGCTTTTCCCATCTCCTCTTCCTCCTCCCTATTCCTCCCTGCTGCTTAGGGAAAAGTTGAGCTTTTAAATCAGCTTTTGAAGGTTCTTTCCTCTCCAGTGGTTCCATTCTGAAGGCTTCTAAAAGGAATTTTTGCCTGGAGTATTTTTAGGATTTGGTTCAAATCCATGCAAAATGTATTCAACACTACACTTTACTCTAGCAGCCTTTGCTTATAATAATTAATAATACCTAATTATAATTGATTTCTATAGAAAAATCCTGTTTCTGTGGTTTTAAATGTACCATTCCCTAATAAAAGCTGGTGCAGGGAGAAAGGAGTAGTTACAGGGATTTGTTTCATTCCAGCTGATGTCCATATTTGAATCTTAACAGCAAAGATGTATCTTAAACATTGACAGAATGAAGAAAAAGTCAAATTTGCCTTGAAAAACTTGAATTTTAATAACATAATTAATGCTGTTTCCTTTTCCTGCACCTGAAGCTGCAGGTCTTGATGTGGAATAATTTGTTAATTTAAAAATAACAACGAAAAGCCCCCAACCAAAAAAGTGATGAATCCTAAATAATTCCCAGTGGGAATCCCCCTGATCACTGTGGATTTTTTTTTCCTGCAGAGAATGGAGAGGGAATATGGTTGTCCTTGCACCATGGGGAAGCCCAAAGTTGCCTTCAGGGAGAACATCTGTGCCCCTGTGCCGTGAGTATTCCTGCTGGCAATTCTTGAGGAAGTTCCTTTGGAATTCTCAGATCAGAAACGCTCAGGAAAGTTTTAATTTCGTCTCTTGTACCGTGGTAAATCCTCACTCCCATCTCCTTCTGTGCCTCCTGCCAGGGCTGGGAGCTCTGGAGCTGCTCCCAGGGGTGCTCAGGTGTTCCCTGCTCCTGGTCCCTGGCACTGGGACACCCGGGCCCCACGCTGGGGGTGCCACAGCAGGGTCACCTGCCAGGGCAGCACCTCCTGTGGGACACACACAGCACGTGAACAACCCCTGCTGCCCTCCCCTAGCCAGCCTGGGGTTTTCTTCATGGAAAAATGGGGAATTAAACCCGAGGGAGTGCAGGGAGGGTCAGGAGCAGCAGAGCTGGGACTGGGAGGGAGATCCCTGGATTGTTACAGTCAAGAGTTCTCTTCCCGATTTTTCTGGGGTTTTCCTATGAAAACACCTGCCCAGATCCCAGGATTGTGCTGGAGAGCAGCACAGGATGTAAATGCTGTTCTGGGGGCCAGTTTGTGCTGGGGGTTACTGGGATTGCTGAGGTCTCTGTCCTGGGCCATGGAGGCATCCAGAGCCCAGCTGGAATTCTGCTGAGCATCCAGGATTTCCCTTCCCTTTATCCCTGCTCACTTTGGCACTGGGATCTCCCAGGGGAGAGCTGTGAGGGAGCAGTTTTGAACCTCAGCCATTCCCAAGAAAGCCCCCAAACAGCTGGAAATCGCTGCTGGTGCTCCTGGAATGCTGAGACAGGCAGGGATGGGGACCCTGAGCTCACCCTGCAGGATCAATTCTGTGTCTGAGCTGGAGCTCAGTCCTAAAACACCCAAAAAAGGCTTTTTAGGAATAAAATTATTTACCTGGGACACCATTTCGTGGAGTAGAACCACGTAGTCAAACTGAAGATCTTCATCACTTCTTTTCTGGAAAGACAGGATGAAAAGGGGTGGATTTGGGGATTCTCCCACCTCAGAAAAAGTGATTCAGTTCTCTGTGGTGATCACAAAAATTCCCTGATGGATTTCAGATAAAACTGGCAGCTCAGGATCACAAATTAAGCAAGTGGAGCTCAGGCACTGGAACAAAATTGCAGCTCTTGGTTTGAATTTCTGTGCACTCCAAAACTGCCCAGGAGACACTGAATGTAAAGCTTTAAACTTCTAATTCCTGCCTGACAGAGACCAGATCAGTCAGGAATTCTTTGGGATGGAAACACCTCATTCTAGAAGGTGTCAGTTTAACCCAAACAATCCCAAATAAAATTGAGGACAAGGACGTTCCAGAGGCCTTAGAGTGAGTGACAGTCAGGGATTCTGAGTGACAAAAAAAAACCCTGGCCTTTGGAAGAGATTCCTTTCCTGTGCTTTTCAGGGAAAAGGAGACAAAATTACCCAGGAGAGATGGCAGCTGGGTTAGTTAATTGTTATTTGTCTCCTTTATCCTTAAATTTGTTAGAACATCTTTATGCTGGTGCACAGCCCTGCAGCAGCTGTGAATTCTCTAAAATGCCATCAGAGGGAGCAAAACACTCACAAATCCTGCTCCCACAGGGAATTCCTGTCTTTCCTTCAGACCCAGAACTTCCTGGGAATTCTGTTCACAGGGACAAAACTTTTGGAGCTTTTGGTTTTCTAAATCCTAAATCCTGCTGCTTTTTCCTGCCTCCTGTGGGAAACTGCCTTGAATTTCAATCACTTTAGGGTTATTTATAACTCAGAATTTATTTTCTCTAATGGAACACAGCAAAACTGGGAGGATCTGTAGAATTCTGTTCATTTAATTAATTCTCCTTGCCATAACTGCTTAGCTCTTGAATACTTTCCAGGGAAAGCCAAGGCCAGGCTGGATGGGCTGGGAGCACCCTGGGCTGTGGAAGGTGTCCCTGCCCATGCAGGGAGGAGGGGAATGGGATGAACTTTAAGGTCCCTCCAGTCCAAACCAGTCTGGGATTGTGCTCCTGCTGGGAACTCACCACTTGCTTCACGTGTTTAACTTGGGAAAGGTGGAATTTGGTGTTTTCAGTGGAATTCTGCCAGATCACGTAGCCAGAGGCCACCCAGGCCAGCAGGTGGATGGGTTCCAGCTCTGGGGGAACGTTCCCATGGCTGTCTGGAACCAAAATAAACACTGGATGTTAAAGAGAGCCCTTAACAGAACATTATCACCTCCCACAGGCCTTGCTGCTAAAGTCACACAACCTTCCACAGCCTTTGGCAGAGCTGCTCCATCACCACAGAGTTTCCCTCCCACTTCACATAATCCTGGAATGGTTTGGAAGGACCTTAAATCCCATCCAGTGTCACCCCTGCCATGGCAGGGACATTCCCACTGTCCCAGGCTGCTCCAAACCCCATCCAGCCTGGCCTGGGACGCTGCCAGGGTGTTCTGCTCCTTTTTTTTCTCCTTTTTTCTCCTAATATAAATGCCAGGTCTCGAAGGCAGGGCTTGCTCTGAGGTGACAGCAGCCCCTGCTTGGACGTTTGGGGTGTTGGATGTGCTGTGCCAGGACACAGAGGGAGCAGGAAGAGGTGACAGTGCCAGAACACTCAGAATCAGGAATAAATGCAGTGCCTGTGATTGCAGACCCCCCAAATAGAAAGGGAAGCAGCAGGGTGAAGGCCTGAGCCCTCTCCCAGCCCTGGGTTGTACCTGGGATGTTCTCAGCCACAAGTTCCTTTTCCAGGCTCCTGATCCAGTTGTAGAATTCCTGATCTGCTTCCTCTGTGCTCCTGAGCTCTCCTTGCACTGTGACCTGCACATCTGGAGCAGAGGTTTTGCTGCCCAGGTGATACAGAACCTCAGCAGTGCAGCTCACAGTCCTGGCCTGTTGCAGAGTTAATGATGTGCATTATTATCTGATTGAATATGTGTATAACCTGGGCAATATGCACTTGTGAAAATGGAATTTTTACGTAGTTGCTGTTTTCTCCGAGTCTGGTCCTGCAGAGATTTGTGATTATTTGGACAAGGTTAAATTCCTGTTATTCCTGTGAATGTTTAAGGGTGGGGTTAGCTTTCTGCAGTGATGGAAGGGGTGCACAATGTCCCTTGTGCCGTTCAGCTGGAGCTGAGTGACACTGAAACGTCCCTGTCATCCCTGCAGCATTGTGTAGTGCAAGGTACCACGTGCTCAGTGGGTTCCTTTTGGTTAAAATTCTGCCTTTTTGGGGCCTGATCAGGAGCATGGTTCAAAGTATCAAGTGCTGTGTCCACAGAGTGTGAAATGAAAGCAGTCTGACTCACTTTGTCCAGCACATCTTCCAGCTCCAGTTCCAGGTAGTACTTGTGCCCAACATCATCAATGTCCTAAAAAAGGGAAAATATTAATAATATTTCTTTTGGTAAATGTTGAATGGCCTGGACAAAATCAGAGAATCCCAGGATGGTTTGGATTGGAAGGGACCTTAAATCCCATCCAGTGCCATCCCCTGCCATGGGCAGGGACACCTCCCACTGCCCCAGGCTGCTCCAAACCTTAATGTCCAACCTGGCCTGGGCACTGCCAGGGATGGGCACTGTGTGCCAGGGCCTCCCCACCCTCACTTCTAACCCTGAACACCCCTGAAATGCCAATTTTGGGCTCCTGGGTGCTTCTATCCCAGAATTTGCTGCTTGCTTATATACTCACCTAAAAGCCTCCAGTGCTTCCTTCTATTAATTCTATTTTGCAGGTCATTATGAATTGGATCATGCCCTGTGTTTTTTCTGGCTATAGAGAAGGGAGCAGCTGGAATTTGACCCTTGTTTTGGGAGGGGGTTTGCTGTGTCCCTGCAGTGCCAGGTGTGTTGTGCCAGGTTTGGTGTCCCTGCGGTGCCAGGTGTCCCTGCAAACCCAGGGCAGGGCTTTGCTGTGTCCTGGCACCCCCAGGAGCACCCAGCAGCCTCCTCCTCTTCCTCCTCCTCCTCCCTGGGAGGTTCCTCCTGGCCCGGTGCCGGTGCCGTGCCCAGGTGACACACGGGCTGTTTCACATCGCTGCCCCGCCCCTGGTGACACCGAGCTCCTGCCAGGACCCCCAAAGGGACACAGCCTGGCAAGGACCTTGGGACATCACCCAGCCCAGGTGGGGTCACCTGGAGCGGTGACACCGGGTGGCTTTGGGATGGTCCCAGAGGGGACACTCCACACTGTGTGCGGCTCCCGGTGCTCTGCCCTCTCCGTGGGAAGAAGCCGGGGCCGGGTCCCGTTCCCCGGTGCCGGGTCCCCCGGTGCCGGGTCCCCAGTCCCCGGTCCCGTCCCGGTCCCGTCCCGGTCCCTCGCTCTCACCTGGTGCCGGGCGCTCCGCAGCTCCCGCAGCTGCAGCCCCCGGCCGGGGCCACCCCCGCAGGTAGCACAGGTAGCCCAGGGCCACGGCCGCGGCCCGGCTGGCCGGGAATTGGCTGGGGGGCAGCTCCATGGCCGGGAATGGGCTCGGGGGCGGCTCCGTGCCCGGGGAGCGGCTCGGGGGCGGCTCCGTGCCCGGGGAGCCGCTTCCTCCTCCCGCAGGAAGCGCCCGGGCGGGGCCGGAGCGGG
Source organism: Sturnus vulgaris (assembly GCF_052056855.1). Lineage (NCBI taxonomy): Eukaryota > Metazoa > Chordata > Aves > Passeriformes > Sturnidae > Sturnus > Sturnus vulgaris. The sequence goes on along the minus strand of NC_142252.1, from coordinate 24,060,819 downwards.
CGGGGCGGCTCCGAGCCGCGGACGGGGCAGCGCATCCGTCCCGGCAGCGTTTGAAACAGAATTCGGGGGGATATCGGCAAGAAATCCTTGCCCGGCACGCTGGGCAGGCCGTGGCACAGGTTTTCCAGGGAATTTGTGGCTGCTCTATGCCTGGAATTGTCCAGATGGGATGGGGCGTGGAGCAGCCTCGGATAACAGAGAGAGTCCCTGCCCATAGAATTGTAAATCTGGATTCCCTCCCAACCCAAGGCCGTCTGTGATTGTCTGAAAAGCAGAATGGGAATGTTTTCCATGGAAAGCTGTGGTTTGTGTCACCAGTAACGTGGTGTTTTGGGGATTGCTGGGGTTTAGGTTTGAGTTCACCCACAAGAAGCAGTCGGGAGGAGCAGGCCAGTACGGCAAAGTGATCGGAGTGCTGGAGCCCCTGGAGCCAGAGAACTTCACCAAACTGGAATTTGAGGACAGAACCATTGGCACAAATATTCCCAAGCAGTTCGTGCCCGCTGTGGAAAAGGTACAAACCTTTGTCTGTGGCACAGAAAATCCTGATTGCTGTTTTTCCTGCAGTACCACCCACATTTGCTGTGCCTGCCTTGCCCCAGGAAAGGAGGCTTTTCCCATTGCTCCAGTGGCAGCAGCATCACAGCTCTGTGGTTTTACTTCATGTCTTGCATTCCTGGGCTTTCCTGGGGTTCATTCAGGAGCTGCTGTTTCCTTTGGTGGTGTGTGCTGGTTCTGTTTCCCTTGGCAGAGCCTCCTCCTCAAGCTGCTTTTCCTTGGCCTCTTCTGCTTCTGCTTGTGGCCCCACAGTTCTCCTCCCAAGCCCCAAATATGCAACTTCTGTGACTTCTCTGAGGCCAGTTATGGAGGAAACTGTAATTAAACTGCATTTCCTGCCTCAGTTCCCAAATTCTCTTTCTTTATCTCCTCTGTGACTGCCTCACTGTATAATTTATCACACACAGCTTTAATTAACCTACCAACATCTTGGAATTCCTGTAATAACCTACAGTTATTCCTTCACTTTTCCATGGTGCAACACTTAAAAATTTTTGCCAAATCCTGAAAAAACACATTTTCTTAAAGGAATCTTGTTCTCTAGGCAAGAGCTCTTTCCACACTGAGCATTCTTTTGGGGTTTGGCCGTGGAATCCCTTAAAAAGGCAAATCCTGAGGCCGTTTTTCCTTGTTCTGTGATATTTTATTTGTAAAATCAAACGGAGGTGCTGCTGAGCAGGGCAGTGCAGAGGCTGCAGGTGACTTGGAGGTGACTTGGAGGTGACTTGGAGGTGTTGTTGCAGGGCTTCAGAGATGCCTGTGAGAAGGGGCTGGTGTCAGGGCACCGCATCTCGGGCGTGCGCTTCGTGCTGGAGGACGGGGCCCATCACATGGTGGACTCCAACGAGATCTCCTTCATCAGGGCAGGAGAGGGGGCCCTCAAACAAGGTACAGCCTCCTGCTTGCATGGCTCCTGCTGCCTGGTATCCCTCCATTCATCCACACACTTATCCTTCCCTCCACCCCACAACTATCCTCCTTTTTTTTCCCCCTTCCTCTCCTTCCTCTCCTTCCTCTCCTTCCTCTCCTTCCTCTCCTTCCTCTCCTTCCTCTCCTTCCTCTCCTTCCTCTCCTTCCTCTCCTTCCTCTCCTTCCTCTCCTTCCTCTCCTTCCTCTCCTTCCTCTCCTTCCTCTCCTTCCTCTCCTTCCTCTCCTTCCTCTCCTTCCTCTCCTTCCTCTCCTTCCTCTCCTTCCTCTCCTTCCTCTCCTTCCTCTCCTTCCTCTCCTTCCTCTCCTTCCTCTCCTTCCTCTCCTTCCTCTCCTTCCTCTCCTTCCTCTCCTTCCTCTCCTTCCTCTCCTTCCTCTCCTTCCTCTCCTTCCTCTCCTTCCTCTCCTTCCTCTCCTTCCTCTCCTTCCTCTCCTTCCTCTCCTTCCTCTCCTTTCATGCCCCCAAAGCTTGCCCAGTTTTATGGAGCAGAACACGTACAAGAGCTCATAGAATTCCTGAGGGAGGCACAATAATTCCTGTGACTGTATGAAGGAAATCCTCTTTTCCTAGAATTCAGTGCAGCCACACCACCAGCTCCATCCTTATGGGGTAAGAAGAGCACATTTAGTCAAACTGAGCTTTTTTTAGGAAAAATTCCTTCACTGAAGGAGAGGTTCAACCTGGAAGGGGGCTGCCTTGGAAGTGCTGGGGTCACAATCCCTGAGACCACCTGTGGCTGTGGCATTTCCCAGCAGGGCTCAGTGGGCACAGTGCTGTCAGCCAAAGGTTGGTCCTGATGATCCTGGAGCTCCTTTCCACCCTTGGTGATTCTGTGGTGATGGCTCCAGGAATGAAAGGCCGGGGGCTGCAGTTCCCTGTGTGGATCATGGTTTTCCCCCTGGCATTAACCACAAACCATTGTAACATTGACTGCTGCTGGGTCTGAGACACAGACACATCACTCTGTGATCCCTGTGACAAAAAGCTTTTATTATTGTTCTCAACTTGACCTTAAATACCCATCTTCATGTTCCTGGGCAGGCACTTGGGATTGGCTGAAAGTTCAACCTCTGACCACTGCAGCTTAGGTTGGAACTCATTGGGCCAAATCCCTGTGTGGTTCCCAGTCTGTCCTGTCATTGTTCCTGGAGTCCTGTCTGTCCAAAACTCTGTCAGACCAGGCTGCTTCTCCCATGGATGCTCAAATCAACTCAAATTAACTGCCCAGCACCAGTGCAGCTTGTGCTGGGACAAACCGTGTGCTGCTGGGTGTGGGAGCAGCTTGCCTTACCCCTGGCTCACCTTTGACCTTTTTATGGCTGAATTTTTCCTGATGTTTTTCCGTGGAATTTTGACAGGTTTGGTTGTTTCAGTGCAGATTTTGGGTGTCCGGTGAGTGATTTTAGGACTTTTTTGGGGGGAGACTTTTTGGGCGTGTTTTTTTGGCTATTTCAGCATGGATATGGAAGCAGTTTATTCCTGAGCTATTCCTAAGCAATCCCTCGTTCTCCATTCCCTCCTTGGCCAGCCATGGAGAACGGAGCTGTACGAATCCTGGAGCCCATCATGGCCGTGGAGGTGATGGCTCCCACGGAATTCCAGGGAGCCGTGATAGGCGGGATCAACCGGAGACACGGCGTCATCACGGGCCAGGACGGCTCCGAGGGACACTTCACCCTCTATGCTGAGGTCTGTGTGCTCCCTGCTCCTCCCCTGCCTTTTCCTGGGCTTCTTGTGTCCTCATTTAGGGAGGAAACCTCTGAATGGGGTCTCTATAGGAAACAGATTCAAGCAGCCCTACCCCGAGTGGTTCAGGGAAATATTTCCTTGGAGAGAAGTGGGGGAAAAAAATGTTTATTTAACAGGCAAAGCACTCTCCAGCACAAAAAATGAACAATACTAAACAGCAAAACCTCTCTCTGCTCTGAAGAGATGACACATTCAGAGGAGTTTTTTTGTGGGTTGCAGCCCAGCTCACTCAGGCTGTTCTCATCTCTCCAGAGCTGGAAATGTCACAGCCCAGGCCAGGCCTGGTGGGACACAGGTGTGAGCTCCCAGTGCTCTGCTGGCTTTTCAGCCCAGAGCAGGTTCAAACAATTCCAAGAAAAAGGAAAAAAAAAAAACCCACAGTCCAGGGAACTTCTCTGCCTCAGCCAGCCAGAAAAACCACCCAAAGGCAAAGGAGACAGCACAGTCTGTGTGAAGGATGGGGCAGCAAGTGCAGTCTGTGATAACAAACTCTGCACCTCTGCTCTCCCCCTTCACTCCTGGAACCAGGCCTAAAGTGCAGAACTCAACATTCAACACCAACACAACAGATAACTGGGGATACAAACATCATAAAGTCACCCCAAGACAGCTTGATTCCATTGTTTCCCTCAGTTTATATGGATACAGTTGTGGGTTGACTCAATTTCAATGTTCCTTCTTTTATCTCCTTCCTAAAAATGATTGGAAAGGATCACTGGGTGTTTTCTTGCTGGGTGGGGGGCTCAGGACAACCACCCCCCTCTGCTTCCCAAATTATCCCTGGAGGAATGTCTGGAGATACCTCAAACCTTGCTGGTTGATTCATCACTGAATTTAGGATATTCCAGTTCCCAGTGCACTCAAACTCAGATTTTTGAGGTTTCCTGCTGAAAACACATTGCAAATATAAACTAATTAAAATAACAGATACTTTACAACAGCAAACCATTAAATCAGAGCTGTTTACAGACAGCACTGACTCTTTATGTCATAATTGGGATTAATTAGCTGATAGCCCTAGAGTGATGGAAAAAACCTCATTACAGCAAATATTGTTTGGATTTTAGGTGCCACTGAATGACATGTTTGGATATGCCACTGAGCTGAGGTCTTGCACAGAGGTGAGTCCTCCTGCTCCTTTCTGCTTTTGATTTGATTCTGTAAATTTGGGCTGATTGCATCATCCTCCCATGGCAGCTGCAGCAGGGAATGAGATCACATCGAACCAGAGCTCTGCAATTCCTGCCCAAACAATTCCTGTGTACCTGAGGAGTTTTGTCTGGGTGGGATTGTGGAGGATCCCTGGGTGTTCCTTCACACACAGGAGGTTGTTGCACGTGGCCCATCCTCACTTTTTTTTCTCCCCCATCTCTGCAGGGAAAAGGGGAGTACACCATGGAATATTGCAAATACCAGCCCTGTTCAGCCAGCACTCAGGAGGAAATCATCAACAAATACCTGGAAGCAACAGGGAGACTTCCAGCCAAAAAGGGCAAAGCCAAGAACTGAGGGGATTCCTCTGGAGGCCACTGAAGAGCTGCTCCCACTCTTCTCCAACAAATCACTTGTCCAAGCCATGGAAGCAGCCCAGGCTGGCTGGGTAAGGTGGGATTTGGACTTGGAATTTTACCATCAAACCTTTCCCTGGGTGTTGTCAGGGGCTCACCACAGGATTGCTCTCATGTAAATGCTGGTGTAACAAAGGTGTTAAAAACACGGCTGATGATGTGCTTGAGATTGGTCTTAATTAAGATCTATTAAAATAATTTTATTTTTTACTTGATACATCTTTATTTGGAAATGTTGAACCAGGAAACTGAGGTCAGAGCTGCTGGACAAGGACATCACTTGGCACGTGGTGCTCCAGCTTCCCTCCAGGGAGCAGATGGAATTTTCCCTCCAAATCCTTTGGAAATGGCACAGGATCCTCCCAAGTCTGAAGCCACTGGACAAAGCCATCCCTCAGCGCTTGTCACCAAATCCACTTTCACTGGTGGCACTGGGATGGAGCTCAGTTACCAAGGATGGGAGGAGCTGCCTCTTCCCAAAGCTGGGAACAACATGGAATTACTGGGTGGCTTTAATGGGCTTGGGCTGTGGATTCATGGTATGGACTTGGCTTTTGGCTCTTGGCTAGAAATGCAAACCAAAGATCCCTTCTCCCACAATCTCACAATCCACAGGGTGTGTGTTAGAAATCCAAGGATCCCTTTTCCCACAATCTCACAATCCAGAGGCTGAGCTGCAGCTGTTGTTCAGCTCAGGAATCACTTGGCTTTGCTGACTCCAAACAGAGACAAAACCAAGGGGTTAGGTGAGAAGATTCTCCCATAATTCTGTATTTTTAATTATCCCCAGAATGCCCACGTTGGATTTTCTTTCCTCCTTCCTGCCTTACTCAGCTGAGAAGTGTTTTTGCAGATTCCAGTAAACAGGGAGTGAAGTTCCAGTTCAAACCCAGTGACATTCCTGGCACAGCACTGGGGCTGCTGCTTCCCAGACAGAAACAACTGGAGCAGCCAGGGCTGCTCCTCCTCAGGGAAGGATGGAAAATGATTTCTGGAAACCTGGGGAAAGGATTTGCCAGGGCCTGGAGCTGCTCAGGGATCCCAGGCGAGATGTGGGGTGTCCCTGGGACAAATCCATGATTGATTCCCATACATCCATGGCTTTGTTCTTGGGAATGCTCAGCTGGAATTCATTTCCACAAAAGCCCTGCAGGTTCTCAGACATTTGGAAGTTTTCTAAAACAAGCAAATGTAGCAACTTTTCCCAAAATTTGGAGATGTCTGGTAAAAGCAATGTGAACACAGGGCAAGAAACAGGGTGGGTATGGTTTATTTGTATTTCTAGGGTGTATATTTGTATCTCTGGAGTTTATGTTTTTATTTCTGGGGTTGACTGATGGGATTTATATTTATGGGGTTTATATTATGTTTAAAGCAGTTGTGATGTGAATTCCTGGCTGATGAGTTCTGCCAGCTGTGCTGGTTCTCCACAAACCAACCCCAAGAATTTTGCTGTGTGATTTGAGGTTTTAGGCTGAAACTTTGGCCTAAAAGCAGTTGAGGGAGACTTTGCCTTAGAATTCCAACAGCTTTCTACTTATCCAGAAGTTCCTCTGGAGTTCCTTTTCTGCTGTGAGTTTGTGAGCAGTTCCACCAGCCTGGTGCCTGGGAAGTGTCTGATCCTCTATTCCAAAAACAAGGTAAGGAGGCAAAAGCTGAGCCCCCAGGTGCCAAATCTATCCTATGTTCTTGGCTTAATTCCAAAAAAATATTTTAATCACCAGCTTCTTTAAGGAATGTTGGAGTTTTGCTCCCTGATTTCACATTTCTGATGATGAGAAATGTCCTCCCAGCAGGAAAGAAAACAGCAGAGGGTGTGGAATGCTGCTTCCCTGAGTGTATGGAGGGAAAAAGCTTCAGTCAGAAAATCACTTATTTGTGTAAAATGCTGGAATTCGGGAAGCTGACATCACCCAGCCTAAAAACATCCAGGGAAAGCTGTTGTGTGAAATCCTTGAATTGTTGTTCCCAATTTCAGCTCAAGGGTTGTGGAAACCACCCCGAGTTCAACAGAGCAGCCACCCCAGAGCCTCTGTTCCTCTGGAACGTGGGGTGTCCTTGGGAAGGGTTTGATTTATCCTGCCACAAACCTAAATGAGGAAAAAGTGAGTTTGGGACAATCTGGCACAATCCCAGTGAGCTCTGATGGATCTGCTGGGAACCCAGCTGGAGAATTTGGTGGCAAAAGACAAAGCCATGACTTTGTGGTGGGACAGGAATAACACAGGAGCTGTTCCCAAACACGGGGATTCATCCTCAGAGAGCCTCCCTGGCTCTGCAGGTGTGTTTGGGTTTGAGGTGACAGAGAAATTTGGAAATTTGGGCTCCATAGCAGCAAAAAGAAAACCCAGCCTCGACCCTGAGTGATGGCATTTGATTTATTGGAGATGTGAGTTAAAAATCAGCAGGATTCTAGCCCAAAACATGACAAAAAAATTAGTAGGCAAGTCTCTCTTAGTGACAGATTAACACTTTTCTCACGATTTTTATCCAAATATATTAATTTTGTTTACAAACTCTTAAGTGACAGTTAATCAGTGACATCAAATCAACTGCTGTATGTTCATCTGTGAATATATGGAGTAGCAGAGGGTTCAGGCAGAGCTGCAGAATTTGATTCTCGGAGTTGAAGAAGTGTCAGGAATGAATTTTGGCACAGAACAGAGCAGTGAAACCACTCCCATTCACTGACATCCATGGAAGGATGATCCCAGCTCCAGGTCTGTCAACACAAGGATTTGCTGATTGGATCCATTTCCACAAAACTGAAGATTTCAATTAAAAATTTGCTCCTTTTTCAGCTGCAGGCCCAGCAGCTGATCCAGATTCTGCCCCAGATCCCTCATCCCCACCGTGGCTCTCAGCAGCACAGAAATGTTTCACTTTCAGAGGGTGCCCAGGGAGCCACATCAGGCGCATGTGACAGGAAATGATCTCCTGGAGAAAGGATTTAAACAGATTTTTATCACCTTGATGCAGTTCATCTCCTGCTGACAGCAGGGGGGTTGTTCACCTGCACTTCCTTACCTGGGTTGGGATTTCATGCAGTAGCACAGTGTAGTCAAACTCAATAAAATCATCTTTCCTCATCTGGGCAGGTCAGAAAAAGAAAAAAAAAAAAAGAAGAATTATCAGGAACACAGGGTTAGAGTGTTGACATTTCAAGCCTGCTGTGATGTCCTGGAGCTCAGGGAAGGAGGTGAGCAGAGCCCCGTGGCTGTGGTTGGTGGCTGCAGTGAGATGGGTTTGCACTGTGGAAGGATGGAATCAGGAGCACTTCCTGCATGGAATGTCTGAGGACAGCAGGAGCTGTGTGACTCTGCAGCCTGTCTGCACTGAAACCGGGTGCTAATTAATTGGATTTAACCCTCGATTAAACCTGAGAATTTTATGACCCTCTCCTTTAGAGAGATGCTGAACAGCTGAAGTGCCAAACCCGGATCCTGCCCGTGGATCCTGGAGGGCTGCAGGCTGTGCTGCAGGAGGTGCAGGAGCTGCAGGCTGTGCTGCAGGAGCTGCAGCTGCTCCCCAGCCAGGCCGTGGTGTGAGGTGTGAGCACAGCCACGGGCAGAGCGTGCTGGGCTCTGCTCTGGGGCTCAGCACCTGCAGGAGCCACTCCTGCACATCCAGGACAATTTTCCCAGTAAAACCAGGACAAAGAGCTCGTGCAGAGGTGGAGCTGCTGCTGAGGAGCAGCCCTGGGATTGGAGGAATGTCCCTCAGAGCCGCCCCACTCACCCACTGCCTCACGGACTTCACTTGGGCCAGGAAGTATCCCAAGGTCTCCGTGGACTTTTCCCACATGATGGAGCTGCTGCCAGCCACAGCCAGAGCCCACACTGGCTCCAGGGCAGGCTCAATGTTGCCAAAGCTGTCTGCAAGGCAAGGAGAAAGAGAAAACAATATTAATTCTGGCTGGGCAGCAGAAAAACGATGAAGCTGAGGGAGTTTTGCCTGGCACAGCACCGTTCCTGGATGGGGCTCTTCCCTCTGCCGTGTCACAGGGAGGAGGGAGGGGAATGAGGCTAAACCTGCAGCTCCAGGGAAGTGTCAAGTGTGGCAGAGCTGACACTGCCAAGAGAAGCATCCCCATGAGGAGGTGAGAAACTCAAAAATCCACAATAATGGGAGTCCTTACCTAGCTGGGAGAATAGATGGGATTTTTCCAGGATGGAAAAATGGTGTTGGTCATCCTCAGTGAATGTCCAGCCAAGCTGGGGACGTGTGTGGGTTTGGTTATTTCTGAAGGACAATCTGCACTGACTGGACTTAGAAGTGGTGTGGAGCTGCTTTTAAACCCAAACCACCCTCACAGGATGGTGCTGAGTGGGAAATCCAGAGGGGCTCTGCTCTCCCCCAGATCCCTGGGGAGCTGGGATTGCTCTGACAGCAGGATGGGCTCAGGGTGCTGCTGTCAGTGTCTCCTTTTCAAATTCCTGTGTCCTCCATGCCCTTGGAGATAAAGTGAGACACAGGTGAGTATTTACAGGAATATACCTGGAATGTTGTTCCCAGTTATTGGTTTGCTTTGGTGCCTGATCCTTTGGTAAAGTCTGTTGTCCTCTTCCTGGATTTCCTTCTGGTCTTTGGTGTGGGAGCACTTGATGCTGACAACAGGAGGAGACTTTTTCTTTGGATACAGCACTGTAGCCAGGCAGTTCCCAGCATCTTCCTGTCAAGGGAGAGTTTAAAACTGTTATTTTTAATCAAGATTTTATTTACCAGCAACTCACTCTTTGTATGAAACTGTTCAGGGGTTAGGAAATTGTCAAGAAGGATTTTATTTTTCTTTTTTTTTTTCAGGAAAGAGGTTAAAACCACAAGGCTAAAGGGATTTAACAGAAGGTTTTAATTAATGGTTGTCCTGCTTTCAGGACATGACAATGCTCTAAGTCATCCTGGAAACATGTGAGAGCTCAAGAAACAATATTAATTGATAACAGGGACCTTCATTGTGCCAGCCTTGAAACAAAAATAATCTAAGGCTTCACAGTAAGTTCTGAAAATCATTTGAATTCCACAAAATGTGTGTGAAGAAGAGGACAGGAAAATACTGCTGACAGCTGGGACAGGGGAGGGGTGGAACTGGAATTGGAAAGAACACGGAGCTGTCAACTCCTGATTGCAGTTTGGGATGTGGACAGCGGGAGAAGAGAGAGGAGAGGGAATGGGGAGAGGAGAGAGGGGGAATGGGGAGAGCAGAGAGGGGGGAATGGGGAGAGCAGAGAGGGGGGAATGGGGAGAGCAGAGAGGGAATGGGGAGAGCAGAGAGGGAATGGGGAGAGCAGAGAGGGAATGGGGAGAGCAGAGAGGGAGAATGGGGAGAGCAGAGAGGGAATGGGGAGAGCAGAGAGGGGGAATGGGGAGAGCAGAGAGAGGGAATGGGGAGAGCAGAGAGGGAGAATGGGGAGAGCAGAGAGGGGGGAATGGGGAGAGCAGAGAGGGAATGGGGAGAGCAGAGAGGGAGAATGGGGAGAGCAGAGAGGGGGGAATGGGGAGAGCAGAGAGGGAATGGGGAGAGCAGAGAGAGGGGGAATGGGGAGAGGAGAGAGGGGGAATGGGGAGAGCAGAGAGGAGGGAATGGGGAGAGCAGAGAGGGGGGGAATGGGGAGAGGAGAGAGGGGGAATGGGGAGAGCAGAGAGGGGGAATGGGGAGAGCAGAGAGGGGGAATGGGGAGAGCAGAGAGGGGGAATGGGGAGAGGAGAGAGGGGGGAATGGGGAGAGGAGAGAGGGGGAATGGGGAGAGCAGAGAGGGGGAATGGGGAGAGCAGAGAGGGGGAATGGGGAGAGCAGAGAGGGAATGGGGAGAGCAGAGAGGGAATGGGGAGAGCAGAGAGAGGGAATGAGGAGAGCAGAGAGGGGGAATGGGGAGAGCAGAGAGGGAATGGGGAGAGCAGAGAGGGGGAATGGGGAGAGCAGAGAGGGGGAATGGGGAGAGGAGAGAGGGGGAATGGGGAGAGCAGAGAGGGAATGGGGAGAGCAGAGAGGGGGAATGGGGAGAGCAGAGAGGGGGAATGGGGAGAGGAGAGAGGGGGGAATGGGGAGAGCAGAGAGGGAATGGGGAGAGCAGAGAGGGAATGGGGAGAGCAGAGAGGGGGAATGGGGAGAGGAGAGAGGGGGGAATGGGGAGAGCAGAGAGGGAATGGGGAGAGCAGAGAGGGAATGGGGGGAGCAGAGAGGGAATGGGGAGAGCAGAGAGAGGGAATGGGGAGAGGAGAGAGGGGGAATGGGGAGAGCAGAGAGGGGGAATGGGGAGAGGAGAGAGGGGGGAATGGGGAGAGCAGAGAGGGGGAATGGGGGGAGCAGAGAGGGGGGAATGGGGAGAGGAGAGAGGGGGAATGGGGAGAGCAGAGAGGGGGAATGGGGAGAGGAGAGAGGGGGAATGGGGAGAGCAGAGAGGGGGAATGGGGAGAGCAGAGAGGGGGAATGGGGAGCACACAGGGGTAGTGGAACCCACCCAGGGGTGATGGGGAGCACAGAGGGGTGATGGGGCCCACAGTGTCACCCTGTCACTGATCCGGTGAGCTCGGAGCAGAGACAGGCAGGGAGGAGCAGAAAGGTCCTCCCATTGTGACACATCCATTCAGGACACGAATGTCCCGGTTTTGGAGCTGCTGGAGTTGCTGTAATGCCCAGGGTGAGGAGGAGGAGCAGGAACTCACCCCAGTCCTGTAGTCCTCGGTGCTGAACTGCAGGTAATACTTGTGGCCAGACTCTGGGATATTCTGGAAGAGAGAAGATGGAGCCAGCAGTGGAATTAAAGCTTTATGTGCTGCACAGAGCTCTGAGGAGGGAAGGTCCCCTCTGAAATTCCCTGGTTTTGAGTACAACATCACCGATTTTTAATCTTTCTTGGTGTTTAATCACAATTCTGGCCGTTTGCAGGACTCTGTGTGTTATTTATCAAACCCTGAGCCTTCCTGTTCCCAGCACACTCTTGCCAGGACATTTTTAATGGTGAAAGGTGAGTGGAATTTCACACCCACAGCAGATCCTCAGCACCTGCCTGTGGTACCCACACAGAGCTGCAAAAGGCAGGTTCAAAACTGCTTCAGTCACTCTGTTTTTATAAAATCCCCTCCTGGAGCTTTAAGATGAGGCAAGTCCAGTGTGGAGCCAAATCTCACCATGAAGGAGGTGCAGGAAACAGAGGATGAGCTCAGAATTTTTTGATATTTTCTTTCTTTTCTTCTTGTGTATTGCCTCAAATATTGTCCTCAAAGTGACAATGGGACGTGGGCAGGGTAGTGAAACCTGACTTTGTGAAATGCAGGATCACCAAAGGGGGAGTAAGTGCAATGAAATTAAGTTTAGAAGGGTCTCATCTCGTGCAATAACCACATTTAAATCCAAGATTCTAAAGGTTGTAAAGCCACCCAAGAGGTGTTACTGCTCTGGTTTACAACACCCCTAATCTGATTGAATTTGGGGATTTGTACAGTGACCCAGGATTACTCCTGGATCTCCTCAGCCCTGCAGGTGAAGTCAGCTTTTCCAAGAGCACAGAATTCTGTTTTTCTGGGGTTTTTGAGGCAGATATTCCCTCACAGTACAGCTGGTAGGTGCTACCACCCTCCTACTGCTGCCTAGACAGCTTCCAAATGCTGAATTCCCAGTGTGAGGTGCCAAAGGCAGCACTGGATTCCACTGGATCCTTTCCAGGATCTGCAGATCTTCCATCACTCACCCTGTGCAACTCCTAAAACCGAGTCAGGGGGTGTAGTGTTAAATCTCCCCTTTCAAAAAAGATATTCCAAACCAAGCAGAATTAATTAATGCAGCCCTTGTATTAAAGAGGTCACTGGGTGTGAACACCTGAGGCTTCCTGACCTCAGCAGGGACAAGGGAGAAGCTCCATTTGGCACGAAATAATTGTACAAAAGTCTTTGTAGTACCGAAGGAAAATTTTAATTTCCACTATTTTTCCCCACTCTCATCCCAAAATGCCATTACCCAGTCCCAGAGTTTGAGCTGAGCAGAGCTCAGGGATGTCTGGCAACCCCCAGGGAAGCAGCCAAAGATAAAAGTGTCCAAAAAGAGAAGAAAACAAGTGAGTAATTCATTTTTCCACTCAATATCTGGGTCATGGGATTCTTTTACTTCTGGGCTCCAAATGACTGCAACTTTTCCTGACAGATTTTTTTTTTTAGGCAGAAACAGCAATTTCAGAGCAGCTTCACTGCAGGTCCCCAAGGAATCAGTTTAAATCAGTTTAAATCAGTTTAAATCAGTTTGCACCTCCCTCACTCCCCACAGGCAGGGAAAGGGAGGATCCCTCTCTCCCCACATCCTGAGGAGGTTTCCATCTCTTCCCCTCTGGTTTCCCACCTGAATTTTCCCCCTGGGATCAGATCTGAGCAGGGAGAAGCTGGGAAAAGGATTCAGAGCTGCCCCTGCCATGGATTCTGCCTTTCCCACCCAAAGTGGGGCTCTGACTGTTGGAAATTAATAGAACATTTTAAATTGATTTCTGATATTAGGGGGCAGAGCTGTGGTGCTGCACTGTTTGTGTCCAGGTGAGGCTGTGAAATGTCCACGTGGATATTTAAAAATAAGATTTTCCAGCCCAATTTAAGCAAATGTTGCATGAGGTCACCTGGCTTTTCCCTTTCCCCTTCACTTCCCTACTCCTAAATTAGGATTTCCAGCACAGCTTGGGATGAGAAACTGCTCCTAAAAGCTCCCCTTGAAATTCTGAGATCTTCAGCTGGCACAAACCAATTCTTCATTATCAAAAGTGAATTTTAAAGTGCAGGACAACACCTCCAGGAGCTGCTGTTTCCTACAGGATCCTCAGTGAAGAAAAAATAAAGGACAACAAAAATCATCTGCATCCAACAGCAAGGTAAGGGTTATTGCAGGTTTGGCATTTTGTTGCCAGGAAAGAAAGATTTTTCAAGTTCAGGTAAAATGAAACTTTCCCATCTAAGAGACCTCCCCAGTCCTGTTTCCAATTACCAGTTTCACCAGCTCGTGGGCTAATAAAGTTAGTATTAAATTACAATGCTCATTATTAAATCCTACCAAAAAATTATCCTGATTTTACGAGATCCAATAATAAGAAATTATCCCACTTTCAAAAATAATTAAAAACCAGACAAACCTAAAAAAAAAACAACCCCAATATAAACATTTCTGTCTCTTGCCTTCAAGTAACACAGCAAATTCCTTCCAGGAAATTCTTTTCATTTTTTTCCAGGGGAGGACAGGAAAGAAGGAAGTGCCCACTTTTAGTGCATTTCTCCTCTTATTTTCACAGGGTGTGCAAAAAAAAAAAAAAAAAAAAAAAAAAAGGGAAATAAACTGCAGAGAGTGGTTCCAGGGAGCTCCCAGAGCAGCCAGCACTGAGGAAATAAAGAGCAATTTCACTTATCTATAATTATTTTCCTTCCTGTACCAGGAGGCAGGTGGCAGACAGAGGGTGGAAAATCCCCTTTCCCTCCCCACAAATATTCACTTATTTTTCAGCCAGGCACAGGTGTTCATACATGGAAATATTTACATGTAGACATATGCAAAGTGCCCAGGAAATACAGAAGGAGCACTTTTGGAGAGTATAAAATAAGACAGAGAATTCCTGTCATAGGTGTTGGTAGCAATTTCACAGGAAAACTTAAATATTCCAGAAGCACTTCCATGCTCAGCACCCAGTGATCTCTGTAATACAAGGGCTGCATTAATTAATTCTGCTTGGTTTGGAATATCTTTTTTGAAAGGGGAGATTTAACACTACACCCTCTGATTCAGTTTTAGGAGTTGCACAGGGTGAGTGATGGAAGATCTCCAGATTCTGGAAAAGATCCAGTGGAATCCAGTGCTGCCTTTGGCACCTCACACTGGGAATTCAGCCCTGGCTCTCAGGAGCTGCCCAGTAAAATCCAGGATTTGTTCTGGGAATTCAGAACAAGCAGCCCTGGCTCTCAGGAGCTGCCCAGTAAAATCCAGGATTTGTTCTGGGAATTCAGAACCAGCAGCAGGAGCGCAGGGCTGGATTTAAATCCCATCCCTCAGTTCTCCAGTAAGGTGATGCATTCCTTCCAGGATCTACAGCCCGGCACAAACATTCCCCAGAAGTTTCTGCCTGATCCTGTACTTCCAAAAAAACGGAATAAGCTGTAAAAAACCCCAAACCTGGAGGAGGAGAAGGGCTGTGCCCCGAGCACCACCTCGAGCATCCCCGGCAAGCTCCCCGTGATGGGAACGCTCCTCTCTGCCATTCCTGTCCTGTTCTGTCGCCTCAATTCCACGCGATTTGTGGAAAAATAAGGTATATATTTATTTTCTGGTGGGAACTGCATCGCCTTGAGATGAAGCTCGTGGTGTGAGGGAGGGACTGGGTGTCCCGGAGACAGCGGAGATGGGACAGGGATCCCTGAGGAGATCTGGGTGTCCCTGAGAAAGCGGAGATGGGACAGGGATCCCTCAGGAAGGGAAAATGGGACAGGGGTCCCCTGAGGACACCCAGGTGTCCCTGAGGAAGGGGAGATGGGACAGGGATCCCTGAGGACACCCGGCTGTCCCTGGGGAAGGGGAGATGGGAGGACAGCGGTCCCGGCTGTCCCTGAGGATGGGGAGATGGGAGGACAGCGGTCCCGGCTGTCCCTGAGGAAGGGGAGATGGGAGGACAGCGGTCCCGGCTGTCCCTGGGGAAGGGGAGATGGGAGGACAGCGGTCCCGGCTGTCCCCGGGGATGGGGAGATGGGAGGACAGCGGTCCCGGCTGTCCCTGAGGATGGGGCAGCGGCTCCTAAGGGACGCCGGCAGGCGCCCGGTGCCGTGCGTGGGAACGCGCTAAGCTCAGCTCCAGGTAACAACACTAATACAATAATTACCGCTAATGACACTTTCCCAGCGTTCCCTTTACACCCCGCCGGCTCCCCGCTTACCTTCAGCGTAGCTTTGCGGACGTGCCCGAGCGCCCTGAGCCCGCCGAGGGATCCCTCCTGGAAGTTGCGGTACTGCAGGGCCACCCTCGCCGCCGCCGCGGCCGAGCGGCTGCCGGGCTGCAGCTCCTGCCCGGCGCCCGGCTCCGCGGGGCTGCCCCGGGGAACCAACACCAGCACGAGCAGCAGCAAGGCGGGCGGTGAGGCACGGAGCCCCGGCAGGGCACGGAGCCCCGGCATGGTGCGGCCAGCGGCGGGCACTGGGGCGGGCTCGGCCCCGCTGCCGTACAAATAGCGGGGCCCGGCCCGCTGCTCCCCCCGCCCTCCGCCCGCTGGCAGCGCCCGGCCCGGCCCGGCCCGGCGGCGACTCCCTTCCCTCAGCCCTCCCACCACACAGCCGCCATGGGCCGGGGGGGCTGAGGGGAACCGGGGGCTTGAAGATGCTGGGGAGACTTGAGAGGGATCCAGGTACTGAGAGGAGCCAGGAGGATTTGAGGGGTGTCAGGAACTGAGATGATCCAGGGGGATTTGAGGGGTGTCAGGATTTGAGGGGATCCAGGAGGATTTGAGGGGTGTCAGGAACTGAGAGGATCCAGGAGGATTTGAGGGGATCCAGGGGGATTTGAGGGGTGTCAGGAACTGAGAGGATCCAGGGGGATTTGAGGGGTGTCAGGATTTGAGGGGATCCAGGAGGATTTGAGGGGTGTCAGGAACTGAGGAGATTCAGGGGGATTTGAGGGGATCCAGGGGGATTTGAGGTGTGTCAGGAACTGAGGAGATCCAGGGGGATTTGAGGGGATCCAGGAGGATTTGAGGGGTGTCAGGAACTGAGGAGATTCAGGGGGATTTGAGGGGTGTCAGGACTTGAGGGGATCCAGAGGGATTTGAGGGGATCCACGAGGATTTCAGGGATGTCGGATCCAGGGGGATTTGAGGGGTGTCAGGAATTGAAGGGGGCCTGGGGCACTCGATGGGAACCAGGAGGATTTGAGGGATGCTGAGGACTCAGAGAGCAGCCAGGGGGGCTGCAGAGGGAGCAGGGGTTTTAAGGGGAACCAGGGGGAATTGAAGGGAGCAGAGGAGTTTGGGGGGACCAGGGGTTCTGGGGGGCTCAGAGGGATTTGAGGGGTGCCAGGAGGACTCAAGGGGGACCAGGAATTCTGAGAGGAAATGAAGGGGACTGGGGGTACTCGAGGAGGGCTGGGAGCCAGGGGGATTTGAATGATGCTGGAACTTGAGCAGGACCAGGAGTTCTGAGGGGAGCCAGGGACATGGAGGGTGACAGGATTTGTGTGAAGGGAGCCTGCAGCTCGAGGCAGACGTGTAATCCTGACACAGATCAGAGCAAACACAGGTAATGGTTGGAAAAACGCAGTTAGCTCCTTCTCAGCATTACCACAACTCAACACCTCCCAAAGCCCAGAGCCTCGCTCAGAGCATGACACACTCTGCCTGGGACACAGCTGAAATATTCCAAATATAATGCAGAAGAAGCATTCATCTCTGCAATAAATCTCACTTAGTGAAGACTTTGGAAGCAGTACAGTCATGTCTTGGTAACATGAAGAAAATCAAGAGAGAAAGCAGCCAGATTCCCTTAAAATGATTTCTGGGATACAAGTGGGCTTGTTGCCTTGCTCCTCCTGGAAGAATCTCTTTTGGAGAGACTGAATGTGGTAAAATGTAAAAGGTTGCAGCACTTCCTGTGTTAAAAAAGCTGATTTTTAATGACCTGCTCTATTACCATCTGAGCAGACAGGGGTTTGTATGTGCAGCTGGGAATCTGTTTTTGTGCTCTGCATGGGTATTGGGGCAGGTTTCTGGGCTGGGACCTCGGAGAAGTAAATCAAAACTAAATCAAAACTATGGTTAAGGACTCAAACTGTCTCCTGTGGAGCTTTAAGTCTCTTTTTATTACTGGAATGCTTTTTCACAGAACTGGAAATTGAGTATTTCTGAGGCATTCCTAAGTGAGGGAAAGAATTATTACAGTAAAGGTATAATATCATTCTTTATTACAGTTTTTTATACCACCCAGCTAATTTTCTGGAATTTGTTGATTTTCTTTTTTTTTTCCCTCCTGAAACAGATTCTGTAATTAACAGTTAAGTTTGTATTTCTACATTCACATTTCACACAGGCCAGGCTGGAGGGGGCTTGCAGCAACCTGGACTAGTGGAAGGTGTCCCTGCTTGGTGTCAAGGTCAGCTGGAGAATCATTTTTTTCCCTCAATGGGATACGTGCCACGTTTGTCTCCAATATTTTTCTGGAAGAAACCAACATTTATCCTCCCTGTGGTGGCAGCGCTGGTGTCCCTTTCAAACTGAATTCCGCAGGCTGATTGCCCTGGGCTCGTACTGGGGGGGTTTGGGCAGTGCCAGCTGTGCCCGGGTTTTTGGGCAGTGTTATCTGTGTCCTGCTGTCCCGGGTTTTTGGGCAGTGTTATCTGTGTCCTGCTGTCCCGGGTTTTTGGGCAGTGTTATCTGTGTCCTGCTGTCCCGGGTTTTTGGGCAGTGCCAGCTGTCCCGGGTTTTTGGGCAGTGTTATCTGTGCCCTGCTGTCCCGGGTTTTTGGGCAGTGTTATCTGTGCCCTGCTGTCCCGGGTTTTTGGGCAGTGTTATGTGTGTCCTGCTGTCCCTCCCTGCCCTTCCAGCCGCACCCTGGCTGTGGGATGAGCGCCGAGGGTCCCGTGGGAGCGCAGGAAGCGCAGATCCGTGGAAAGGCGGGCGAGGTGGAGCAGGGACGGGCTCACAGTGAGCGAACTTTGGTGCAGGATGTCGGGTGGGGTCGCTGGGAGGGAGCGGCTCCTCCTGCTCACGCTGCTCGGGGAAGGAGTGAAACCCACCACACTCACACCTTCCGTGCCTTGGATTCTGGGGGAGTTTCTTAAAAAAAGAGGTGAAAGCCTCTAAATGCGGCTCTGTGACAAAAAGGCGAGCCCTGAGGCGCTGCCCCCATCCCTGGCTTTGGATGCACTTCCTTTTCCCTCGCGTTCTCCTCCTTTTCCTGCTGTCCCTGTGTCCTTCCTCCCGAGGGGAGGCTGTGAGTAACCGAGAGTCAGCGTGACAAGGGCACTGAACCCCTGCGACAGAGCAGGGACAATCCCAGGGCAGTTCCCTACGCCTCTGCAGAGATCGCGCTGCTGGAATTTGCCGTTGATCTGAATTTACAAAACAATTTGATCTGGATAAAAAAAAAACAAAAGCTCAGATGCTGAACAGGTCCAGGTCAAGGTTGGGGGATGTTTGCAAATGTGCACAAGCACAAGGTTTTGTGCTTCCACAGCCTTTAGGTAAAGTGTTTATTTTAAGCTGTGAGAGTTTTGGACTTGAAAAGCTGCAAGTGCATCCTCCAAGAGCCGAGGTTGCTGTTTGGTGAGGGTGGAATGAAGCTCTGCAGTGTGCCAGAGCTGAACTGCCTGACCTGAAGGGATGCAGCCACTGCTGCAGTGAGTCCAGAGGAGGCACCAGGATGGAGCAGCTCTGCTGGGAGGAAAGGCTGGAAAATGGGGATTGCTCAGCCTGGAGAAGCTTTGGGATGATCTCATCTGAAGGGGCTACAAGAAGGATGGAGGGGGGGACTATTGACAAGGGATGGAGGGACAGGACAAAGGGAATGGATCCCACTGCCAGAGGGCAGGGCTGGATGGATGGATGGATGGATGGATGGATGGATGCATGGATGGGTTACTGGGAAGGAATTCCTGGCTGGGATGGAATTCCCAGAGCAGCTGTGGCTGCCCCTGGAGCCCTGGCAGTGCCCCAGGCCAGGTTGGACATTGGGGTTTGGAGCAGCCTGGGACAGTGGGAGCTGTCCCTGTCCATGGCAGGAGTGGGGCTGGATGGACTTTAAGGTCCTTTCCAACCCAAAGCATCCCATAATCCCATGATTCTGTATATTCTGGTTAGTTAGAATGGGGTGCAGGGAGGTTTGATCCTTTCCAGTATTTTTCCCTCTCATCCCACATAATTTCCTCCAGCCCCAAGAGCACAGAGCTGGTGTCAGGTCCATGCCAGAGCCTCTCTCCTCTCCCCTCCTCTGTTCCCCTTTAGGGACCAGGCCATTCTGGGAAGCTCCTCGTGTGCTTTGCACCACACTTGTGTCACAGCTGACTTGGAGCCTTTGGAACTGGAAACGAGCCCTGGTTCAGGCAGTGGCTCTAAAAAGCATTCTGAGGTTTGCATTTTCTTCTTTTTTCATACATCAAGTGCTTGTTTAGAGGCCAATTATTCCTAATTTGTTTCATATTTGGAGGCAATTTCTATATCCCCTGTATGCACCAGAGCTCACTGGCTCACAGTCATTCCCAGCTGACTGTAATTTAATACAGTGAATTTGGACAAAATTCACTTCATTTGGTTGTGCAACTTTCCCAGTTTTAACTTCACAATCTTGCTCTAATTAAGAACAAGTTCTTTTACTTGATTTTAACTGATCTGGGATTTATTCTCAATAATTAATCCCAAGAATTTATTTTTAATTAATCTCCAAATATTTTGCTGGATAAATCAAGAATGGGTCACCTTGTAATGCATTGCTGGGCTGACCTTACCTATAGGAATAAAATATGGGTATTGATTTAGATTGGCTCATTTTTTCCAGGAAAATTTGAGTTTGAAAGCTTCTGATTACTTTTAAATGATGGATAGGATTTTTGTTTTTAAGGAAATATTTGTATTTTGTGTCAGCAGCAGTTCTGTCACTCCAGGACCTTACAAATTGTTTCTCTCCATTTTTCTCGTAGCTCCTGTTCTCAAAGGTCTTAATGAGGTCACCCCAGCACTTGACTTTTAAGGGACAACATTTAAGTCAGCCAGGAAGCTCTGACTTGGCCTTCTGGCCAAAACCAAGCTCATTGATGCTGTTTCCATTATTTTGTGTATTTTTATGTTGGGTTTAAAATCTGTGCCAAGCTCCTTTACCATTGAAATGGCACCAGGAAGTGTCAGAGCTCTCCTAGCTGCAGTTCCCACTTCTCCAGTGAATTTTCCTGCAGCACTTCTGCTCCTGCTGCTTGGAGGCTCCTCCAGCCTGCAAAGTCACCTTTAATGCCCCATGTCATTGCATTTGGTGTTTTTACTGTATCAAATCAATTCTTTTGCAGTGTCAGGCATTCCCAGGCAGAAAAAAAAAACCCCTTGTGAACCCAGTGAAACAGAGAAACACAGAAACTCCCAAGCATGTGAGCATTCACAGGATCCTCTTTTATTGCACTTCCCCAAATGTTGTTTTGCAAGGAAATTGGAATAAATCTGCTATGATCTAATCGCAGGAAAGTGAAAGGACATGGATTATAAACAGGGAGTCAATCACTGCAGATGATCACCGTGATTCTGACGTTGGACAGAGACACTGAACGTTTGGCAAACTTCTTTTGGATCATTTCCTTTTCGTTCTGGAGCTGCTGTGGAACAGAGAAACCATTCCACACAAACAAATCCCTTCCATACCCGGTGAGATCCCAACACCCAGAGCCAGGAATAAACAAGGGCAGTAAATAATCCCTGTGAATTACCTGAAATCACCGTGCTGCCTTGAGAAACTCTACCAAATGCATGTGGGATCATGCTCGGGCCTGTTGAAAAACAAACAGTGATTAAAGCAGCCCTTTGGAGCTGAGCTGCTGAGGGCAATATTTGCTTTTTGGAATGCTTGATGGCTGTCACAGGAGAGCTCAGCTGGGATGTTTGGGTGTTGGACAGCTCTTGCAGCAGTTGTGCCTCTCCAGAGATGTTTGGGCAGATCCCTAAAAGATGGGAATGTGAAATGAAACCTCTGAGGCAAATCATGGATGTGAAGGCACAACCCCTCACCCCCACAAAACTTTAATTTGTTTGAGGCTAACATTTACTTACCTGATAGCAATAAAAATCCCCTTGTAATGGTGACTTCTTGACACTGATTCTGGAAAGATTCAGTGCATGTTCCTGGGAAATGAGGCTTGAAACAGCACAATAACTTGGGAGGTGTTTGGTTGCACAATGTTTGGAGAAGGCACAACATCAAATATTTGCACAGCAAGGGGGTGATGGCTCCCCACCTTGGAAAAAGGTGAGGACAGGAGAGGGTTTCTCACCAAAATTCCTCAGCATTGTCTCACAGCCACCCCTCTCTGCAAGGTGCCAGTGGCCCCTCAGAGGGGAAGCAATTTTCCATGTCCTGCTCCCTGGATCCCCCTCTCTGTCCCCTCCCTGTGCCCTTTTCCAGGAGCTGGGGATGCTGAGCTCTGAGGTTCCTTCCATCAAATCCCATGGGGACAGCTCTGCTCTGGGCACGCCTCAAAGGTGATCCCAACATCATTTATTTCATCATTTTTAACATCTCTTAGGCAAAACATAAAAATATTCTTCGTTGAGACCCTCCTGGAGTAGCTGGGGATTTTATTTAGAGTGGAAAACAGGTAGAATTTATTGTTAATTCTGTTCTATGAGGAATTTGTGTTGCAGGGAGATTAATTAACTTAAATGTGGCATTTTATTTTTCACATGAATTTTGTACTTGGATTTTTTTAAAGTTTTGCTCAGAGTTACCCACTTATAGCCTGTATTTATGTCAGTAGATACATAAATTACTCATGGAATTATTCACTGGACTCGATGATGTTGGAGATTTTTTTCCAGCCTTAATGATTCTGGGATTCTATTACCCAATTTTCAGCTCAGCCTGTAAAATGTGTGATGACAATTTGCAGGTTTTTAATTTTACTCCTCTGCAGGGTTTCCAGTAACCAGGTGATTGAAGCAGATTGAGCACCCTGACAGCAGGAAAGGCAGGTTGTTATTCAGGAACTCCTACAGTTATTTCTAAGAACAAATCAAAATCCACATTGTGTATTTCAAAGTTCATATTTGGTTCGTGTAGGCACCTTCTGGATCAATGAGGATTGCATTTTAATGTGAGTATTAGATGGAATTAAAACATCAGAGCAGCTATGTCCAGTTCTTTAGGTAATTCATGTACATAAAAATCTCTTTTCTACACTGATAAATGGCTTGGTTTCTGTCATCTCTCATTGGTCAGTGAATTATCTCACAATAATCTCATTTTCTTGGTTGTGATCAGCAAGAACTCCCCCTTTGTTCTTTTCTGCATCGCTGTATGTTCCCAGAACTTGTGAGAAAATGATCTTTTTTTCCCTGGCTTAGTCACGGTGTTTGGACAAGCGTGGCCTCGTTTCCTCCCGAACTGTATCAGCACTGTGTTCATTTCTCCGTGCAGGACAGGGCAGCCCAACCCGAACGTTCGGATTTAAAAAAAAAAAACAAAATCTGGTGAAACACCAACTTTTCCCAAGTTCGGTGTGGTGTTTATCCTGTGCCAGGGACAGCGCTGTGAGCTCAGCGTGCCTTTACATCCAGCCCAAAGGACCTGCAGCCATGTGGAACTCGAGGAGGAACCTGTGGAGAGCAGCAGAGGGGCACGGCCACCCCCACAGCTTGGATTCCACCTGGAGGGACCACAAGGTGGGAAAACTCCTCCACTTTCATCCCTGGGAAAGGACAGGGAGTTGTGGGATCTGGCACAGCTCCCCCAGCACATCAACAACCCCATCCCAGAGAGAGGCACCAGCATTCCCTGGGCTCCTGGAAAAAAATGGGTCAGAGGTGCTGGCATGGACACCAATGTCCAGGTTTTTTGAGGGGTTTTTAGGAGACACAGCAAATGAAAATGGGGAAGGTTTCATGTCTAAATGTCTATTTAATGGTTAAATGGTGGTTCTGGCTTGGAAAATGAGCCTTTGGTACCTTCAGATGTTCACAGAATCATGGAATTCCAGACTGGATGGGTTGGAATGGATCTTAAATCTCTCATTCCATGGGCAGGGACACTTTCCACTGTCCCAGGCTGCTCCAGCCTGGCCTGGGACACTTCCAGGGGTCCAGGGACAGCCACAGCTGCTCTGGGAATTCCATCCCATCCATCCCCACCCTCCCAGGGAGGGATTTGGGTTACAAAATTTGAGTTTGGCTTAGAATATAAAACCATGTCCAGGATGAGTTTGTTAATTTTTTTTTTTTCCAAAGAAAAAAATGCCTTCAGACTTGTGGAATTTTATTCTTCCAGGTATTGGTGTTATAGAATGTGCTGAACTATTTGTATGGATGAAATGAATGAAATTATCCCAGAGCAAATAATTTGCTGCCAGTTTCAAGCCTGGTGCTATCATTTTTTGTTAAGTATAGATCTTTTTAGATTGGTGATGTGGTCACAACACAGTGCCACATGTATATAAATTATAAATAAATGTGTATATATAGTGAGATAGGTGTAACACATGATTGAAGTGATTTTGTGGCTGAATCCTGGAATCCCTGGTATCATCCACCTTTCCCTCTGCAAGAATTTTTAATTGAGTATTTAATTGTCCAAACAAATACAGAAAGGGAAATTCTTCCATAAAGGAAAAAGGGAGAACTTTCCCTTTTTTTTCAGTGTAAGCCATTGCAGTTTCCCTGCAGAAAACTCCAACCTGTATTGACATTTTGGTTTCCTTTTCTTCCCTAATCCTGCCTGCCCTTGATCCCAGAGGAGAACAATGGCAGGAGAGTGAGTGCTGAGGGTATTTAAATCACAATGATGGGAAATGCTCCCATCACCACAGAGCTTTTCCTTCCCTGGGTAAATCCTCTGGCTGTGCTCCAGCCTCCATCCATGGGCCTGTTCCTGAGGGAATTATTAATATAAAAATCTCCTGTATTCCAGTGGGAGCCTGTTCCTGAGGGAATTGTTAATACAAAAATCTCCTGTATTCCAGTGGGAGCCTGTTCTGAGGGAATTGTTAATACAAAAATCTCCTGTATTCCAGTGGGAGCCTGTTCTGAGGGAATTGTTAACAATATAAAAATCTCCTGTATTGCAGTGGCAGCATTGGAAGGGCACCTGGACACCTCATCCAAGGCCCAGGATCCTCTTTCCTGAATTCTGAAGGTGCTGCTGGAGGAGTTACATTGGTTTGAACAGCTCAAGAGGTCAGAGATTTATTTTTAATTAATTATTTTTCCCAGCCTTCTTAAATCTAATGATCAACTTCCCCTTTTTATAGTGGTTGCAGGGTTTGAGAGGCAGCAGAGAAGATTTGATTTAGGTATAAATTGCCATTTTTTTAACAAGACTCTTAAAAGGGAGAGGAGTGGTATTAATATTTCACATTGTTGGGAGAGGAAAGGCCTGGCATTGCCAGGGCAAGAAGAGTCACAGCACCTGTGCTGATCTCACCCAGATCTTTGGCAGGAATGATGGAATTGCTCATCAGGAATGGAACAGAAAACAATTGTGACACAAAGCCAGAGCAGCCTGCCTCAGGAGGTGCCATCACTGCCATCACAGGAGGTTTCAGTGAGCTGGAGAAGGTGACAGAAATAGGTTTTGTGTTAAAAGAAATGTGAGGAGGTAGAAGATCAATTCCAAAAATCAAACCAAATTAATTCTTCCTTCTTTTCTTTTTGCTGTGTTTCCTTTCCAAATCAAGGAAGGGGCAGGAGTTTAGGAGAGTCTGGTTCAGGTGAGTCCTGCTGAAAAAGCAATGTGGGTTTCCCTGATCAATCTGTTTAATTAACTAAAAATGCAGAATTGAAGAAGTTGTTGGATATTTTTGCTTTTTTCTGCAGTTGGCTGCAGGAAACTTTCTCAGACTATTGGCTGAGGGTTGGGGGTGTCCAGCCTGGAGAAGAGAAAGATCTGGGGAGATTTGATTGAGGCCTTCCAAAACCTAAAGGGAGCCTGAAAGAGCTGGAGAGGGACCTTGGACAATGATCTGGAGTGCCAGGACAAGGGGGAATGGTTTACACTGAGCAGGAGAGATTTAGATGGGACATTGGGAAGGAATTCCTGGCTGGGATGGAATTCCCTGGAGCAGCCTGGGACAGTGGGAGCTGTCCCTGCCATGGCAGGGGTGACACTGGATGAGCTTTAAGGTCCTTCCATCCCAAACCATTCCATGATTCCAACCCGGAGAGAAGCTGGTTATGGAGCCAGCAGTGTCTGGGGGGGCTAAAGCACCTTCCCAGCTGGTGATCAGAACAGAATTTCACACATTTTATCCCTGTCTTTGCTGAGAGGTGATGGGAACAACAAGCAGGAGCATCCCCAAGCCCTGCCAGTGGGACATTTGGGGAGTGACACTTTTATAACCATCATTGGCTTTGTGGTTTACCCTGACACAACAGAACCAACAATAAATTGTCCCTTCAGGGCCAGCATTTAGTGCCAGCTCAGAGAAATGCAGCATGGCTGTGGCAGGTATTAAACACCCTGAATAAATCCTGCAGGAGGATCCCAGGGTGACAATGCCCGCTTGCCAAATCTGTTTGCAGAGTGCACAAAGCAACGAGGAAAACATTGCAACAGCACAAAGGTTTCCTTACAGAGCCAGCCCAGGCTGCTGCCTCAGCAAAGCTCTTTGCTGGTGCTTTTCTGCCAGCCCCAAACTGGGATTGAGCCAGGCACAGGGACTGGGATGCTGTGGCTGTAGGATAAACCCCCAGGGAGCCAGTTGTGCTGTTTGGAACCCGTTTATTTTTCCTTATTTCTGTGTGGGGAGCAGTGATTCATCCAGTCCTGTGGGATGTGAGTTTTTGTTCCCATTTCCTGGAAGCACTCAGGGTTAGGGGAAGGTTTCTGGACAACATCCACAGCCACTATCAGGCATTTTCAGAGGTGGAACACCCTGAAAATCCCAGCCCTTCAGCTTTGTAGGGAAATCACTTTTCCTTTGGGGCAGGCAGGGTGTGAGGCTGACTCTGGGAAATATTCCCAGGGAAGAAAGGCTGGGAATGTGCTGACAGCAGCACTGCTCTTTCAGGTGTCAGTGTAAGAAGCTTATAAAAAGCTCCATTTTTGCTGGGTGAGCAGAAAGTGCAGGAGAATGGGCTGGGAATGTGTGGAGTAGAAGCTGAAATGATGTTGGGACAGCTCGGGCTGGAGGCAGGAATGCTCAGCAGGGAAGGAACAGGCGGCCTTAAAAGGAAAACTTCAACATGTGAATTCTAGGCAAAAAAAAAAATACACAAAGCTGATGAATTATGACCAATTTGTGGTGTGACTTTGGAAAAGAAGGGTTTGGGCTCCTGAGGATGCAGATTTGCCCCTGACTATGAGAGCTGTGACCTGAGTTGTGGTGGTGGTGCCACCCCAGCCCCCCCAGAGCAGGGCTCTGTGCCACCCTTATCTCCAGTGCATCTGCTGGCCCTGATTGCCTGAAACAATCAGGTTTGGAGGAGTTATAAAAGCCCTCCTCAGCTGTTTCTCCTCTTTTGGTGGGGATGTAAAGCCAGAGAAGCCAAGCAAAGCACACAGGGCTTGGACAGAGCTGGGGCTGCATTCCCCAAGGAATGGGGAGTGCTCCCAGCAGGCTCCTCGTGAATTGGATCCAGGGAATTCAGCTGGAGATGCTGGAGCCAAGGCCTGCCCCAAAGCTCTTATTGTTGGAGTGGAACATAAGAAGTGTGAGTTCATGGTCTGCCAGCAGGCTCAAACAAGGAAGCAAACACTCCAGCTGCAGGATGGGATGTTCTGCCTTGGCATGGCTCTCCAAAGCAGGATTTTTATCTGTTCCCTTTCCTGAGCTCAGTTTTCTGTCCCCATTTTCCAGTCCCTATCACTTTCCAGAGCCATGCCCTTGGCACTTGTTGTCAGATGTCAAATATTTGAATTTGGAGCTGTGTTTTCTATGAGTGCTTTGTGGTTGTGGATCTCAAATTTCCAGGGGAAAAAAAAAAAAAAAAAAACAAAAACACCAACAAAATTGTATTTGCCTTCCAGATAAGAGAAAACAAGAAAACCTCATTTATTTTCTCTTCTAATCTGACTTCATCTCCTGGTTTCCATGTGGTGGAAACCCCATCCCTGGAAGTGTTTAAAAATCCTGAAGATGTGGTTTAGTGCTGGCTTAACAGCTGGACTGATGCTCCTGGAGGTCTTTTCCAACTTTAGGGATTCTGGGATGATTCTAAAAGGACAAAGAACTTGTGGTTCAGAAGAGTTTCAGCTCCTCTGAGTGTAACCACAGGAGATGTCCATGGCCAGGTCAGTGTGCTGGCATTTCCTTCCCCATCCAAGGAGAAATTGGTTTCTATTGGTGCAGTTAGAGACATTTCAATATTAATATCATCAGGAATGTTGTTCCCAGTGGAAGCAGGGAGAGGTAAAATCCAGAACTCTGGGATCCATTCCTGG
This sequence comes from Sturnus vulgaris, assembly GCF_052056855.1. NCBI lineage: Eukaryota > Metazoa > Chordata > Aves > Passeriformes > Sturnidae > Sturnus > Sturnus vulgaris. The sequence continues at coordinate 24,032,958 of NC_142252.1, read as the reverse complement.
TGGTAAGGGGTGGATGGAATTCAGGATTTGCCCACATGGAAGAGATAAATACAGAAATAAACCAAGTTGTGAGGGAAAGGTTCTCCAAGCACAGCACAATTCCCACTAAAACCACCTGAGAACTTGCTTTACTCATTTCCTTCTGCTGCAGCCAGGTTATTTTTACAGAATTCTGACATTTTCCTCCTTTTCAGGGAACATGTGGAGCCCAGGCCCAGCTCTGACTCACGTGGTGAAAGCACAGCACCATTTTTCCTTTTGTGGGAAGAAGGTGAGTCTGATAAAATGACAAATTTTTCCAAGCCAAGGAAGCTGGAATGACCTTTCCTTGAAACCCTGGGCTAGGAATAATTCCTTTGACATTTCCTGAGTGAGGATGAGCTGGCTCTGGTGCCAGGAAAGGTGAGGGGAATGTTTCAGTTACTCACCTGTAGGACTTGTGTTTATTCACTTGTCATTTATGGGGAACAACGTGAACCCACCCATTTCCTTCTCTCAGGTCATTAATAATATTGAGGAAATTGTTTGCACTTGGAAACCACCAGGTGGGGAGGTCAGGGATATAAAATTGCAAAGAATTGTAATCTGAAACTGTGAAATCAAGTCTTGAGAAAGATTTCCTTCTAAAGGAAACAATGTATTTTCAGAATTAGATCACAAGTGATTTTTTTTTTTTTTTTTTGCTGTGCAGAATAATTTCTCATTCACTCTTTGAGGGAAATAAAACAGAAAATTGCATTTCATTTCCCTCTCCAGCCCCTTAATCGAACAAATACTTAGACAGAATTTCTTGTCCTCTAATTTGAATTATCAGTTTGTGAAATTATTTTTTCCTCCCCTCTCCAGCTTGTTTCCAATTCTTTGCCTGTAAGGAAATGATTTTGCTCCCCCTTTCCCACCCTTTTCTCTTTTCCTTGAAATTAGAGCTCTTTGTAATTTTTTTTACAATGGTATCACTTTTTTGGGTTATGCAGCAAAGCCTCCTACTCTGAGATCAAGCTGGATATGTGGAGATGACTCAGGATTACTGCAATAATTGTGATGTTTCATTTTTGGCTTTATTTTAAATTATCTCAACCCAATAAGAATATTAAACATAACTTTGTCAACTGCAGGGATCGAATTTAATTGAATTTCCTCAGATCCAAGGTTGAATTTCCTCAGATCCAAGGCAGAGCTGGTGAGAAGGAATTCCACAGAGGGGAGGAATTAATTTGAAAATGAGGGATCAGGTGTATCAGCAAAGGAATTCAAGCTCAGGGAACAACGGGACCACTGAATCATTGTTTGCTTGGAAAGTTCTCCAGGCTGCAACAGAGACAAGGGAAAAAAAATCCACCCCACCTTAGCCAGGTCTTGGAAAGTCTCCAGCAAAGTTCAGCCACTCCAGGGCAGAGGAAATGCCTGAGGAGGAGTTGCTGGATGTGCAGAAAATCTCAGGGCAGGAGCCTGACAGGAGAACTTTGGCAGCTGAGAGGGACCAGCAGGAGCAGATCCTGCAGGGTCTGCCAGGCTGGGAGCAGCCCTGGATTTGGGAACTCCCAAATCCCCAACATTTCTGTTCACGGGGATGCCAAGGGGACACTGCAGCCCTGCCAGGGAATCAGAGGGCAGCAGTTCCCTCTCCCAGCCCTTTGTGTGTGTCCAGCACTCCCATCTGCAGGGAATGAGGAGCCCTGGGGACAAGGAGCTCTCCTTGGCCCTCGGCCACAGGAGGGACACACAGCCCTTGTCCAGGGTGGGAACTTCCTTCAATTCCTTCACTGGGTGACTCCAACCTGCAGCATTTGATTCAGGATCAAAGTTTCCTCAGCTGTGAAATCCTTCATGTGCATCCCGCTGGAAGAAACAGCAGAGTTTTAAGGAGTTGAAATGTTTTGAGAGTGCATCTTTTCAAACATGAACCTGCAAATGCTTTGCTGCTGCTGTTGTTCAGTATTTCCACCAAACAACCTGGGGATTTTTAAAACTTAGCACTGGTAAGATCCACCAGGAATTTGTGTATCCCGAGGAAAACAGGCACAAAGGGAAAGTTGTGCATGGAGCCAAGTTCAAGTGTTACCTAGAAATTCAATTATAATCCCCACAGCTCAAAGCTGTGAATTCCCAGAATCCCAGACTGCTTTGGGTGGGAAGGAACCTTAAATTCATCTCACACCACACCTTCCACTGGACCAGGCTGCTCCAACGTGGCCTGGAAAATCAAAAAAAGAACAATATTGAAGAGTGCAGGACAAGGAGCCATAAACCCACCCTGCTCGTGTTTGTGTGACTCAGCAGGGGCTGGAGCTGTTTTGCTTTGGCACAGGATCCCTCCCAGCCACAGCAGCTTCCTCAGGCCAGGGTCTCTGCCCTCTAACACATTTATGGGGCACAAAAGCTCCCTCAGCCTCTTCTTCTCAGCATTTTGAAGAAATCAGACTTGTCTTGGGATGGTGAACAAACACCCAGTGACATCTGAGTGAGGCACAGAGGTTTGTAATCACCCACTCCTCAGCACATGGAGGGATTCAAAACTCTATGACAGATCCTTCAGCCACGAGATTTCTCCTTCAGAAAATGGATAATGGGGTAAGGATGATGGGGTCAGTTTAATCATGTGAAATACACTGAGATCATGTGAGTAATTTAATAATGTGAAATACATTGAGATCATGTGAATAATTGAATCACATGGAATACAGCTCTTGCTTTGTTGCAGTGTTGAAGCATCTTCCCAAAGCCAGCAAGAACTGTGAGGAGCTGATCCCTGAACCTCCTCCCTGTTTCCTGGGAGAATTTCCTGTCCTGAGTGCTCCCTGCTTGACCAGGCCACTGCAGGGAGGGGAGGCCACAGCCACAAGGATTTCATGGCCCCTGTAAAAAGCTGCACACTCCTGCATTTGCTGTTAAATATTTGGGATCACTTCAAATGCTCTGATTCATGGGGAGGCAGCAAGTGCATCTGTAATAAACATTCTAAAGGCTGAGTTTAAGAGCAATGCACTGAATTTATTTGGGATATAAAAACTCCCCTGAAATGCATGTGGGAATCAGCCCGGGCTGGACTCACAGGAACATCACAGTCAAGGTGGAAGTGACTGAGGAAAAAGGTAAATATTGGGAATTAGCCAATGGAAAACTGCCTTTTCCTCCTGTTAAATATTCTGGATACGTGGCTGTCATTTCTTATTCTCTGATAAAGACTCTGGTGTTACACAGAATAAGATAAACACAACCCCACGCTCGATTTAGCTTTGCTTTCTAAAATTTTCTGGTTTATCTGTGGATAGAAATTGTCTCCCTGGAATTAGGAAACTCGAGGTGGATCTGCAAGGTCAATTATCTTTGAGCTCCCTCAAGTGGCAATGAAACCTTGGAGGTTGGCACTGGAATCCCTGAGTTTGTCACTGGAATAATTTAGTTTTTTAAAAAAACCCTGGGGTCTGGCACTGAAATCCTTGAGTTTTTCACTGGAATAATTTAGTTTTTTTTAAAAAACCCTGGAGTCTGGCACTGAAATCCTTGAGTTTGTCACTGGAATAGTTTAGTTTTTTTAAAAAAAACCCTGGGGTTTGTCACAGGAATCGTTTAGTTTTTTACAAAACTCCTCGAGTTTGTCACTGAAATCTTTGAGTTTGTCACTGAAATCTCTGTCACTGGAATCCTCAACTTTGTCACAGAAACCCTCGAGCTTTTTACAAAACCCCTTTGTTATGAATGATGTTCTATTTTTCCCAATTTATCAAGCAACAAGATTAAATTTAATAGTAAGTTTTTAATAGTAACAAAATGAATACAATCAAAGTATTGGAGATGACAATTAAAGTATTGGAGATGAAACAATCAAAGTGCATATATTTAAGAATATACAAAATTTGGCAGTAAATAATTTAGTATAATTGAGGTTCGTATAAAGCATAAGCAAAACCGACCGGGGAGGGGCCCCCCTCCGACCGGGGATACGGGGAGTGGCTCGCCATTCCTCACGTATCAAAGCATCCAGGCTAACAACCCCACTTATATACTGTAGGCTACAGAAGTTTCTAGAAAGCTCCTCCTAGTTTCTATTCCTAAAATTTACGTAACTATACTGCACGGCGCATGCTCTACTAATGGGTTGGGGGTCTCTTATCCTTTTAAGGGTCTTATTTCCGGTGAAGGCCCATCATCACCTTCAGTGACCGAGGTGTGACCTGCAGGTAGCGCAGGCGCCCTGTGTGACTGAGCAGATGTTTTCCATAACATGATTTTAATTAAGTCTCATGCTTGTGATCATTCCATTTTTGACAGCTTCAAGGTTGAAGCTGTATTTCTAGATGCCGCTTATCAGACCTTCGTCCTTCGACTATTCTTATCTGATTTTCTTCTAACCTCCTTCTTTGACTCCCAACCTCTGTAAGATGTCTTTTATCCTGTCTCACCCATCTCCCCCTTCTCACTCTGTAACAATTGTCTTCTATTGATCTAAATACAATTTTGTTAATATAGTTACAACTTAATTAGCACGAATCACATTTATCACAATTCCCCCATTTCTCTTTTTGATTATATTGATTCGTGCTCTAAAAAGTTGCTACTTGGTATCGTCTATGTTTCTTTATACTAGCTTCTAATTTTTCTAACATTTTTCATGTGGCATTCAGCTTTTCACACTTTTTTTCAAATTTGGTTAACATTTCTCATGCCAGGGTATTCTCTTTGCATTCAGTCACTATTTTCTCGATTTTTCTCCTTCGAGTGCAAGTGGATTGTGCTTTCAGTACCATCAAGGAATTTATTTTTCCTTTTGTTGTTAATTCTGGATCTATAGGTATGGCTGTAAGTTGCATTCCTTGAATTACTGAGTGTATTAGTCTGATTAGACATGGTATCATGCAAGGCAGAAACAATAGACCTAAAACAGAACACAATAGCATGAATCCTAATTTTTTCCACCACACACCCTCAAAAAGATTATTCCATCAGTCAGCTTTCAGGATAGAATTCCATTTTTGAACTGGTACATGTGCCACTTTTTCGCCAGCAAGTTTGGTGATGGCTTCCCCGTGGTCATCCATTTCCACACAACACTCAGATTCATTAAACCTCCCACAAACTTCTCTTTCTTCTGCCAACAGATAGTCTAGGGCAATTCTGTTTTGATATACAAATGCTCGCATTTGTGAATGCTGTTTGGCCAACAACTTTAAGGCGTCCGCTGTGTGGTTTGAGACGACTTCCACTACGGCCTGGAGCCTTATCAACCGGTTTAATAGGTAAATTGGAGTTCTATATCCCTAAGACCCATCCTGAGCCCAAGTAGCAGGTTCATAGTATGCTATAATTCTTTCTGCAGGCCATTCTTCATCTTTCCATTTTTGGTTTCCTTCCGCCATCGGAAAGTCGAGATTTAATTATCTTTTTTTTTTTTCTTTCTAAGGTTTCATAAATTGGTGTTCCTAGTACATTGCCCTTAGACCTTGGTATGACAAAGAAGGAGGGTCGTATAATCCCTAAGGTACAAGTTCCCTCCCATTTTCGGGGTAGTTCACTATGCTCGTTGCCCACAAATCCAATATATTCCATCAGGGGCTTTCCATCTTTCTTTTGTATTTTCTGGTTGTTCCCAATAAGATTTCAAGTCTTTTATGGATTGGTAGGGGTTAGCTCCAGAACTGTTATGCCAGCACAAATTAGTTTGATTATTCCACTCGCAATTCATTTCTTTTGCTATTCCCCAATATCCAGTAGGACTCTTGGGTCGCCAGGTCTTTGTGTTATTGTCTGAATTTACTACTAAAGTAGATAGGCAAGGAGTATATCCTACCACTTCAGTGTATTTTCTCCCTTCCCGAGTTATACAAACTGTTCCAATGACTTGATGACTCAGGACCCAGCCTTCAGGCCATTTTAGGGTCTTAGAAATTTGTGTATGATTCCATTTTAAAAATTGTTCTGGAGCCAAACCCTCACCTCTCCATGGCCATCTTTCAGCCATCCTAAGTCCTCCACAAACAAAACATTTAGATAACCCTAATTCGGTGGCAATTTCTTGCATCAGATCTACAAACAAATTTTTGTTTGAAGTTGGCAAATCCCAGTCGCTATAGTGCTGTTTTAATTGTTTATACAGCTCATCCAGTTCTTCTAACTCTTTCTTTTTGATTATTTCCCTATCCTTCATTGTTTCTTTTTGTTTTCCAATTAGTTTTTTCTTTGACCCTTTTCCTTTTTCATCCTTTTCAAAACACAAAAAATGTTCGTATCTAGGACCGAGTTGATTATCATTAGGGTAAGGAGCTCGTCCCCTGAATCCCAAATTTTTTCTTACCCAATACAATTTTGAACTTTTTACACAAATTTCTAAGAAGCTGTTATGATCATAACAAGCTGCACTAATATATGGGTGTGCCACAAATACTGATTCCATCTTATTCTTGACCCACATGGATTGATTGCATTTGTCACAGGGATCAGGAAGGGTTCGTGTCTTTATTTCTGCTTCTTGAGTGGTTTGTCGTCTTGTAATTTGTTCCTGCATGGCTTGTTCTTTTCCATTCCATGCAGTCTTACGGTTCTGGCCAGCTGCTAGGGGTATTATTGTAAGCACCATGAAAAGAATCCTCAGGAATTTTAACTTTCTACCTGTCTCAAGGCCCCTTGGGTTGCAGCCAAGGGCCGAGATGTCCATCTTCTCGGTAGCAAAGTTTTCATCCTGGGATTTCTTTTTCTTTGGTACCCTTGGCCTCATAAGGTTCGCACGATCTATTTTAACTTTTTCTGTTCCAAAGATGGCACAAAATATTTATAGTTCTGCAGCACTGCCTTATCTCTTTCCCTAGATTGATTAGCTAATAATTTTTTTTTTTTTCCCCAATTTAGTAAAGCTCCGGAGATATGCCAACCACAACAAAATTACACTATTTCAATTAAATAATTCTTCTTTTTGGTTTTCTAAAGCTTCTTTTCCACCAATAGATATACTCGCGATGCCAATTTGCTGGTGAGACGTATTTACTACGTGGCACATAGACTTTTTCTCCACAGCAATTGCCAGTTATGATACTCTGATTTATAATATTTTGGATTGCTTGTTCTTTAGCCTGCACAAAAGTTAATATGGCAAGGAGTAGTTGGTCCTGATTCTCTATTAGTTGTATTGCGGCATAAAAGGTCCCGTTTTCATGTCTTAATGGTTTCCCATAGAAGTCACTAAAAAATCTTTCTGTTGTTAGCTGATCATGCATACGCCCTGAACAACTGAAACAAAGCAATTGTCTCTCTTTTTCTTTTGCCCTAGTTACTCTCCACCATGAATTAAAAACAGCAAGTGCAAAGAATACAAATCCATGGGCGGCATTCTAAGCCATGAGTACGACATTGCCAATGTTCTAATTGTTTTTGGGCCTCCTCAATAATAGGTGTTACCAGTCTCTTTCTCTTGAGTGGTAGTTCTTCAAATAAATCAGTTAATGTTGACTGTTGGAGGCTTTTGGAGAAATTTTTCAATCCTCCTGGGCTGTTTTCATTGATCAACTAGGTGTCTGATTCTTTCTCATCAGCGCTGTTCTGCCTTCAGGTTCAATGAGGTTGCAGCAGGCAGTTAATTCAGGATGTCCAGACTTTGATAATGCACCTTTTAAAACAACTTTAAACTGGTATTTCAAACAGCAGTAAAATAATATTTTTTTCACTGCACATACAAAAATCACATTCTCCCTTGGTCCCAAAGTACAGTGGTTCTATGCTAACTCTATATGGACTGTAGTTTTTGGCACCCAGTACTCTCCTTAGTTTCATTTGATTTATTACATTTTTTTTTTGAGTAATTTGTTTTTTAATAAAATTTTACAAAATGGTCACAAAGTGCTCTCGTGCCCCAGTGAATCCCCCCATGTGAGCTGTCTGGGATCTGCTGGGCCAAAAGTCCTGGCACCGCTCTTTTACTATTGGGCAGAAAAATTCATCCTTTTTTCAGGGTTACCCCCAGCTTTTTCACAGCTTTCACTTCTGCCAAGGAAAAGCATGTTGCCCCACCCTGTGCTTTTGCTTCCTGAAAAGCCACACTCACACTGCCGTTTTTTCCTAGGGCTCCCCCCTGCTTTATTATCAGCCAAATTGTTTCTTTTTATTTTATGATGCTTGTATCTTTAAATAGTCTGTTCAGTTGGTGTTGAATATTGAATTCTGCAGCTTTAAGACTGATTCCAGGAGTGAAAGAGGAGAGAAAAAGTGCAGAATTAGTTATCAGAAACTACACTGACTCCCCCGCATTCCTGCTCACAGACCTAGTTGTCTGCAGTGGACAGCGGGAGAGAACTCTCTTTTGCTTTTTGGTTAGGTTTTTTTTTTTTTTTTTTTTCTTAACCAATTAAAGTAAAAAATTCCCTGGAGTGTGTTTTTCTTCTTTTTTTTTTTCTTGAATTATTTAATTTTGCTCTGGACTGAAAACCCAAGAAAGCACTGGAAGCTCACACCGTAGCCCACCTAGCCTGGCCTGGGCCAAGGCATTTCCCAGTACTGAAGGAACTGATACCAGACTAAGTAAGTTAAGCTGCAACTTACAAAAAAACCTTCTTTTGAATCTGTCATCTTTTTGAAACAATAAGAAGTTTTGTTGTTTAATATTGTTCATTTTTATACTGAAAAGTGTTTTGCCTGTTAAATAAATAGTTATTTTTTCCACTTCTCTCTGAGGAAATATTTTTTTTTTCTTTAACTAATTAAAAAAAGATTGCTTAAATTTGTTTCTCAGAAAAATTCTATTCAAAAGTTTCTTTCTAAACTTACCTTAAACTAAAACAAAGTCCTTGTGTCTACTAAAAATATGATTTCTTCATTTTGAGAATCTACTTTCAGCTTTATCAAGGGGTCTTCTGGTATTTTGGTTCATATTAAATAAATGAGCCCCTGACCCCTCCTTAGTTTTCTTGAATTAATATTTTTTTTTTTTTTTTTAATGACAATAGAAACAAATGTGTCCTGTACCCCTAGAAACAGGAAAAAAAATTTTGTAAATGTTCTTTTTTGTGACAAGAAAAGCACATAGGTCTTGTGTCCTCAGAAGCAGGACCTGATTTTTCTTTCTTATTTTTATTCTTTCCTGATAAATTCTTTGTGTTTGTGGCTGCTTGTATTTCTTGGATTGCTGTCATTAGAATCCTGGCTTTAATTTTCTTTTCCTCATCTCTACGAACATACGCTTATTGTGCTTTTTTTAACAACTCCTGAAGCTCCTATCCTGCTAATTTTTCAATTTTTCTAACTTTTTCCTGATGTTCCCCCCCTAAGACTTAGCTACAAATTGTGTTTTCAAAAGGACCTGCCCTGCTGGTGTATCGGGGTCTATGCTTGAGTATAACTGCAAATCCAAATTTTTTTTTTAGTCTCTTTAACCATTCTGCCAGGCATTCATCTTTCTCTTGGTGCTCACTCAGAGATTTCCCTATATTTTGTCCTCTGGGCATTGCTTCCTGAATACCTTGGATAATCATTTACCTGAAATCTCTCATATTTTGCCTATGTTCTACCTCCTGATTATTACAATTTGGATCTGCCATAGGCCATTTCTGATCTCTTTGGTTTGGCTTCTAATGATCTCTATTCTAAGCCTGTATTCCTGACTATCTAATCATTTCTCTCTTCCACTGTAAACAAGATTTCTAAAATAGACTGCAATTCCACTCAGGTGTAAATATTCAGTCCTAATAACTGATCTAGTTTCTTTGCTACCTCAATATGATCTTCTGGCATCCTGCCCATCTCTTTCTTAAATTTCTTAAAGTTCCTAGTATTCAGGGGAACACTCATGTAACCAATAGGTCCCTGTCCTGGGGCCAGATTTGCCATTGGAACCTCTCTAAGAGGGTATAATCTATCTTCCCTTCCTGCTTCCTCACCCTCTTTGTCACTTTCTTCCTCTTGTTCCCTTCTGCCTCTAGTTCTGTGTGCTACTGGCTCGTCTTGAATAAGGGGTGCATCGGGGACCAAGGGCTGAACAGGCTGGACAGGCTGTCTGTATGGGGGTGGGAGGTGATTTAACGATTCCCATGGCTTTAGCCAGTCCCTTCTTGCTGCCCGTCCGTTAGTTTGCAAAGGGTATAACGAATAACCTTCTTTTTCTTGCCTTTGAACTATAAATTTACCCCCCACACACTTTTTGGAAGCCACAAAGCAGCATATTCACTTTTTTTCTTAATTAAAACGTTGTTTTGAACTCATATATAGATTTAAAACCTGACAAATCTAATCTTCAAATGATTTAAACTCTGGCCAGTACAAATTATTTGCACAAATCTTTTCTTTTCTCCACTCAAACATACAGTACTGTATAATTTTCTGCTTACTTTTTCTCTTTGGGATTCCCTTATACTTTAGTATTGTAACACTATCCTCAGGGGGCTGTCCTGAGGAATCTCGCTCCCCCTTCTGGGAAACCCCCTCTCGGTTCCCAGGCACACCGGGTTCTCGTGAACTATTCTCATAATTCACAACCCCTGGGTCAGAGATTTTACTTTTCCTCTGACCCATCTCTGGCGGCAACATTTCCCTTGCTCTCTCTCATTCGTTCTGCAGTTCAACTCCTTCGCTTAATATACCAATCTCACTTCTTTTCCAAACACTTGTTTCCTACCTAATTCCTTCTTTTCCTTTTATTCTCTCCCCAACCTCACTTTCTGGCCATTCTCCACAATCCTTTCTTAATCACGTACTGAAACTTCCATCTATTATCCTCCCAACAGATAGTTGAACCTGGTTCATTTACTCCCTTCTTAAATCACTTCTTCCGAGCATCAGCTCCCTTCTCAAAGACTTTTCTCGTGAGTTCTCAGGCTGGGACTTTCCCTCCCAGTCCCTCCCGGGGTATTCACTCGCTCTCCCCTTTCAGACATTCCTCACTCACACACAAGCACACAGCCGCCCCCTTTACCCAACCCCATGGTACTCACACAGCCCATTTTCGCACAGGGTTCTTGTGCACAAGACGTTTTACGGGCACCTTTCCCCTTCTGCCGGCGTTCTCACGGGAGCCTTCTTCTTCTGGCGCACCTCCTTGTAGCTAGCTTCTTTTGCTTATGCTTTATTTTAATTTGGAACTCCTTTTCCAAGAGAGCCTGGTCTAGCCTTGGGACCACCTTAACAATTGGTGGGGAGCTCCTTCCCAAAACTAGCCGCTCTTCACTTGGACTGGAGTTCCCGGGTTTCGGCACCAAATTGTTATGAATGATGTTCTATTTTTCCCAATTTATCAAGCAACAAGATTAAATTTAATAGTAAGTTTTTAATAGTAACAAAATGAATACAATCAAAGTATTGGAGATGACAATTAAAGTATTGGAGATGAAACAATCAAAGTGCATATATTTAAGAATATACAAAATTTGGCAGTAAATAATTTAGTATAATTGAGGTTCGTATAAAGCATAAGCAAAACCGACCGGGGAGGGGCCCCCCCTCCGACCGGGGATACGGGGAGTGGCTCGCCATTCCTCACGTATCAAAGCATCCAGGCTAACAACCCCACTTATATACTGTAGGCTACAGAAGTTTCTAGAAAGCTCCTCCTAGTTTCTATTCCTAAAATTTACGTAACTATACTGCACGGCGCATGCTCTACTAATGGGTTGGGGGTCTCTTATCCTTTTAAGGGTCTTATTTCCGGTGAAGGCCCATCATCACCTTCAGTGACCGAGGTGTGACCTGCAGGTAGCGCAGGCGCCCTGTGTGACTGAGCAGATGTTTTCCATAACATGATTTTAATTAAGTCTCATGCTTGTGATCATTCCATTTTTGACAGCTTCAAGGTTGAAGCTGTATTTCTAGATGCCGCTTATCAGACCTTCGTCCTTCGACTATTCTTATCTGATTTTCTTCTAACCTCCTTCTTTGACTCCCAACCTCTGTAAGATGTCTTTTATCCTGTCTCACCCATCTCCCCCTTCTCACTCTGTAACAATTGTCTTCTATTGATCTAAATACAATTTTGTTAATATAGTTACAACTTAATTAGCACGAATCACATTTATCACACCCTTGATTTTGTCACTTGAAACCCTTGAGTTTTTTACAAAAACACTGGATTTTGTCACTGAAATTCTCAACTTTTTTACAAAACCACTGGATTTTGTCACGGAAACCCTTCAGTTTGTCACTGAATCTCTCCCATTTGTTGCACAACCGCTTTTCCAGCGAAGCCGTGTAACCTGAGCCGTGTTTTTCACGGCAGCTGTAGGAAACGGAGATGCTCAGATTTCAGATTTTAGTTTCAGTTTAAATCCGATTCCTTTAGTAACACCATTGTCTTTTGGCAGGTCACTGAAAATACACGGATCAAGTGAAACGAAGCGTTTTATGTGCAAGGCTTTGGAGCTGATTCACGACATGATACCTGCACGTTTTGAAAAGTTGTTTTGATTTTCTTCTCTGGTTCCTTATCGAGTTCATGACAGAGTAACTGGAAAGTGAAATGTGGTAAAACTCAGCCCTTTGCTTTCTACAGCTTGAAAAGGTAAATCAATCCTTTGGCTTAAATCACAAGTGGTTTTTCCTCGTTAAGGGCACACTTTATTCAAAAATAGTATTTTTTAATCAGAAAGCAATGGACGTGCACACAGGATTCAGGTCATTTTTGATGCAAGAAGATGAAATTTGATGGAAGACTGGAGCTTTTCACAGTAAAAAAAGTCGCTTTTTCAAGGGTTTGTATAATGTGGCAAGAAGCTTTTGGAGCAAACAGCTCAAGAAAAATTACGAGAGGAGGAAGAGAAGAGAAACCTTGGAGTGTTTGAAGGAGCTACAGGGGAGCTGGAGAGGAGCTGTTCATCAGGAATGGGACCTTCATGCATTATTCAAAATCACCCCCCTCCAACCTCTAAATCAACATTTTTACTTTTTAATATTTTTTTTTCCTTGTGCTCCCTCTTGTCGGTGCACTCTCTGATAACAGAGATCAATAAATCCTTTCCCTGTCTTCATCCAGATAGGATAATCCAAAAATGTGAAGAATTTCCTGATTATCTTTTTACCATTCTTTGAGTTAATTACATGAACAAAACATTTTTACATCACAATGTTATAGTCCAAAAGAAAATATATTTACCACACTACTATTTCTAAGTTTTATTAATAGCAGAGCTAAAAGAAACGATATTAATTTTCCAACATTATACATATAGCATTCATTTAAATATTTACAAAAAGCCAATAATAGAACATGCACTTATAACACCTGGATGCTTACTGAGGGCTGGTTGTAGCCTGGCACTCAAACTTCATTTACGCTTACATTTACATTTACATTTACATTTGCACTTGCACTTACATTAGCATTTACACTTATATTTGCATTTACACTTCCATTTACACTTACATTTTCACTTATACTTGCATTTACAACACTTCCATTTACACGTACGCTTCTATTTCCATTTTTTATATTTATTTCACGTTCCCATTACCCAGGGCCCCCTCGCAGGCCCCGGACCTCAGCCCGGGCGCTGCCATGGCAACGGGTCACGTGCTGGGCGTGGCGCCACGTGATTGGCTGGTCGCGTGGTTGACTGGTCACGTGATTGGCCGGTCGCGTGATTGGCGGATCACGTGGCTGGCGGATCACGTGGCGGGGCCTCACGTGAGGCGGGCGCGATGGCGGAGGAGGAGCGGGCCCTGCTGGGCGCCGAGGGCGGCGATGGCGGCGGCGGCTCCCCGGGCCCTCCCCGTGCCCTGCCCGCCGCCTGCGACCCCCGGCGCCTCCCGCACCGCCTGCTCGTGCTGGCCCTCATGTGCTTCCTGGGATTCGGTGCGGGACGGGGCCGGGAGGGCTGCGGGACGGGGAGGTTCGGGTGTGGGTGCCGGGCAGAGCCTTGAGGCGTCCCCTTCTCCCTGCAGGCAGCTACTTCTGCTACGATAACCCGGCCGCTCTCCAAACGCAGGTTCAGCGGGTGAGTCGCTGTCAGGGGCTTTGAAGAGCAGGGAGAGTGACCTTGTGTGTGGGCATGGATTAACAGCACGGGGGGGGATGGGATATTGGACAGGAATTGTTCACTGGGAGGGTGGGCAGGGCTGGCACACAATGCCCAGAGCAGCTGTGGCTGCCCCTGGATCCCTGGAATTGTCCATTTGGAGCAACCCGGGATACTGGAAGGTGTCCCTGGGCTTGGAATAAAATGGACTTTGAAATCCTTCCCATCCCCAACCCACGTAGGAATTCTGTGAATTACAGAAAACGCACTTATTTCTACTTGGTTCTTCCTGAATACTTACTCTGTGTCCCGGCCATCAGGTCAGGAATAATCCGTTTTTATGATTCCCCGTGTGCTGTGCAGGACATGAAGGTGAACACAGCCCAGTTCATGGCGCTCTATGCCTGGTACTCCTGGCCCAACGTGGTGCTGTGCTTCTTTGGAGGTTTCCTGATAGACAGAGTGTTTGGAATCCGGTGAGTGCAGTGTTTGTGTCACTCGTGTGCAAGGAATGATGAGCTCAACCTGCAGGTGAAGTTCAGGCTTTATATTATAAAATTTTCAAAGTTATAATCAACCTTTTCAGTATTTTTTCCTTGTGCAGCTTAGGATTTTTTAACAATATAGATAAGCTTCCTTTCCTTTATAATTTAATTAAATTTGTTTTGAAAGCACCACCTTGTTTTCTATGGGAATTGTTGAGCTGCACAATTTGAAAGAGACCTTTTAATTGCCCATCCACCTCCCCTTGTTTCCCTGTAATAATAATAATATCCCTATAATAATAAAAACCACGTGCTGCAGGTCTGAATTAATGTTTTGTAGGGGAAAAATAAAAAGGATTCTGGTTAAGCATGAAGTGATTTTATTTTCTTTCCAGGTTGGGCACTGTCATATTCAGCATCTTTGTGTGTGTGGGGCAGGTGAGTGCAGGGAGGGAGTGAGGGATGGTCTGGGGGTGCAATTTGTGTTTCACTTCAGAGAATGAGAATTGGGATGGGAGAGCCCTGGCTTGTATTGGGAAAGGGAACCTTGGACTGGAACTGTGGGAAGGATCCACATGTTTTATGTGTTTGATGTGAAATTGCTTGAGGATGACACAGTCCCGGGTGGGCCAGGCTGGAGATGATGAACAGGAGAGGGAACAACACCAAAAAAGAGCAGCAATTGGATGAGAATTATTTCTAAGAAAGGAAAAGCATTTTTATTCTTGTTTTTCAGACAGTTCTGCTCTGTCCCACACCTGAAATGCACAATTCTCGTTTTCCTTCACTGCTCTTTGCAGGTGGTGTTTGCTCTGGGAGCTCTGTTCAACACGTTCTGGCTGATGGAAGTGGGCAGGTTCATCTTTGGGTGAGTCTGGAAGGGCACATTTGTGCTCTTGGAGGTAAGGCTATCTAGAAAACTGCAAAAACTCACCCCAGAGAACTCTCCTGGAAAAATGCTGCCACTTGGAGCCAAAATTGGTGGATTCTTAGACCTCTGAAAGTGAGGAATGCAAGATCTCCACTTTAGGAAACAAAACCCAGGATTTTGCAGGTGTTGCTGACTCAAAAACTCTGGCACCACCAATTCTTCTTCAATCACTGCAATTCCATTTTTGAATCTTTCTGTTGCCTTTTCTATCAGTCATGCATTCAACCTGCCTGTCCATAACCAGATTTCTGTGAGATTCTGCTCTCAGGGACCTTTTATCTTTGCCTGCTGCATTTGGGATGTTGTGTTTTGTTGACAGGATCGGTGGGGAGTCCCTGGCAGTGGCCCAGAACACGTATGCAGTGAGCTGGTTCAAGGGCAAGGAGCTAAACCTGGTGTTTGGATTGCAGCTCAGCATGGCCAGGATTGTGAGTTTGCAGACAGGAGCTGTGCTCCTCATTTTAGGGCTCCTTTTGGGTGTTTTTAACCACTGCAGGAGCTGGGCAATGTTCACCAGGGGTTGCAGCCGTGGATCCTTCTCTGGGGCAAAAGGAGGGAAAAAAGTTGCTTTTTCCTGGTGCCTTTTGATCAAATCAATTCAATATCAATCAAATAGATGGGAGTCCTGCTTGATCAAATGGATTAGATATCAATCAAATGGATTCAGTGTCAGTCAAATACTTGGGAATCCTGTTTGATCAAATGGATTCAATATCAATCAAATAGATTTAATATCAGTCAAATAGATTCAATATCAATCAAATAGATTTAATATCAGTCAAATAGATTCAATATCAATCAAATAGATTTAATATCAGTCAAATACCTGGCAGTCCTGCTTGATCAAATGGATTCACTATCAATTAAATAGATTCAATGTCAATCAATTACCTGGGAATCCTGTTTGATCAAATGGATTCAATATCAATGAAATGGATTCAATATCAATGAAATAGATTCAATATCAATCAATTACCTGGCAATCCTGTTTGATCAAATGGATTTAGTTCAGCTCAGTTTATGAGCTCATGTATGTGGATTTTTATTCCCTGCTTACAACTAGAAACTCTCCCAGACTTGTATAAAATTCCAATTAATGATGTTATTTCCTTGATGAATGATTTTCCAGGATTAATTTGTTCCCCTGCCAGCAGGGAATCACTGGGATCCTTTTCCCTGTTAAGTTCCCTGGGCAGCATTTGAATAACAAACACTCCTGCCTGGTGAATCCTTGGGGCTGGGAATTGCTGGATTCCTCACGTGGCTCTGTTGTGCCTAGGGGAGCACGGTGAACATGAATATTATGGGATGGATCTACTCCAGAGTTCAGGATCTGCTGGGCTCTGCTGGTCCCAGCACCCTCGGCCTGGCTCTGCTCATAGGTCAGTCATGGTTTGGGTTGGTGTCACTTGGGGCTGTGTTCATGATTTATTAACTGTTTAAAAGCATTTATCAACCACTTTAGAGCATTTGTTAACCGTTTAAAAGCATTTATCAACCACTTTAGAGCATTTATTAAGTTTAAAAGCATTTGTCAACCACTTTAGAGCAGCACAGATCCGTGCTCCTAGGAGGAGCACTTCCACACTTTTTGTGTCATATTCTCATTTTCTCTCAGCTTACTGCAGCTTCTGAAATGCTGTGGCATTTTTGGGGTTGCCAAATTCAAGTCTGTGCCTCGTGGATATAAAATATTTCCCATCCTCTGAGCAAAGGACAGGCTTGAAAATTTTTTCTGAGGGGTGTCAAAGCTTGCCTGTGATTATCTTGATTGTAGAATTGAAATTTGAACAATTTGGGGGCGTGTTCCCTTCCCTCAGAGCCATGGGCATGGAGATTTTGTTGTTGGGGATAAAGTCAGGTTTGTTCCCGTTCCTGCAAGGTGCACATGAGGAGCTTGGGAGTGCTGGTGATGTTTTATTTAAAATAAATTCGTGTACACGTTTGTGCTGCAGGGCAGGTGTGTGCCAGGTTTGTGTTTTACACCTGAATCTTTGAGCTGTGCTGCTCTTTGAGCCTTGAAACTGCGGGTAAATTTGGTGTCCAACCAAAACTGCACTAATTGGGCTGAAAAACCAAATTACTGCTGGATTGTCAGCTGAACATGTGGTGTTGCCTTCCTCAGGTGGAGTCACTTGTGTCTTCTCACTGAGCTGTGCTTTAATCCTGGCTTACCTGGACAGGAGAGCAGAGAAGCTGCTTTGTAAGGAGCAGGGGAAAACAGGTGAGTGTGGGGCTGGGCAGCTTTAATTTCAGGTAATTCATTAATTCAGTGCCTGCTGCTCCACATCTTCACAGCTCTGATCAGGATTTTAGCTCGTTTTTACACAGGGTTTTAGTTTTGAACACAGGCAGATGCACTGTCACCTGCTTTATTCATAAAAATCAAAGTTTGCACCAGTTTGTGCTGTTGCCACTGGTTCTGTGTTTTCTTGATTTCCTTTAGCAGGGAATCAAAACCTGGGAGCTCTTCCCTGTCAGTGTGTGGGGGTTGAGTTTTCCATGTGGGAGAACTCGAGCTAATTAAAAATAAACTACTAAATTAAAATCAATATTAAAATTCTATTAAATGTAATTTTATTCAAAAGAAAATGAAATTATTTGAGAACCAGTGAAATCCTGCTTTGGGCTGGAAGGGATTTTTAATCCCTGAGCAGGGATGTGCTTGAGGGAGGATTTGGGATTTGAGATTTGGGATTTGGGATGTTCTCCATGGGGATGAATCCCAGGTTTGTGCATCCCCAGTGATTCCCTGCTGTGTGTCACTCCCCTGCAGGAGAAGTGATCAAGCTGACAGATGTGAAGGATTTCTCCTTGTCCCTGTGGCTCATCTTTGTCATCTGTGTCTGTTACTATGCTGCAGTTTTCCCTTTCATTGGCCTTGGCAAGTAAGTGGCCCCTCACTTTTCCAGCAATTCCCTTGGAATTTGGCCAAAATTTTAACCAAAATGCTTAAAAATTCACATTTATCAGCTGAGCCTTGTGGGATTCCCCACTCTGAGCTCAGGAGCTTGAGGAATGTTGGATTTCCTGATTAAAACTGGCTGCAGGTTTTAAAACATGGGGTGGGATTTGGTGTCCTGGAGGATTCCTTCCATATTTACATCCCAATATCTCATTATTTGGCTTAAATGTTGGTTATGGACTCCTCATGTTTTCCCCAAAGTAGAACTTGATTGATCCTTAAATTAAAATCTGTGGAGTTTGATAACAAGCTCCTAAATTAATTATTAACGAGAATCTGGGATATTTTTGTCAAGGCTCTATTTAATTTGTTTATAAATGAGATTCTCATGTCTTTGTCTAACTTAATTTTGATTTCACATCCTTCAAGTGTGCATTTTTCCTAAACAGTTTTTTTCTCCTTCCCTCAGGGTTTTCTTTATTGAAAAATTTCGATTTTCCCCTCAAGAAGCCAGTGCAATTAACAGGTATCTTGTGATTGATTTCATAAAGAACACTGCCACGTTTTAGGATGTATTTTTGGGCTCTGGGCAGGTGGGAAGAGATTTGGGATCTCCTGTGAGCTGCATTTAAGAGGAGAAATAATTTCACATGACCCAAGGAATAACTGAGAAACGTGGATGTGTTTTTTATTAAAAATAGATGTTCACACTGGAAAGAAAAAGGGGTTTTGTATTAGTATTTAGTGATTCTGAAGGGTTTTGTTTTAGTATTTGGTGGTTCTGAAGGGTTTTGTTTTAGTGATTCTTTTCTGAGTGATAAAAGTAGATTTTTAACAACACCAAAGGAACTCAATTTTGGTAGTTTGAGGATGAATTTGTGATGTGGCCAAAGCCCAAAGCAATAAAACCCCACAAAAAAAAAAAAAAAACAAAAAACAAAACCAAACTTGCTGGGCTCTGTCACTTCTTCCTTGGATGCTGAGCACTTTAATGCTTCAAACCTTTTGGGAATTCTGAATTATTGAGATTTTTTGGGGAGTTTTTTTTTTTTTTTTTTCCTCTGACCTCAGAGTTCCCAGAGGACTGTGGGAGTGTTAAATCTTGGATTTCTCTCTCCTGCAGCATCGTGTACATCATCTCAGCCCCCATGTCCCCTGTGTTTGGCCTTCTGGTGGATAAAGTTGGCAAGAACATCATCTGGGTGCTGTGTGCTGTGCTCACCACGCTGGCCTCACACATCATGCTGGCCTTCACCTTCTGGAACCCCTGGATAGCCATGGTAACCTCAGCTGGCATTTACACCTAAATGTGATTAAATTATTAAATATTTGGGACCCCTGGATAGCCATGGTAACCTCACCTGTTGGATTTACACCTAAATGTGAATCAAATATCAAATATTTGGGACCCCTGGATAGCCATGGTAACCTCAGCTGGGGTTTACAGCTAAATGTGACTCAATAATCAAATATTTCTCTCATAAATAGAAAATAAGCAGTGGGGTTGGCACTGGATTATTCTGAGTGTAGTGAGGTGGGTGAGCACAGAAAGTGTAAAACTCAGAGTTTCCAACCATCAGGGAGGGGCAGTGCCTGCATTTATGTGGGTGGTGGCTCTGCTCTAACCCCGTGTGTGTGTCCCTTGTCCCCAGTGCCTGCTGGGTGTGGCCTATTCCCTGCTGGCCTGTGCCCTGTGGCCCATGGTGGCCTTTGTTGTCCCTGAGCACCAGCTGGGAACTGCCTATGGATTGTGAGTAATTCCATGGATTTGTGGCATTGCAGGGCTGGAGCAGCTCTGGGATTGTCCAGAGGGGAGGAGAAGCTTTGGGGTGAGCTGGAGAGGGACAGGGGACACAGGGGATGGAGGGGACAGCACACAGGGAATGGCAGAGGGCAGGGATTGGGTGGGATGTTGGGATATTGGGATGGGATTCCAATGAAAGGAGCCTGAAAGAGCTGGAGAGGGACCTTGGACAAGGAGCCAGGACAAGGGGGAATGGTTTACACTGAGCAGGAGAGATTTAGATGGGACATTGGGAAGGAATTCCTGGCTGGGCTGGAATTCCCAGAGCAGCTGTGGATCCCTGGCAGTGCCCAGGGCCAGGCTGGAGCAGCCTGGGACAGTGGCAGCTGTCCCTGCCATGGCCTGGGGGAACTTTGGGGTCTTTTCCACCATTCCCTGATTGCTGGCACTGTTGTAGCACTGAACCTGTTCCTGTTCCAGCTGCTCCAGGTGTGGAGCAGGAATTCCTGGCTGCTTTGGGATTGTGGGTTTGGGAGCAGAGCCTGAGGCTGGGGGAGGAACAGGAACTTGGCCATGTCCCAAGAAATGGGGCAAGGAGCATCTCCCATCAGCTCAAGTGCCACCGAGGAGCTTTTCCTGAGGAAATGAAAATCCATTTTCCTGAGAGAAGAGCTGAGTGCTGTTCCTGCTCTGTCCCAGCATGCAGTCCATCCAGAACCTGGGCCTGGCAGTGATTGCCATAGCAGCTGGAATGATCCTGGACACCAGGGGGTACCTGTTCCTGGAGGTGTTCTTCAGTGCCTGTGTGTGCTGTGAGTGGGGGACCCTGGGCATGGCTTCAGGGAGCTCCAGGGGGGGATCTTTGGCTTCATATTCCCTGGAAAACTGAAATCATTCCTCTTCTGGAGGTGTCAGTGTTGGGATGAACTCAGAGCCAGTGAAGTGCTTGGGGGTTTCCTTGAAGTGTGAAGAGTTTCAGTGTTTGAAAAACGGACTGAAAGCAGACAAATAATGTTTTTAAAATGTGAATTACAAGTTAAAAATTAAAAACCTTTCTGAATTACCACGTGCTGGGAGCACAGGGAGAGTCACAAAAGCAGAAAACCCCTCTGAGTTACAACAACCACGAAAATCTTGGCTGTGGGTTAAACCTGTTGATTTTATTGTCAAATAAATGCCTGAAACTTTCCCTTTCCTTTTGCAGTGTCACTCATAGCTGTGGTCATGCTGTACTTTGTGAATCACCTCTCAGGTGAGTCTTTGCAGCTTCTCTTTACCTCAATTTCTATTTCTGTAAAATCATTTCTCTGCTTTCTCAGTGCTCTGAGAGCTCCTGTGTGGGGTTTTTTTTTACCAAAGGCACAGAAATCCCGGTTTTCAAGGTCTCACATTGCTGCTCTTACAGGTGGTGATCTCAACTGGTCTGCAAAGAAAAGGGCAAAACTGCAAAAAGCAGCTGCTTCTGAGTAAGTACAGAGCCAGGAAATGTCCTGAAGGGATTCAGGACATCATTTCTCCAGTCTTGATTTTTATTGGGTTTCTTTTCCTTGCCAATCTTTGAGGATTTCATATCCCTGCCTCCTGTGAATCAATATTTGAGGTTGCATTATCCAGGTTTCCTTTCCTGCCACTTCTCCTCCCTGTTTGCCTTTATTTCAGCGGCCTCACGACTGAAATGGGGCAGGAAATTTGGTGGTTGGAGATTAAATCACACTTTGGGGTCAGATCTGTCACAAATTTGGGATGGCCCAGACCCGTGTTTGTCACCCATGTGTAACAATTCCATGGATTCTGTGACATTTGGGATATCCCAGCCCAGTGTTTGTCACCCATGTGTAAGAATTCCAGGTTTTCCAGGGATCCTGTGGGATTTGGGATGCCCCAGTCCCATTTTTGTCACTCATTTGTAACAATTAAAGGATTCCATGGATCCTGTGGGATTTGGGATGCCCCAATCCCATTTTTGTCACTCATGTATAACAATTCCAGGGTATTCAGTGATTCTGTGGGATTTGGGATATCCCAGTCCTGTTTGTCACCCATGTGTAACAATTCCATGGATTCTGTGACATTTGGGATATCCCAGCCCAGTGTTTGTCACCCATGTGTAACAATTCCAGGGTTTCCAGGGATCCAGTGGGATTTGGGATACCCCAGTCCCATTTTTGTCACTCATTTGTAACAGTTCCATGGACCCAGTGGTGTTTGGGATGCCCCAATCCCATTTTTCTCATTCATGTGTAACAATTCCATGGACCCAGTGGGATTTGGGATGTCCCAATCCCATTTTTCTCACCCATGTGTAAGAATTCCATGGACCCCGTGGTGTTTGGGATGCCATGGCCGTGTTTGCAGTAATTCTTGTCCCCTGTTTCTTTCAGAAAGGAAAGCTGAGCAGCCAGGCCGAGGTGGGAGCCCCTCAGCACCTGCAGCTGCACCCAGGGGAGCTTGTGCTGCTCTGTCATTGCTGCCACCCCCATTCCCGGGGCTGCCTCAGCCCCTGCTCTGCTCTAACACCTCCATTCTTTTTTTTTTTTTTTGTTGTTGTTGTTGTTGCTGGGGTGAGGGCCCTGGAGTAAAAGCTGAGCCCAGAGCTGCTGTGCTCACAGGGTGGAGCTTTCTGATCCAAAATCTTTTTTTTTTTTTTTTTTTTTTTTGTTCTCACCCAGAGCTCACACCAGCTCACTGCTGCTGCTTCTGTCACTGTCTTGATGCAAAAACCACTTTTTTTAAAAAAAGGATTTGCAGCTTTGGGTTTGTTTCCTATCAACACAATGGGAAAAGAGCCACAGATGCTCAAATGGACTTTTTTTTTTTTTGTAGGAGATTTTTGAATTCTGAGACTGCTGAGCAGTCTTTTATTGCCTTCTCCATTCTCTTTGTATTGCAATGTTTATTTTAAGGGATGAAAGTTTAATAGATTATCAAAATTGTTACAGGAGCTCGTTGTAATCTGCAAAACCAAAAGGTTTCTCTTTCTACTGAAATCTTGGAATGAAAATAAAAGGAACCTGCAGAAATCAGCCTCTCTCTTTCTTTACACTGAATTATTCATCCCTGCACAGCTCAGGGTCATTCACCTCATACCCCAAAACGTTTCCTAGCTATTAAAACAACAAGATGAAAATATTAAATAATTAAAAAAATTAAATAACATTCCACTAAGAATTTCCCTGCTGGGCAGGGTTTTCCCTCAGGGCAAACATCTTTTTTTTTTTTTTTTTTTTTTTTGCCACTTTTCTTTTGCAGAGCAGAAGAGCAGGAGAGGCTCAGACAGCAGAACGAAGATGATTTGGCAAAATTGCTGCCAAAAGCTGATGCCTTTAGTTTAAGGAATAAATACCTGTCCAAACTTGGAGCTCAGGTATCACTAACAGGGGTTCATAGAGGACTTACAAAAAAACAGAATAATGAGGGGTTTGTTGAAAGAATTTGGCTGATTTTAACAGCCAGCAGCTCTGAGTGAAATTCCTGGGATTTGTTCTCAGGAAGAAATCTCCCAGTAATTAAAAAAAAAATCTAATGAAGGAAAGGAATCAAAGGCTGGCCCAGCTCAGAAGTTGAGGAATGTCTTGTGATTTTTTATTTTTTTTGCAGCTCCCAGCTCATTACTCCTCCTGTTTCTCCACCCTGGCTCACAGAAGTGTGCTGAAATAGTGGAAAAGCAGGAATACCCTGAATTTCCTGGACACAGAGCAGAGCAGATCCTCCATGCTTTGCTGCAAGCCTAGATCCCAGATTTAAAAATCTTACCTAAAACTCCTCCTCCCTGGGCAATTCAGAGATCCTGATGGGGAATTGTGGCTCTGGTGGAAGCTCTGAGTATCCAATCCTCTGTGAGCAGCTGAGGCAGGGGCCAGCACTGGATCTGGGAAAATTCAATAATTCAAATTATTGCCATGAGATTTTTCTCCTCTTGGACACCTTCATTGCTCTGCTCTGTTTTTCTGAGAGATAAAGGTGAGGAAAAGCTCCCAAGTGAATATTTCAGAGGAATCTTCCAATTCCAGAAGTACAAAAAGATCTCATCCTGGGATTATCCCAGCTCAGCAACAGCAATAACCTCTCCAAGCCTGAATAATGTGAAAACTGATTTTTTTTTTTTAAGTGTTAGTGACTAAAAACTATCAAAAGAATTAAAGCAAGAACTGAATTTTGCTTGCAGAGGGAAAAGCCTTGAATTCCATGGTGGAACTCCTCATTTTCCCTTCATTCCAGTGGGAGCCTCCTCGCTGCTGAGTGCATTTGGCTTTGGTTTAATTAGTCCTGCAGGTAATTGGGTAAATTATCCCTGATCTGAGCTGATCCTGCTTTCAAGGGCAGGAGCTTTTGGAGCCTCAGGAATTGGGGAATATTCCTGGGATGGCTCCAGGGAATCCTCAAAAAGCTCAGGAACCTTTGATGTGTTTGGCTGCAGAGAGAGGAGCCTGTTCAATAAAATTTGATGTAGAATATTCTTCATTTAATATTTTTAATTTAAGCAGAACTCACCAGTTCTTTGCAGTGGACATTTCTTTGATGTCCCTGGAGAACTCTGATCTTCCTGAGGGACTTTTTTGGGTGGAGATTGTGGGTTCTGAGGGACAATGTGGGAAAGCAAAGCAGCCTTTGGGAGCTCCCTGCCCCCCTGGGCTCTGCTGGATTTTGCTGCTCCAGCATTGAGGCTTTGCTCGGGTACAATTGTGAATTTTGGGTGTTTTTAAATAAAACTTTCTGTTGCTCCACTGGCACCTGTGGTTTTTTGGTTGTTGAGGCTTCTGGTGTTGCCTTTGTGGGGTTTTTGGGGTTTTTTTTCTTTGAGAGAATTTGGGGGAAGTTTCTCTTCGAGGATCCAAAGGCAGAGCTGCCCCCACTGCTGGGCTGATGATTTTTTTTTAGTGGGGAGGGAGAGAATTAAATCGAATTTTGCTCTTCATCTTCTGCTTCTCTTGAACTCTGACACGTTTTGGAGAAGTTCCCCCCTAGGCTGGGATTTCATGTGTGACCCAACCCTGCAGTTCCCGTTTCCCTGAGCTTTATTTTCAGTTCCTGAAAACCCTCCAGGATCCTGCTGCACTCCTGGGGCCACTTTGGGAAAAATTCTGGGAGAGCTGCAACCCCTCTGGCAAAGGGTTTAACCCTCCCTGGGTAGGGATGGACTTATTGGAACATCTCTCCAAATCAGGAATTCACTGAGCCCATTTCCTCAGAAAAATCTTCTTTATGGCTGAGGAGCCCTTTGGGAGGTGGGGCAGGGGAGGAAATGGGGAGCAGCTGGGAAGGGATTTTTTTATTCCCCAGAAATTCTCCCTTTCCCAGGGATCTCTCACTAGAGGTCAGCGCTGCCACGCTGCTGCCTCGGCAATGTTGGAAAATCGGGATTAAAAACCTTCGAGGCTGCAGCTGCCGGCGTTTGTTTGAGTGCTCGATTTACACATTTTTATTTTAGTCCTGGCACATCCCTGGAAATGTCCCAGGATGGGGCTTGGAGCACCCTGGGATGGTGGAGGGAGTCCCTGGCCATGGCAGGGTGAATTTTTTTAGATTCTTCCAGCCCAGACCAACGTGACTCCATGGAAAAGAATCCAATTTTTGGGAAAAGCAGCTCCATCCCTCACCTCGGCTGAATTCATTGCCAAGGTGGGTAAATCGTGATGTTCTCCATTTGTTTTTTACCAGGGGAAGTTCAAGGTGGAATCAGGAGGAATTTCCTCATGGAAAGGATGGAAGGGGCTGGTTTGGAGTCCCCAAATTCCCTGCCAGGAATTCCTGGATGTGTCCCCGGTGCTCTGGGCTGGGGATGTGGCACAGTTTGGACTCGTGCAGCCTCAGGGATTCCGTGATTATTCCACTGAGTTACCGAGGGGCCTCGGGGAGCTTTTGGGCTTTGTCTGCTGGATCTGGACCTGACTTTTGGAAGAAAATTTCCTCATCCCTTTGGGATTTGGGGCTGGAATCTCTCTGTCCTTCAAACCAAAGCTGGGGCTTCAAAGAAGGAAAAAAAATTCCTGCTTTGTTTCCCCTGACCAAGCTGCTCTTCCTGGGATTTTGATTTTGCAGCTGTGGATCTGTAAATGAGGGGCTGCTCCTCAAACGATCCCAATCAACATTAATTAATGAATTAATTAATTGATGGAGTTGTTGAGGTGTTCACAGAGCTCTGAGTGTGGGCACAGCTGGGAATGGCAGGAATTGAGCCCTGGTGGAGCTGGCACATCCCAAATTCCTGCTGGCAGCTGGAATGGGGATGGAACATCAAATAATCAATTCAGGGCTGGGGCAAACCCAGGGGGACATCTCAGGTGTCCCCTAAATCCTGATGGAAATTTCCTTCAACTCCAGACCCCAGGACTTCGTTTAAAATCCATCTTTATTCCCAGAATGTCACCAGGTGAGCATTACCTGGATTTCTACCATTATTTGGTATTTTTAGGTATGGATTTGGGGATTTGTTCTATGGTGTAGCAGTAGGAACAAATCAGCTTTGATTTGTTGGACCAGAGGAGGATTTTGGGGTGTCCCTCGTTGCCCTTCCTGCATCCCAGACCCCCCCATGAAGGTGAAATCCAGAGCAAACCTTGACTTTCCAATCCATCAGAAAATGCATTGCTTGGAAGAGCTCCCTAAAGCAAATTCCCCGGGATCTGAGATCAAACAAATCCCTGCAAGCAGTTTGGAGTGAGGCTGGAGGTGAGAGCCCAGCTCCTGGAATGGCTCAGGAACGATGGGAAAGCTGAGGGAGGGCAGAGGTGCCATTCCCAGGACACCCAACAGCTCCACATTGCATGGGTTGGTTTCCCTGGATCTGATTGATGGATTGATTTGAATGGATTGATTTCTCTGGATTTGATTGATGCATTGGTTTCCCTGGATTTGATTGATGGATTGATTTGCAGGGATTGATTTCCCTGGATCTGATTGATTTCTCTGGATTGATTTCTCTGGATTTGATTGATGGATTGATTTCCCTGGATTGATCTCCCTGGATTTGATTGATGGATTGATTTCCCTGGATTTGATTGATGGATTGATTTGAATGGATTGATTTCTCTGGATTTGATTGATGGATTGATTTCCCTGGATTGATTTCCCTGGATTTGATGGATGGATTGATTTCTCTGGATTGATTTCCCTGGATTTGATGGATGGATTGATTTCTCTGGATTGATTTCCCTGGATTTGATTTCCCTGGATTGATTTCCCTGGATTTGATTGATGGATTGATTTGAATGGATTTGATGGATGGATTGATTTCCCTGGATTTGATTTCTCTGGATTGATTTCCCTGGATTGATTTCCCTGCCATGACTCTCACACGGATGCTCTGCTCCATCATGGGCTGGCCATAATGTCAATGTTATTTCAGAGCTGACTCCAGGGAAAATCTCTCCCTGGTGCTGCTGGAATTTGGAATTCCAGGCTTTGTTCTGCTGGAGGGGAGGCAAACCCAGCCCTTTCCTTCTGTAAAGGTTCTTTAAACGAGGGAGTGGGAGCAGAGCTGAGCTGGCTCGGGGCATTCCCGTGTCCTGGAATTGTTGTTGGGATGTCCAGGGCAGCAGGAGGCAGAACAGGGAGCACCTCCCGTGATTTGGGGTGTCCTGAACTTGCCCCGGTGCCCCAGGCGGGGCTGGGTGGGATTTTGGGAAGGAATTTCCGCTGGGAGGGTGGGGAGGGGCTGGGCTGGGATTCCCCAGGGATGTCCTGGATCCCTGGCAGTGTCCCGGGCCGGGCTGGGCATTGGGGTTGGAGCTGTCCCTGCCGGGGGCTGGTGGCACTGGGGGACCTTTACTGTCCCTCCCAACCATTGCTTTGGGTGACATTCCCACTCCCGTTAATCCTTTAAAGATGTCATACAAAGCACAATCCACAGACTCCATTTTTTTTTTTCTTTTTTCCCTTTGCATGGAATATTTTTTTTCCCCCCTTGTCCTTCCCCGCTGCATTTCCTGCTCTCCCTTTGCCCAGGCTGCTGCTCCCAGGGTTTTGTTAATGATTTTAACCCAATTAACCCTCGGGATTAAAGCCTGATTACCCCGCACATCCTCAGGAAATCCAACAATCCCTGGCAGGGCGAGCAATGAACCAAAAGGATTCAGGAGCTTCATCCCTGCTCGTCTGGGGCTTTGCTGGGGGATTCATCTGCATTTTTGTGTCTTCAGGTAGAAAACGCAGTTTGGATTCCATTAGGATTTAATTAGGATTTAATTAGGATTTAATTCCATTTCCAGGATTGCTGCTGTGATCCCTGTCCGAGCTGGAAACAGAAATTTGGATTTCCGGGAGAAGTGTGATGGATTCCATCCTGCGGTTCCACATTCTGGAATTTTATTTCCTTCTGGTTTTTGGTCATTTCAGAGTAAACACGAGGATTTAATCTGCCAGGTATCAAAAATTTTGGATTTGGTTGTGGTCAAATATTCCAAAGGGAAAAGCAGGAGCTGAAACAGAAATTTGGATTTCCAGGAGAAGTGTGATGGATTCCATCCTGAGGTTCCACATTCTGGAATTTTGGTTTCTCCTGGATTTTGGTCATTTCAGGGTAATTAATCTGCCAGGTGTCAGAAATATTGGATTTGGTTGTGGTCAAATATTCCAGAGGGGAAAAGCAGGAGCTGAAAACAGAAATTTGGATTTCCAGGGCACTGTGATGGATTCCATCCTGTGGTTCCACATTCTGGAATTTTATTTCCTTCTGGTTTTTGGTCATTTCAGGGTAAACACGAGGATTTAATCTGCCAGGTATCAAAAATTTTGGATTTGGTTGTGGTGAAATATCCCAGAGGGGAAAGCAGGAGCTGGGAGCAGAAATTTGGATTTCTGGGGGCTGGGAGCGATTCCAGGCTGGAATTTTGGTTTCCCGTGGATTTTGGTCTTTTCTGCGAATGTTTGTGGGGATTTCCCTGCAATTCTGGGCTGGATCTGCTGCTTTTTTTTTTTTTAAATTTAATTTTTTTTGGAATGAAACATTTCCAGAGGGCTCTGAGCAATCGGGGCTTGGGAAAGCTGAGGGAGCCATTTGATAATTATAATTTTTAATTTTTAAAATTTTTTAAATTTTTTAAAATTTTTTAAAATTTTTTTATTTAATCCTTGGATTAAATTTAATTTTTTTGTTTTTTTTTTTTCCCTGCTGGCGGCTTGGCCCTGGTGAATCCAAAATTTCCTCCTGTGCTCCTGAAAGGAGAGGAAATGCAGAGTCCTGGAAATGTAAAATTCCTGAGATTATTATTATTATTATTATTATTATTATTATTATTATTATTATTATTATTATTATTATTATTAATGTATTATTTTTTATTATTTATTTTTATTATATATTATTCTTTATTATATATAATTATTTATTATTATTCATCATTTATTATTATATATTATTATTTATTATTATTTTATTATTTTTATTATTTATTATTATTATTATTTTTATTTTTAATTGGTGGCGTTCCAGGTGATGTTATTGAATGTCATTTTTTTCAGGTGATATTTTATGAAATTCTATTTTTTTAATATTTTTTTATTTAAGGTGATATTTTGGAAGAGATTTATTTAAGGTGATTTTTTTTTTTTTTGAGGTGGTTTTTTTTAAAGGTGATTTTTATAAAATTTTTTTTTTTAGGTGATTTTTTTTTTAAGGTGATTTTTTAAAAAATTCTGTAATTGAAGGTGATGTTGGTGTGAGGTGATTTCTTTTTTAGATTTTATGATTTAAATTTTATTTATTTATAAATAATTACTGTTTGATATTTATTACATTCATATATTATACAATAAAATATGATTAATGTTATTTAATATTTAATAATTAATATTTATTATTTTTAAGCGCTGTTTTTTGAGGCGATGTTTTTTGAGATTATTTTATTTCCAGTGATTTTTTTTTGAGCTGATATTTTAAAAGTTTGATTTTTTGAGCTGATTTTTTGAGATTTTTTTTAGATTTCATTATTTAAGGTGATTTTTTTTGATGTGTTCTTTTTAAAGGTGATTTTTTTAAAATTTTTTTTTTTGAGGTGATATTATTTGAGGTGATTTTTTTTCAGATTTTATTATTTAAATTGTAATTTATTTAAATAATTACTATTTAATATTTATTACATTCATATATTATGCAATAAAATATGATTAATGTTATTTAATCATTAATAATTAATAATTTATTATTTTTAAGCGCTGGTTTTTGAGGCGATGTTTTTTGAGATTCTTTTATTTCAAGTGATTTTTTTTGAGCTGATATTTTAAAATTTTATTTTTTGAGGTGTTATTTTTAAAGGTGATTTTTTTTAGATTTTATGATTTAATCTTTAATTTATTTACAAATAATTACTGTTTAATATTTATTACATTCATATATTATACAATAAAATATGATTAATGTTATTTAATATTTGATAATTAATATTTATTTATTATTTTTAAGCGCTGTTTTTGGAGGTGATGTTTTTTGAGATTTTTTTATTTCAAATGAGTTTTTTGAGGTGATATTTTAAAAGTTTTATTTTTTGAGCTGATTTTTTGAGATTTTTTTTTTAGATTTTATTATTTAAGGTGATTTTTTTTGATGTGTTATTTTTAAAGGTGAATTTTTTTTAATTTTTTTTTGAGGTGATATTATTTAAGGTGATTTTTTTTAGTTTTTATTATTTAAATTTTAATTTCTTTATAAATAATTACTGTGTAATATTTATTGCATTCATATATTATTCAATAAATTATGATTAATGTTATTTAATAATTAATAATTAATTATTTATTATTTTTAAGCGCTGTTTTTTGAGTTGATGTTTTTTGAGATTATTTTATTTCCAGTGATTTTTTTTGAGCTGATATTTTAAAAGTTTGATTTTTCGAGGTGAATTTTTTTTCATGTGTTATTTTTAAAGGTGATGATTTTTTTTAATATCTTTTTTTGAGGTGATATTATTTAAGGTGATTTTTTTTAGATTTTATGATTTAAATTTTATTTATTTATCAATAATTACAGTTTAATATTTATTACATTCATATATTTTACAATAAAATATGATTAATGTTATTTAAGATTTAATAATTAATATTTATTATTTTTAAGCGCTGTTTTTTGAGGCGATGTTTTTTGAGATTATTTTATTTCCAGTGATTTTTTTTGAGGTGATATTTTAAAAGTTTGATTTTTTGAGCTGATTTTTTGAGATTTTTTTTAGATTTCATTATTTAAGGTGATTTTTTTTTATAATTTATTTTTCAAGGTGATTTTTTTAAAATATATTTTTTTGAGGTGATATAATTTGAGGTGATTTTTAAAAATTGATATTATTTAAGGTGATTTTTTTTTAGGTTTTATTATTTAACTTTTAATTTATTTATAAATAATTACTATTTAATATTTATTACATTAATATATTATGCACTAATCTATGAATAATGTTATTTAATAATTTATTATTTATTATTTTTAAGCATTTTTTTGGAGGTGATTTTTTTGAGATTATTTTATTTCCAGTGATTTTTTTTGAGGCGATATTTTAAAAGTTTTATTTTTTGAGGTGATATTATTTGAGGTGATTTTTAAAGATTGATATTATTTAAGGTGATTTTTTTTAGTTTTTATTATTTAAATTTTAATTTCTTTATAAATAATTACTGTGTAATATTTATTGCATTCATATATTATTCAATAAATTATGATTAATGTTATTTAATAATTAATAATTAATTATTTATTATTTTTAAGCGCTGTTTTTTGAGGTGATTTTTTTGAGATTATTTTATTTCCAGTGATTTTTTTTTTGAGGTGATATTTTAAAAGTTTGATTTTTTGAGGTGATATTTTTTTGAGATTTTTTTTTAGATTTTATGATTTAAATTTTAATTTATTTATAAATAATTACTGTGTAATATTTATTACATTCATATATTATGCAATAATATATTATTAATGTTATTTAATATTTAATAATTAATATTTATTTATTATTTTTAAGCGCTTTTTTTTCAGCTGATATTTTTTGGGATTTTTTTTTAGATTTCATTATTTAAGGTGATTTTTTTTTTGAGGTATTTTTAAAGGTGATTTTTTTTTAAGATTTTATGATTTAAATGTTAATTTATTTACAAATAATTGCTGTTTAATATTTATTACGTTCATATATTATACAATAAATTATGATTAATGTTATTGAACATTTAATAATTAATTATTTATTATTTTTAAGCGCAGTTTTTTGAGGCGATATTTTGGAGATTATTTTATTTCCAGTGATTTTTTTTGAGCTGATATTTTTTAAGATTTTTCTTCTTGAGGTTTTTTTTGAGATTTTTTTTAGATTGCATTATTTAAGGTGATTTTTTTTTAGATTTTATGATTTAAATTTTTATTTATTTATAAATAATTACTGTTTAATATTTATTACATTCATATATTTTACAATAATATCTTATTAATGTGATTTCATATTTAATAATTAATATTTATTCCTTATTTTTAAGCGCTATTTTTTGTGGCGATATTTTTTGAGATTATTTTATTTAATTTTTTTTTTTTTTTGAGGTGATGTTTATTCAGGTTTTTTTTGTGGTGATGTTATTTAAGATTTTTTGGAAGTGATTTTTTTTTTGAAGTGCAATTTTTTGAGGTGATTTTTTTGGAGATGATATTGTTTTGAATTTTGTTGGGTTTTTTTTAAGTGATTTTTTTGAGGTGATATTATTATTTTTTGAGGTCACCGCAGCTTTTTAACAAAAACCTTCATAATTTTATCACCCTCCAATAAAATATGAATAATTAATAAAATATTTCTTTAGGTTTTCCTGCAGAAATGAGGTGAAGGTTTTGACACAGGGGCGAGGCTGGAGGATTTTATTTTATTTTATTTTATTTTATTTTATTATTTTATTTTATTTTATTTTATTTTATTTTGTATTTTATTTTATTTTATTTTATTCTTATTTTTATTTTTTATTTTATATTTTATTTTATTTTATTTTTATTTTATTTTATTTTATATTTTATTTTATATTTTATATTATATTTTATTTTATATTTTATATTTTATTTTTATTTTTTATATTTTATTTTATTTTATATTTTATCTTATTTTATTTTTTTATTTTATATTTTATTTTATATTTTATTTTATATTTTATTTTTTATTTTTATTTTTTATATTTTATTTTATTTTTTATTTTATCTTATTTTATATTTTATATTTTATTTTTATTTTTTATATTTTATTTTATTTTATATTTTATTTTATTTTATTTCTGTGTTTCCTGGAAAATTGGAGGAATTTTCTCGGTGGGAATTTCCCAGGAAATCGAGTTCAGGGCGGGGGGGCAAAGCCTGGAATTGTGGCTGGATGGGCTCCAAAAATCCCAAATCGTTCCTTGATTCCTCTTTGATTAAAAAAAAAATTAAAAATTAAAAAAAAATAAATTAAAAAAAAGGGATTTGAGTGGCCTGGAGCACTGGAAATAAAGGGAAATAAAAACCTGGAATGATCGCAGGAAATGACAATAATTGTGCCCAGAAATGTGAAATGGATTCATCCGAGCCTGAAAGAGGAAAAAAAAAATAAAATTTCCTTGAGGGAACGCTGCTCTGCCCTTCCTGCCTGGTATTCATTAATTACTGACCGGTATTCATTAATTAGTGCCCGGTATTCATTAATTAATGCCCGGTATTCATTAATTAGTGCCCGGTATTCATTAATTAGTGCCTGGTGCAAAAATCACCCCGGGAGGAGAAGGAAGGAGGAGCCCAGCAAGGGGAGGGACAGGGAAGGAGAGGAAGAAAAGGAGAAGAAAAAGAAGAAAAAAAAAGAAAAAAAATAAGAAAAGGAGAAGAAAAGAAAAAAGAAAAGAAAAGAAGAAAAAGAAGAAGAAAAGAAAAGAAGAAAAAGAAAAAGAAAAGAAAAAAGAAAAGAAAAGAGAAAAAGAAGAAAGAAGAAAAGGAGAAGAAAAAGAAGAAAATAAAAGACGAAGAAGAAGAAAAAGAACAAAATAAAAGTAGAAAAAGAAGAAAAGAAAACAAGAAGAAAAGAAGAAAAGAAAAGAAAAGAAAAGAAAAGAAAAGAAAAGAAAAGAAAAATAAAAAGAAAAGAAAAGAAAAAAAAGAAAAAAAAAAAAAAAAAAAAAAAAGTTTCCAGAGCAGCTCTGGTTGAATTTGAACCCTCGGGCTCCTTCCCCTGCCAGGCTGAGCCATTCCTGCAACAAAAAACTGCAATAAAAAATTGCAATAAATAAAAAACTGCAGTAAAAAATTGCAATAAATAAAAAACTACAACGAAAAACTGCAATGAACAACTGCAATAAAAAACTGCAATAAAAACGGCAATAAATTTAAAAAACTGCAATAAACAAAAAACTGCAATGAAAAACTGCAATTAAAAAAAACCTGCAACCAGAACTGCTCGGGGCTCTGGAAACCCTAAAATAACTCCCAGGGGACACCCAGGGCGGGGGGGACCCCAAAAATCCCAACTGGGAATGGGGATGGATCCCAAAAATCCCAACTGGGAATGGGGATGGATCCCAAAAATCCCAACTGGGGATGGGGGGACCCCAAAAATCCCAACTGGGAATGGGGGGGGACCCCAAAAATCCCAACTGGGGATGGGGGGACCCCAAAAATCCCAACTGGGAATGGGGGGGATCCCAAAAATCCCAACTGGGAATGGAGGGGACCCCAAAAATCCCAACTGGGGATGGGGGGGACCCCAAAAATCCCAACTGGGGGGGGGGGGGGATCCCAAAAATCCCAACTGGGAATGGGGGGATGGGGGCCAGTGACTGCAAACCCTCAGGGGGGCACTGGGGGGGTCACAGGAGGGAAATGGAGATCAGTGAGGACACAGGGGTCACTCGGGGTCACTCGGGGTCACTCGGGGTCACTGTGGGGTCACTCGGGGTCACTCGGGGTCATTTCAAGGTCACTCAAGGTCATTTCGGGGTTACTCGAGGTCATTGGGGTTACTCGAGGTCATTTTTGATTTTTGGGTTTTTCTGAATCCCTGACCGGGGTTACTTTAGGTCATTTCAAGGTCACTCGAGGTCATTTCAAGGTCATTGGGGTCACTCCAAGGTCACTCAAGGTCATTTTGGGGTCACTCCAGGTCATTGGGGTTATTTGAGGTCACAGGGGTTACTCGAGGTCATTTCTGATTTTTTGGGGTTTCTGACCGGGGTTACTTTAGGTCATTTCAAGGTCACTCGAGGTCAGTTCAAGGTCATTGGGGTCATTTCAAGGTCACTCAAGGTCATTTCGGGGTTACTCGAGGTCATTGGGGTTACTCGAGGTCATTTTTGATTTTTGGATTTTTCTGAGTCCCTGCTGGGGTCACTTTAGGTCATTTCAAGGTCACTCAAGGTCATTTCAAGGTCATTTTAAGGTCACAGGGGTTACTTGAGGTCATTTTTCATTTCTTGACTTTTTTGAGTTTCTGACTGGGGTCACTTTAGGTCATTTCAAGGTCACCCGAGGTCACTCGAGTCCCTAATTATTAATTATTAAAGTCTCAGAGTTTGACTTTGGGCGTTCATTTTAATTTTTTCATTTTCTGTCAGAAGTGCTGGTGCAGAAATTGGGGTTTGAAAAAACCTTTAAAATCCATGGGGGGGAAATTCCCGGGGGGATCTGGGGGGTCCCAGGGCCCCTTTTTGGGGATTTTTTTCCATCCCTGTTCCAGTGGCTGCAGCAGCCTGGGAGCCCCTGCTGGTGTTTTGTGGTTTCAGCATCCTGGGATCTCCTACACGGGAAAAAATGGGGGAAAAGGGGGAAAAGGGGGAAAAAGTGGGGAAAAAATGAGGAAAAATGGGGGAAAATGGGGGGAAAATGGGGGGGAAAGGGGGGGGAAAAGGGAGGGAAAAGGGGGGGAAAAGGGGGGGGAGAATGGGGGAAAAAGAGGGGAATGGGGAAAAAATTGGGGGAGAAAATCAGGGGAGAATGGGGGAAAAATTAGAGGAAAAATGGGGGAAATGAGGGGGGAATGGGGGGGAAAAAGGAGGAAAAATGGAGAGGAAAATGGGGGATGGGGAAAGAAGAGGAAAAAATGAGGGGAAAATGGGATAGGAAAGAGGGGGAAGAGGGGGAGGAAAAAATGGGGGAAAAATGGGGAAAAGGAGGGGAAAATGGGGGGGAATGGGGAAAAAAGGGGGAAAAAAGGGGGAACAAAAAAGTCAGGAAAATGGGGGAGAGAAAAAGAGGAAGGGAAAACTGGGGGGGAAGGGGGAGGGAAAAAGGGGGAGGAAAAGGGGGAAAAAGGGGGAAAATTGTGGGAAAAATGGGGGGCAAGAAATGGTGGACAAGAGATCGGGGGGCAAGAAATTGGGGAAAAAGGGAGGGAAAATTGGGAGGGAAATGGGGGGGGAGAGGGCGAGAAAAAGGGGGTGAAAAAAGGAGAGGGAAAGGGGAGAAAGAAAAAAAGTGGGGGAGAAAGGAGCAAAAAGGGGGGAAGAAAGGAAAAAAAAGAGGAGGAGAAAGGAGCAAAAAGAGGGCGAGAAAGGAAATAAAAGGGGGCGAGAAAGGGAAAAATAGGGGGAGAAAAAAGGGGAGAGGAAAAAAAGGGGGAGAAAGGAAAAAGGGGGTGAAAGGGAAAAAAAGGGATGAAAGGAAAAAGGGGGGGAAGGGGAGAAATGGGGGGAAAGGGGAGGAAAAAGGGGAGGAGAAAAAAAGAGGAGAGAAGAAAAAGGGGGGAAGGAAAAAGAGGAAGAAAGAAAAAAGGGGAAAAAAATGAAAAAAAAGGGGGGAAAGGAAAAAGGGAGAAAGGAAAAAAAGGGGGAGAAGGGGGAGAAAGGGGGGAAAAAGGGGGAGAGGAAAAAAGGGGGAGAAAGGAAAATGGGAAAATGGGGGAAAAGTGGAGAGAAAAAACGGGGAGAAAAAAGGGGGAGAAAGGAGAATGGGGGAAAAGGGGGAGAAAAGCAGGGAAGGAAAAGGGGATGAAAGGAAAAAAAAGGGATGAAAGGAAAATGGGGGTGAAAGGAAAAAAAAAGGGGAGAAGGAGAAAGGGGGGGAAAAGGGAGAAAAGGAAAAGGGGGAGAAAGGAAAAGGGGGGAGAAAAGAAAAAGAGATCAAATGAGGGGGGGAGAGGGGGGAAAAAAGAGGGGGAAAGCAGGAGGAATAAAAAAGGGGGAGATAAAAAGGGGAAAATGATGCAACCCTATTTACCATCCAACACTCCCACTGCCAGCCCGGGATTTGTTCCTCCTCACGGATCTTCCTCCTTCCCAACCTTTGGGGTGAATCGTTTTCCCCTTTTTCCCCTTTTTTTTCCTGATTTGAAGAGCAGGAACCTCCCTGGGATGGAAAAAGCCGGGTTAGGACCTTCAAATTATGGGGTTTTCAGGCCAAAATATGGGAAAAGGAATTCCAGTTCTTTACTGGAGTGTCTACGAGGAAAACAAAACCCCATTAAAGACCCCACAGGTGTTTTCCCACCCTTCAGGCCATTCCTCCCCCCGGGGGCAGTGGGATGTCCAGGTGGGTGGGGGGATTTGGGATAAAGTGGAACAAAAACCCCAAAGCAGCAGCAGGGGCTGGGAGGCTCCGGGAGGAGAGAGAAGTTCCAGGAGAAAAGGAATTTTTTGGGGTTTTCCTCGGCTCTCACCTGTCCTGGGAGTGGCAGCGGCAGCCGGGAGGGGCTCCCCCCTGAGAGGGGTCAGGGATTGGGGTCCAGGGGTTCCTCTAAAGCACCCAGCAGACGTCAGAGTCCCTCTGGAGAGAGGGATCAGGGATTGGGGTCCAGGATTCCCCTAAAGCACCGAGCAGAGGGTGGGGGGTCAGGAATTGGGGTCTCGTGTTTCCCCCGAGCAGAGGATCAGGGGTCAGGGATTGGGGTCCCGGGTTTCCCCTAAAACACCGACCAGACGATGAAGGGTCAGGGTTTGGGGTCCTGGATTTCCCCTAAAGCACCGAGCAGAGGGTGGGGGTCTCTCCGGACAGAGGGGTTGGGGTTTAGGGTCCTGGATTTCCTCGAAAACATCGGGCAGAGGGTCAGAGATCAGGGATTTAGGTCCCGGGTTTTCACTAAAACACCGAGCAGAGGGTGAGGAGTCGGGGTTTGGGGTCCTGATTTCCCCTAAAACACCGAGCAGAGGGTGGGGGTCCCTTCAGGGAGGAGTCGGGGGTTGGGGTCCCGGGATTCCCCTAAAACACAGAGCAGAGGATGAAGGATCAAGGATTGGGGTCCCGGGATTCCCCAAACAGAGGATCAGGGGTCAGGGTTTGGGGTCCCGGGGTTCCACGAGCAGAGGGTGAGGGTCTCTCTGGAGAGAGGGATTGGGGTTTGGGGTCCAGGATTCCCCTAAAGCCCCGAGCAGAGGGTGAGGGGTCGGGGTTTGGGGTCAGGGCTTGGGAAGTTCCCGTTTCATTCAGACTCACCCGGGGCAGGAGCAGCGCTCAAGGACACAATTCCGTGGTGGCAGCGAATTCCCAATTCTCTGCGACCCCAAAACCATCCCTGACCCCGAGAGAGGAGCAAGCCCAGCCCCAAAAATCCCTGTATTTCCCTAAAAATCTCGGTATTTCCCTAAAAATCTCGGTATTTCCCTAAAAATCTCGGTATTTCCATAAAAATCTCGGTATTTCCATAAAAACCCGAGCCCAGCCCCAAAAATCTCTGTATTTCCCTAAAAAAACACCCCCAGCCAAACCCCAAAAATCTCTGTATTTCCCTAAAACCTGACCCCAGCCAAGCCCCCAAAATCTTTTTCTTCCCTAAAATCTCCCCCAGCCAAACCCCAACAATCTCTGTATTTCCCTAAAATCCCCTCAGCCAAGCCCTAAAATTTTCTGTATTTCCATAAAATCAGCCCCAAAAAATCTCTGTATTTCCCTAAAAACCCAGCCCAGCCCCAAAAATCTTTTTTTTCCCTAAAATCCCCCCCAGCCCCAAAAATCTCAGTATTTCCCTAAAATCCCCTCAGCCCAGCCCCGAAAATCTCTGTATTTCCCTAAAACCTGACCCCAGCCAAGCCCTAAAATTTTCTGTA
This sequence comes from Sturnus vulgaris, assembly GCF_052056855.1. Taxonomy (NCBI): domain Eukaryota; kingdom Metazoa; phylum Chordata; class Aves; order Passeriformes; family Sturnidae; genus Sturnus; species Sturnus vulgaris. Next base: position 23,994,026 of record NC_142252.1, on the reverse strand, counting down.
TTTCCCTAAAACCAGCCCCAAAAAATCTCTGTATTTCCCTAAAACCAGCCCTAAAAAAATCTCTGTATTTCCCTAAAAAACCACCCCCAGCCCAGCCCCAAAATTTTCTGTATTTCCCTAAAAATCCGCCCCCCCCCAGGCACCGAGTTCAGCCCCGGATAAAAATCTACAAAAAATTTCACCCCCATCCCAAACGCAGCTTTTTGTCTCCGTTCCCATCTCCGAGAAAACAGAAAAGGTTCCTGGGAGGAAGAAATTAAAAAAAAAAAAAAAAAAAATTAATTAATTTAATTTAAAAAAAAAAAAAAAAAAGGAAAATTGGTGACTTTCCCCACCTGTGTGCCCCTAACGGGAGCCGCGGGGTTGGCACAGGTGGGACCGGGACAAGGAGGAAAATGCGGCACCAAGGGAGAGAAATATCCCAATTAAATTAAAATATAAAGGATTGAAAATGCTGAAAAATGTCCTTTGATACGGGAATTTATCTGTTATTTATCGGTGCTTTTGTACCAAAAATGCGGCACCAAAGGAGAGAAATATCCCAATTAAATTAAAATATAAAGGATTGAAAATGGCACCAAAATGACCTTAGATATGGGAGTTAATTTGTTATTTAACATTTATTTTGACCCAAAAACGCAGCACCAAAGGACATCAGCACCTAAATTAAATTAAAATATAAATTATTGAAAATGCCACCAAAATGTCCTTTGATACAGGAATTAATTTGTTATTTAACATTTATTTTGTACCAAAAATGCAGCACCAAGGGAGAGAAATATCCCAATTAAATTAAAATATAAAGTACTGAAAATGTTGAAAAATGTCCTTAGATATGGGAATTAATTTGTTATTTAACATTTATTTTGTACCAAAAATGCAGCACCAAAGGACATCAACACCTAATTTAAATTAAAATATAAATTATTGAAAATGCCACCAAGATATCTTTTGATACAGGAATTAATCTGTTATTTAATATCCATTTTGTACCAAAAAATGCAGCACCAAGGGAGAGAAATACAGCAATTAAATTAAAATATAAATTATTGAAAATGCCACCAAAATATCGTTTTATACAGGAATTAATCTGTTATTTTACATTTATTGTACCAAAAATGCAGCACTTAATTTAAATTAAAATAGAAATAATTGAAAATTCCACCAAAATATCATTTGACACAGGAATTAATCTGTTATTTAACATTTATTTTGTCCCCAAAGCAGCACCAAAGAAAGGAAAAAAAAATGGATTTTTCCAAGAGTTCCACTCATCCTGCACAGCACGAGGAGGCTCAAAAATCAAAATTTTGGAGGGATTGGAGGAACAAAAATCCGAAATTCGCTGCAAGAGCTGCTGGTTCTCGGTCTGGGAAACCTCTGGAATGGGGGGAAAAAAAAATAAAGCAGTGGGAAGTTTTTAAATGGAGCAAAATCCACAATAAAATCGGGAAGGGGATGAAGAACAGACACCAGAGGGGCAGGAAAATTAATTAAGGATAATAAAGGGGAAGGGAATGACAGCATCCAATTTAAGGAGAAATTAATGGGAATCCCATTATTCCCATAATTCCCAAATCCCATTTTCCTGGGAAAGGTGTGCTTTGCATCCCCCAGCTCTGCTCTGCATTTTATGACTTGAAATTTTGGAGGTTTTAGAGCTCAGGCATTGAAAACTCATCTTTATTTCAAAACCTGTGGAATTCAAATTCGATATTTCACAGCCTGAAGCACGAAGAGCATCCAGGGAAATGCCTCTAAATTAGTCATGGAATTAGAAAAAATAATTAAGAAATATTTACTTATAATTATATCCAATCCTCCCCCCCTCTTTTTTTTTTTTTTTTTTTTTTTTTTTTTTTAATGCTGTGATTAATTAAATTCCCAGATTTCCTCGTGGCATCTGAATAGATTACACATGGAAATTAATTTTCTCCAATAACTCATTAAGGGCCCCAAATGCTGCAGATCCCACTTGGATCAGTTTTTCCATTGGAAATTTTTCCAAGCTCATCCCTCAGGCCCTCAGCCAAAGCCTTTTCCCATAAATTCCAGGGAATTTATAGCAGAGAAAAGTTCTTTTGGGGACATTGGGATTTATTAATTAATGGGGCAGGACTGAGGGGGGAATTTGCCAGCACTAAAATGGAATTTCCAACGTGGATCCAAAGCCATCTCCTGGTGTTTCTAAGGATAAATCCAGGATTTTCCAAATGTTTCCACGTGGTTTGATGTTAAAATAATTTAATCATTTAGAATTCTTGCGATGGTGTCATTTGAAAGCGAATTGGTGATTTTGAATTATTTAAATAATAATTTATAAGAATTTTATTGCAGTGCACAAGTGCTTTTACCTGGTGCATGAAATGGGGAATTCTCCATTTTTATCCAGACCAGGAATCCAAGGAAAAAGTTGGAAAGTTGGGATGGGGTCTCTGCTGCCCGGGCCCCTGGTGTCCTGTCAGGAAAGGTGGGGTTTGTATGGATCCCATGGAAAAATTGGAGATGGGATCCCCATCGTTCCTCAGAGTCATGGGATGGTTTGGGTTGGAAGGAACTTTAAATCCCATCCCATTATCCCATCATCCCATTATCCCATCATCCCATTATCCCATCATCCCATTATCCCATCATCCCATTATCCCATCCCATTATCCCATCCCATCATCCCATCCCATCATCCCATCCCATCATCCCATCCCAATATCCCATCATCTCATCCCAACATCCCATTATCCCATCATCTCATCCCAACATCCCATTATCCCATCATCCCATCCCATTATCCCATCCCAATATCCCATCCCATTATCCCATCCCATCCCATCCCATCCCATCCCATCCCATTATCCCATCCCATCCCATTATCCCATTGTCCCATCCCAACATCCCATCCCATTATCCCATCCCTGCCTTTGGGAATTTCCACCCTCCCAGGCTGTTCCAACCCCAATGTCCAGCCTGGCCCTGGACACTCCCAGGGCTCCAGGGGCAGCCACAGCTGCTCTGGGAATTCCATCCCAGCCAGGAATTCCATCCCAATATCCCATGGAATTCCCACCTCCACACACAGGTGAGGCTCCCTGGTCTGCAGCTCTCTGCATTTTCCTTTCTTCCCCACCTGAAAGCAGGAATGATGTTTTCCCATCTTCATGGCTACTCCAAAACTGCTTTTTAGGCTTCATTTTACAAGGAATGGGATGTTCCCACACATCCCCCAAAAGGAGCCACATCCAGGATTTCATTTTCTCTGGGATAAATCCACCTGGAAGTGACCCAAGGTGGGCAGGATGAGACAAGCCCAGCTTAGCCCAACATTTGACCAAGACAATTCAAGAATTTCATTCTTAAATATCTGGGAATCTGATCCTTGACATTTGGGGATGGCTGTGGGGGTCATCCAGGAGGGGTTTTTTTGTTTTGTTTTGTTTTTTGTTTTTTTTTTGTGGTTTTGGGGGCTTTTTTTGTTTGGGTTTTTTTGTTTGGTCGGTTGGTTTTTTGGTGGGTTTTTGGTTGTTTTTTTTTTTTTTTTTTGTTTTTTTTGTTTTCTGTTGTTGTTGTTATTGTTTTGTTGTGGTTTTTTTGGGGGTTTTTTGTTTGTTTGTTTGTTTATTTTTTTTTTTCTGGAGCATCCAGGAGTGGGAATCCCAGCCAGAGACATGGATGGAAATTCCCAGCAAGTGTTTGCACATGAACGAGCTCCCCAGGGAGCAGCAGAGGGAGCCAGCTCGGCTCTTCCTGTCCATCGGCATTCCGGGAGTGTGGAGCCTCAAATCCCGGAGCTGATCCCCATGGATGATTAATAAATGATTAATGTGCTAATTACAGGGGCCAGCTCTTCTGTGGGTTCAGTCAGAAAATCAGATTTTCCTGCCAGACCCCTTGTTAGGCCCAGTTTTAGTGCAAAGCCTTGAACACCTCCACACTTGGGCTTGGTTTGGTGGGGCTGTGGTGGCACAGCACCCACAGCTCCACCTCCTGATGGAGCAGGAGGAGCTTAGGCCTGGCCTAAGGACACACAAGGACTGGCTTAAACCCCCTTGGCTTTGATAAGGCACGGATGGGCCTGGGTGTGGCTGAGGAGGAGCTGCAGGTGTGCCCTGGAGAATGGAGAGGGATGGGACCAGGATTTGGGAATGTTGAGGAGCAGCGTGGGGTGGCTGGAGCACCCCATTCCAGAGGGATCATCCCATTCCAGAGGGATCACCCCATTCCAGAGGGATCATCCCATTCCAGAGGGATCATCCTGTCCCAGATGGATCACCCCATTCCAGAGGGATCATCCCATTCCAGAGGGATCATCCCATTCCAGAGGGATCATCCTGTCCCAGATGGATCACCCCATTCCAGAGGGATCATCCTGCTCCAAAGGGACCATCCTACTCCAGATGGATCATCCTATTCTAAAGGGATCATCCTGTCCCAGATGGATCATCCTATTCCAGAGGGATCATCCTGCCCCTCCCTGCTTTATCTGGATCACCCACCCTTGACCAGACCCCAAAATCCCAATCCCCACAGCTCCTAAACCAGCAAATCCACGGTTAAATCCAGCAGATGGGAATATCCTCTGGAAAAATCGGATTAAACCATCCCAGCCTGCTGAAATTCCATGTGTGGGGCTGGCTGGGTGTTCAGTGCAGCTCCCAGATCAATCTCAAAGAATCGAAACAATTAATCAAATCAATCTCAAAAAAAAAAAAAATCAAAGAGTTGCAATCTCAGATCCCACGAATTAGTAGGGTGAGGAAAATTATCCCTTTAGCTTCGTGGATTTAATTCCTGGGTTTAAGGCTGGTTTCAAGAGGGTTCCCAGGCAGTTCTGGGAATGCAGGAACTCCTGGATTTTGGCTGCTTTGAACTCTGTGGGCTGGGCAGGGAGTGCTCGTTATTCCAGAATCCAGTGGGAATGATCAGCTGGGACACAGGTGTTATAACTGAGACAAAAGTCTCGATATTCAGCAAAACTTAGGTTGTTTAATTTGATATAAAAGAGCAAAACAGGGCTGGGGAACGTGAGGGGTCACCCACACTCCACCAAACCTCGGTTTGCAGCCTCTTCTTACACTGTGGGTTCTCATTGTAATCAAGAATTTTGGGATTTTTGTTGTCATGAGCAGTGGTGGTTGAATAAACATCCTTGTAGAGAACCAGCAGAGAAGTTCTGGGAGTCTGGTTTTTGGGATAGGCAGCATGGATCAGACAAAGGCAGGAATGGATTTTTGGGAAGTCTGATTTTTCAAGCTGGGAGCCGAGACAACTTATTTGGAAAACAGAACATATTATAATGTAACATAATACAACATAATATACCATAACAAGGCGATTTTAAACAGAATTATTTAATCATATAATTTCCTTTATCTAGTGTCCATGCTTCACTTCAGAGCTCAGTATTCTGGTTTATACAAACCCCGATGCTTTTGTGATTAACACCAATCTTAATTTATCAATTATCACACGGGGAAGGAGCCCAGATCCTGCTTTCCCAGCCAGGGCTCTCCGTGTCCTTCCTGCTCCTCTCCCTTTCCCTCTGCTGGCCCAAGGCCATCCATCAAATCCTGGCCCTGGGATTTGGGGAGGGCAGGGAGGGATTTCCTGCGTGGGGAGGTGAGGGAGAGGGGCTGGAGCTCAGGACTCCAAATAATTCCATGGAAATCTGGAGTTTGGAGAGGTGAGGGAGCACCAAGGGTTTTTGTCCGAGCCTTACCGAGCCTTCTGGCCTAAGAAAAATTGGCAATTATTATAATTTCAGATTATTTATTTTCCTTTTATCACCTGCTAAAGCAGAAATCTTTGCCCAAGTTTAGGCTCAGAGCGCTGACATTTCACCACGTGCTTGAAATCCTTGGAATTACCTCTGGAAAATGGATTTTTGGCAATGTTAGGGAAAAACCCCTTAAGGAATTTGTTGATGTGCCTGAAGAGCATCATAAACCCCAGTGAAGCCACTTGGATGCAGATTTGGGATCGGAATTGTGCATAATAAAATTCCCATGGAGGAGGAGATGGAATGAGCTCTTTGGAGTTTGTGCAGGCACCTGGATTTATAAAATATAAAACACAACATAGAAAACAGAATACAGAATCTAGAAAATAAAACGTAGCAAATAGGGTCTGTAAAACAGAATATATAAAATAGATTATAGATTATAGAAAATAAAATATATAACATAGAGTATATCAAATAGAATATATAAGATAGAATATAAAATACAGAAAATATAGAACACAGGATATAGAAGATCGAATATAGGCTATAGGGCATAGGATATAGAATATACACTATATATATATTTTATATATGGAATATAGAAAGTAGAATATAGAAAGTAGAACGCGTAAAATAAAATACAGAAAATATAAACCATAAAGCAGAATATGGGATTGATGCATTTCTGTGGGTGCTGCTCACACCCACCCCGCCTTTCCCTTTCGTTCCTCGCTGCATTCCCTCCAAAGCAGCGCTCAGAGCCGGCCCCAAAGCCGCCCGTAAATCCATAAATCCAAATTTCCCTCATTCCCAAGGCTGGCAACGCCCGCGGATCCATCCCTGCGCTGGAGCCGTGCCAGAAATTTCTCATGCTCGCTCCCTCTTTGGCTCTTCCCATTTTTTTTTTCCCTCCCTCTCTCTTAGAGGTTTTTTTTTTTCCTGGTGCCTTTGGAGTGAGCTCAACTCCGAGCTTTGCAGTTCCTGCCTCGTTTTTCCTGGGAAACTTCACCACCATGCGCCTGGTAAGGGATGCAATTCCTCCGGGAACGGCCCGAGCAGCCCCGGGATGGAGCAGCTCCCCCGGGAATGGTTCAGGGGAGGGATGGAGGAGGTGTGGGATACCCACCGGGACATGGGTGGGATGAGCAGGGAGATTTCCCGATGGGATCCGGGATCCGGCAGCGCTTTTACCTCGGGAGGAGGAGGAGGAGGAGGAGGCTGGAGAGAACGCGATGCGATTCCTGTAGCGCTGTGAGTTTATTTAAGGGATTTAAGGCTGGGTTCTGTGCTGGGGAAGGGGAAAAATCATTTCCGGGTGATAACAATTCCAAATAGCGCTTGGAAAATATGCCCGAGGATTCTCAGGGATTGCTTGGAAAAGACGCCCGAGAATTCTCAGGAATTCTCAGGCAGTGGCCGGGCTGCTGTGGCAGAATTTCCCTGGATTTCACAGCCTTATTTTCTTTGGGCTGTGCAATTACCGGGAGAAAAACAAAAAAAAACAAAAAAAAACAAAAAAAAAAAAAAAAAAAAAAAACAAAAAAAAAAAAACAAAAAACAAAAAAACGTGGTTGCGCTTCCTGGGGGGAGCAGCCCGCGGCTCTGAGCTCGGAATCCCGCAGGGATTTCAGCTCCTGGCCAGCCAAAGGCTGGAATATCGAGCAGATCCAGGCACAGGGCTCTGGAGCCGAGGATTCCGCTGTTTGTCAACATGGAAAAGCCGATCCCGATGAAATCACCCCGGGAATGCTGCGGGACCAATCGGGGTTCTGGCAGTGGGCAGAGGACTCCGGTAATTCCTCGGTGCCGATTGCTGATTTTTGGCGTTCCTGCCGGAGCAGTTGGGGCAGGGCTGGCCGGGTTGGGCATCCCGGCTCCTTTCCCAGAGCTCTGGAGCCGAGATTCCCTCAGGAGCAGCTTCCAGAGGGGCTTCCTTCCATCCCAAACTCCATCCCCTCTGCACTGGGCACGGAAATCCCACCAGGTTTTTCCAAACCCCATTCCCAAGGACACAGAAATCCCACGAGGTTTTTCCAAACCTCATTCCCAGGGCAATCCATCGGGATGTGATGGATGGCAGCGATATAAAGACCAGAGGGTGGAAATAAAATAGGGAGAGAGACTCTGGAGGGAATGCAGAGAGTTGGGAATGGTTCCTCAGGAATTCCAGGGGCAGGGAGGCGACCCTGAGGTGAGGATCCATCCTGCACATCCCGTTCCTCACGGGAGGAGGAGGCTGAACACGCTGGGATTGATGGATCCTCCACAGCTCAGAGTGGGTGGCTGGAAATCAGCAAATAATAAATTCTCATTTCTCCCAAGCTGGAATTAATCCGAGCTTCTCTGTTTTCCAGGATAACTTGTCAGGCAATAGAAATTCATTTGTTCAATTGCACAGGGAAAAAAAAAAAAAAAAAAAAAGCTGCATTAGGAATATCTCACTATTTGGATTCCCTTTGCTGCTTCAAGTTTTCCAGCTTCCCAAAAGGTCCGAGAAGCTCTAGGGGAGTCTTATAAATAAAATAAATCCAGAAGAATTTCCCTGAGCTGGGATTCACTTTTATGTTCCCAGTGCAGCACTGTCAAACCTCTGGAATTGTGTCCAATACTTTTGTCCTCTGCTTTCCCCGAGTATTCCAAGGCACAGACAGAACTGGAGTCCTTTCCCTGCTTTAAATCTCTTAAAATTCAGATTTTCTGTCACGAGGCTCCTGCTCTGGCAGTCTGGGGATTCCTGGAATCCCAATAAAACCAGGGAGACTCTGGATGTTCCCAAGGGCTAAATTTAGCCTGGCTTTGTGAGCAAAGCTCACAGAGACCTGAAATGCAGGGAAGAGATCAAACGCCAGGGAATGTTTGTACTTCCAGCAATTTCCCTGGACGCCAAAGAAAACACGGGAACAAACAACAAACCGGTTGGGATGAGCTCTCTGAAAGGGAAATTTCCCTCTTTCAGGGGACCTGTGGCTTCATTTTAAAGACCTGTGGCTGTCAGTGTCCTGATTCCAGCTGGGAAAACACAGCAAAGCCATTATTCCGAATTTTCTACAGCTGGAAAAGCTGATTGCAGCAGCCTGGAACCCCGGGATTCAGGTGGGCAGGAAAAGTGGGACACCTCCAGGTGTTATCCCAGGGACTGAGTTCCAACTCCCTCCTCTACAACAGGTTGGATGAGTAAATACGGGGTGTAAATACAGAGAGTAAACACAGAGAGTAAAATCACCCAGAAAAAAAACATGGAAATGTTTCCTGAAACAAGGATCTTGGTTTAATTGGAGGTTGGGGTTTAATTGGAGTTTGGGCAGCTCTGCTCATCCCAGGTTTTCAGCAGGATTTTGCTGTGGGGACATTTCCATTCAGCAAGGTCAGAGCCTTTGAAAGGATTCAAGAGTGGTTTTGGGGAAAAAGCAGAGCTGGAAAAATATCCATGAGGAAAAGGAATTCTCAGTTTTTCTCTGTGAGATCTGGAGATTGAACTGGGACAATCTCACTTAAAGGGATGTCAAGGAAACAGGGCTGGTCCCACAGTGGAAAACTGTGGGAAAATGGGAATTTGAGAAGGAATCTGGCACTGAGCTGGGCCAGTGAACCCCACTGGATGATCCAGGCTGAGCTCCCATCCCTTAGGAATGGATGAAATCCCAGTCCTGTGGGATTTAGGAACACCCTTGATGCCTTTCCCAACTTGAACAATTCCATGATTCCCACTGAAGGGAGCTGGATTTGTTCTCCCAGCCTCAGGAACGCTGCCATTAATTCTGTGTGCAAATCCAATTACACCCCCCGAGTGTTTTTTGCATTTTCCCTTGTTCATGATTAATTTATTTGCCCTCAATTTCACCAAAATCCAGCATTTTCTGTCAGGTTTCCCTGAATCCTGGTGTCACCTTCAACTCTTCCCCCTTCCTGCTCCTCTGCTTTTCCCACATAAATAATAAAAGGGATTTTTTGGAGCTCTGGGAAGCTCCTTTCAAGCTGTGCAAGTTGGGCTCATTTAATTCCTGAAGGCTGCACATCCCCATCCTGATATCCAGGCAGGGAATTCATTTACATTCCATGGATGGCTCAGCCACCCCTCAACTGCTGGCATTTCGTCCCTGCTTGGGAATATTATTTACATTTATTAAAAAGCAGTTGGAGAACGTTCAACTCGGTGCCTTTTACAACAGTGTGGAGCAGCTGCTTTCAGAAAGACACAGACGAGGGTCTTTTATTAATTAATTTCCTGTTAATCCTTTAAATTCCTTCAATTATCAAGTATTTAAAGTGGTTTTGATGTGCTAACAATCGAATGAGAAGTGTGGAGCTCTCCGTTTTTCCAGGTGCCTGAACTTGAGGGTGATTTTAAATCACCCCCTGTCTTGTTTTCCCTCTGCACAAAACATCCCAAGCTTTTATCCCACCCCTTTCTTTCTGTCCCTGAGGAATCTGATGAGGCCAGCAGTGCCTGGCAGGAATTTTCCATCGGACAGTGACGTTGCTGTGGTGCCCATTGATTGGAATCGTGATGGAAAATGTGCCCTTGCAAAGGGAGAGATGCCAAAGGAATCTGGGAATGCTGAGACAGATCTGGCCTGGAAATTTTGGGGCACGGGATAAACCCTGGAGCCATCCAAAGTGGGATATTTCTGTAACAAATGGGAATTGGAGAGGTTAAAGGATGCAGGATTTGCTGCCTCTCTTGTGTTGGGGATCAGGGAAAGGTTCTTTCCCCAGAGGGTTCTGGGCACTGCCCAGGGAATGGGCACATTCCCAAACCTGCACTGGGACACTGCTCCAGGGATGGCCAGGGGGGATTGTTGGGGTGTCTGGGCAGGGGATCCCTGGGGTCCCTTCCAGCTGAGGATATTCCAGGATTCTTTATTTTCCATCAGAGCAGACCTGGGCCGCTCCTTCTCTCCCACAGCTCCCGTGGCAGGAGGAATGTTGGAGTTCCATCACCCCCTGGGCTGAATTTTTGGGGCAATCCCTCCCTTGATGAGCAGGAATTTCCTTTCCTTGTGCCCCCAGGGTGTCCTCAGGTCAAACTCCGCAGAGCCCTGTCCAGAAATCAGCGCTGGTGGGGCCGAGGACTTGTGGAAGCCCCTGGAAAGGCAGAGTTTGGTTCTGCACACCCTCACAAATAAATCCAAAACGTCCTGGCTTGCCCAGCCCCCCTTGCACCGTGCCCCGAGCCCTGTTTGTGCTCAGCCTGGGCCAGCAGCAGCCCCGGGAGGCAGAGCAGTAATCACTGAAACTTTGCCACCTTTTATTCTCTGCTCCTGCCGAGGGTGCTGAGCGCGGTGCCGGGGCTGAGGAGAGATCCCTGCACTGCCATTGACTCCATAGGCACGGCCTGAATTTGGAAAAATAACAGTTGGAGGCTGTCAGGGATGCTCCATAAAAACCCTGGCAGCTCCTGCTGCAATGCAGACAGAAAACAAACGGTTCCCATTTCAACTTGGCACGCTGTAACCCCGCCGAGCCGACTTCCCAGGATAAACTATTGCCACGGAATTGTATTCCCACAACAGCACGAGATCCTAGTGAAAAAGCATCACACAGCCCTATGTATTCCTAATTATTTGTGTGATGAAGGGAGAAACGCTTCAGTCGTGGTTTATTTTTGCTCAGCATCCTCATAACTAAGCTGCTTTTCCTCTTTTCATGGAGCTGTTTTGGTAGTGGGATTTTGGGAAGGAATTCCCGGCTGGGATGGAATTCCCAGATTTGCTGTGGCTGCCCCTGGATCCCTGGGAGTGTCCAAGGCCAGGCTGGATGGGGTTTGGAGCAATCTGGGACAGTGGGAGGTGTCCTGGGTGGAATCCTGGGTGGTTTTAAAATCCTTTCCAACACAAACCATCCTGGGATTCTCCAGCAGGAGAGTTTGGCTCTCGGGAGTTCCTTGGATTGGGATGGCACAGCTTTGCAGTCCTGGTGCTTTGGTTTCTTCTGTTCAAAAAAATGAATTTTCCAGCAAGGAAGAGGTCACTGAACAGGGGGCTCAGTTGATTCTCCTGGGCTGAATCCCTAAATTCAGGGCTCGTGTTTGATGGTGGTTTTAATTCTTTCCCTGGGATGGAGAACCATGTCCTTCAAATTCCCCCATCCCAGCTCCGTGTCCCACTGGAGAGCCCAGCACAGGGATGGAAGGGCTGGAATTCCTTCCTGTGACAGGAATGCCTACAAACAAATAAACCCAAACAGCCCAGCAGCCAAAGCACCCCTGCATCATTTCCAGCTCTGAGCTTTGCCCACAGGGATCACAGAGCATCACCCACTGCCCTTTCCCTCCCACAGCCAGAGCTGATCTCCCTGGAAAACCTTTCCTGTGGGATTTGACCTTTCCCAGCTCCAGCAATCCCTGACAGAGAACACCAAGCACCGACTTTTGTATTTTTTAAAGCCAGATTGTGACAGATCCCTCCCGTGAACGCTGCAGCTGCCAGAGCTCCAGCACAGCGTTCCAGCAGCATCTGCAGGGTAACATTTCCAGAACATTTATTCCAGCTTCCCCTCACCCCTCCCCACACACACACGATCCACAGGGATGGACTCCCAGTGCCTGTTTGACCTTTTCTGCTGCTTTGCAGTCGATGAAGTTCACTCGTGTGACCTCAGTGCAGCCTGGCAGTGCTTGTGTGTTGTTCCAGTGGTGTTCCCGACATTCCTGGAGCATCAAACCTGGCAAAAAGGGGATGTTTCACTCTCAGGCTCGGCTGGCAAAGGTCTTGGGTGTCACTGGGAACTCTGAAAATTAAAGGTGTTCTAAAAGCAGCTGGAAAAGAAGAGATTTCATCAGTGAGACGCTGCCATGGGGGAGCCCAAGGGCTCTGCCTGGGTTTTGGGTGGCAGAAAAGTTCAAAGCTCTGGTGAAATGAGTTTCTGCCTTTTCTGCCCCGTGGATGGAGACGTTTCAAAGGAAGGGTTTTGCGTTTCTGACATTTGAACTCGGTTTTGGTCTTGGAAACCCAAAGCAGAGGCTCCTTGCTGGCAGAGACTGCAGGGAGAGCAGGCAGAGAGGGAAGGGGGGGTTCTGTCATTTTTGGGGTTTCTTTTACTCTGAATAATGGTGCAGCACTCTGATTTAGTTGGGAGAAGGGTCCTGGAAGGGTAACAAAGCTGATGTGATTGCCCCCCTTCCCATGGCCAGGGTCTGCTTTCATTACCCCGGGTTTTGTTTGTGAACGCTGGGATTTGATTCGGTTTTTGATCTGATCTTGTGATGTCTGGGAGCTGAGACCTTTAATTTCCTGTCCTGCTGGCTCTGTTCTTGAAACCCTCCCAGGGATGTGTGTTTGCAGGAAACTGGGGCTGGGAAAAGGCCCCTTCCCTCTGTCAAGATGCACCAAAAACCTCAGCCAGGAAGGGCAGAATTAACAACCCAATATTGTTTAATTCAGTTCATTATAAACTGATCCCATCTGACTGAATTAACTGAGGATGCTGCAGCTCCTGGGGTCACCTTCACATTTCCCAGCAAAGGAATTCAGTGGAGCAGGACCAGCTGCTGCAGAAAACCTGGATTTTGCCTCTGTGATTGAAGAATCCAACTTCCCTGGAAAGGCTCAGCTGGGATTATTTGCTCTCAGGCTCTCAGCTGAGCAGCACCAAGAGCAATTTTATCTCTCAGGAAATTGTAAAAAAAAAAAAAAGAAACGGGTATAGTTTGGTCATAACGGGGATTCCCACAAAGGTGGGGTTTTAATCGTTATTTTGTTATTATTTTATACATATTTATATAAATGATGGCAGGTTTCACTAGGAGAGTGCTCCAGAAAAATCAGAGTTGAGGCTGGGAGTTGTGTGGCTGCCTGGGTAGAAAAGCTGGGAGCAATCAAAGCTTTTCCAGCTTTTCAGGATGGAGCAGGCACTGAAATGAGAAGGAAGAAAAATTGGATGAGGCGTTGAAGGAGCTCTCCCAGCAGCTCCTGTGAGCTGAGGAGCAGGACCAGGGAGAGCTGGAGATTTGGGAAACAAAGCTCAGGTTTTTTTGTGATTAACTTCTCCTGCCTCTCGTTCTTCAGGGCAGCAAAGCTGCAAAATCCAAACCAAACTGCTCTGGAGATAATTTCATTTCCACTGCCCTTAAATATCAGGATATTTCTTTATTAGAATGAGGTTGATGGGAATGTTGGGTATTTGTGGCTGAGCTCGGGGAGATTAATTAATGGCATCTTCATTAATGTCGTGGCTGGGGTGAGAGCTGGAAACAAAGCCCCACCTGCTTCTTTTTTTTTCCAAAGTGCTGTTGAAAAATATCCAAATGTTTCTCTGGAATGCAGAAATCCAGCTCTGCCCCAACACCTCAGCCCTGCAGTCACATTCCCATGGATTTTCCACAGAAGTAGCCACAGCAATGCTAATTTGGGAATTGTCTGGGGAGCAAACTCGGAGTGCCAGAACAAGACTAATCCCCCTCTGTGTTTTCTCTAATAAAAGGGAAGAACACTAAATAATTAACGTCAACAAATGAAAACTAATTTGCCAATTTTTAATTTTCCCCCCATTGCGTGATCCCTGTTAATGAATAATTTAGCAGCCAGAGATGAATATAAAATGAAAGGATTTCTCTGGGGTCTGCTGTGCTCTCTGAACATCCAGGCTAAAACTGTTTAGATACCCATATATTTATTTTATTTTTTTTTTTAAGAGTAAAGAATAACCCCAGAGAAAGCAGCATTCAGCAGGAACCAAGCAGGAATAAAAAGAGCTGCAGCCTCCAGAGGTTTTCCCATTTCCTTCTAGACCTGAGATCATTTGTCTGAGGCTGTTTTTGAATTATTCATACCAAGTGGAGCTCTTTGCTTTCCCAGATTAAATGGGACCAGTTTCCATCCCAGGGCTTCTCGTGCTGCTTTTTTTTCCTTGCATTTCAGGTTTTCCTGGGATGCCTTTTTATCCCAAGGCCCTGCACTCAGAACCTGCTCTGTGCTCAATGCCCAGCACTTCCCACAGCACACGAGGGAATGGGGAATGGGAATGGGGAATGGGAATGGGAATGGAAATGGGAAAATTCAGGAGCTGAGAAACCTTGGGAATGATGCCGTGGTTCTGCTTTGACTTTGGAGTGTGACCTCCAAGGGAAAAGTGTTTGTTATCTTAGCTCTGGGCTGATTTGAAGGGTCCTGTGCATCCCAATCCCTGTGTCTGATGAGCAGGAGCATCCCAGTCTGTGGAAGTGTCCCTGGTGATGGAATGGATGGGATTCAAGATCCCAGTTCAAAACCCTTCTGCCTCAGCTGCCACTCAAAACCTGCTTAGGTTTGGTTGTGTTAAACTGGACTGGGAAAGCAGATCCAGGATGGGGAAAACAGATCCAGGATGGGGAAAGCAGATCCAGGACTGGGAAAACAGATTCAGGGTTGGGAAAACAGATCCAGGATTGGGATGAACTTCAGTGGTGCTCCAAGGCTTCCTCGCAGTTCCATGCCCCACCAGCCTGAGCAGCTTCTCCACATCCCACGGACACTGGGAACAGTCTGATGGCACAGAATTCCGGACTGGTTTGGTGGGAAGGAGGAGGAGGGGTTTGCAGTTGAGTTTCCTGGGCTTTTCCTGCTGCTGGGCACCAGAGGCACAACCTGAGGAGGAGCATTGGTGGCTCCCTGCTGTCACCGTTTCCTGGCCCTGCTCAGGTTTGGGAGGAGCCATCCCGATGTTCATGTGGAGCCATCCCGGTGTTCCCGAGGACCATCCCAGTGCTCCTGAGGTCCATTCCAATATTCCTGAGGACCACCCCGGTGTTTCCCTGCTCCAGGTGAAGAGCAGCACTGCTGCACAGGGATGCAGTTGCCGAGCAACCACCCACAATTCAAACCATCTTTGGAGCCATCAGCGGTGTCTGAGAGCAGAGAGGGGAGATTTCAGTGTGAGAGGGGAGATTTCAGTGTGAGAGTGGAGATTTCATCATCTGAGAGTGGAGATTTCAATGTGAGAGTGGAGGTTTCAGTGTGTGAGAGTGGAGGTTTCATTGTGAGAGTGGAGATTTCAGAGTGAGAGTGGAGATTTCAGTGTGAGAGTGGAGATTTCAGTGTGAGAGTGGAGATTTCAGTGTGTGAGAGTGGAGATTTCAGTGTGAGAGTAGAGATTTCATCATCTGAGAGTGGAGGTTTCAGTGTTTGAGAGTGGAGGTTTCAGTGTGAGAGTGGAGATTTCAGAGTGAGAGTGGAGATTTCAGTGTTTGAGAGTGGAGGTTTCAGTGTGAGAGTGGAGATTTCAGAGTGAGAGTGGAGATTTCAGTGTTTGAGAGTGGAAATTTTGGAGATTTCCCTGCTCAGCAGTTCTGGAGCCTCCTCCTTCCCATTTGTGCTGCTTCACCTGCAGATCTTGGCCGGGATTTTCCTTTGCCCAGTGCCGTGATCTGTGCCCGTGCCTGGAATCCCGGGATCCCCAAGGCTGGAAAATCCCTCCAGGATCCAACCAGAGCCCATCCCCTCTTGGCACCGAGTGCCACCTCAGGAATTGCTGGGACACCTCCAGGGATGGGCACTCCAGACCTCCCTGGGCAGTTCCAAAGCCTGACCACCCTTTCCATGAAAAAATTCCCGCTGATTTCCACCCTGAGCCTCCCCTGGCCCAGCCTGGGGCCGTGTTTTCCCTCTGTTCCCTGGAACAGATCCCAATCCCAGCCTGGCTGTCCCCTCCTCTCAGGGAGTTGTGCAGAGCCACAGGATCCCCCCTGAGCCTCCCCCGGACTCCTCAGGTTTCCTCCTAAAATCCCAGGAAGAAAATAATGTAGAAATAATGTTTTTTTCGTAGATGGGATTGTTCTTTTTTTATAGACAGGATTATTTTTAACCTTCTGATTCCCAAACTAGTTCATCCCTCTTTTGTGAGAATCACAGACACTCCCCCATGCTGAAAAGCTGAAAATTGGATTAATGGATTTCCTTTCAGTTTTCAAACACTCCTCTGTTGTTGTCACTAAAATGAACAAGCTCAGGAGCTATAAAAAGAGCTTCCTGCTTTTTGTGGGGAAAACTCCTCCCCTGGGAATTCAGAAATGGATCTGTCATGTGAGATTTCCCCCTGCCTTCCCCTCCCTGCCGTGCTGGAATTCACCCTGCCTTGGATTGTGTTCCAATCTCCTCGTATTCCACTCCAAAGTAATCCAGACTCAAGTGTGTGGTGTAATTAAAGCAATAAAAAAATGAAAAAAATATAAAATTAACAAACCCCAGGATGCTGGGTAAGCTCAGGCTTGAGAATAATTAATGGATAAATGGAATTAAGGACTAGGAAAAACTCTTCAGGCTGCTCTGAATGTGCTCCTCAAGCTTTCCTGGATTTTATTCCCTCAGTGTCTCCATGTCTGGAGCTTCCCAATCCACATCTGTATCCAGCTGGAGGGGGGGGAAAAGCAAAGCCCAGGAAGTTTCACAATATATTTGTTTTATCTGGGCTCAGAGAGGCACTGAACTCATGCTGGGTTCCAGCAGGAGCGTTTTAATTCCAGTTTAATTCCCTGCAGTTGGGTGGCTCGGGGTGGGAAGTGGAGCAGGGGGAAGGGCTTTTAACCCTTTAAGATTCTCAGCTACGTGGTCATTTTTCATGAGAGGAAGAAAGAGCCAAGTTTATTGAGAAACACACTTGGTTTTATAGCAGGACTGCAACTCCCAGAGCAGAGAAAAGCGGATTGGGTCAGAGAGAAGACACCCCATGGCCAGGGCCTGGGCACACACCACAACAGGGGCTTGATTTTGTCATTAATTCCTTTTTATTGTGACCAAATTATCACCCTGGGAGAAATTCTCCCTGGCCTTGAGCTGGAGCAGCTCATGGGCTGGGAACAGAGCTGAGAAGCTCCAGCCTGGAATATTTTCCAGGCTGTAATTTTCTCACTTTCTCAATCTGTGTGGTTACTGCACTGCAAAGAGAGGGAAAGGACAGCGACACACACGGAGCCCTTTGGGGACAAAAGGCCAAATTTATTGTAGGGACAATTTGTATTTAAAGTGTGTCAGTGCAGCCAGGACAGGACAGGAGCTCATGGGACAATTGGGAAAAACATCCTTGGGACAGCACCTCAGGATGGGGAATTCATCATAAAAATTACTTTATTGTGAATTCTACTTTGTTTTTTATCACCTTGGAGACTTCCTCCCTAACTGAAGCTGCAGTCAGCTTGTCAGCCTGGGAATGGAGCTGAGAGTCAGGAGAAATCCAGGCCTGGAAAGGAATTTCCAAGCTGGAATCCCCAGCTCTGTGAATGTGTGTGTCCACAATACGTGTCCCACAATCCTGTCCCTGTCCCCTCCGTGTCCCTGCAGCCTCCAGCCCCTTTTCCGTGGGCTCAGCACCACGGGCAGCTCCATAAACCGCGCTGCGAGCAGCTCCCATCAATATCCCGCAGTTAATGACGCCCGAGCGCAATTAGGATCGATTTCCTGTCTCCTCCTTTTCCCAATTATGCAAATTCCGCTGTGTCCCTTCCAGAGCTGCCTTTGATCCCGGCCTCTGCAGGCGCTGCCCAGCCGTGCTTCACTGGGAACAGTCAAAAACGTCACGAGCAATTCCGGCTTTTGCTTTTTTTGTTCTGCGCTCAGTCTTCACCCCGGGGTTAATAGAGAGTGATGTCAAACACCAGGAGTGATTTGTGGAAGTCAGGCAGCTTTTGGCACCCTGAGCTATGGATAAATTGTTTTCACATTCTAAATTACTGTGCCCAGCTCTGGAGGAGGCTGGAAAAACTGCCAGAGGGAAAAATGTGGGAGAAGGAAAAGGTTGTGTGCTCATCTCTGAACTGAGCCGTGCCTAAAAAAAATAAAAAAAAAAAATCCAATTTTTAAGCCAAAGCTCTGTGCTGAACGCCAGGGATGGATTTTTCCTGGGAATTATCACGGATGTGGGGATTCCCAGCTCCACATCTGCCACATTAAACTGGTGCTGCTGGAACAGGAGCTGGTGCAGGCTGGAAATCTTTTTGATTGCAGAACAAAGATTCTGGAAGCAGGAGCTGGTGCTCTCCCCAAGACCATCTCTGGAATCAAAGACACCCAAAAAATGGCAAAGAAAATTTCCCTCTTTTACTCTCTGTGTGTTATTTTTTGTAGCTCTGATATTTCCTTTCAGACTTGTGCTGGATTATCAATAAATTATTGGGGTTTTTTGTCATTATTATGGATTTCTAAGTTGAAAATCTCATAGGTGGCACTTGAGGGATTGGTTTTGCTTCAGGGCTGGCTCAAAACTTGGTTTGTCTTGAGGCTGAGTGGGAATCTCCAAAGGTTCCCATAGAAATAATGAAATTTTTTTTTCCCTCTCTCCTTGCAGGAAGAGCCCAGGAGGCTCCAGCACACCCTGGAACAGGTCAATGATGGCAAAGAGTCACTCCAAAGGTAAATGTGCCTTTTCCAAAATACCTCACCCACGAGAAAGTGAAATGCATTTTCCGAGGTGTGCAACCTTTTTTGGGGGATCCTCTTTGTCACAGACAATATCCCAGATTTTGCCTTTCTCCCACAAACCATCCCTGGTTTTAATTACAAAAGGATAATTTCTGACAAACAAAATCCTTGAGTACCCAGGAAAGTCTCGAAATAAATGCACAGGTTGGGGTCTGATCTCCCAAATTTCCCTGCCAAGAGCTGCCATTCAATCCATGCTGCTGCTCCCATCCAAGGCAGTGTTCCCACGTGCTGGATTTGGAATATTCCAGCATTTTTTAATTGTTTCCTTCGAGCCATCAGTTCCCAGCAGCAACTCCTTGGCCATCATTTATTACAAAGAATTTATTCTTCACTCCCCACGTGGCTTTGGCTGCAGAAATTCTTTGCTGCCAGCATTCCCATTGTTCCTCTCCCTTTCCCTCTCCAGCTTTTCCAGCGTGGCTGTGAGGATGGAAGTTAATTTAGCAGGAATAGCTGTTAGATTTGTGGGTTTTGGGTTTTTTTTAAATTTTACAGCAACTCTTTTGCTGGCTGTGCCTGTCCCTGGAGCTGTGGCAGATTTAAAACAGGGATTCAGACAGGTTCCCACTGGAAAACTGGATCCAAATTCCCATTTTTTTGTTGGGAGCAGGACACAGAATTCCAGATAATTTCCTCCAAAGACAGCAACACCTTCTGATCAGCAGCTCTTGTTTGTTCTTGTCCAGATCATGGAATTCATTCACAGGAATGTCAGGTTGGAATTATGTGAGACTCATTTCCTTTTCTCACCCATAGCCATCAGCTCTCCATGGATGAAGAAAATAATATCCAGGAATATCCTATCAACCTGCAGCCCCTGGAATCCAAAGTGAAAATGTGAGTGAGGAAAAGTGCTGGGTCTGTCTTGGATTCAGATGAGGGTGTCCAGTTCCTGAGGATCCACACTGGATCCATCCTGGATTTTTTGTGTAACTGGATAAAAGAGCTTCCAATTAGCAAATTAATTAAGTTCTCTATGGTTAAGCATGTGGAGCTGAGAAAATTGGGATTGTTCAGCCTGGGAAAAAAAGAGAAGGCTCCAAGGTGACCAAGCTGTGACCTCCCAGTGCCTGAAGGGGCTCCAGGAGGGCTGGAGAGGGACTGGGGACAAGGGAGGGAGGGACAGGACCCAGGGAATGGAGAGAGGGCAGGGATGGGTGGGATATTGGGAATTGGGAATTCCCAGAGCAGCTGTGGCTGCCCCTGGATCCCTGGAAGTGTCCCAGGCCAGGCTGGAGCAGCCTGGGACAGTGGGAGGTGTCCCCAGGGCAGGGGTGGGAATGGGATGGGATTTACATTCCCTTCCCTCCCAAACCATCCTGGCACCAATCACAGAATCACACAGATTCCCTCTGAACCGAGTTTCAAATGTTCCACACCCGCTTTGCTCTGGTTTTGTCATTCCCTTGAGTAATTGAGGAATATTTGGGAATCTGCTGGATTTTTCCATGTGTGCAGAGAAGCCAGAGGAGGGAAGGGAAGCACAGAAACTTTTCCCTGGCGTTTCTCCCATCCAACATCAGTTTCCCAGGGATTCCCTGGAAGGAGAATTCTCTGGAAGTGCAGAATTCCTGCTCCGGTCGGGGGCAGCACAGCCCTGAGGCTCAGGAAAAGCAGGATTTCCTCAGGAATGAGCTCCCAAATTCCAAATGCCACCGAATCAGGGGATCCTGGAATGGTTCAGGTTGGAAGGGACCTTTAAAGACCTTTTAGTCCAGTGAGCAGGGATGGCTTTAACTGGGGCAGCTTGTCAGCCTGATTTGGGGTGTTTTTAGGGATGGGGAATCTTCCACCTCACCATCCTCATAAAAAAAAAAAAAAAATCCTTCCTCGTATCCTAAATCAACCCTTTATTTGAATTATGGAATAATTTTAATTTTTGCTGTATATAATACGGAGTTTCCCCTGGGGTCAGTTATTCTAAAAGTCTTGATTTTGAATAATTAATTTATCAGAGGCCAGGATTCCTTTTGGAGCCTCTCCCAGCCTGGATCCTCCAGCCCTGGTGCAGGAATTGCCTCCATCCAGCAAACACTGCCTCACTTACAGGCCATTCAAATATTAATGCATATTAAAATATTAAAAGGACATGAAGAATCAAATTAAAACCCAGTGTCCTTTAAGCTTTTAGTCATGCAAATAAAAGCCAGATGAAAGAATCCATTTTCAGGGAGTTTTCTAGGAGGGTAATTATGACTTAAGCTCAGTCTATTCTCCAGCTTTAGAATAGAAATACATGGAAATAGAAATAAATATGGAAATAGAAATATGTAAATAGAAATATGTAAATAGAAATATGTAAATACTGTTCGTCCCAGTGAATAAACCCTCAACTCCTTAAAAAATCCTACAAGGAGCTAATCCTACAGAGAAATTGTGGATGCTGGAATTGTCCCAGGCCAGGCTGGAAGGGGTTTGGAGCAGCCTGGGATAGTGGAAATTGCAGAGGATGGAATGAGATGACATTTTCCAACTTCCATTCCTCTGGCTCTCCAATTCCAGTTGTATCTGAATTATGATCTGAAATGTGGTATAAAAAGAAGATGTAGAAGGTTGTTAATTGCTCTAAGTGGACAAATGGATATTTTTATTTTGATTGTGGGATGTAGGACAGATTCTGAGTTCTGGATGGCCTCATCTGAAATCATTTCCATAGGTTTTGGGATTGGGCTGGACTCTGAGTAACGTGGCAGAGCCCAAACCACTCCAGAATTCCCAGATTCTCCTTAAAAAATATCCCAAATTATCCCAGTGCTGCCTTATGGAAACCCTACAGAGGTGATCCTTATCCAGATAGGAAAACAAAATACAGGAACCCCCAATCCCAGTGTTCTGAGCCAGGGATTTGACCTGAAATCCTTTGTTCCCTCAGCATCCAGCGGGAATGGCCTGAGCACCTGCAGCACCAGGACCTGTCCCCATCCCCAGAGCTGTGGGACAAGCACAGCCCATCCCCAGCATCCCCAACATCCCCAACATCCCCATCCCCAACATCCCCAGCATCCCCAGCATCCCCAACATCCCCAAAATCCCCAAAATCCCCATCCTCAACATCCCAAACATCCCAAACATCCCCATCCTCAACATCCTCAACATCCCCAAAATCCCCAAAAGCCCCAAAATTCCCGTCCTCAACATCCCCAACATCCCCCAAATCCCCAACGTCCTCAAAATCCTCAATGTCCCCAACACCCCCAACATCCCCAACATCTCCAAAATCCCCCAAATCCCCATCCCCAACATCCCCAACATCCCCAACATCCCCAAAGTCCTCAAAATCCCCAACATTCCCAACATTCCCAAAGTCCTCAAAATCCCCAACATTCCCAACATTCCCAACATCCCCAACATCTCCAACATCCCCAATGTCCCCAACATCCCCAAAATCCCAAAAGTCCTCAAAATCCACATCCCCAATATCCTCAACATCCTCAAAATCCCCAGGATCCCCAATATCCCCAATATCCCCCAAATCCCCACCATCCCCAACGTCCCCGATGTCCCCGATGTCCCCAGCGTCGCCAGCCTCAGGCAAGATGAGCAGCTCCAGCAGCATGAACACCTTCTCTGACAGCAGCACCTCTGTGAGTCCACCTGGAATTCCTCCTTTGTCCTTTCTGGGATTTGGGATAAGTGAAAGCTCAGCTGTGGGTTCACTGGGTTGATAAAAAGGGTTAAAAAGGGATTTTTTAGGTGTCTCAAATGATCTCCAGGCAGAGATTCCTCTTGTAGGCAGATCAGGGTGGGATTGTGGATATCAGAGCAGATTTTGGAGGTGTTCTTGCTGGAAAAAAGGTGCTTCCAAGTCGTTCTGGTTTTAGGATATTTTGTTCCCCAAAAAAGATCAAATTGTGGTGCTTTTCATGCAAAGAAATGTGATTTCGTGGTTGATTTGTTTCTTGTGGTTTCTTGGTTGATTTTTGGGTTTGTTTTCTTTTGTTGGTTGATTTTTATATTTGCTAAAAGAGACTTTGAGAAGTCGATTTAGGGGATCAAAATTAAATTTGATTTTGGAATGAATATTAATGAATATTCCACTTTGACCAGTGGCTGAAAGCTGCATTTCTCATTTGAAGGTGACCCCAAATAAACCCCAAATTCAGATCCCATTTTTTGGAATGCAAACAGCTCTGTGGCCGTGTCTGAACTGGGATTCTTAGGTCAATAAATAAATAAATACAGACTCCGGAAATGTTGCCTTCAGCTTTGTGACAGAAGATGAGATTTGAGGGAATTACAGACTGGAGAGTATGGAATAATTCAGGAATTCCAGGAGCAGGAATTGCCGTGGTGAGGGAACAGGGCTGGATCCTCACTGTCTGTGGCTGTTACCATTCCCAGGACAGCATTTGGTGACTTCTGAATCCCCACAAAAAATCTGGGAATCGTTGTTTGTGGTGTACTTCAAGCTGAATGCTTTTAATTCCGCCTTGAGTTGCAAAGTTGGAGCGATTTTCATCTCATCAAGCCCAAGGCACTAATCAAACAGATTTTTCCATGCTGAAAACCCTAATCTTGGAATTTTGGGGATAATATGATTCTGGTTTCCAGCCTTGATCCAAGTGTTGATCCAGGCCCAAAGTGAAGCTGTTTCCAGCAGGTTTATTTTAGGACACAGAGATGACAGAATTTAATAAAATCTCCCTGAGGGCTCTGCTTTATTTTTAGTTGGGAGCTGAAGAGCAGGAGGATAAAGTGGGCTGGAATATTGGGTTAGGCACTGATGTTCCGTGGATTACAGAGGTTTGGTTCCTTTAATTAGAGCAATAAATGAGGATATAAATCGGTTCCTTTAATTAGAGCAATAAATGAGGATATAAATGTTTATCTGCTTCCACCAGAGGTCCCTCGTACCCTGCGCAGGGACGCTCCCGGGGGCTGCAGGGCTTCTCCGGCACTGAGCTCGTCTGGAAAATGATATTTTTGGGGGATATTTGGAGCTCAGTAAGGACCTCTGGGAACTCTGTGTTTGTGGGGAGAAAGTGATGGCTCCATCCCCGAGCCATGGGAGACAACTGGAATGTCAGAGCTTGAGGGATGAGATGGGAAACGGAGATTTCTTGTTTGGCTGCTGCTTCGTAGCAAAGAAAGGTTTGTGTGTGTGTGTGTGTGTAGTACAAAGAGGTTTTTTTAATGTTGGGGAAGATCTGGTATTGATCACTGGTCAGATTGTGGGATGAGGAGCACACAGGCTGCAGTTGTGTTGTCTTCACTTGCTTTTGTTTTCCTTTCGTGTGATAATTTTTGCTAAAAAGGAATTAGAAGACAGATGAATAACAGATTTGAAATAACGTTCTTCCTCGTAAATGTTTTAATTTTTGTTACTGTGTAGGAAAGTGCCAAAACTTCCCGTACTA
This sequence comes from Sturnus vulgaris, assembly GCF_052056855.1. Taxonomy (NCBI): domain Eukaryota; kingdom Metazoa; phylum Chordata; class Aves; order Passeriformes; family Sturnidae; genus Sturnus; species Sturnus vulgaris. The sequence continues at coordinate 23,969,565 of NC_142252.1, read as the reverse complement.
GATGGGTTTCTGCTTTTTTCCTCCAAAATCACTGAATAGTTTGGGTTGGAAGGGACCTTCCAGCTCATCCCATCCCACCCCTGCCATGGCAGGGACAGCTCCCACTGTCCCAGCCCCAGTGCCCAGCCTGGCCTTGGGCACTGCCAGGGATCCGGGGACAGCCACAGCTGCTCTGGGCACCCTGTGCCAGCCAGGAATTCCTTCCCAACATCCCACCGAAATTTCCACTCCTTCAGCTTGAAGCCATTCCCTTGTTCTGTCACTCCAGTTCCCAGTGCAGTCTGTCTTCATCTTCCTCGTGTTCAGATTCAGGTGTGTTCAGGTGTGGAAGGAGCTCTGAGCTCTGCACACAACTCCCTCTTCTCCAGGCTGAAAAAATCCAACTTTCCCAGCCTGTCTCCATAGGGGAACATCTCCAGACCCTTTATCAACTTCGTGGCCTGTTCTAGATTTGCTCCAACAGCTCCACATCCTTCTCACAGTGGGGACAGCAGATCTGGGTGCAGCATTCCAGGCGGGATTTCAGGAATTATTCCATGTCCAGGAGGATGTGTTAGCTCAGCTCTCACCCCGGGATCCCCGGGGATTTCAGGAATTATTCCATGATTCCATCCAGGAGGATGTGTTAGCTCAGCTCTCACCCCCGGATCCCCGGGGATTTCAGGAATTATTCCATGTCCAGGAGGATGTGTTAGCTCAGCTCTCACCCCGGGATCCCCGGGGATCTCAGGAATCATTCCATTATTCCATCCAGGAGGAAGTGTTATCCTGTAAGAGCCGAGGGATGCGGGGTTTCGGGTGGCTCTCTCAAATGTTGTTTTTTGTATTCAGACCGTGCAGAAATTCACGGGCTGTGGATAATAACAGCCCAGCCCACGCCGCCTTTAAAGCCTCAGCTGTGGGCTCGCCTGAAACCGGCTTTGCTTCCGGTTATAATGCATTATTTACTTTTTATTGCAGAGCATCTTAAAATACAATAACCAATCAATACTTTTACTATTGCTCACAGCCTATCATAACTACTAACATTATTATATTTACGTTACTATTTTTGAATTACAAAAAGTTAGTGTGTTTCAGTTTAAGCTGGAAGTTGTTTTTTAGTTTTTTTGGAGTGGAAAATATTGATATCTTTTTTTTTTTACTCGCAACACAGCATTTTTGTTGGCCGGTGAAAATCTTTTTAAAAGATTAAAACATTTTTTTTTTTGTTTGAAGTAAATTTACCTTTTCCTTTAAGTCATAAAAACCTCTTTTTAACTTATTTTTACCTTTTACTTTAAGTCATAAAAACTCTTTTAAACTCATTTTTGCCTTTTGGCTTTTTAATTATTTAGTAAGACTAACTCAAGAATTATTTTTTTTTAATATTAAAACTGACTATTATTTTTATTTCTTCTTTAATTTTTACATTAATTTTTCGGGGGTTTTTTTGGTTTTTTTGCTACACATACATATTTATAAAAGCTCCCTGTTTAATGCTTATCCTTTCCAACCTGAGCACCTCGGACAGCGCCACGGCCGGGATTTTAACGCTGCTCTCACCCCAACCCTGCCCTCCCATCCCGGCAAAGCACCTCTGTACCGCTCCCAAAAACCATCGGGGTGCTCATGACAGCGGCACCAACCGATTCTGTCAAATTCCTTTTTTTTTTTTTTTTTTTTTTTTTTTTGCTTGAGCTAAGCGCTCCAGTAGGCAACTTTCTGCCAATAAATTACTTTTCTTAAAGAGGTGTAACCACACAAAACTCGCTTTTCCGAACTGGAATTGTTATTTCCTCACCTTTTCCCCGTGGGTTGATGCCACAGAAATATCCAGTGGGGAAAAGAGCCAGGACTGAACTCTCTGCCCCAAACCTCAATTTCTTTGTCCTTCCTGCCCCGTGTGGTACCTTCAATTTGGGACTTTTCTCAGGGATTTATTAAGGTTTGGTTCTAAAACGGAACAAAATCCCTCTGCAGCTTTTGTGTGTTCCCAGGTCTCCCAGGAAAATCCCGCTGGTGTCTGGGACATTCCCAGGTGTGTTTTGCACCTCCAGGAGCGATGGGAAGTTGAGGGTGAGGGAAAATCAATGTATGAGAGGCAGTGAAATCCTAACAAGCAGTGGGGTGTTAATATGGGGAACATCCCCTCATCCCTGCGAGCCTGAATTCCCAAATCCACGAGCAGCAGAGACTGGAACCATCCGATAAATATTTACAATGTGATTTTATATAATGTAAAAATGCAAATCCTTGCTCTTGAGCAGCGTGGATGGAAACATAATTAAAGATGAGAGAGACAAATCCAACGGAGATGAAAAAGCCTTAATTAGAAATCAAATATTTGATGGGTTGGGGAGAATCATTAACGCTGATGAGGCTGTCAGATAACGCCTGGAATGAAGGGAACATGGAAAAAAAAATTGTTTTCAATCCCTCCCATTGGCTTTGGATAATCTCAGTTCTAAATGTGAGCAGGGAGCTCACAGTGCTGTGGCCTAACACGGAATTTGATTTTTAAATGTGTTTTTAATGGAGAAATAGTTGTTGAGTTTGTGTTTATTTGTGCACATCATCATCCCCAATGATGATCCAAGTTTCACTCCTTTACAAATATCATCCCATGGGATTTGAACTGCTGGGATACAAAAGGAGCCTCTTGCTCCTCCTTTCTGCTGCTGGGAGCAGAGCACCAATCATTTCTTCTTTTTTAACGTTGTGTGTATTGAAGGTTGGCTGTTGATGTGATTATTGATGACAATTTGAGTCCTCGTGGTGTAACAGCAGCAAAATCAATCCAGAAATGATGAATGATAAAAGCACATTGCTGATGATGGTTCTCTGGGAATGTTTGGCTGCTTGAGACACTTTTTTTGCAGTTTTTTGGCTTCTGGGTTTAGCTCTGTGGAGGTTCTGGATGAGATGGCTCTGATGGGTATCCATGAGAGGCCTCAAAAATTGTTTTATTGATGTTCCACTTCAGGAAATTGGGCTGGATCCTTTATAAATCCTTTCTAAGCTAATTCTATCTATAGCATCTCCTTTATTCCCACAGCAGGGGAATTCCCACTGGAATTTCCATCCAAATCCAGGCCCCAAAATGAAAATAATATTTATGAAGACTTTAATGCTTAATTAAGCAGGGGAGTGCAGAACAGAGATTTTTGCACCATCACAGAAAGTTCTGGGGGGATTCTCTCCAGCCCTGTGACAACACACCAAAAAATCCAGAATTTCCTTTGAGGAATTTCCAGAGGGCAGGGTTAGATGGGATTTTGGGAAAGAATTGGAATGGATTTGGAATGGAAAGACTGGGAATGGTGACATCTCCAACATGGAATTATTGGAGACTGGGAGATTTCCAACCACAGGTTTCCCACAAGGAATTATCTTCACTGGCTGGAATGAATTCAATTCTCATGGGGACCAAAAAAGAGAGGAAAATGTAAGAAATGTAAAGTAATGGACAATAAAGTAATGATTAGAGTAGGAGGAATTAGATGTATAAAATATATTTGATAGAAACTTACTGGGATGGAGGGAAAATCCAATGGAAATTGTCCCATTAAATTATTTTATTGGCTCTGTCACCACTGAAACGTGGCAGTAGCACTTTAATGGGGTCTATTACAGAACAGTGGATCTTCCCAAATATATCCAGATTATCTCCTCCCAAAGGGCACAGCACTGATTTCTGCTCTTAAAATGAATTTTCTGAGTAAATACACCAGAAAAGTACATTTTTGTGGGAATAAATACGATTTGAGCTATTTCACTGCTTGGAATTTAAGCAAACAATAATAATTATTCTGGGTTTTGGGAGATTCTGACTCTGCTTCAATAACTCCATTTTTGGAGGCAATTTTCCACCTGTGAAATGACTTCTTAGGGTCAGTTCAAGGTCATAAATGACATTTTAGGGAAGCATTTAGGGAAAAATCCATCTTTTCTTTGGGAATTTCTTCAAGAGAGTGAAAATTTCACAATGGGGGTAAAAAAAAGCCATTTTAATTTTAACAAAGGACCCAAAGTGAGCAGCAGGGAGGTGCCCTGGTGGTGGTGGTGGTTCAGGTCCCACCTGCTCTGCCCATCCTGGAGCTGAGCCCAACCATGGGTGATGCTTTTAGGAGGAAAGTTGGGCAGATTTGTTCCTCAACATCCCTAAATCCAGTTTTCATGGACATTCCAATACTGGAGTTATCCAGGTCTTCAACAAAATCTGATTAAATCCAGTTTTCATGGATATTCCCACACTGGAGTTATCCAAGTCCTCATCAAAATCTGATTAAATCCTCTGTTAATGGAGATTCTCATGCTGGGGATCTTCAGATTTTCTCCCAGCCCCATCTCTCATACCAATATTTTTTGGCAAAGCCATCCTTTAGCAAAGGTTTTTAAGAGCTCTAAGTCCAGCAGTGAACTTTGGGGTTTATTCTGGATTATTCATTACAAGATTTGATTGATTGCATCACTTGGTTCTCTCTATTTTAAACTTTTTAACTTTTTTAACTTTTTAACTTTAACTCTGCTGCTCTTTGTCCCTTTCTTTTAAAGCATCAGCCTTTATGAACCCCCAAATTCCCCCGTGTCCTACCCCTGTAACTGTGAATTTTGGAGGGGTTTCCCATTCCCCAGGCTCTTCTCTCCAATAAAATTTTGTTTAGCAGTGCCAGGATCACCTCACACCCCACTTGTGTCGCTTGGACTGTGCTTTAAACTTCGCTTCACTGGGGACTTCTGAAATTCTGACCTGATTTTGCCCTTCTTTGCCAACACTAAATTCAATTTTTTTTTTTTCCTCCCGTTGGCCAGGGCAGGAAAATGCTGGGAGCTGAACAATTCCCACCTGGGATTCCCAGAGCCAGAGGTGAACTGTGGAATATTCCTGTGCTTCATTAGATCAGACATTTCCCTGCTGTTCTAGCACATTCCATGTGGGCACCACTCCTTCGTTATTTACAAATTTAGGAGCTCTTGTTTTCCCAACTAAACCCTCGTTTCCAGTTCCTAATTAAGGCATTGTTTTAATTGCATTAATTCCTCTCATTCCCAGCCTGAATGTGGAAAAGCTGCTCTAATCAGTGGCCACACTTTGGCTTTCCCAAGGTATTTAAAATTCCATGGCTGTCCCAATAAATAAAACCCAGCTCAGTGGATTATTTCTCGTGGACAGACAGTCCTGGGCATTTTATGGACAGAGTGTATAAAATGATAACAACAACTTGGCATCCTCTATCAGCTGCTTAAATCAGCTGCTCCAGACAGGAATTCAATACAGGAGAAGCTGCTCCAAATGGATTTTTCTGGTACAAGGCACAACAAGGAATTTCAGGGGTATTCTTGATCCATTGGCACCGAGATGGCTTTAAAGATATTTATGGGCCTTCAATAAAGATGCTTTCAAACCGTCTTCAGAATAATAAAATTGCTTTGGTGCTCTGAGGAGCTCGGAAGAAAATCAAATTATTGTTAGATTTGATTATGTCGGTGTCCAGAAATCCCAGATATTGGATAAAATCCGCTGAGAAGCAAAAGGAGAATCTCGTTCAGGGAGGGAAAGGAAGAGAAGGTTTTACATGCAGGAATTGAATATTCCCCTGTAATTTTATTTTTATGTAAATTATGTAAATTAGATGAAGATGTCATAATATTTCCCATGCTGAATTCATGCTATTTATGAACACTGCAGTGCTGTTTCCCCCTCTCCTGTAAAAACCTGCTGTGCTTCCCAGAAAGCTGGGGATTTATCTCGTCCCCTGTGTTTAATTTTACAAAATTAGGATGCAAACTTCAATATGAAATCTTGAAGCCAAATTTCAGGAAGAGATTTCCTACCTCGAATGAAATGGGAATATGGAAGTGCCACGGAGAATTCAGGATTTTTAGTGCAGAGCTGTTGTTTTTTTGGGAAATGTAGAGAAATTAAAGCAGGCTGCCCAGGCATGTGGTGGATTCATGGATTCACCAGCCCTGGAAATGCTCCAAAAATGTGTGGCTGAGGAGATTATTTATTGGGGAGCGTGGGTTGATGGCTGGGTTTGGTCTTGGGGGTCTTTTCCCACCTGAAGGACTCTGTGATCCCATGAAATGATGGCCTTGGTGTCTCTCCCAAGACTGGGAATGCTCCTGTGGCTTCCTGCCCACTTGAGGCCCATTTTGATGTTTCTCTTCCTGACTGTCAAATATTTCCAGATTTTCTTCCAAAAATTCTTTTAAAATTTGCTTTGTGGGGTGGAGTTCCATGGCTGGACTTTTGTCTGTCCCTTCCCATTTCTGGGGGAAAAAAAAAATAAAAAAAAAAATCCCCAAACCTTTGAGTGAGCCCCAAATCTCCTGTAGGACAACACCGAGACTCAGAGGGGCTGGAATTTGCACGAACCAATCCCAGCCTGGCTTTTCCACATCCCAATTCCTTTAATCCTAATTAACACTTCTTCATTAAGTCCATCTGCAGTAATTCCTTCATTCCCTTCTAATGGAACAGATCCTTTGCAGCTTATCCCAAAAAAAAAAAAAAAAAGGGGGGAACTGGAGCCCTTTGTGACCTTTCCCTGAGGATTCTTGTTCCCTCTTGGAGAAATCCTTGGGAGGGCCCTGATTCCCTGCAATCACATCATCAGAAATCCCCAAACCCTCAACGCTGTAAAAATATCCCAGAGTTCCTTAAATCATTTTCCAGGAGGAGTTTAATGATCCAGAAAATTAAGAATATTCACTTTTTTTTTTTTTTCCCCAGCGAGGAGATATTTTAATTCCAAACGTTCCCACTTAATTTCCCCTCAGAGCATAAACTCAGACCTTCCACGGCAATGTCCTTTCAGCTCTCCTTGTTTTGGGGGATTTATCTTTTTCCATGCTTTTATTTTAAACCCCTCTCTTCGAGACACGAACAAAAAAAAAAAAAAAAAAAAAGAATTATTTCATTTATTAAAGGCTGTGCCCACCATGAGATAATCATGGCAAAGAAATGAGAGGCTGTCACCGACTCCTCTCTCCATGAAAAAGGAATTGCAGAGCTCCTGGCTGTCAATGGATGCATTTTCCAGCAGCACTGAGGGGCTTTATTTGGAATTTTACAGCCCCACTGTCCTTTGTTTCCCAGCCTTTGCCTGCTAAAAGGAACTTTGTCTGCTGAAGGGCTGATGGTGGAAAAGCTCCTAAAAATTCATGGAATTTCTTTTGGGATGCATGAGCTTCAGTAAATGTTTTATCACAGCAATAGGAGCATAAAGAGAGGGGAAGTTGGAGGGTCTTGCTCAGAGTGTGACAGAACAAATCAGGTTGGGGCAGGTTTAATTCTGGTAAATCTGGCTTTAGTCCCAAACTGAGCCACTTCCAAGACAGATTTTTTTAAAAATGTGCAAGTATAAACTCTAATTAAATCAAGTTTTTTTTAAAAAAAGTTGAATTAAAAGTCATTTTTAGCATAACCTGATGTTGGGGTTTTCCTACCAAATTAGGGCTGAACAGGAACTTGAGTATGAGATTGGTTTATGGTGTTTTTAATGTTCCTTTTAATGATTTATTTGAGTGTCTTCAGTCATGGAGAGCCAATCCTTGGGAGGGAGCTGTGTTTGTAACCCCAGCAGGGCTGGATGTTCTGGATGGATCCGTGTCACAAATTGAGATGTGTAAAAGTGAACTCCCAAGGTGTTGGATTTTTGTTCCTCCTGTGTTTTCCTAGAATTCCAGGGTGATTTGGGTGGGAAGGGACCTTAAATCCCATATCCCAAAATATTGTTTATTTCCTTGCTGGAGATAAATTTAATTCCTGTGCAATTTCACTTAAAATGACCTGAGCTTTTGGGAATTCACCTTGATGTAAATGGGAAATGTGGCTGTATCCTAATATAAATATTTCCATTTATGAAATGACTTAAAATTTCATGATCCAGGTGTTTTCCTGTTCCATAAAACCTGAGTGGGGACGTGCAAAACACAAATATCCAGTCTCCATCTGCATCCCAGCTCCTGTGGGATCAGCCCCAAAATGAGTCTCTCCCTGCCTCAATAATTGGGGGATTTATCAGAGCAGCCTGACTTTCCTCAGGGATGATAATTAAACTTCCTCCCCCTTCAGCACCTCAATTAAACCGTTAAAATTCTTGGTCATTAGGATGGAGAATCCAGGATTGGAAATTGTTGTTTATCAAATATTTCCTGTGCACCTCAAAACAAACAAAAAAAAAAAAAAAAAAACAAAACAAAAAAAAACCCAAAAAAGCAAACCCCAAAAAATTAAAAAAAAAATTAAAAACACACATACAAAAAAAAAAACCAACCCAAAAAAACCCCCAAAAAACAAACAAACAAACAAAAAAACCACAAAAAAAAAGCTGATTTTTTAAATGTAGCTGTTTTGGGAGATCAGCAGATGGAGAAGGAGCAGTGAACCTCTCCTGATCACAGCTGAGAAAATGTTTCCACAGTGACACTAAAATCTTAATAACCTGTCAAGGGCGCTGCTGTGGAGAGCTTTGGGATGAAAAATTGCTCCAAGATTTCCAGCTGAACAATGCTGGGTTCATTAAACATCCATCAAAAACCAAAGTGAAACTTAATTTACCTCAAGTCTTGCTGTTGAGCAAAGCCAAGGCCAAGTTTTTAATTTTTCCAGGAGAAAATTGGACATTTCAGCCATGACTTTCTGAGAACCCAAATCTGTGAGGAGCAAAATCTCAGTGGGGAAAGATTGGGAGTGATCTCAAATAATTGTTACCTCAACACAAAAACTGGGGGAAAAAAATTAAATAAGTAAAACCAAAGCCTAATTAACCTGACAGGTTAATTAAATCCTCAGGGAAATTTGGACAATTGGATCAGGAAAATCTGACTTGGTTTTGGACAATGTGATCAGGGGAAATGGAAATCTCCTGGTGTTCAGGAGAGCCTGGACACCCAAATTGTTGAATTTTGGGTGGCCTTCAAACAATCACACAAACAGGAGCATTTCCTCCCAAAATCTGAAATCCAAGCCTTTTCCTCCCCTAGATGCTCTCCCAAAATTTGCATTTTCCCCCATCACTGCAGGTTGCTGGTGCTTTATTTTGAGGGAGCTGAGCTGGTCCCAGAAATGTTTTTATTTTTGGGGGTTTTTTTAGGTTTGTTTTAAGCAGGGCCCTGTGGAAGGAAAGGAGAATTTGAGTTTTGCTTTCCACACAATCCATCCTGTCTTTAAGGACAGACCTCAGCCAATATTTTCTCCTGCTTTAAGGCCTGTGAATTATCCAGGATTTTCTGGCAGAGCCAAGCTGACATGAGGAATGTGGGGACACCCTTGAGGGAGGTTTTGGGAGCTGTTATGCATTTAAATTGTCCCATTAGGGGGCCCTGCTCCAATAAAATCACTCTCAGGAGAGCTAGGGAGGCTTTTCCAGGAAATATTCCTGCTATTTTCCCCCTTCATGGGTTGCTGATTTTAGGAAAACAATGATTTTCTCCAAATGAGGCAGCCTGAAGTTTAACCTTTATGGGCAGATATTTCTTTGCTGTGATGTTCTTATCTCTTATCCCAGATTTATTCAATAAATGAGTTTATAACAACCTGCTCAGGCCCTGCATGGATCCAGATTCCTGAATTCCTTCTCAATTCCTCCATTCCCTGCTCCTTCCAAACCAACAGGACAAATCCTCCAGGAAATCCTTCCAGGAAATCTCTCAGGAAATCCTCCAGTAATTGTTTCAGGAAATCCTCCAGGAATTCTTTCAGGAAATGTGCTTTGGAGATGCTTTTGGCGGGATCATTTATTTTCCACACCCAATTCCTGTTTTGGGAATGGCTCCTGTGGTCCCTGAGCAATTCCAGCTCTGGTTCTCTCCCCACCACGGGGAAAATCCCGGCTGGGGTGGATTCCAAACCTTCCCTTTGCTCTAGGGTTCATCTCCATCGTTCCCATCCCACTCTGCTCCATAAAACCACACTCCAGCAAGTGAAGAGCTCTCCCAAATCCATGAATAAATCCCTAATTTTGCTGTGTCACAGCTGCCGAGTCGGAATTAATTAAATTCACGGCATTAAAGCTGACTCCGCTTTTCTGCGCTCACCTGAGCCCCTCCCAGCCCAAATTTATCCCTTTGCCAGAGCCCAAAATCCGATTGTTGTCCCAGCCTCAATTGGCATTTCCAGGAGGGATTTCTTTTGTCTCCCAGCGCTGATTTTATTGTCCTCGCTGATAATCTCTTGATTAGCCTCCCATCAGCGCTAATCACTTGTTTCCTCCTGATTAGGGAGCCTGAGAAATAAACACGGGATGGAGAATAAATGAGGAGCAGGAGTTTGGGAATATCCCGTGTTCATTCCAGAGGAAATGCCACCAGGAAAGGCACAGCCCTGTGGCTCCAGGGATAAATTAATTAATGAAGGCTGATTTCAACCACCTCGTGGATATAAAAGGAGATAAAATCCCATTTTTGGTGTCAAATAGGGATTGAAATGTTGGAATTGCAGGAGAGGGAAGGCAGGAGCTCATTCCCTGTGCTCCCCAATCCTTTCCAAACCAGAGAGAGCCTGGAGCTCTTCCTATTCCAGAATTCCATGATGGAGAATTCCAGAATTCCATTCCAGACCCGGGAACCTGGAGCAGGAGGTTGGGAATCCCCAGTGCTCATCCCTGTAGCTCCAGGAATAAATTAATGAACAAAGGCTGATTCCAGCCACTTCATGGATATAAATGGAGATAAAATCCCATTTTTGGTGTAAAATAGGGATTGAAATGATTCCTGAAATGTTGGAATTGCAGGAGAGGGATTGCTGAGCTCTCCACATTCCCTCCCATCCTTCCCTCCCTCCCTGGAACATTAGGAAAGTAAAGAAAGCTGAATAAATGAAAAACTCTGTGAATTATTTATCCCTCTGGAGTGGCTCTTCCCAGCTTTTCCAGAGCCCTTCCTCCCCCTCTGCAGTTCAGCTCTGCTTTAGGTTTATTTTAAGTTATCTGAGGTTTCCTTCCAATTTTATTTCTCCCCTGCTAATTAATAATTAATGGCCTCACTTGCTCTGGAATCTCTTTTTTCCAAGCAGGGATTCAGGGAAAGGGAATGAGGCTCATCCTGCCCCTGCTCATGCTCCAGCACTGCCCAGGTGGAAAATAAATTCAGTTTTAACTCAAAGTTGCAATTTTTTAACTTCTTGGTGTAATTTTCCCCTTCTTGGTGTATTTCTCCCCTTTCTTCTGTATTTTTTTCCGTTTTTTGTGGCATTTTTGCAGCTTTTTGGTGCATTTTCCCCATTTTTGCTGTGTTTTTCCTGTCACTGTGCTTCTAAGGTGGATCTTTCCCAGGCCTTTTTTCCTGTCTGCTCAATTTCTTCTTTTTAATTTCATTTTTGGGGCTTTCCCCTCCAATTATTTCCTTCGGTGCCACCACCCCCATGGATTTTTTGGTGTTTTTTTCCCTTTAAAATCATTTTTACCCCATTTTTTTTTCACTTTCCTCCATTCTCTCTGGGCGTTTTTCACTCCAGCTTTGCTCAGGAGGGTTTTCCCCAATCTGCCCCTGCTGGAGGTATTTTACACCAAAATATTTTCATGATCTTTCCATATTTCCAACAGCAGATGGACCTAGAATGCCAAATTCTGGGATTTATTCCCTTTTTTTCTGGGATTTAGTTTCTTTGTTTTTGTCTGAGCCAGGCATAATTTAATCCTTGAAAATGAAAAATTCTCCCTTGAACATTTCCTCACCTTTTTTGTTTTCTTTACATCTCGAAGGAATTTTTTGCCTCTTGGTTCTTCTTGGGATTAACACATCCCTGAGGAACTGCAATGCGAAAAAAAACAATGGAAAATAAATATATTTTTATTTTAATATTTTTTTCCTGGGGGAGACTTGCAGGGAGTACTTTGTGTGCACTTTTCAGCTGTGCTGATCCATGAAAAATTAAAATTTACCTAAAGGAAGGCTCGAGGAGGGCACTGAGGACGCCCCTCCTGGGATTCTCCTGCTCCAAGTGTCAGCCTGGATTTCCTGTCAGGATGCAGAACATCCCAACAGCTGCTGCTGGAACCTTCACAGCTCCTTTAAAAAAAAAAAAAAAGGATTTTTAAAAGTCAGGACAGGTTATTTAAGGGAATAATCCCTGACGGGGGTGAGATTGCCAAGCTTTGTTATAAAAAAGTGAATTATGACAAGTTGGAATTTAAAAGGCAGAAGGGAACTAAGGGTTGGAATATTGGTCTGGTTTGACTTGGAAAAAGGGGGAATTTTTCCTGCCTTTTCCCACCTCCCACAGAGTGGAAAGGGGAAGTTCATGGACAGAGTTCAAGGGTTGGTACTTGGAAATGAATCCCCATTTTTGAGCTTCCTGCAATTTCCTCACTGCTAGAAACATTCCCTTTTTTTTTTCTTGGGTGATCCCTACATTTCTATGACACCTTTCATTATCCCAGGGTGCTCCAAGCTGGCCTTGGACACTTCCAGGCATGGGGAATCCTTGGGGAAAATCCATTCCATCCTCACAGGGAGAAATTCCTTCCCAAAATCCCAGCCATCCCTCTGTCACTGTGAAGCCATTCCCCCTCCTCCTGTCCTTTCCCAAGGGATGTGTTCCCAGGAGGGAATGGGAAGAGGAAGGTGGAATCAGGAATGTGTTTGTTTGTTTGTGCTCCAATCTCATAAGGAATTAGCAGAAACCCATTAGGGAAAATCCTAATCCCAGATTGGAAAAGGGGGGGATTAAGGGACCCAAGGATTTTTCCGTGCCTGGAGTTGTAGAATATCATTAACAGTTCATTAATTAATTAATTGTGAGGGAGTTGGGGACAAACTGCTCCTGGCTAAAGGTGAGGGGGAAGATCTGAGAGAAGAGAAGCAGATTTTTATGGACAAAACAGAATCATCCGGGATTTTCCTTAATGCAACTTTAGCCTCTGCTGCTCAGGTTTCTGCTGGGCACCTCTGAGAAGAGCCTGGCTCTGTTTTCTCTGGAACTACAGAATATCCTGAGTTGGAAGAAACCCACAAGGATCATCAAAGTGCAACTCCTGATCCTGCACTGGACCCCCAGGTTAAAACTAGTTGATTATGACAGCAAAACCCCAAAATTTGGGATGTCCCCAGAGCCAGCCTGCACAATCCCAGCTCTGCCCACACAGCCTCCTTTAATGCTCTTGTGAGGAGTCAATTTACATTTTCTTGGATTTGTCTCAACCCTGGCTGTGGGGAAGGAGCTGCACACACGTCCAGGAGGCACCGAGGAGGAAAAGTCTTGTCTGTGGGGACATTGTGCCCGGCAGGGACACAGCTGGAGGACACTGAACCCTGCTGGGACACTGAACCCTGCAGGGACACTGCAATCAATGGGAAAAGGACACTGAATCCTGCTGGGACACTGAATCCTGCAGGGACACACTGCAATCACACTTTTGTCTTTTGGGGGGTTTTGAGTGTTTCGTGTTTTGCCTTGGCCCTGGCCTGTGTATTGTCCCTTTTTCGCCATGTTCTGTCCCTTTTGCCCATGTTTTGTCCTTTCTGCCCATGTTTTGTTCTTTTTTCCTGTGTTTTATCGGTTTCGCCCGTATTTTGTCCCTCTTTGCCAGTGTTTTATCATTTTTCCCGTGTTTTGTCCTTTTTACCCTTTCTTTCTCCCTTTCCCCAGTGTTTTGTCCATTTTGCCCATATTTTGTCCCTTTTTACCCATGTTTTGTCCCCCTGCCCTGCCCCTGGCCTACCTCTCTGCTCTCCCTCAAAGCTCTCCATCATGGCTCTCCCTCATGGCTCTCCCTCATGGCTCTCCCTCAAAGCTCTCCCTCATGGCTCTCCCTCACGGCTCTCCCTCATGGCTCTCCCTCATGGCTCTCCCTCACGGCTCTCCCTTATGGCTCTCCCTCATGGCTCTCCCTCATGGCTCTCCCTCATGGCTCTCCCTCACGGCTCTCCCTCATGGCTCTCCCTCATGGCTCTCCCTCACGGCTCTCCCTCACGGCTCTCCCTCATGGCTCTCCCTCATGGCTCTCCCTCATGGCTCTCCCTCATGGCTCTCCCTCAAAGCTCTCCCTCATGGCTCTCCCTCATGGCTCTCCCTCACGGCTCTCCCTCACGGCTCTCCCTCACGGCTCTCCCTCATGGCTCTCCCTCACGGCTCTCCCTCATGGCTCTCCCTCAAAGCTCTCCCTTATGGCTCTCCCTCATGGCTCTCCCTCACGGCTCTCCCTCATGGCTCTCCCTCACGGCTCTCCCTCATGGCTCTCCCTCATGGCTCTCCCTCATGGCTCTCCCTCATGGCTCTCCCTCAAAGCTCTCCCTCATGGCTCTCCCTCATGGCTCTCCCTCATGGCTCTCCCTCATGGCTCTCCCTCACGGCTCTCCCTCATGGCTCTCCCTCACGGCTCTCCCTCATGGCTCTCCCTCACGGCTCTCCCTTATGGCTCTCCCTCATGGCTCTCCCTCATGGCTCTCCCTCACGGCTCTCCCTCATGGTTCTCCATCATGGCTCTCCTTCACGGCTCTCCTTCACGGCTCTCTCATGGCCTCCCTGTGTCCCTCCTCTGTCCCTGCTCCCTGCTGGAGCCACCAGCGTCCAGCCCTGCCGATCACTGCCCATCCCATCCCATCCCATCCCATCCCATCCCATCCCATCCCATCCCATCCCATCCCATCCCATCCCATCCCATCCCATCCCATTATCCCATCCCATTATCCCATTATCCCATTATCCCATCCCATGGGTGTCCAGGCTCCAGGCCCTGCTCCCCAGTGCCCTCCCGCTGTGTCTGGTGACTCTGGAGCCACCCATGGGTGCAGCCGTGACACGGCCGAGGACACGGGGACATGGCCAGGGCTCCCTGACCGCTGCTGCTACTGCCCTCCTTCCCTCTGTCTCCTGTCTCTTCCTCCTTCCCATCTTTCTCCCCCTCTCTCTATTTCCCTGGCTGTCTTTGGTGAGTTCATTATTTTTTATTTTGGTTTTTACTGGCCTCTTCTCCCTCTGTCTCGTCTCTCCCTCCCTCCCTTCCATCTTTCTCCCCCTCACTCTTTCTTGTCATCTTTGGTGTGGTAACTCCCTTTCATTTTGCTTTTTAACGCCCTCTTTTCCTTCTGTCTCTTCTCTCCCTCCTTCTCATCTTTCTCCCCCTCACTCTGCCTTTTCTAGCCCTCTTTAGTAGGGTAACTCTTTTTTATTTTGTTTTTTAACGCCCTCTTTTCCCTCTGTCTCATCTCTCCTTCCCGTCTTTCTCTCCCTTGCTGTATTTTTTCTAGTTCTCTTTGGTATGGTAACTCCTTTTTATTTTGTTTTTTTTTTAATGCCCTCTTTTCCTTCTATCTCCTCTCTCTCTCCCCCTCCCACCTCTCTCCCCCTCTCTCTCTCTGTCTTTCTTCTGTCTTCTTAATGGGGTAACTCCTTTTTATTTTGTTTTTTACCACCCTCTTTTCTCTCTGTATCATCTCTCCCTCTTATCTTTCTCCCCCTTGTTCTATTTTTTTCTAGCCCTCCCTAGTAGGGTAACACCTTTTTATTTTGTTTTTTAACGCCCTCTTTTCCCTCTGTCTCGTCTCTCTCCCTCCATCTTTCTCCCTCTTGTTCTAATTTTTCCAGCCCTCTTTTGTAGAGCGACTCCTTTTTATTTTGTTTTTTTTTTTTTTCATTACCAATAAACGATTCTCAGACACGATGTTTGGGTTAATTTCGTTCCCTCCATCTGTTTTTAAAGGAGCTCTGACACCCCTCCAGGTGGATCAGGATGCAGCTCCCAGCAATGCTGGATTTAAGGATTTTTTTTTTCTCTCCAGGTAGAATCAGGGATTTTCGAATCCCACTAAATTCTGAGAGTTCCCAGTCCCAGAGCTGGCTCCTGCTCCAGCTCATCCCAAAGTGCAGCTTCATGTTCTCATCCATAAGGAAAAAGATTTCCAATATTTCCTTCTTTCTGAAATCGGGGAAAAGGGGATTTTGTTGGAATCACTCTGTTCCTATTTTGGATAAACTGGAGCTGCAGGAATTCCACGCTGGGATAGCTCAGGGTACCCTTCACCCTTCTCCTCTCAGACACAGCCCAGGGGAGCAACAAACCCAACTTAAATATGGAAAAGAATCCAAGGGATAATAAACTCGAGGAATTGAAGCTGGAATTCACTGGCTGGAGTTCCCTGCTGCTGGAATGTCATTTAGTTCAGCTAACCGGGCAGGAATTCCAACTTTGGCAGCCCTGATTTGAGCAGAGGGAAGCTCTAACTGCTCATTCCACTTCCAATGGAAAGGAGTTTTCCATGGGGAAAAAAACGAATTTTGGGATTTGGCCACCGTGGAGCAGCTTCAGGCAGTCCAGATTCCAAGCGCTGTCCATGAGGAAGGAAGGAGGATCCTCTGGACACCTCAATCCATTTCCAGCGGTTTGGGATTGCCACAAACACTGAAATTCCAGGGACAAATCCCGGTGGGCACCACGGGGAGCAGAGCCCGTCCTGGCCACCACCTTCAACACCACCAGGATTTACCTTCAGAATTCCTTCACCAGAATTCCTTCAAAGGGATAATCCCAGGATTTATCAAAAGAATAATCCCACGGTTTTCCCTGGAATTCCCAGCACGGTTTTTCCTCGCGGACCTGGAAGCCTCCCCTGCATTCCATGCCCAGGCAGGCTGGGAAGTGCTGCCAAAAGCAGGAGCTCCAGCTGGATCCAGCCCTGCTTTCCCTGTTCCCGGAGCTCTTCCTGGGCTAATTCCCACCGGGAAAGGCGAGGGAGAAGCTGGAGACGCCGATCTGATCCAGGAAATCTCAGGAATTCTGAGGAACACCTCCAGGATAGCGTGAATTCAGAAAAGGGGGGGAAAAAATAACCCCAAAAGGATAAAAAGTCATGGCATATTAATGCCTGGAATTGTGTGCTGGAGCAGCACGGGAAGAGGGATGAATAATTCAAGGCAGACAGGATTTCCCTGGCAAGGTCGAGGCTGGTGAAGGGGAGGATTTTTTGGAGACAGCAGCATCCTGCTTTCCTCGGGAAGAGATCTCCCTCCATCCCCGGGGTTACGGCGGCTCCAGGACACGTCGGGATTTTGGGAGAATCTTTCGGGAGATTCTTTTGGGAGATTCTTTCGGGAGATTCTTTTCCATCGGCGGGACGCGGAGTTCAGCTGGATTCTCGGATGCCAAAGGAATTCAAAATCGATTTTTCGGCTCCACGGGTGAATCCCGGAGGAATGGGCAGCGGGAAGGGGAAGGAGGCAGCGCAGCCGTAGCGGGACTCGGGATCCCGATATCCCGATATCCCGGTATCCCGATATCCCGATATCCCAATCCCTGGAATTTCTCCCAAAATGCCCTGAAAGGAGCCGCCACTGGAAGATGAATGTGAGTATCCGGGCTCCTTGCAGCCTGAGCTCTGCTCTCTGCTCGTTTTAACCTCAGTCCCCTCTGTGAGGCACAAATCTGGGGGACAGATCCTTTAAATAATTCCCAAAAAAACCTCCCGGCTTTCATTGGGACGAGGAGGAATTTATAGGCACCAGGGAAGGAGCTGAAGGATGGGGAAGAACTCCAGGGATTCTGATTCCGGAGCCCAGCTCAGCCTGGAGCCACCTCAGCAGCTCACAAATACATTGATCATTAAGACATTTATTTATTTGGACATTTATTTGTTTTTAAAGACATTTATTAAGGTATTTATTTATTTATTAATATAGACATTTACTTCTTAGGATGTTTGTTTAGACATTTATTTATTTATTAAGATATTTATTGATATTAAGGGATACACAGCATTCAACAACAACGACGATAATAATAACAATAAAAATAACAATAATAATAATTATTATTATTAGCTTGTTCTCCACACCCTCAAATGCACCCCAGGCTCCATTCTGAGCTCAGCAGCCAAAAATTTCCATGGATTTTATTCTTCTGCAGGAGCAACAACTCCACCAGCAAATCTTGGATCCTTGGGAGGGATCCTAATGGATCTTAAGTCATTTAAGTCATTCTTTTAAACCTTAATTTGATTTATTGGATAAATTTTACATTTTTGTTTCTCAAAGAGGATGTCAAGTGCAGGGGACAAATTCCTTGAAGTGACCTAAAGGGAATTTGTGAGGCTGGGAATTTTATAAGGAATTATTCCAGGGCGGGTTTTAATGCCAGAAGAGCTGAGGATTTCATGGGAATTTGGGATGTTGGGCTGGGATTGTGACTCAGCATCTCCAGCTCAGGGATGGAGGCAGAGACAGGCAGGAGTGAATGTCCAGGAATTCTGGGATCTGGGGGGATGTGCAGCCCCTCTGGAGCCAGGATCCCCCCCTGGATCCCTGGGGATGATCCCTGGGTTTGGGGAGGGCACCAGGGAAGGGAAGGGAAGGGAAGGGAAGGGAAGGGAAGGGAAGGGAAGGGAAGGGAAGGGAAGGGAAGGGAAGGGAAGGGGATGTTCCATGGATGTGCTGCCCCTCCCGTGATCCATCCCTAGGGATGGGAATTGGGAACACAGAGCCTGGGACAGGAGTGTCCACCCCAGGAACCCCCCCCAATCCTCTGGATGTGTTTGGGATCTGTTCCTCAGGGATTCAGACAATGTGTGTTTGCCTCATTTCCCTGAAATTCCCTGGATTTCAGACTCATCTTGGCTGGATTTAAAATTCCTGCTGGGGTTTTGTGGAGGGTTGGATGCTCTGGATGGGGAGGGATTTGGTTTTTGGGGCAGAGCAAAGTTAAACTCCAGCACCCTCTCAGGGAAAAGGCAACACCTTGGATATTCCCTGTGGCCACCAGGTCTGCAGCAAAGTTATTCCATGGCCAAAGCCTCCCTGGTTGGGATTTGGGGCTGGAAAAGCCCAAACTGGAGCTGTTTGTGTGAGGCCCTGAGCTGAAAAGAGCAGTGAGAGATGGAAGACAAAGCCTGAGCAGTTGCTTTCAGCCTAAAATGTAGATTTATGCAGAAAACAAATATCAAGAGCTGCATCTGTTGTGAGAGGAGCACAATTCCTCATCAGGGAGCAGAGCTCGTTCCTCACTGCTCCATTTGCTGCAGTCACTGATTTTATTTTCCCTGGATTTGTGTGTCATAGAGGAGTTTGTGTTTTGGTTTTTTTTGGTTTTTTTTTTTTTGAAGTTGTGTTTCTTTTTTTGAATAGAAATGAGTATAAAAATACTTCCCTGGGCTGGGTGACCACATACATGATGTGGCACACGAGGAATCTCTGACCATCCAGATATTTGGGAAAACCAAGCAGGGAAAAGGCAGGAAAGAGCCTTTGGATGGTGCAGAGTGTTTGGGGTGACAACAGGGATGGTTTTCCCTGTATCCCGAGGGATGGGGGAGGGAAAGCTCCCAGGTGTCTGTTCCACACTCCTCTGTTTTGGAGAGCAATTCTGGAGTGTCTGAAAGGAATCTGTGCCTGTGCAGCTGCACTTCTGCCACCCTTGGCTCCCTCCCTGGGCTCCTCTGACAGCAAATCCTGCGAGGAGCAGCTGGGAAAGGGAATCAGCCTGGAAAAAAGGGGGATCAGGGGCGACCTTGTGGCTCTGAACAACTCCCTGACAAGAGGGGACAGCCAGGGGGGATTTGGGATCTTATCCCAGGGGACAGGGACAGGAGGAGAGGGACCAGGCTGGGCCAGGGGAGGACATCAGCAGGAATTTCCTGGTGGAAAAGGTTGTTAAACACTGGCAGGGGCTGCCCAGGGAGGTTTGGAATGCCCATCCCTGGAGGTGCCCAAGGAATTCCTGGATGTGGCACTCGGTGCTTCGGGCTGGGGACAAATGTGGGGATCAGGCCCAGGCTGGATGATTTTGGAGATCTTTTCCAACCGAAATAATTCCATGATTCTGTGACTCTGGGGCTGCCCCATGGATGCAGCACCCCAATTTTGGGGGATAACTGCAGGGAGATGCTCGAGGAGGCCACCAGAAATGGGTCAGGGGTCTCAGTGACACCTTCCCAAAAGCAGCTCTTGGAATCCCAGAATCATTAAGGACAAAGAATCCCAGAATCATTAACAAAAAGGAATCCCACAATAATTCAGGAAAGGAATCCCAGAAACATTAAGGAAAAATAATCCCAGAATTATGAAAGAAAAAGAATCCCAAAATCATGAAGGAAAGGAATCTCAGAAACATTAAGGAAAAGGAATCCCAGAATCAATAAGGTTGGGAAAGCTCTCCTAGCCATTCAAATCCAACCTTTTCATGCCCCAAAGCAGGAGGGGAGCCAAGGAAACACACACACACCTCCAGGGAATGCTGTGGGCATCCCACACACCCAGCACCACCTCTGGCAGAGAAATGAGAGGAAAACTGGGCAGGAGAAGGCAGAGCAGGGAGTTCGGGCCTGGTGCTGAGATTTAGAATAAAAACCAAAAGTTAAATCCAGAACAGTTTGATCTGAGCCTGATTATTGTGCTGTGCTGGTCTGCTGGAGGAATTCGGGAATTATCAGGGAAAAGGAAAGCTGCAGGGACAGCCAAGGAGAGCTGTCCCCAATGGGAACCTGAATCAGCAAGAGTTTCTGGCTCAAAATTGCCAAGTTTCTGGGATTCGATCCCACCCTTTGAAGCAGGAATTCCTTTTGCAGCCGGAATTGCACCTTCCCCTCTCCTGGCTCACTCCCTGTCCAGGCTTTGGCTGCTTTAGGCTGGGATTAATTATCTGTGACCTGCCTCAAGGCCTGAGCTGGGCTCAGACAGTGCTGACAGGGAGGGGGATCTTGGTGAAGTGAGATTGTGGATTGTGGGATGAATATCTAAACTTGATTTTTCCAAACTTTATTTTTCCAAGCCGTTTTCTATATCTCTCCTTCAACCGATTTGGACAAAAATTGATTCACTGTAAAACATTTTCAGCCCCAGAAAATTTATGATCCTCAGCCTGAAGTCAGGCAATGAGCTGGGTCGTTCAGAATGCAAAAAAAAAAACTTGGGAGAAATTCCTGAATTCTGGTTTTTGCTCCAAACATTCCCGGCTTCAGGCAGGTGGGATGAATCCTCCTGGATTCTGCTGGAGCTGAATCGCTCCTCCCTGCTTTTGTTGGGCTCCAGCCCCGCCCAGAGACAACCAGAGGCCGCCAAGGTGATTAACAAACTCCTTAATTAAACTGAGACATCCTTTGGGGGCCGATTCCTCTGTGCCCGAAGGATCAGGAGGAATTTCGGGGAGAAATGCTGCAAAAGCTCCTCTGCACACGCTGGAATTTGGGAGTTGATGCATTGAGAGGAAGCAACATAAATATTGAGATTCAGCAGGGCTCTGTGGCTTCATGCATTTGAAATATTCCAGCTATTTCCCTGCTCGCATTCCTTCCCCACGTGCCTTCCAAAGCGCTTTATTAAAGGACTTTTTCTTTTTTGTTTTTTTTTTCGCCCCCTGGTTTTGATGATTACGCTGAATTCCAGAGGCTGTTGGACAGATAAGGAGATTTTTTTTTTGTTTACTCCAAGGATTTTGCTGGCCCCTCCTGTGCTTCTGGACTGGGACAGGCACAGGGGGAGCTGCTCCATCCCTGGAATTATTCCAGGCCAGGTTGGACAGGGCTGGGAGCAATCTGGGATAGGGGAAAGTGTCCCTGCCCATGGATGGGGAATGGGATGGGCTTTAAGGTCCTTTCCAACCCATTCCATGGTTTTAGGATTCACCCCAGAGCAAATAATTTACAGGACAACCAGTCTGGGCAGGAGCAGCTCTTTCATCTCCAATTTTGCCAAAGGAAAAGAGACAACGAGGATGTTGTGGGTGTTTTAGGATGTGGGGGAAAACTTCTGGGAGTCAGGGAAGCCCTGGCAGAGGTGGAGCCATCCCAGCAAACATCCAATCCCAGTTTGGAGAACTGGGGAGTGCCAGAGCTCAAAATGCTGAGCATGGCCTAAGAGGGATTAATTTTGGGATGCTAAAAAATAATAATAATAAAAAAAAATTAAAAAAGAGTCATCCCTGTCCTGCAGCTCTGTCCCCTGCCGTGCCACCAGCAGAGCTTTGGTGGCAGTGCCATCACTCAGAGCCCTGCTGGGATTTCCCTCCCCTTCATCCCCCCTCTACATTAAGCAAAGGATTAATTGGCTAAATTTAATTTGCTAAATTTAAAGAGTTAAACCTGCAAATCCAAGCAGCACAGACAAGAGCAATGCCCACGGGGCTTTTGCTGTGCCATGGCATCCCTGTGACCCAAAGCTTCCCAAGGGAGGATGCAGCATTCCAGAGGGGGATGCAGCTGGATGGCTCCTGCCCCTGCACCCCAGGGAGCTGCAGGTGAGTGCCCACCATGTCTATTTTTGAATTAATTTGCCTTAATTTGGCGTTCCACGAGCGGTATTTGGTTTGTTGCTGGAATCTCAGGGCTGGAAAATCTGGAGCAGTGCAGAATCCCAGTGCTCCCAATCCCAAATTAAGGGTTGGGATAATCAGAGTGCACAGGGACTGCAAGATGTTATGGGGATTTTTGGAGAGGAGACAACTTTTCCCTGTGGAGAAGCTGTAGAATCTTCCACCCTGCCAGAATATTTATCCCAGAATCATCAAATCCTAGAATTCCAGAATGGTTTGGGTTGGAAAGGACCTTAAAACTCATCCAGTCCCAAACCCCTGGGCAGGGACACCTCCCCCTGTCCCAGGTGAACTCTGACAGGTTTTTTTCCTGCCCATGGAATCACAAACCCCAGGAATTCTCACAGAGGGCTGGCAGCAGGAAAAGGAAATGTGCCCTGATCTCAGTGCAGTCCTTTTCCTTTCAGGAAAGGGAAATTCTTTGTGTTCAGAGGAAATTTCCCTTTCCTGCTTTATTTTTATCCCAGCATCATTTCCCTGGCAAATCCCACCGGGGTAGGGACAATGCTCAGCTCTGTGTGGGATCAGTTCAAGAAAAAAAAAACCCCAAACCCCAGTTTTTGAAGTAAAAAAAAAATAAAATTTGGGAGCTCTGAGGGTGTTGGGATAAAGATCCAGCTGGCAGAAATGTCCCCATATGTAGGGATTTATGGTGTTTTAAGAATGGTTGTGACTTCCCTGCTTTCCTCCTTCTCTGACCCAAAAACTTCTGCAATTTAGCAGGAGAGAACACAAGAAACCCACTTTAGAATGGGGTTACAGCAGTGCCAAAATAGAAAAATCGACTCGATTTAATAGCTTATGATAATCAGCACACTGCTTTTTAAAGCAGCACCAGGAAAAGAAGAGGAATCTTATTTTTGTGATCTATTCCTGCCTCAGAACCAACCCCACAAGCCTTGTTTGTATTAAACCTCCTTTGCACTGAATAAAAGAGCTGTAAAAACAGATTCTTTCATCTCCAAGGGTTTGTGTTCACACCCTTGAGAATTCCCACAAAGCCCAAGTTTTCCATGGTGTTGGAAAAGGGTTTGGGGAAGAGAAAAATGCCATTTGTGTTTGGAATAGCAAGAGCTGGGTCCTTCCTGTGCAGGGTCGAGCAGAAATATGTTCCCTGGGTAGAATTAGGAGTGAGGAGGGTTTACTATGAGATGAAAAAAATTATTGGCTCTGTCTGCAGTGGGGAAAAAAAAAAAAAAAAAAGGGAACTTGAAAGAGTGACATGTATGACGTGAAATATAAGAAAATAAATCTGTCTGAGGACAGGGCAGCAGGGAGGGATTTGCAAGGTCTGGCACCTTGAAACTTGAATTGAATGAAGGGTGAAACAGCTTTATCCCACTAAAATGGGAAAATTGGGAATGGGAAGTGCCATTCCAGATGTTCCACACATCATTCTCTTGTCGTCCACTAAACATTCTCAGTGCACTGGTGGTGTTGAAGGAAAGAAACTTCCTCAGTGAAGATCCAATAAATCAAACTTTCCACAGCCTGGGAGCAGTGAGGCAGCTCCTCCTTTGCTCAGCAAAAAAAAAAAAAAAAAAAAAGAAAAAAAATTCCTTTTGAGGCTGGTGGTGACGTTAAAGCAGCCCCAAATAAAGAATTACACCACACAAATTGTGTCAAATGCCACCCCCTCCTAACCTTGTGGTGAAACCTTTTCCCCATCTAATTCATCTCCGGGATTTTGCTCCTTCCTGCCATTTGCTGGGATTATTTTTAAAACTGCACTTTGCAGTTCCTGATTTTATGGAGTTTCAGGCACCAGGCAAGCCTGGGAGGGAAGCAGGGATCAGCTGGGAAGAGGGAGGGCTTTGGCTTCTCCTTGGGGTCAGGAGAGAAAATTGGGATAATCCTGGCTGAGCACCTGGAGGAGACACCTCAAGGGAAAGGTTAATCCCGAATAAACCGGGTGACATTCCCCGTGTATCCCAGCCCCTTTATCCCCCTGAACCCGTGCCTGGGACTCGGAGCCTCCTACAGAAAAGCTGGAGAGGGATTTTGAACCAGGGCAAGGGGGGATGGATTCCCACTGCCACAGGGATATTGGGAAGGAATTCATCCCTCTAAGGGTGAGGAGGGGCTGGGATGGAATTCCCAGATTTGCTGTGCCTGCCCCTGGATCCCTGCAAGTGTCCAAGGCCAGGCTGGACAGGACTTGGAGCAGCCTGGGATGGTGGGAGATGAGTTTTAATTCCTTTCCAGCCCAAACCTTTCCATGAGTCTGTGATTCCCACCCCACAGGGAGAGGAGGGGATGACTCCAGCACACTGAAACCTTTCAGCCCCGGCCCGTGCCCTCTTTCCCATGGTTTTCCCATCTGGTGGCTTTTGGTCCTCCCAGGACTGCCAGGATGTCCCTGTGCCCAGGAGGGGGATGTGGAGTCAGACCTGGCACAGGATTCCTCTCCTCTCCTCTCCTCTCCTCTCCTCTCCTCTCCTCTCCTCTCCTCTCCTCTCCTCTCCTCTCCTCTCCTCTCCTCTCCTCTCCTCTCCTCTCCTCTCCTCTCCTCTCCTCTCCTCTCCTCTCCTCTCCTCTCCTCTCCCGGTGTAGCAGCAGTTCAGGAATCTCAGGGGTTAAGAGGCTGCAGATGTTCCCTTTTCCCTCTCATCCCTTTGGAATTCCCGACCAACCCAGGCCTGGGGAACGAGCAGGGGCGATTTTCTCTGAGCTGTGCCCACTCCCGGGTGTCCGTGCCATGCCCACCTTGGCATCACCTCCCCGCCCTGCACACCACGGCATTTTTAACCCTCCCGTGCTGCCTTTGGGGTGCAGTGAATTCTCTGCTGGGACAAGCTGGAATTGTTTTGGATTTGTGCTGGAGACAGAGTTGATAATACAGAGATGTTTTGATTTTTGCCGGGTGACCTCAAGGATGTTTCTCGCACAAAATCCTGCCCCAAAATCAGCTCTTAGCCCGATGCAAGGTTTCGATATCATTCTAATTAAAGAGTTGCTGGTTCTCCCCTGGCCTTGAACTCTCCCCTTCCATATCCAGAGGGTTGGGAGTGTCGGGATCAGAGGGCAGCTGGGTGCTGCCACATCTCCCAAACCCTGCGTGAAAATTCCTAACCCGTGTGATTGATGTTCCCCATTTCAGCCACAGCTCCTTAAAAGGTCTCCTTGCCGTGCATTTGGGAATGGGAACATTTGTGTGTTAAACTTGGCTTCGGTGACCCAGAATACAGAAACTAGATTAGTTTTTTTTAGCGGAGTTATTTATAGGAGACTCATAACGAGTTACTTTAAATTACTTTTAAGGAAGGAAAGAAAGGGAGATGGTGTCAGCAGGGATCTGTGGCGGGTGTCCTGTGGTCCCTGGGGGCGTGGGAGGGAGGATGTGACTCGCTGTGACTCCCTGCCCCACACAGGGACAATGCCACCCCCTCGCCAAACCCAGTCATGAAATCACGGAATGGCTTGGGTTTGGGTTTGGAAAGGACCTGAAATCCCATCCCACTCCTGCCATGGGGACACCTCCCACTGTCCCAGGCTGGTCCAAGCCTCAAGGTCCAACCTGGCCTGGGACAGTGCCAGGGATCCAGGGGCAGCCACAGCAAATCGGGGAATTCCCAGTTCCCAATATCCCACCCATCCCTGCCCTCTCTCCATTCCCTGGGCCCTGAACCTCCATGCCTTGTCCCCAGTCCCTCTCTGAGCTCTCCCTGGATCCTTCTCCTCTCCAGGAGAACATTCCCAGCTCTCCCAGTCTGGCTCCAGACCTGGAGCAGCTCCATGGAATCCTCTGGGCTCCCTCCAGCAGCTCCAGGTCCCTCCTGTGCTGTGCCCCAGATGTGGGGGGCAGCTCTGCAGGTGGGGTCTCACCTGAGCGGGGCAGAGGGACAGAATCCCCCTCCCGTGCTGCCCACGCTGCGGGCTCAGCCCAGCACAGCGGGATTTTGGGGCTGGCACTGCCTGTGACCGGGTCAGCCTGGGATTCTCTTCCACCAACACCCCCAAAATCCTTTCCCTCAGGGCTGATCTGGATCCATTCTCGTACCAGCCTGGATTTATGGATTTATGCTGGAGGGGATCGCTTGGGATCATGCCGACCCACCAGCTGTGGGAATAAAGAATAACAATATATTTCTTGTGTAGCAAAAAAAAAAAAATAGTTACAATAGCTACTACAACAACATTAGCTAACACCCTAGTAATAATAATTTTTAAAAAAAACGAAGCCTAGATAAGAAGAATCAAACAAAATACCAAGAATCAGGGATTTCCTGCCCGTCGGAGCGGTGTTTCCTTGCCGCCAGCCGGCGTTTCCCGCAGCTCCCGAGCGGCGGAGCCGGAGCCCGGCCCCGCTCCGCCCCCGCCCGCTCCGCCCGGGGCCGCCCCGCGCCGGCGGCAGCTCCGGAGAGCGGGGGCGGCCCCGGGCCGGCGTTTCCCGTGCCCGGTGGGCAACAGCAGAGCTCCGGGCATCCCTGACACGGCTGCCCCTCCGCTTCTCTCCGCCAGGATTGCCGCGAGGATGGCATGGATTTAGGCAGCGACGCCGGCAGCAGCCGCTCCAGCTCGGAATCCAACTCCAGCAAAGCCACGCCGTGCTCGGAGGGCAAGTGCTCGCCGTCCCCCAGCAGCCTGGACCTGGCGGCGCTGGAGGACTCGGAGGAAGAGGAGGAGGAAGAGGAGGAGGAGGAGGAGGACGGGGGGTCTCCGCCGTTCCCCGCCGGCCATGGGCGCCGCTGCGGCCCCGGCGCTGCCCGGCGCTGCCCCCGCCCGCGGCCCCCGCCCCGCTCGGACCCCGCGCAGCGGCGGCGCGGAGCGGCCGCGGGGCCCGGAGGGAGGAGGAGCGCGGGGCCGAGGCCCCCCCGGGACACGAGGCCCCCCCGGGAACCGCAGCCCCCGGCCATGGACTGGGCAGCCCTGGAGAGGCACCTGGCCGGGCTGCAGTGCCGGGAGCAGGAGCGCAACACGCGGGCCAGCGCCGCCTCGGTGAGTGCGGGGCGGATGGAGGGTGGAGAGGGGGTTGGGTTGGGTTGGCTTGGCTTGGGTTGGGTTGGGTTGGGCTGCTGGGATCCCACCCGGAGGGATGCTGGATCCCAGTTGGAGGGATGGTGCTGGATCCCAGTTGGAGGGATGGTGCTGGGATCCCACTCGGAGGGATGCTGGGATCTCACCTGGAGAGATGCTGAGATCCCAGCTGGAGGGATAGTGCTGGATCCCATCTGCAAGGATGCTGGATCCCACCTGGATGGTGCTGGCATCTCACCTGGAGGGATGGTGCTGGATCTCACCTGGAGGGATGCTGGGATCCCACCTGGAGGGATGGTGCTGGATCGGGAGGATGTGGAGCTGCTGGAGAGAGGCCAGAGGAACCACGGAAATGCTCCAGGGCTGGAGCCAGGCTGGGAAAGCTGGGGGTGCTCACCTGGAGAACAGAAGGATCCAGGGAAATCTCAGAGCTTCTTCCAGGGCCTAAAGGGGCTCCAGGAGAGCTGGGGATGAACTGGGGACAAGGCATGGAGGGACAGGACACAGGGAATGGCTTTAAGCTGCAGGATGGTGGATTTAGACTGGATTTTGGGAAGGAATTTTTCCCGGTGAGGATGGGCAGGCCCAGAGCAGCTGTGGCTGCCCCTGGATCCCTGGCAGTGCCCAAGGCCAGGTTGGACATTGGGGTTGGAACACCTGGGACAGTGGGAGGTGTCCCTGCCGTGGCAGAGAATGAGATGAGCTTTTAGGTCCCTTCCATCCCAAACCATTCCATGATTCTCCAAGTTTCCCAGAGCATCCCTGGGCACTGGTGGGGCTGGTTCCCTGCAGCTGCAGGGATGTGGCAGGGGCTGGAGCCGAGGTGCCAGCACCAGGCTGTCTCTGAGCTGGGTCCCCTTGGAGAAGCCAAGGAATATCAGCTTTTCCGAATATCATCAGCTCTTCCCAATATCATCAGCTTTTCCCAATATAATCAGCTTTTCCCAATATCATCAGCTTTTCCCAATATCATCAGCTTTTCCCAATATCAGCTTTTCCCAGTATCAGCTTTTCCCAGGCTGGAGCAGTGCCAGGCTGGCGCTGTGTGCTCTCCTTCCCCAGAGAAAGAACCTTCCCAAGGCCCTGGTGTCAGTCAGAATGACCCCCCCCATTGCTGTTTCACACAAACCTCTGTAAATCGTGGCCTGATCCCGTTATTTAGGGAGATTTGGGAATTGCACAGAACTTCTGAGCTGCAGTGATGTGAGAGGAACAAGCACTGCAGGCACTCGGTGCCACCACGGCAGGGCTGAGGCTCTTCCATAATTCATGAATTCCAAAGGAATCCACCAAAGCTCTCCTGGAAGCTCTGCAGGAACCTTTGGATGCCTGAGAAACTCGGGAGTGCCTCACCAGCCCTACCCCGTGGCCTTGCCTCTGGCACACAGGAATTTTTATTTTTTTTTTTTCCATGATTTTTGTGTTGTTCAAAAGACATTCCATGCCCTAACTTCCTGTGAAGTCACCTCAGCTCAGGGAGGTGGGGATTTCCCCCTGAATCCTTGAATTACAACTAATTGGTGACAAATCTGGGTGGGTGCTGGGCAGGATGAGTAAGCTGAGGGATGAGTGGGACTGCTGCCATGCAGGGATGCTTTTTTCCAAAGCCTGAACACTGGAGCCTCAGTGCCTTGAGGAACTGACAGGTAACAGCTTTAATTACAGTCATTTGTGCAGGAACTCAGCCTGAAAAAAGGAAAAAAAAAAAAACCACACACACACACACAAAAAAAATTCTCATTTTTGTGGTTTGGGAGCTGATTTCTCCAGCATAATCTGATCAGCTCTGCTGCCACTGCTGGAAACTCTTTGCCTCCAGGCATGAGCTTAACCAGGTGAGCTGTCACCTGAGGAATTCTACCCCTGTGAGGATTTTCCTCCTGCATCCTCCCATTCCCTCCTACAGGCACAGAGGAAGGAATTCAGGCTGCCTCACGCCCTGACTTGTCCTGTGGAGGGTTGGAGTTTGTGCTGTGCAGGTCTGGGGCTGGAATGAGCCTGGATGGGCGTGGAATGAGCCAGATGTGGGCATGGAATGAGCCAGATGTGGGCATGGAGGAGCCCAGGGCACTCAGAGCATCTCCCATGGGTGGCATCGAGCTCCAGGTCCCTTCACTCCCAGAATCTGGAGTTTGTCACTCTGCTGATGTGACTTTCCTCGACTCCCCAGCTGTCCTGGAGGCACCTTTGCTCCAGGATTCTCCTTTCCTTGGCTCCTGGGGATGAAGAGGAGGAGAAGGAGGAGGAAGAGGTGTTCCAGCTCTGCTCCTTCCACTTCCCTGGATCAAAGGGAAGGGACATTTTCCCTGCTGGCTGCCTGGGAAGGGCTGTTCGATGTCCCCAGGACACCTCCTGTCCCTCCCTGGCCATGTCTGTGAGCACCCAGCGTGTCCCACAACCCAAAACCTTCAGAGTTGAACCGGACTGAAGTGAAAATCCTTCTTTTTATTTTTGTTTTCCCTGCCCTTGACATTTCCCCGCGGTTCAGTGTTTATAACAAACCCTTGCCTTGCTCTGCTGGAAGCCCAAATGTTTGTAAACACGGGAATCACAGAGAGGAGGCAGCCAGGGAGCAAATGCAGGGAAATACAGGGACTGGATTGCTCCAAGTGCTTGCAGGATAGCTCAGGAAAAAGGGAATTTCAGTCGGATAGGCCTTGGCTGGGCTGGGGAATCAGGGTGGGGTGTGAAAGCAGCTTGGAGTGGAGGTGTTTGCTGGGCTGGCTGCTGTTCCCAGCAATCCAGAGAGATCTCTTATTGGGATGATTTTATTAAGATGGTTTATTAAGATGATTAAAATCGAGTTTTTTTCTGCTGTCAGGACTGGATTTCTCTGGGGTTTTTCACGCCCCAAGTGAAGGCAGGGCAGGGGTGACCCCAGGGGGACAGGAGTGACCCTTCAGGGGCTGCCGTGGCCTCAGCCTTGGGGCTCTGCTCCTCTCATCCCTCCTCCCTGGCCCTGGCTGAGCATCCCAGCCGGGATTCAGGAATCTCTGCTGCTCCCCAGGGCTGTGCTGGGCCCTTGTGAGCCCCCCCCGGGCTGTGCTGAGACCTGGCTGAGGGACACTGATCACGCTGGAGCCCCAGCAGAAGGAAATTCCCACTCCTAAGGAAGCTCTTCCATGGTTTTAGGAGGTTTTCCCAGCCAGGAGGATCCGGGCTGGAATGCAAGGAGGAGTTGGGAATGAAAAGTTTAAATGATGAGGGATTTTTTTGGTGAAGAGATGTGCCCTGAGGTGCTGGAAAGGCTGGGAAAAAAAGGAAATATTAATGATATGAATGCCATGGAAAGGGCTGTGGTTCAGCTTCCAGGTGGGATTCCGTGGCACAAATGGGATGTGAGGGCCAAGGCTGCTCCCTCAGCTTGCAGACAGGGAAAGCTCCTGCCAGGAAATTTGGGAAAGATTTGGCAACTTGTGCTTGGCACTGGCAGCCCCACTGCTGAGAGCAGCAGGGGCCCAGCAGGGTGGGGTGGCCGTGGATTGTCCATCCTGGATATTCCACATCCATGGGCAGGCTGGAATGCCCCCAGCTCCCTGAGAGGGTCCCTGTGGGCAGAGGCTGTCAGAAACAGAGAATATTCCTGCTTTTCTCCCCCCAGAAGGGTGAAATGACTGTTTTGGGAGCATGAGGTCCCTCCAAGCCTGATGGCTGTGACTCCTGGCCAGGTGACTCCTGAGTTTTCTGGACCCCACCTAAGAGGAGAAAGCTCTTTCCTGAAGGCACTCGGTGCTCAGAAGGTTCATTATGGACATGCAGGAAGCCACCCCTTCCCATTTTTCCATTTTTCCTCCTTTCCCCAACTCCTGGATTCCTCCAAAGTGATACCAAATGTGCCATGGGATGATTTATGGCCCTCGGGAGCCGGGGAAGAGGCGAGGGCTCCTCTTGCCGTGCCTCTAATGGCTCGAATCAAATCCAAATCAGCCTTAATGGCTTTAATATTCCTGCCATTGCCTCTCTGAGGATAATTACAATCAATAGCACGGATTGGCTGGGAAGAATATCTGCAAATTCTGGAGTCAATTAAAGAAACACGGGCAGGAGGGGAAATGGCTCAGGCAGAAATTGCTCAGTGACCGGCTGGGCAGGGAGGGAGGGATGGAATGGCCAAAGGAATTTTAGCAGTGATGCCAAAAGCTCATCCCTGCAGCTTCTGCAGGAGCTTTCTGGATAGGGAAGGATGTGCTGGAGTCTCTGTTTTATTGTTTTTCATCGCTGGAATATTCCTGCCTGTGCTGTGAGACAGATCAGTGCTGATTTTATCCTGTCCCTGTGGTGATGAATCCAGGGAATCACCCATCTGTCCTGACACTCGGATTTCTGCATTTCCAAGACTTCAGGAAGTTCAATTTGTGTCCTTCTGGCTGCTTTTATCCTGGGCCTCTGGAGGTTGGCATGGTTGGAGTTGTCCCATCGTGGCTGCAAAGAGCACCCAGGGGACCTCGGGGAGGGTGGAAAAGCTTCAGCTCCACCTTTGGAACCTCCTGGAAGTGTTCAAAAAGTGTGGAAGTGGCACTTGGGGACGTGGTTTAACAGTGAAGACCGTGGTGGTGGATTCATTTTTGGATTTGATGGTCTTAGAGGGCTTTTCCAGTTTTAATGGCTGTGTGAAATGACTTTAGGGTTAACCCGGGATATTCCAGAGGCTGAAGGATGGAATTTAGCACGGACCATGTCAATGCCTCCTCCTTGCCTGTGTCTCTCTGAAAATTTGGAGCTAATTCAAAGCCTGGGCTAAAATCTTGAAATAATTTCACATTTGGCCACAGGCAGGGATCTGATTTTCAGGGATCAGAGCAGCCAGAATGGAAGGAGAAATGTAGGGACCATCCTGGCAAGAGGGAGGAGAGAAATGGAGCCAACAGGTGCTTGTCCAACCATGTGGGAATATTGGTGGAGCAGGATTTTTGGGAATGTGGGCTGGGATCGAGGCCAGAGCTTTGGTGTAAAGCCTTGATCCACCCTGGAGCGCTGGCCCAGGCATGGAGGGAGCAAATATTGGCTTGGAGGTTGTCACCGAGTTGGTTCTCACTTCAAATAAACATTGATTGAGTGCCTGAAGTGTGAATTCCCTCCTCCCCAGGGATGGGAGCTCTGGGAGCAGGGAACAGCCAGGGATCAATGCCTGGAAAGGATTTTTCCAGCCAGGAGCTGTCAGGGTGGGAACTTCTGCTTTCCAAAACGCAGCTCGGAGCTTGCAGGAAACGGCATTTGTGTCATTGCTCAGCCACACCTTCCGTGTCCCTGCTGGATCTGAGCACCCAACTCCTCCCCTGGCACCTGCACAAGGGAAATCGGGGAGGTTCTCCAGGGCAATTCATTCCTTGTGAGGTTTGGGCATGGAAAAAACAAACGTGCTGAGTGTGGGAAAAGCTTCTGTAATTCTGTGTCCTGGGGGTGTCCCAGGAATGCCCCATCCCTGGTGAATCAGCAGATCACAATTCCTGCTGCTCACAGGAACAAACTCCGGGAGGGTGTGGGGGATGTTGGGAGAAATGATTTCGAATATTTGAACAAAGGTTCGAGGCTGAACTTTGGCCCTTTGCCACCCAGCTCAAAGGTTGGCTGGGACATTGCTGGTCCTGCCCCCAGGGAGCGGTGCCATTGCCTTGGGAAAACATCCCGAGGGATTTTTGGATTTTCCAGCTGCTAAGTGGGAATTCCAGAGGTTGGAGGGATGAGCCTTTGATTCTTCCCAAAACGGGTCAGGAAAAAACTGGCAGGATTAAAAAAAATCCTGAGGAAAATCTTGATTCCCATCACTGCTGCTGAGCCTGGCCTTAAAGGAAGTGGCCAAGCAAGGATCCACAGCCCATGGATTCTGTGGGGATGGATAATTCTCCTTTATCCCAGGGCTGCCAAAATGTGAATTCCTGCAGGTGACACAGCCCAGTCACATGGTGAGTGAATGTTTCCTGGGGGATGAGGAAAAGCTGGAAAAGTTGGATTTTTCCAGCACTAATCGTGGTGCAGGCAGCAGTAAAATGTCCCTTTAATGTGATGCTGAGGGATCGTTGTTGTGATCTGGCTCTGTAAAACCAGTAAATTTATTATAAATGAGTATTTCTGGTGCTTGGGAATCACAAATAGGGAATCCAAAGGATTTCCAGGGAGAGGAGTGAGCATTTATGCCCAGCAAAATTTGGAATATCTCGAAACACTGTTGGTTTTTTGGTTTTTTTTTTTAATAAGGAGAATCTGGAGCCTTGCACCCCTTCCCTTAATTCTTCCAATTCCCACTTGAACCCAAGTGCCTCAGGTTGGAATAGCAGCAGGAATTTTGATTTCCCAGGAGAATAATTATGTACTTAGGCAAATATTCCTTGCTTATTAAGTGGGATGAGTGCAAGGCAGGGGGGTTTTAATTCTCACAACTGCCCCGTGCTGTGCAAATCCTGTTATTTTTCCCTCTGGATGGAGAGGATGGATGTGTCTGGAACACCTGGAATTGTGGAAAATCCAGGTGTATGTGGAGAGAGAAATTGTAGCCAGAGGATATTTAAAAAAAAAAACAACAACAAAACAACAGAGGAAAAAGGGATTTATTCAGTGCAACCCCAACCACGTTGAAGATTTGCTGAGGAGCACTGGAAAATCAGGATTGTCCTGACTCCAAAATGACTCAGGGATCTTCTAATTATTTAAATATCGTTTAAATATTTAAAGCTTTGTTCAAATATTCTAAATAATGCTCCAGATATCCCCCCCCCACACCCCCTCTCAGAGTTTGTTTCTGTGAGCAGCAGGATTGCCTCTGCAGTGATAAGAACAGCAGGAATTGTGATTTATTTCCTCCTTCCTCTCTGCCTGCATTTAAGGTGGTTTGGGTTTCAGTGGTTGGAAAAGCTGCACTCGATTATTTTATAAAGTTTGTGTAGAAACTGTGAAGGAATTGCTCAAAGCATCATCACTCCTACTCCTAACAGCAAAAAAAAAAAAAAAATCAGGAAAATCAACATGAGTGCCATGAATTTGTGTCCCCATCTCCTCAGGATGTGCTGCAGCCCAAAGGAGCTTTAAGGGAGCATCAGATTTCGTGGGGAAAATGGAAATTTTTGAGGGGAAAACTTCTTGAAAGGATTTCTAAAAATCCCAGTGTCATTCACCAAAGTTGGGGGTAATCCCCACTGGGAGGAAATGGGATTTCCCAGCTTCTCCCAATGTCTCACTGCTGGTATTAATTTAATTTTATAAAAATGAAGCTGTTTAAAATAAAGCCACGATCTGCTCATTTCAATATTTTCCAAGGCTGGAAAATATTCCAAATATTCCAATTTCTGAGGGGGCTGAGGAGAACCAGAATTTGGTGTTTTCAGGCTCTTCAACCTC
Source organism: Sturnus vulgaris (assembly GCF_052056855.1). Classification (NCBI taxonomy): domain Eukaryota; kingdom Metazoa; phylum Chordata; class Aves; order Passeriformes; family Sturnidae; genus Sturnus; species Sturnus vulgaris. Next base: position 23,935,033 of record NC_142252.1, on the reverse strand, counting down.
AAATAATTCTGCTTTTGTGTGGGAATATCTTTTAGTTAGGACTAAAAAAGATTTAAAAATCTCTCTTGCAGCTCTGGCCCTGAAATCAATCCTGCTCCAGCAGAGCACCCATGGATTCAGTGGGAAATGATTTTTCCTCTTCCAATTTTCCTCTCACACCAGGTCCTCCATAATCCCTTTTTCCCTGGAGCTTTCCCAGTTTTTCCAAGCCCTCAGATCATTTTTGGAGCACCTCATCTTTCCCTCTGGACTCGTTTGTGTCACCCAGGGTGGGAGATTTTTATTTATTTATTTATTTATGTTTCTATAAATAAATAAATCTATTTCTTTCTATTTGATTCATTTATTTATCTATTTATATTTCTAGTCCCCATCTGGGAGTGCAGCTCAGTGATCTGTGCATCTCCTTTAATGAGAAAATCACACCCAGGCCCATTGATTTCCTCTGGAAATCCGGGAGGAAATAGGATTTTTTTCCAAGGAAATGGGATTTTTTCCAAGGAAATAGGATTTTTCCAAGGAAAGAGAAGTGCCAGGCTGAGATTTAATCCTCTCTGTGGTAGGGGACAATGTTAAAAAAAATAAAAGAGAACTCTATTAAAAGTGCTGGATTCTTTATGCACACAAAAGCTGCTGCTGTGTGTGGCCCGTGGGGAATCCAAACCCTTTCAGTGAGGTATTAAAAATTGAATCTAAACTTTTTATTCTGTGTAATTCCTGTATTGGATTTATTAAAGAGGGATTTGGGGAAATAGCAGCATCCTGGAGCAGGGCCATCCTCTCCCCTTGGGCCTGGCAGGTGTTAGAAAAGAAATCATTGTGGGAATCATTTTTTCCACGTGGAATTCTCTGTGGTTTGCATTTGCATGGATCCAAAATACCCAAGAATGCAAAATATCCAAGGATCCAAAATACCCAAGAACCCAAAATATCCAAGAACCCAAAATATCCAAGGATCCATAATAAATATCCAAGGATCCATAATATCCAATTACCCATAATATCCAATAATCCATAATATCCAAGGATCCATAATTAATACCCAAGAATCCATAATTAATATCCAAGGATCCATAATACCCAATGGATATATTCCATATAAATTAATTAATTTTGCAGGATGAGTTTTTGGCAGTGCTGATCCTGGGCTGTTCCCCATCCCATCCCTCTGGCATGGAGCAGGAATGTGGATTATTCCCAAAAAATAACCTGTGCTGCAGTTTTGGGATAACTCCAGTTCTCCACTTCCTTCCTTGTTATCCATACATTTCTCACTCCTGGGATGTGGAATTGGAATGGAATTGGAATGGGATTGGAATAGGATTGGAATGGAATTGGAATGGGATTGGAATGGAGTTGGAATGGAATGGGATTGGAATGGAATTGGAATGGGATTGGAATGGGATTGGAATGGAAAAAAATAAACTTCCCCCAGGGAAAGCCACCAGGAGCATCCCTGTGCCTTGGCCACCCTTGTTTCCAGCATGGACATGGCAATTCCTTGGAGCAGCTGAGCTCTCCCGTGCCCCCCCAGCACTGCAGGCAGATTTATTTTGTCCCTCAGAGCTGGAATTCCCTGCTGGAGCACCCAGCATTCCCATTTTCTCAGGGACTGGCTGCCCCCCATTCCCTTTCTCTGTTTTCTCCTGAAAATCCAGCTGTGCCAGTGGTTCCATGCCAAGATAAAACTGCACCTTGCTGCTCATCCCAGTGAATCCTCTGGGAGCCAGCCCTGCCTTTCCTGGGAATTCCTGCTGCCAGAAGAAGCTCCATGGCTTCACTCTAAGGCTCAATCTGATGGTGTAAATGGAAAAAAAAAAAATAAAATAAATCCCAAATCCAACCTTTAATAACCCTGTCTGTAAGAACTGGCCCCATTCCAGCAGACCCCTTAAAATGAACCAGCCAGCATCTCCATCCTCTGGAAAAATTCCAGGAAAAAATGAAGGAGCAGGAGAAGCTGCAGGCTGCCAGAGCAAGAGGAAAAGAATGCCTGAGGTAGAACAGGAGAGAGGGAAAAAAAAAAAAAAAAAGGAGATTTAAGGGAGCAGGGTTGTTTTCTTGCTGTGCCACCAGCAGCTCCCTGGCTCCGTGACTGATGAGGCTCAGCTGGATCCACCCTTGCTTATCCTGATATTTTCAGATTTTTTTTTTCCAGCTTCCTGCTCACTCTGCCTGCCCTATTTGAAATCCTGAGTCTGCTCATGGCTGTCCAGAGCAGGCAGGAATGGGATTTCTCATCCCTGAGGGAATTGGTTTTGGAGCTGGCAGTGATATTTGTTGAAGAGGAATCACCTTTGGCAGCTCCAGACAAGAGGATTCTTTTTTTTTTTTTTTTCCTTTCTCCAAGTGACCCTGGGGTTGGGAGACAAGCTCCAAAAATCATCTTTATGTTCACTTTTTAAAGGCTGGGAATTGAAAATTCTCCTGAATGAAGAGCAGGGATTTTATGGAAATGTCACTGGGGTGGGAGCAGGTACAGAAATCCCACATCCCCTCCTTAGCAACCTTTAATTCCTGGGCTGGGGCCAAAAAAAACCCCATTTCTGGATGGAATATGAAACCCTTTGGATTGTGGCAAAACCCCTGGAATTGCAGGCAGAGGGAACTGAGCTGATTGAAAATCCAGGGGATTCATTCATTAATTAATTCATCAATCCTGAGTGAGTCCAGGCTGCTGCACCTGCATTTATCCAGCCAAACCCAAATCAAACCGTGTTTGCTCCAGCCTTCCCAAAATCCCTGATCCCAGCAGGCTTTGAACCTCCTGGATTTGGGATATTTGGGTGCCTATTTAAAAGGAGGCCCCTCAAAAAGAGTGGATTTCTGCCAAAAAAAACTTTGGAGTTATGGGCATCAACCTTCAGAGCTGAGGAAAAAATCCCCTTCTATTTTTGTCCTGGCCATGACTCAGAGGAAGATTTGTCCCTGCAAAGTCACTCCCTTTTTTGAGGAGGCATTTAAAGGCCCCTGCTGTCACCTGTTTGGCTCGGGATATTCCTAGTTTTGGCGTTTGGCCCTGTTTAAAAAGACAATTTTTCATTCCACATCCACTTTGTAGCGTGCTGTGTTTATTTTTTTCAGCCTGCAAGTCCCAACTCCTGGGCTTTTGCCACCAATTTTGCAATTAAAATTACAAAATAAAGCCATAAAGAAATGAAACCTCTCAGCTGCTCCCACCAGGAAGCACAAAGGGAATGGAAAAAGAAAAGGATGGATGGGCTGGAAGTGATAGCAGTGGGATAATCCCATCTTTATTCCCAGATTTTACCCTCTGGCTCTGTTCTTTATTTATAATTAATAATTTGATTTTTGTTGCTGGCTGAATGCAGGTGCAGCACAGTGGACACACCACGCTCAGGACTAATTAATTAATGAATCCCCTGGATTTAAATCAGCTTGGGCTTCCCTCAGCCTGCAATTCCAGGGATTTTGCCACAATTCAAAAGGCTTCACATTCCATCCAGGAATATTCCCCAGACCAGTAAATGAAGTGTTGAGTAGGAGAACATGGAATTTCTGTTTGTGCCCCCAGTCCAGCAAGGTTTCCAAATAATTCCTGCTGTCCCCCCCTGTCCTTCATCCTCAGGGAAAATCCCTTGTTGGGTCATTTTTCCCCTCTTGGAAAAATCCATTAATTCCTCTCCCTGCTGCTGTTTTAATGGGGCTGGGAGAATTTTGTATTTTTCAAATATAGCAAATTTATATCGAAGAAATGAAAATGAAGCAAATCAATGGGAGAGGAGGGATAGGGAAATTTGGCTGGACAAGGCTGGATGTGCTGCCTGGATTTGAGCAGGGCTGATAAAAACTCCTAAATTCGTTATCAGAGACCAGATAAGGGTGATACTTATGGATCACTTGTAATGATTTTAGTTCATTCTGGATCACCTGAAACTTTGGGAATCTTTTCCAGCTGGGTTTGGGAATGGATGGCTGCATCCTGCTGCTGCCAGCATCCACCAGTGCAGCCCAGTTTGGAGCAGAAAATGGGATTTGGGGGCGGAGCTGTGCCCGGAATTCCCGGCTGGCAGTGCCAGGATGCTCCTGGCACGGGCACAGGGGATGAGCTCGGGCACTCTGTGATCCTCAGGGACTGGGAATTCTGTGGGAACAGCAGAGCTGTCCCTGCTCTGGGTTGGGTGAGGTTTGATTTGGGTTCAGCTCAGGCAGATCCCACCCAGCCCAATCCCTCTGTTTGGAGCTGATGGGATTTTGCTACAAATCCTCTCCCCGATTGTGCTGCAGGGTGAGGAGAATGTGAATTTATTGGGATTTTCCCTGCTGACAAGCTGGTGTTGTTCTCCAGAGATTCTGCACGCTGGGAATGCTGCATTTCCAGAAGAACTGTTGATTCCTGACAATAGAAATAAATCAAGTGGCAAGGGGGCAGCTGGAGCTTTTCTGTGCTGTCTCCCCACACTCCTCAAGTGCTGGAGATCAATTGCTGGAGCCAGGGAATGGTTTGGGAGGGAAGGAATTTAAATCCCTGCCACCTGCAACTACCCCAGGGTCTCCAAACCCTGTCCAGGCTGGCCTTGGACACTTCCAGGGATGGTGAATCCTTGGGAAAATCCATGCCAGGGCCTCACCATCCTCACAGGGAAGAATTTTTTCCCAGTATCCCATTTAACCCTGGCAGTGGAAACCATTCCCTGTGTCCTGTCCCCCCATTCCTTGTCCCCCCATTCCTTGTCCCCCCATTCCTTGTCCCCAGTCCCTCTCCTGGAGCCCCTTTAGGTCTGGAAGAAGCTCTGAGGTTTTTCTGGATCCTTCCCTTCTCTGTTCCCAGCAGTAAATCCTTGCTGGGCTCAGACCTCACCATCAGAGCTCCTCGAAATTCCCTTTGAAGCACTTCTGATCCAGCTTTAGAAATTGTCCAAGTGAAAATTAAGCCTGTGTGGTAGCACTGAGCCTTCCTGGATGGCTTCCATGGAAAAAATCTGCTTGTTTTCCATATGTTTGGTGGCTTTTATATCACTGGAGAGATATAAATACTTGGGTGGCTTAAATGAGTCCCTGCAATTCCCTGTGAAGTGTTTGACATGGGAGGAGTTAGGGTGGAGAATTGTTGGTTCCTGCTGCTCCAGGTTTTTAGGGAAGGGGGAAAAATCCTGTTTTGGGGATGTGTTTTTAGCCCAAATCCATCTCTGGTGCTTGAGGTGGGGTTGTAAAGGTGCTGCTTGTAAAGGATTCCAGAAAATTCCAGGGAAGGAAAAAAAAAAAAAAAAGGCATGGAAAAGGGAAGGATATTGGATCCTTAACCTATTGGAGGTTTATTCCCACCTGGAGCAGAGTAACACATCCCAAATGAGGGAAAACCCCTCAATAAAAAAGGAATAGTGCAGAGCATTACCCATGGATGTAATCCAAACAAATACTCCCCTTTCCAAGCAGATGTCGAGTATTAACTGATTAAAAATAATCGCTTCTTTCTTTATTTTTTTTTTTTTTTTTTACTTGCTGGATTTAAACCCAGGGAAAGCTTTAGCTGGGCTTAAAGAGGAGCTAAATCCCTCACTCCCAGGAAATCATCAGCAAATAGGGCTGAAATCCCGGGATGCTGGGTATAATTCCTGCTTGCACACCTTTGGGAACCCAGCAGGAGCCTCCTGGGGGGCTGGACTGGGGCTTCTTCCAGCTCTGTCCCTCTCATGGGTGTTTTCCCTGAGGATCATCATTCCAGAGGATTCCGTGGAGCTGCTCCAAGGGCTGGAGCCAGCCTGGGAGAGCTGGGAATGTTCACCTGGAGGGGAGAAGGATCCAGAGAGAGCTGGGGAGGGATTGGGGACAAGGGATGGAGGGACAGGACCCAGGGAATGGCTCCCAGGGTTAGATGGGATATCAGGAAGGAATTCTTGGCTGAGAGGATGGGGAGGCCCTGGAATGGATTTTCCCAAGGATGCCCCTGGATTCCTGGAATTGTCCTGGACAGAGCTTGGAGCAGTTGGGATGGGGGAAGGTGTCCCTGCCCATGGCAGGGGTGGGGCTGGATGGGTTTTAAATTCCTTCCAAACCAAACCATTCCAAGATCCTGCAATTCTCTGAAAACTGAGGCAAAACATTCCCAGGTCTTGAACTCCTCCCTGATTTTCACCTGCCCCGTGCTCCAGCTGCATATTTATTTCTGGATTTGGGAAAAAAAAAAAATATAAAAAACCCACCAAAAAAAAACACACAAAAAGCACTGATTGAGCCTGGCTTTTGTATCAGTGGGTTGGCCAACACCAGCCTGGAAAATAAACCTCTCCACCTGATAAGGCCCCTCTGGGAATGCCTGTGGGCAGGAAAACATTCCTGCTGTTTCCAGCAGCAATTCCATGTCTGGGCTGCCTCGCTGCTGCTCCTGCTTTTTTTTTTTTTTTTTCCCCTTTCCCATTCCCAAAGTTTGTGGATGAATCCCTTGCGGATGGTGGGGGGGGGATCAGGCACGGAGCACGACACGAGTGTATAAAAATAAATGTGTGGGACAGCTGGAAATGCCAAAAAACGCCGGGAAAAGGGTTGGATGTGGCTTTGCTGTGAGTAATAATCCGAGATCCTTCCCTCCCTCCCACGGCTCCCAGCACTGGGAATGGGAGGGATCGGTTTCCCTGCCGGCTTTATCCCTTTGAAGGAGCGGGAATGAGGATGGGAGAGCCGAGATAACCTCGCTGTGCTCCTCCCTCTGCCCTGTTAATGATTTCCTTGGAGCTGGGGCAGCCGGGGAAAGCAGAAAGTTGGGAATTCCCTGCCTGCCTTTGCCACCTCAGAGCTGCTGGAGATGGAAGAGGATTGGGATGTGCCAGGGGGCTCCTATGAGCTTAAGAATGGAAAAAAAAACCCAAAAAACTAAAAATACAAGCACAGAAAGCACAGAAGCAGAAATTCTCTCTTTTCCCCCAGATTTGAGGATACCAGGTGTTTCCTCCTTCTGTAGGGGAATAAATAATTCAGGAAATTCCATTGTTTCACCAGAAGAATTTGAGTGTCTGGTAGAGCTGGACTTTTCTTTCCTTGTGTGGCCGTGGGCAGGGAGGTGCTGCCTGTGCCATGGGGATTGAATTCCATGCTGGAATCGGGTCTGGATCATTCCCGGTGCCCACCAGGGACAGGAGCAGCACCTTCCCAATCCCTCCGGAATTCTGAAACCCTGGAAAGGGTTTGAAGGGAAGGGTCTCACCCCAGTGTCGTGTCAGACCCTCTGGAGATGTTCTCCAAGCCACACATTCCTAATCCAAAGCTGCTTTTTGGGGGGGAAAGCTTCGGGAAAACTTGTCTGGATCATCTCACGAGTGGTGTCAGGAACCATCAATTAGGGGTGAAAGAAGAATCCTCGTGAAGAAATTCAAAGCAGGCAGGGCAGGCACCCCCTGGGTTTCTTTTCCCAGCTGGAAAGGAGCTGCTGGGGGCTCCCAGGACTCCCCCCTGATCCCTGTGCTCATCCTTCATCCCAGAGAATCCCTTCCCACTGACCCAGCTGGAAAACTGCCAGGAGCCTTTCCCTCGGTTTAATCCCTCTCAGCTTTAATCATTACCTGCCTGCCCACCTCGTTCCTGCCAGGGAATGCAAATGGGAGCTGGAGCAGAGGAGAAATCCAGAGGTCCAGGATAATTCCTGGCCTTTGCCACCTCCGTGGCTCTGTGTCCTGGGGGGGTCACCCTGGGTCTCTCTGGGATCGTTTTTCCAAAGGGAAAAGCTGTTGGTTCCTGGGGGGGGATCCACTCCAGCCCTGGGAATGGGGAGGTTGGCACCTTCACCACTGGAATAAATGGGGGGGAATTGGAGTTTTCCTGGTGATGCACAGAATAAATAGAATTTGAGTTTATGTAATGCGTGGAGCTGCTTTCAGCTTGCCACAGATCCTCCTCCCAACAGAGCCAAGGTTAGGCAGCAGAGTGGGGATGGTTTATTTGGATGAATTTTTATTTTGATGTCTGCTTGAATGGGATTCTCTGCAGATTCAGGAAAAACCAAGGATGACTTCACCCTCTCTTAAAAATTTATGCAGAATATATTAATTTTTTTTTCTTTTTAAATCAAATGTCTTTTTTTTTTTTTTTTTTTTAAAGCTCTACTGCTGCAGGCAAGAGAGAGCACTGGGGAGGAGGGTCTGGAGGTTCTTTCCATCCATGCCCCAGCTGCACAGGGACTCCAGGGATTCTCCATCCATCCTCCCACAGCTGCTCCAGCCTGTCTGTGCTGGTGGGAAGCTGGGAAAGCTCGGGCATGGTGATGATCCCACAAAGGCCTTTTTTTTTTATTTTTTTTTTTTTTTTTCCTAGAGGCACATCTGGTGTGGGGGAATCAAATCCGAGCTGCCCTGAGCAAATGTTCCTGGATTTCAATCATGTGAATCTCTGAACAGCTGGGCCTAGGAGCAGGATAAATCCCAGTTTGCCGAGGGAAAGGAAGGAAGGCAGGCAGGGAATTTCTGCTGTTCCCTGCCCAGGGCATGGTGTGAGCTCAGCCTGTGACCCCAGCGTTGTCACTCTCTGGGTGTTTTAGTGTCCCTTGGATGAGCTGTGTCTGGACAAAACAAGGATTGGAAATGACATTTTGTGTGTCCTCACCCTCCAGGGTCAGACTCTTGGAAATGAGGCTTTGTTGGGGTTCGTGTGAAGGTTGGAAAAATCCCCCAAGATCACCCAGCGCTGGCTGAACCACATCCCCAAGTGCCCCATCCTCTCGTTTTTTGAACCTTTCCAGGGATGTGACTCCACCGCTGCCCTGGGCAGCCCCAGCCCACTCTGAGCCCATCCTTTAGTGCAGGAATTTGTCCTGATACCCAGCCCGGGCCATTTCCCCGTGTCCCAAACGCGGCTGTGCCGGGGCCAGGTGGGCGCTGGGGCCGAGCTGCAGGAGGTAAAAATAACCGGGAATGTAGGGCACAGCCTCTCCCACAAATTCCCGGGCGGGATTCCCGAGGCAGCAGGCACAGGGAAGGTGTCTGGGGCTGTTCTTTTAGGGCTGGCTGCTTTTGGGGTGCCTCGGTGGCCGCTCTCCATCCCCCGCCGGGCGGATCCTGCTTGGGGTTGGACCCGCGGCTGCCGCAGCATGGGGGGTGACCGGGGGAGCCTCGCCGTGTCCAGAGGGGTTTGAGGGGGGATTTGAGGGATTTTTTTTCCCCGCTCCCGGAGAGGAGCGCGGCCGGAGCGGCCCCGCCCGGAGCCCGGAGCGGAGCGGGCGGAGGCGGCCCCGGCCCCCCCGCGCTCCCGGGGCCGCCGCTGCGCAGGCGGAGCAGCGCGGCCGCATCCATCTTCCCTCTGCCTCCTCCTCCTCCTCCTGCTGCTGCTGCTGCTGCTGCCTTCTCCCCATCCTCCTCCTCATCCTCCTCCTCCCCCATCCTCCTCCTCCTCCTCCCCCGCCGGGGCCGCGGCGGCTGCGGGCGCTGCCGGCGGGGCGGATGATGCACCGAGATGGTTCACCAGGAAAATTGCTCCTACCAGGTAAGGGGCGAGCGCGGCCTGGCCCCCAGCCCCGGGCAGCTCCGGGCAGCCCCGAGCCACCCCCGGCCGGAGCCAGCCCCGGTCTGTGCCACCCTTAGGGCTTCAGCAGAGCGGGGCCGCAGATTCGGGTTTGGACCGAGAACTGCGGGGTTCGCTCCGAGCATCCCGGGGTTCGCTGCGAGCATCCCGGGATTCGCTCCGAGCATCCCGGGGTTCAGTCTGAGCACCCCAGGGGTCCCACTGAGCATCCCGGTTGTTGCTCCGAGCATCCCGGATTTTGCTCCGAGCACCCCAGGGTTTGGTCTGAGCATCCCGGGGTTCGCTCCGAGCATCCTGGATTTTGCTCCGAGCATCCCGGGGTTCTCCCCGAGCACCCCAGGGCTCGGCAGGCAGAGCAGCCCCGGGGCTTTTGTGCTCGCCATGTGATGCTCGGAGGCGCAGCGGGGCCGGGGATGCGTTGCCCACATCCCGGGCCTCGCCGCCTGCATCCCGCTGCCTTCCTACCGGGATAAAAAAAAAAAACAAAACCCGAAAACCGCTCCCTGGAAACGAGAGAGCCTCGGGATGGCAGCCCCGGAGCGGCCGCAGCTCAGGGATGTGTTTTTCAGAGCATTTCCTGCGCTTCCCACGTTTCTGCGAGCGCAGGCTGGTGATTCACAGGCTGCGGTTGTGCTCCCGGATCTGCAGGGAACGGGGATCGTGAGCTTTCATCCCGGCCCCCCTGTTTGGGGAACATCGGCGTTATTTTAGTGGGGAAGTTGAGAGCTGGGCTGGGCTGGGTTTGTGGATTCATTTCCCTCTGGAGAGAGGATGGGTCCTGTGGGTGCACCTGCACGGGAGGCGGCTCAGGGGGGGCTCGATGGCACAATTAGGGGCTTGATAGCACAATTAGGGGCTCGATGGCACAATTAGGGGCTCGGTGGCTCATTTAGGGACTCGATGGCACAATTAGGGGCTCGATGGCACAATTAGGGGCTCGGTGGCTCATTTAAGGGCTCGATGGCACTTTTGGGGGCTCAATGCCACGATTAGGGGCTCGATAGCACGATTAGGGACTCGATGGCTCATTTGGGGGCTCGATGGCACGATTAAGGGCTCCATAGCTCATTTACGGGCTCGATGGCACTTTTGGGGGCTCAATGCCATGTTGAGGGGCTCGATGGCACGATTAGGGGCTTGATGGCTCATTTAGGGGCTTGATGGCTCATTTAGGGACTCGATGGCTCGTTTAGGGACTCAATGGCACGATTAGGGGCTCGATAACTCATTTAGGGGCTCGATGGCACAATTAAGGACTTGATGGCACGATTAGGGGCTCAATGCCACCATTAGGGGCTCGATAGCACGATTAAGGGTTCGAAGGCTCATTTAGGGGCTCGATGACACAATTAGGGGCTCGATGGCTCATTTAGGGGCTCGATGGCACCAGCGGATTATTAAATGCACCAACATCTGTGCCTCTGGCACGGCGATGCTGAGAAATGCCTTTGCCTACGTGCAGTGGGGGTGTTTTGGAAAACCCCCATTCCCAAACATTCCCAGAGCTGGATCCTCTGCAAGCAGGGCCTTGCCCAGCCCAGCTCCCCATCCTTGTTTTTCCCTCCATTCCCGCGTCTCATTCCAACTTCAGGCCGTGTTTTCCAACAAAACATCTCAGATGCAAAACACCTCACGGAGGGAGAAGATACGAAACGAGAGAGGAGCTGAAATGATTTTTCACGGAATATTTTCAGCCTAAAAATTCTGGAAGTGAATTTCTATTTTTAACCTCATTAGAATGAAAATATCCTGGGTGGGTTTTTTTGTGGGTTTTTGTGTTGTTTTTTTTTTTTTTTTTCTCCTCTCCAGCCTTTTGATTTCCCTGCAGCTCCGAGCCTGTTGCTCTGGACAGCCGGGATAAATGGTGCCATTGTTTGGGAGCAGCGGATGTTTTCCCAGCATACTCAGGAACGCACGGGTTAAAGGTTGGGCATTGTTTCCCGGCTGGAAGCAGCTCCGGGGGGTGGGATGATGATGATGATGATGGTGATGATGATGATGATGATGGTGATGATGATGAGCTGCGACACAGGCCTGGCCAAAATCCCCGGGTGTTACTGCGACAGCGCTGCCGGTTTCCCTGCGTGTTTATGGATTGATTCCTCTCCTCCAAACCCATAAATATTAGAGGGAAACCAGCCAGAAACCACGCAAAGCATAGGGAAAAAATCCAGAAAAAAAAAAATTCAATTTAAATCTGTTTTCAAACCTTCCTAGGGTGCTGCAGAGATTAAGAGCGACCCCAGCCCCCTCCCAAACCCATGAATTCAAGAGTTTTAATCCCTTTGTGGATGGCAATCCCAGGCTTTGGGATCACGCTTTGGGATCATGATGGGATTTGGTGGCTGCCGGGGGAGGGGTGGCAATGTTTAATCTGCTCTGCTCCCTCCTCACACCCCTTTTTTTTTAAAGGAACTAAAAAGAAATCAAAGAAAGGAACAAGTCAGCACTTGGCAAAACTTTAAAAATGGGTTTGTTTTGAAGAATTCCAGCAGAAAAACTCTGACGTGCCCAGGTCATGGCTGGGCCACCAAATCCGTGACAGGGAGGAGCTGGCAATGGGGAGGTGCTGAGGAGCAGGAGGATGTTCCTGTCCTGTTCCATTCCTGGCCTCAAATCCCTGATTTCCCCCAGAATTTAGAGCCCAGGTGGTCCTGGCTTCTCCTGGGCTTTGGATGTGGCTGAGTCAGGTGAATTCCTTGAATTTAGGTTGAATTTTCCATGGCCTGGAGGCCCCAGCATCATCTGCCATCTTTTCCATGGATGCATCCTGGAATCAGGCTGGATGCTGCCACCCTCCGTGCTGTGGATTTCTCTCTTTATAATGCTCATTTTCTTATTTATTCCAATTTATTTCCCCATATCAAACATTTTATTTAGGGCTCCATCATTGCTCCTGCACTCTGACCAGGTAAACCTTGGCTGGTGCTCACTGGGTGATGCTTTGTGAGCCCACATGGAATAAAAACCCAGCGTTCAAATCCAACCTTTAGCCCAGAAATAAAAGTTTTATTTTGCTGCGTGGTTCAGCTGGGCTTTACTGGCCCTCAGCCTCAGCCAGGCTTTCAGTTTGCTTTGTAAATCTGTATTTTCAGCAGGGCCTGACAGATCTGTGCAGCACTGCTGGGCTCCTCAGCCTCTTCCTGATTTAATCCATGCTTTTTTAGCGTTGCTGTACAATGGTCAAAACGTGTCTAAACCGTGGATTTTTAAATTTCTGATGAAAAGCAGAGGATTCAGGGGCACCCAGTGCCCCTGGCTGAGGCAGGAACCTCCCAGTTGCCCCTGGGAACAGGATTTGGCTCCGTGGTTTTGGCAGCAGGCAGGGGCTGAGCTATCTGCTGGCACCAGGGTCGCTCTGGAGATGCTTCCAGGCTCCACACGTGCGAGGAAAATTAAAAGGGGAAAAAAAAGAAATCTGAGGAGAAAAGAGATTTTTATTGGCTAGAAATCATCTCTGAGGTGGGGCAGGGGCTGTGGTGGAGCCTGCTTGGATCCATGGGTTTTTCTGGGATGTGTCCAAGCGTTGGGATTGATTTTATTGGGCTGGTTTTGAGAGGGATCTGTTGGCAAACCCTGTGCCAGGGAGCTGCTGGTGCCACTTTGGATCAGGCTGGAATGCCCAGGGATGATCCAGGCAAGGCTGGATGTCCCCAACCCCTCCCAGGATCCCAGTGAAACACAGAATGAATCCATAAAATTCACGAGTTTGCAATACAAAGAAATGCTCATTAAGGAAATTAGAAGAATTGGAGACTTCATGAGGTTTCTTTGGTTTGATCTCGGGAGGGGTTTGGAGGCTCCAGAAAACAGCTGGCATCATCTTTTTCTTTAAAGGGAGTGCAAATTCTGGTGGCAAAATTGAACTCCAGGGGGACAGATTTTGGGGAAAACCTCCAATTCCATGGCAATCCAGTGTGGAAAAGCTGGAGAGCTGCTGGCCTGGCCTCCTGCCCATGGAGAATTCTCCAGGCTGGCACAGCTGAGGAGGCTCCGTGCCCCTGCCCCACGTCCCCCAGCAGTGACAATAAACCAGAGCCTTTGGGAGGGAGCTCCGAGCCCTCCTTCACACACAGATCCCAAAAAAAGGCTCTGCCAAGTGCTGGGAAAGCCCTTGGAGTGTGCTAAAATCGCCGGGAAGCATCAGCACAGGGAGGCCTTGGGATCAGCTCACCCCGGAATTTTATGGATTTGCAAGTGCCTTGTGCTGGGAAGGGGCTGGTGAGAAGGTTTATTCCAACGATTACAATAAAATCAAGGATTTGTGGCGTGGAATCACAGAATGACAGAGGAATTTGGATTGAAAGGGACCCTAAAATCCATCCTGATGGGCAGGGACACCTCCCACTGTCCCAGATTCCTCCAAACCCCATCCAGCCCTGCCTTGGGACACTGCCAGGGATCCAGGGACAGCCACAGCAAATCTGGGAATTCCATCCCAGCCGGGAATTCCTTCCCAAAATCCCACCCAGCCCTGCTCTCAGCCAGTATAAAACCATCTCCCCTTGTCCTGTCACCCCATCCTCTTGTCAAGAATCTCTCCCTGACACTTCTGGCAACTTGACATTCCAAGATTGTGGAATTGGCCTCCATCCCCTGAGTGCTCCATGCCCGTGACTTTGGCAGCTTGGGGAGATTTCCCTGAACTCTGCTGGGAATTCAGGGGGCTCCTGTCGTGCCTCGGGAGCCAGCAGGGTTTGGGAGCTGATCCCAGCAGGAAAGGGGGAATTCCTCCCCAGCCCCGAGGGGGATCTCACTGACTCCAGCAATGCTTTTATGCTCAGGAAAGGGGAATTTTGCTGCTTGCTTGCTTTGGGGCCGTCCAGGTGTGCTCCAAGCACCCCAAACTCGCTGTGCCCTATTTCCTCTCCTGCCTCAGGGATGATCCCAACACTTCCATGCCCATCCCAGCAGTGCTGGCTCTGTGTGCTCCCATCCCAGGGATTCCCCCCAGCTCCAGATTTTGCTGCTCTGAGCTTCCCCTTTCTGCTGGAAAAAGGAAATCGGGCTCTTCCCCCATGGCTGCTGGAGAGTGGGAGTGGGATCTGCATTCCTGGGGCACTGGTCCCAGCATGGAGCCCTTTTTTTTTTTTTGGGGATGTTCCAAGCAGAGGGACAATGGTGCCTGTAGGTCAGGCAGAACATGGGGAAGGGGTTGAACACACAAGGGTTTGGTCCCTGTGCTGTGAGAATCCCAAAATTCATTTTCCTTTGGATATCCCGGATTGAAATGGGATTTTCCTCCCTTTTCCTGCAGGGAGGTGCCCATCCCAAGGGAGCAGCTCCTGGCACTGAGGAGGGCCCCAAATGTGTCCCCAGCCGTGGTTCCAGGGGTTCCCAGCTGTGCTTCTGAGCCAGCTTTGGGGGTTTTCCCGTGGCCTGGAATAAATCCTGGATGCAGGATTTTCCCTGGAGACTCAGTGGGATCAGCTCAGGGAGAGTCCTGGAGCATCCCAGGAGGGCAGGGCAGAGGAGAGCTGGGATGGGGGATAAAATATCCTAAAAAACCGTGGTTGGCAAGGGTGGGATATATTTATTGATACTTCTGTTTTTGGGGTCGTGCCACTTCCTCCCCTTAGGGGTGGCTTTGGTGTCACTTTGCAGCCAGGGAGGGGACGTGGGGACATCCCTGATGGATGAGGACAGGGATTGTCACAAATCACGAGGGGACTCAGCCGGCTCAGCCCCGGCCCCTGCTCCTGCCCACCACGGGGGCTGTGCCACGATTTATATTTATATTTTAAAAAGAAATTTTGGGATTTATTGTGCCAGGATCCATCCTCAGCCCGGAGAGGAAGTGGATTTAGCAAGAGCAGGAAAGGAGACCGTGAGTCAGCGGCGGAGGGGAACTAAAAATAAGGAAATATCCAGAGAACCACTTTGTTTCATTTGGGAATTACAGTTGCAAAGCACCATCCAGGGACAAGAATGGAATTAAACGTTTGCTATTGCTGGTTTTGCCCTGGAAATTTGAAGTAGATTCACTCTGGGATGCATCACTTGGGTGTTGTTGGAGCTGGGAATTTACCTGGAATTTGCATTTGGGCTGGAATGATGTCAGCATGGCTTGGATATCTCATTAAACATCTCAAGGCAATTAAAATTATTTCTCTGTAGTTGTGTCTCACCAAAAACCAGGATTTTTCTTGCTGCTGTGCCGAGTTTTGGGGAGAAACTTTGGCATAATTCCATTTTCCTAAGGATTCTTTTTGGGAATTCCTGCTCTGAGCATGAGCAGCTGATCCAGACAAACCTTGGAATTCCTGCTGGGATGGGATCTGAGCATGGACTGAGTGGGATTTCTGTGGGATGGGGTCGGTGAAACCCGGATCTCCAGGCAGGAATGCTGGAGGCAGGAGCTGTGAGTCCCCCCAGGGATGGAATTTTTTAGGAATCAGGCTCTCCACACCCACAGGATGGGAAGCAGGGTTAGGCTGGGTGCATCTGTTGCTTCATTCCAAGAAATTCAGGATTTTTTTTTTGCACCTGGAAAAGCGGATTTAGCCAGGGAACAGCTCCATGGGGTCCTTGCTGATGGGTTTTACCTGCAGTGAAAATTCCATCAGGTGGCTCCTGGGATGGATCAGGACCCCCAGCCAGGCTGGGAATTCACTGGGATGATTTCCCTGGGGAAAAAAAACCCAGGAAGGAGAAAGCCCTTTGATCCTGGCGTGGCAGCATTGCCAGGCTGGATTTGATATCAGACACCGGGATTTTGACATAAATCACCAGGAATTTGAGATAAATCACTCGAATTTTGACATCAGATAGGGAGATTTTGATATCAGACCCTAGGATTTTGACATAAATCACCGGGATTTTGATATCAGGCACTGGGATTTTGATATCAGACATTGAGACTTTGATATCAGACACCGAGATTTTGGTATCAGACCCCGGGATTTTGACATAAATCACCAGGTTTTTGACATCAGATAGAGAGATTTTGATATCAGACACTGGGTTTTTTCTATCAGGCACCGAGATTTTGACATAAATCACTGGGATTTTGAGATAAATCAGTCGGATTTTGACATCAGGTAGATTTTGATATCAGACACCAAGACTTTGACACTGAGATTTTGATATCAGACCCCGAGATTTTGACATAAATCACCAGAATTTTGATATCAGACACTGAGATTTTGATATCAGACACCGGGATTTTGACATAAATCACTGGGATTTTGACGTCAGACACCAAGACTGATATCAGACACTGGGATTTTTATATCAGGCACCGAGATTTTGGTATCAGACACCGGGATTTTGACATAAATCATTGGGATTTTGATATAAATCATTGGGATTTTGACATAAATCACTGGGATTTTGACATAAATAATTGGGATTTTGACATAAATCACTGGGATTTTGACGTCAGAGCCCGGGATTTTGACGTCAGAGCCCGGGATTTTTCCTGCCCTTGTGCAGCCGCCGGAGCCTCGGGGTTATTTTTATCCGGCTCTGGCAGTGGCTGCACAAGGACGCGACTTCCCAGCCCCGCCGAGCCTCGGCTCCCTGCGGTTCCCTGACTTTATTTGGGAAAACCGAGGTGCTCCGGGAGCGCTGCTGGAAAATCCAGCCGGATTTTTGGAGGCTTTTTTGGAGTCAACTTTTCATCGCATGGTACCGCCAGGGAAGGATTGAGATGTGCCGTGGGGATCGGTGGAGATCCAGGAGCCGGGAGAGGGGGAAATGAACCGGGAACGGGATGATGGAATGGGTGACGTCATCAGGAAAGCAGCCCCGCCGCCCTCGGACGGCGGCTGTAAAAAGGTAAAGGGACAAAAAAAAAAAAAAAAAAAAAAAAAAAGGATAGAAAGGAGCCTTTGTGTGCCACCAGGCGGGAATGCTGCCCGGATCCCGCCCAGAGAGCTGCGATTTGGGAGCTGTAGCTGGGAGAATCCGGGATTTTTAAAGTGCTGGCAACAGGGTAAACCTTCCTCGCTGCTTTTTTCTGTATCTCCTGATGAGAAAATATCAGAAGTTTCCAAAGGAGTTCTCCTACCTGGAATTTTAAGGCTTTTTGTAACGCGGCTCAAAAAGTTTGACTTGGGTTTGGATTTACCCCAGGAAGAAAAAAGGAGCTAAAACCACATTTTCGGTGGTTCTGTGCTGTTTGTACACCCCAGAATAGCCCTGGTGCTGTGCAGAGATAAAATGAGACCCTGCCTATGGCTCTGGGGCTTTAAATATAGTCCTGGGCTGGGGCTGGAAGTGACAGAGCCGGGCAAAAATAGCCCTGGTGGCGTGGCCGAGCGTGCCAGGGCTCCTGCTGGCTGTCCCAGCGTGTCCCAGTGAATTCCAGTGTGTCCCAGTGTGTCCCAGCGTGTCCCAGCGTGTCCCAGTGTGTCCCAGTGTATCCCAGTGTGTCCCAGTGTGTCCCAGTGTGTCCCAGTGTATCCCAGTGTACCCCAGTGTGTCCCACACTCCAGCAGCCATTGGGGGAAGAGCCCGATTTCCCTTTTCCAGCAGAAAGGGGAAGATCAGAGCAGCAAAATCTGGAGCTGGGGGGAATCCCTGGGATGGGAGCACACAGAGCCAGCACTGCTGGGATGGGCATGGAAGTGTTGGGATCATCCCTGAGGCAGGAGAGGAAATAGGGCACAGCGAGTTTGGGGTGCTTGGAGCACACCTGGACGGCCCCAAAGCAAGCAAGCAGCAAAATTCCCCTTTCCTGAGCATAAAAGCATTGCTGGAGTCAGTGAGATCCCCCTCGGGGCTGGGGAGGAATTCCCCCTTTCCTGCTGGGATCAGCTCCCAAACCCTGCTGGCTCCCGAGGCACGAGAGGAGCCCCCTGAATTCCCAGCAGAGTTCAGGGAAATCTCCCCAAGCTGCCAAAGTCACGGGCATGGAGCAC
Source organism: Sturnus vulgaris (assembly GCF_052056855.1). NCBI lineage: Eukaryota > Metazoa > Chordata > Aves > Passeriformes > Sturnidae > Sturnus > Sturnus vulgaris. The sequence goes on along the minus strand of NC_142252.1, from coordinate 23,916,701 downwards.
TCAGGGGATGGAGGCCAATTCCACAATCTTGGAATGTCAAGTTGCCAGAAGTGTCAGGGAGAGATTCTTGACAAGAGGATGGGGTGACAGGACAAGGGGAAATGGTTTTATACTGGCTGAGAGCAGGGCTGGGTGGGATTTTGGGAAGGAATTCCTGGCTGGGATGGAATTCCCAGATTTGCTGTGGATGTCCCTGGATCCCTGGCAGTGTCCCAAGGTCGGGCTGGATGGGGTTTGGAGGAATCTGGGACAGTGGGAGGTGTCCCTGCCCATCAGGATGGATTTTAGGGTCCCTTTCAATCCAAATTCCTCTGTCATTCTGCGATTCCATGCCACAAATCCTTGTTTTTATTGTAATCGTTGGAATAAACCTTCTCACCAGCCCCTTCCCAGCACAAGGCACTTGCAAATCCATAAAATTCCGGGGTGAGGTGATCCCAAGGCCTCCCTGTGCTGATGCTTCCCGGCGATTTTAGCACACTCCAAGGGCTTTCCCAGCACTTGGCAGAGCCTTTTTTTGGGATCTGTGTGTGAAGGAGGGCTCGGAGCTCCCTCCCAAAGGCTCTGGTTTATTGTCACTGCTGGGGGACGTGGGGCAGGGGCACGGAGCCTCCTCAGCTGTGCCAGCCTGGAGAATTCTCCATGGGCAGGAGGCCAGGCCAGCAGCTCTGCAGCTTTTCCACACTGGATTGCCATGGAATTGGAGGTTTTCCCCCAAAATCTGTCCCCCTGGAGTTCAATTTTGCCACCAGAATTTGCACAAGGGGGAAATGGTTTTATACAGGGTGAGAGAGCAGGGCTGGGATTTTGGGATGGAATTCTTGGCTGGGCTGGAATTCCTGGCTGGGATTTTGGGATGGAATTCCTGGCTGGGCTGGAATTCCCACATTTGCTGTGGCTGTCCCCTGGATCCCTGGCAGTGTCCCCAAGGCCAGGTTGGCCATTGGGGTTGGGAACACCTGGGACAGTGGGAGGTGTCCCCGTGGCAGGAATGGGATGGGATTTCAATCCCTTCCATCCCAAAGCATTCCAGGATTTGGGGACATTTTCCCTTTTTTCCCTGGAGCAGCCCCAGCCAAGGCTGACGTTGTGTTCTCATTGCTGGCCTCCAGCTCCTGCTGCCCTTCCGAGAGGGAAGCTCGAGGGGAAGAAGGAAATCATCCACCCCCATTGTTTTGTTTTCCCCTGAAAAATCCCAAACAGCTTTTATTTCAAACCATTGTGAGCACCGAATTGTCCTCAGCTCTGAACAGAGCAGAAATACTTTCTTTTTTTTTTTTGAAAATTCACAGCTAAAAACCACGGGGTTCTGTTTTCCTTGGAATTACCTTTTGCATTTTGAGGATTTGATCCATTATTCCCCCTCTACCAAATCAGAATATTCGAGAGTCAAAACCTGCCTTGCTGCTTCCCTTCTCCATTTTTATTTTTTTCCACACCCAGCTCTGGATTTTTGAGTGCTGCTGTCGGGTAATTTATCCAAACCTTGAAGTCCAGTTCCCTCAGGAATATTTTATTTCTGAGTAACTGCTCCCCGTTTTACAATAACAAATAGGATTTCTTTATGGTCCTTAGGCTGGCTTGGAAAATGGGATATTCCCAGCTCAGTGCTGGCAGCAGAATTATGGAGAATCCTCAGTAATGAGCTGGTGGAGAAAGCAAATTGCACCTTAATTAAATGTACAGATGTCAGCCTGGGAGCAGAGGGGAAAAAAATGAAACCAGATGTGGAGAGACAGATGTGTGAGAAAGGAGCAGAAATGTCCAATTCTGCCCGGAATTTAATGGGGAAAAAGCAGTTTGGGTGGCCACGGGGATGTGCTGGGGAATTTTGTTTGGAGCACAAGGAAAATTCGAATTTAATCCAGTTTAGATGGGAAGATCGTGTGAGCTGGGAAAGGGGGAATTCCCAGGATTTGGTGGAATATTGGCACAGCCAAAGGCACCCAGAGCTGCCACCAACCCCTCTCCCTCTGCTTCCAGTTCATTTAAAAAATTATTTTCACTCGTTTTTCCTTATTTTTTTTCCCCCCTCCTCTTCTGCTCTTCCCAGCAAATAAATAAAATACAGCAATAAAAAGCAATCTAAATATAATTATAAATATATTATAATATAAATAAAGCAATAAAATAAAATCATAATATAATAAATAAAACTACTAAACAGCAAATGAATAAAATCATAAATAATATATAAAATAAATAAATAAAATAATCCATAATAAATAAAAATTTTTCATAAAATCTGACTATTTATAATCCTAAACCTGTCTCCACGTGATTGAGGTATTGAAACTTAAAACCAAACAATGGTTTGGGTAAAACTTCCAAAACCTGGAGCTCAGCCCAAAAACTCGGTGCCACTTGGTGTCCTGGGGTTTATTTTTATTATTTGAAGGATTTGAAATACGAGGAGTTGGGTTTGAAATGAAATATTTTGGTAAGGGATTGACAATCGAATGGGCAGGGTAATCCTGTGTATAATCAGCACCCGAGCTGGAATTCAATCATCCATTATTTTAGGTGAATAATTTGAATTTTGTCACCCTTCCTTGTACAAAAAAAAAAAAAAAGTTTTTGATTTTTCCTGAGGTGGGATATGGGAAGCACAAATTCCATGGATTAACCCCAGCCTTGCCTGCCCTGTTTCCTTTTGTTGTGTTTGCTGGATTGGCTATTAAATGTTATTTTATAATTAATAATTAAATGTTATTTTATAATTAAATATTTGAGGTTTCCTAAGTGTTCCTTCCATCAAAAACTTCCTGAATTTCCTGTCAGTGCTGGCCCGTGACCCATTGGTGACAAACACATAAATAATTGGAATTATTTCTTGCACATTGATTGCAGTTATTGATCAGGGATTATTTGCAAATCGTTTTGTTGATTGCTATTTTCAAGCTCTCACATTAATATTAATATTTAGATTTAGATTTAGATTTATAGTTGTTTGTGCTTATATCTATCTGTATCTATACCTGTATCTAATCTATATTATAATATATGCATATATGTATATGTATATACTAATATTAATATTTTTGTTAATATTTTTGTTAATAGTTTTGTTTATATTTATATTTATATTTATATTTATATTTATATTTATATTTATATTTATATTTATATTTATATGGCAGGAGTGGGGTTTTTGTGGGGCTGGGAGCTGCTCAGGGCAGTGGAAGCTGCTGCTGGGGGTGGCTGTGTGTGGATGGAGGTGCAGATATTGGGGAGTGTGGAAGGATTCATCTCTCAATGACTTTGGGGTGGAATCAGGTGATTTTTAGGGGGATTTTTGGGGGGATTTTCAACCCAGACCGGGCTGATTCCACATGGAGAGAGAAGCACATGGGAATTCCCAGTGGGATTTGCTCTGTGGGTGCCCGAGGTGTGGAAGGCTTGGGAGGTGCTGAGCTTGGAGCTGGGGCTGGGGGGGCAGGAGCCCTTCCTGTGCCCTGCTGCCCCTTCCCAGATGTTCATCCTTCCCTGCTCCTTCCCAGATGTTCATCCTTCCATGTGTCCCTTCCCAGATGTTCATCCTTCCATGTGTCCCTTCCCAGATGTTCATCCCTCCCTGGTCCTTCCCAAATCCTCATCCCCTCCTGGCCCTTCCCAGATGTTGATCCCTTCCTCTCCCTTCCCAGATCTTCACCCTTCTGTGTCCCTTCCCAGATCCTCATCCCTTCCTCTCCCTTCCCAGATGTTCATCCCTCCCCAGGGCCTGAACCCTCCCCAGATGCTGATCCCTCCCTCTCCCTCCCCAGCTGTTGATCCCTGTCCCTCCCCAGATGTTGATCCCTGTTCTCCCTCCCCAGGGCCTGAACCCTGTTCTCCCTCCCCTCCCCAGATGTTCAACCCTCCTTGTCCCCCCCAGCTGTTGATCCCCGCTGTCCCTCCCCAGCTGTTGATCCCCGTCCAGCTGTTGATCCCTGTCCCTCCCCAGCTGTTGATTCCCGTCCAGCTGTTGATCCCTGTCCCTCCCCAGCTGCTGATCCCCGTCCAGCTGTCGATCCCTGTCGCTCCCCAGCTGTTGATCCCCGTCCAGCTGTTGATCGCCGCTGTCCCTCCCCCGCAGGCCCAGAAGAATGAACGCGAGTCCATCAGGCAGAAGTTGGCCCTGGGCAGTTTCTTCGACGATGGCCCCGGGCTCTACACGAGCTGCAGCAAGAGCGGCAAACCCAGCCTGTCCTCCCGGTAAGGCAGAGCCCAGAAGGTCGGGGCAGCCTGGAAAGGGGGGGATCCCTGCAGTGACACGTCCCACACCATCCCTCACACTTTGTTTTCCAACCCTACCCCTGAATTTTTCCCGTGTTTAGAGCAACATCCAAATGCAATCCTTGTGCGTTGTGTAAATCCTTGGGAATGATGTGGGGAAATTGCTCCTCGAGCACTGGGCAGGGAGGTGTTGGGATGTTGAAGGGATAAAGGAAATGAAGTTTTCTGAGTTAGTTTCCCTTCAGGATTTCATTTAGGATTTAGAGCAGCTGTGGCTGCCCCTGGATCCCTGGCAGTGCCCAAGGCCAGGCTGGACATTGGGGTTGGAACAGGGAAAAAACAGGACGAGCTTTAAGGTCCCTCCCAACCCAAACCATTTGGGAATTCCAACCTCCATGATTCTGGAATTGTGATGAATGATTGGAAAAGCGATTAATGCTCAGGAAGCACCAGAGGATGGACAAAAAAAAAAAAAAAAAAAAAAAAGCTTTAAAGCTTCCTGCCTCCCTTCCACATCCAGGAGCTCTGCTTGCAGACATGGCTCCATCCCTGGAGCTGCACATGGATTCCTCCCTTGGATTTTAAAGGGTTTTTTGCATCAAATGCCCTCCAGAAAATCTCGTTTGTGTTCACCTGGGTGGAACCCCCAGCCCTGGGGAAGCACCAGACCCTTCCCATGCTGGGAGTGAAGCTGCACCTGTTGCCGTGGGATGGGAGCAGAAAGGAGCTGGGGGAGGCAGGAGTGCAGGAGGAATCCTGCTGTTCCAGGGGAGAGGTACAGTTGTGGAATTAAATGGAGCTGAGGATCATTTGAAAGGGAAAACAGCTTTGCTGTGTGTAGTTACAGCTGAAGCAGGAGCTGCTGTCTGGTAATTAGAGCACTAATTAATGCAGCTCATCAGGGTTTGGCAGCTGAGCCCCCAGAAATTGCCAGCTGTGCCTGAAGGATTTGATGGTTGTTAATATTTATAATCCAGGAAAAAAAAAAATATGCCCTGCTGCAGCACCTACAGGAACATTTGCAGGGCGTTATTCCCATGGCTTTGTTTGTATTTCCAGAGGAAAATCATGGAATGCTTGGCCTGGGAGGGACCTTCAGGCTCACCCAATTCCCTCTCCATGGCCAGGGACACCTTCCACTACCCCAGGTTATTCCAAACCTTGGCCAGGATCTCACCATCTTTACTTGTTCATTCATAAACAATTGTTAATCCTATTTATTTGGTGGTGATAGTAACTAATAAACGCAGAAATAAATGGAAAATAGGAGTTTGCTGTTCCTAAGCTGCCATCCCATTGGGGATGAGGAATAACAGGATGTGGGGATGGATTGGGATCTCTCACCTGAGCTTTTCCCTTCTCTCAGCCTGCCCTGGGATCCCCTGACCCTGCATCCACACAAAATCAATCCTGGGGAGGGGAATGTGGGTGGGGTTAATCCATCCCAATCCAGCAGTGCAGCAGGGGCGGGTCTGGAAAACACCAAAATCAATTTTTGTGTTACAGGAATGTCCTGGAAAACTCCAAAATAATTTTTTTTTGCTACAGGAGTTCCTGGAAAACACCAAAATCAACTTTTGTGTTACAGGAATGTCCTGGATACAAACAGTGAATAAATAATTTCCACCACTGACAAAATATGTATTATTATATATGTTATTTATTTCTTTATGCATTTCTCTTTAATTCTTTTATTCTTTATTTGTAAATGATTTCTGCGGGTCTTTTAATAGGAACACTATATAATTTTATTCTATATATCCAGTCCTATATATTTTATTGTATTTCGTAGATTTTATTTAATGCAATCAGAGCTGAATAACCAAAACCAATGATGATATTCTGAAGCAATGATGATTAAAAACCCGATTGGGAATCCCTGCAGTGTGGGGGTAATTCTGCACTTTATCAGTAGATGGTGGCAGGAGCCCCGTGTTCGTGCGACACGGAGCTCCCAGTGCCACCTGCAGGGGACAGCAGTGTCACCGTGCCTGTGCTCCCCAGGCTGCAGAGTGGCATGAACCTGCAGATCTGCTTTGTCAACGACAGTGGCAGTGACAAGGACAGCGATGGCGATGACAGCAAGACAGAGACCAGCCTGGACACGCCTGTGTCACCCATGGTGGGTCTGGGGGCTCAGCCTGGCCCAGGGGAGGAGCCTGATCCTGTCAAAACCCTAAACCTTTCCCTTTTCCTTTCCTTTCCTTTCCTTTCCTTTCCTTTCCTTTCCTTTCCTTTCCTTTCCTTTCCTTTTTCCTTTTCTTTTTCCTTTTTCCTTTTCTTTTTCCTTTTCCTTTCCTTTTTCCTTTTCTTTTTCCTTTTCCTTTCCTTTTTCCTTTTCTTTTTCCTTTTCCTTTTCTTTTTCCTTTTCCTTTCCTTTTCTTTTTCCTTTCCCTTTTCCTTTTCCTTTCCCTTTTCCTTTTTCCTTTTCCATTTCCTTTTCCAGCCTCAGGAATTGCATAGGAAGTGTTATCAGCTCCCATCAGTTTCCCTCCCTCTCCCAGTCTGGATCCAAAGTTCCTTTTTGGATTTATCCCCACAGCCCTGGGTGTTTCCCTCCATTTTCACCTCTCACCGATCTGCTGGGCTCCTCTTTCCCTTTAAACCCAAGGAGGCCTAGCTGGGAATCACCCTGATTTTCAAAGATAACCCTGTGGATTAAGATAAAAATTAAATCCATTCACAATTTCTGCAGGGAAAAAAAAAAAAAACAAACTTAAAAAGCAGCACAGAAACAGATCAAAAGTTGCTGTGTCCTCTTTGCTTCCCCAGAGCAAGCAGAGCTCGTCCTACTCGGACAGGGACACGACAGAGGAGGAGTCAGAGTCCCTGGAGGACATGGATTTCCTGAGCAGGCAGAAGAAGCTGCAGGCTGAAGCCAAGATGGCTTTGGCTATGGCAAAGCCCATGGCCAAGATGCAGGTGGAGGTGGAGAAGCAGAACAGGAAGAAATCTCCGGTAGCAGATCTTGTAAGTGGGGCTGGGGGTGAGCCAGATGTGACCCAGGTGTGACCCCAGATGTGACCCAGGTGTGTCCCAGGTGTGTCCCAGCAAATATTCCTGCCCCTGCTGCTCTGGCATCCTCAGCCCGGTTTGGTGCTGGGGGCTGAACTCCCTGTGCTGGAGTCACTGCTGGGACACAGGGGGACAAAAACGAGGGCACAAAAAAACTGCCCAGAGCTAGGAATGACTGGGAGGAAACAGGAAAATAATGGAAACAATAAAATACTGGAAACAAACAATAAAATGTTGGAAACAATAAAATATAGGAAGGAAATTGCAAAATATTGGAAGGAAACAGCAAAATATTGGAAGGAAACAATAAAATATTGGAAGGAAACAATAAAATATTGGGAGAAAGCAGTAAAATATGGGAAGGAAACAGCGAAATACTGGAAGGAAACAACAAAAAGTTGGAAACAATAAAATATTGGAAGGAAACAGCAAAATATTGGAGGGAAGCAATGAAATATTGGAAGGAAACAATAAAATATTGAAAACAATAAAATACTGGAAGGAAACAATGAAATATTACAAGGAAACAGCAGAATATTGGAAGGAAACAAAATATTGGAAACAATAAAATATTGGAAACAATAAAATACTGGAAGGAAACAATAAAATATTGGAAGGAAACAATAAAATCTCAGGAGGAAGCAGTAAAATACTGTAAGGAAACAGTAAAATCTTGTAAGGAAACAATAAAATATTACAAGGAAACAATAAAATCTTGGAAAGAAACAATAAAATCTTTCTTCCTTGCAGCTGCCCCACTTGCCCCATATAAGTGAGTGCCTGATGAAGAGGAGCCTGAAGCCCTCGGACCTGAGGGACATGAGCCTCGGGCAGCTGCAGGTGATCGTCAATGACCTGCACTCCCAGATCGAGAGTAAGACACGGCCAATTAACCTCATTAACCCGGCTCTGACATTAATTACCTGCCCTGGCATAAATGGAAATGTTCTTCATGGAGAGGGTGGAATAAATGGAAATGTTCTTCATGGAAAGGGTAGAGTTGAAGAGCAAGTGCAAATTTCTTCATTTTCCTGGGGTCTGTCTTCTTTAATTAATTAAATGCCCTGGGATAAATAGAAATGTTCTTCATGGAAAGGGTGGAGTGGAGAGTAAATGCAAATGGCTTCATTATCCTGGGGTTTGTATTTAATTAATTAAGTGCTCTGGGATAAATAGAAATATTCTTCATGGAAAGGGTGAATGGAGAGCAAGTGCAAATTTCTTCATTTTCCTGGGGTCTGTTTTCTTTAATTAATTAAATGCTTTGGGATAAATAGAAAATATATATATATTAAAATATTTATTTTTCTATTTTTTAATATATATTTATATATATGATCTATAAATTTATTTATTTTATATCTGTTTATATCTAGATATATTTTTATATTTCTAGATATATTTCTATGTAATATATATTTAAATATATGCATTTACTATATTTTATTCTGTTTTATAGATTTTATGTAATGTAATCAGAGCTGAATAACCAAAAACAGTGATGGTGATTTTGGTGGGATCCCAAATTTCTCATCAAATTTCTCATCCCAAATTTCTCTTCATCCCAATTTTCTTATCCCAAATTTCTCATCCTAAATTTCTTATCCCAAATTTCTCATCCCCTTTCTCAACTCAAATTTCTCATCTTCCCATTTCTCATCCTGGATTTGTCCTCCCACATTTCTCCTCCCAAATTTCTCATCTCCCATTTCTCATCCCAAATTTCCTATCCCGAATTTCTCATCCCGAATTTCTCATCCCGAATTTCTCATCCCGAATTTCTCATCCCAAATTTCTCATCCCATATCTCATCCCAATTTTCCCATCTCAAATTTCTCCTCCCACATTTCTCATCCCAAATTTCTCATCTCCCATTTGTCATCCCACATCTCATCAAATTTCTCATCCCATTTCTCTTGCCGAATTTCTCATCCCAAACTTCTCATCTCCCATTTCTCCTCCCGAATCTCTCCTCCTTTTCTCCTCCCGAATTTCTCATTCCGAATTTCTCATCTCCCATTTCTCATCCCATATCTCATCAAATTTCTCATCCCAAATTCCTCCTCTCGAATTTTCTCCTCCCAAACTTCTCCTCTCCCGAATTTCTCCTCCCGAAATTTCTCATCTCACATTTCTCATCAAATTTCTCACGCCAAATTTCTCATCCCAAATTCCTCCTCCCGAATTTCTCCTTTTTCCTCCCAAACTTTTCATTTCCCATTTCTCCTCTCCCGAATTTCTCCTCCCGAATTTCCCATCTCCCATTTCCCCGTCCCGAATTTCCCGTCCCGAATTTCCCGGTGCCGTTTGCGGTTCCCAGGTCTGAACGAGGAGCTGGTTCAGCTGCTGCTGCTGCGGGATGAGCTGCACACGGAGCAGGATGCCATGCTGGTGGACATCGAGGATCTCACCAGGTCAGCTCTGCCCCCCTTTTTACCTTTTTGGGATTTTCCTCCACCATTTTGGGGTTTTCCTCCGGCAGAATTTTGGGATTTTTCCTCCGGCAGAATTTTGGGATTTTTTCGTCCTGCAGAATTTTGGGATTTAATCTTTCACCATGCAGGATTTGGGTAGGTTGGGGAGGGGCTGGGATGCAATTCCCAGAAAAGTTTTGGCTGCTCCTGGAATTGTCCAAGATCTGTCTGTGCCACCAGGAGGGCTGGACAAAGGGGACAACTTTATAATTGCTCCGATATTAATAATTAATAATCGATAAAACAAAAAGCCTCGCAGGATGGGGGAAGGTTCCCTTCAGGGCTCCTGGCAGGGAAGGGCTCCAGAAACAGAAAATATTCTGGAATATTCTGGAATATTTCATGCAGGAATGTGGAGATTGGGGATGAATCCCCTGGGCAGTGGCAGCACACCAGGATTGTGATTCCAGGCTGGGGCATTGGAGGGAAAATTGGAGATGAGGGGCTGGGGGGGAAGTTTGGGGTGGCAGCTGGAGCTCAGTCGGTGCCACCACACGTCCTGTCCTGGCTTCTCCCCTTCCTCCTGGCACCTTCACCAGTGGAATTTCATTTTTTGGGAATGCTGGGGGCACTGGGTAAAGACATTTCCCCCAAATCCCTGCGGGAAGGGAGGGGGGAAAAAACCTCAGGTACCCCCAAAGTGACTTCCCTGTCCTTTCTGCCAAGAAGCAAAAATCCAGAAAAAAAAAATTTAAAAAAATTTTTAAAAAATTTAAAAAAAAAATTAAAAAAAATTTTAAAAATTCCCAGCTGGCTGCTGGAGGGGGTGGGTGGAGTTTTCCATCTTTTCCTTGGAATGACAGCCCCTGTGTCCCCAGGCACGCTGAGAGCCAGCAGAAGCACATGGCAGAGAAGATGCCAAGCAAGTGACTCCTCCTGCCTGGTCCTGCCCAGGCAATCCCAGAGCCCCAGCCTTGCTCATTGACCGTGTCTGAAGCTTTCTGTCTGCTCATTGGCCTCTGCTTCTTAATTTATTTTAATTTTTTTTTTTTTTTTTTTTTTTACTCGTGCCACTAAATATCAGGCGTTTTAATAATAATAATGTTGTTATTATTATTATTATTGTTATTATTATTATTATTACAGAAACAAAGAGAATTGTACAGTACTTATAACATTATAAATCATGGGCGAGAAGAGAGGGGTAGTTTAACTTTTATTTTTGGTCGTTTAGAGATTTTTTTTGTTGTTTTTTTTTTGGGGGGGGGGTTGGATGATATTTTACCATTGACTACTTTTTTATTCCTCACTGTAGTTTTCAAATAAAGAACCTGTTCTTGACGGTGCTATACAAGTCAACAACAAAAAAAAAAAACAAGAAACACACACACAAAACAAAAAAAAAAAAAAAAAAAATTTCCATGCCTGCCTCGTAGTGACGTCGTAGCTTTCAGTAACCTGAACATTTTACTCAGTTCTCGACATTTTGGGCAGCGTTGAGAAGCTGCCATTCATTTTTAGGTGTGCTGTTAACACTCAGTGGGGTGCAGAGAGTTGGAAGTTTTCTGTATAAAGCTGTAAAATAAAAATGACCACCGTTGTTTCCTATGAAGCGTCTCTTTGTTGCCAAAAGGGGGGGGGGGGGGGTCGATTTGCTGGTGGAACAAAAATGTGGAATTATTATCACCAGAAAAAGTGATGGTAATTTATTTATTTATATTTTTTTTTTTTTTGCCTTGCTGATCACATGAAAGTGAGAGAAGAGAGGGGGTTTTGTAGAATTATTTCTTTGTGAGTTCCTAATTCTGTTTCACAGGGATTTCAAAGATTTTTTTTTTTTTTTCTCTAACACTGAGCCCTGAATTTGGGCTGGTTGGAATCAGCACACACACACACACCAGGTGTTTTGTTTTTTTTTTTTAATATATTTTATTGTCTGGGCTGAACGTTTGAATGAAATTTTAGAAATGAGGAGATTAATCTATTTATTTTTAAAAATGGGCAGCAAATGAAATGGATTAAAAATGGAATTACTCCCTGTGCCTTTAGGAGAGGCTGAGAGCTGAGCCTGCAGGAGGGGGGACACTGGGACAAAATCAATTTGTCTCCATCCCTCTTTTATTGGATTTAAAGCTGGAAGAACCCAACCAGCCCTTCCTAAGTCCCAGCAGCTTTTTACCTTTTAATTCTCATTTCCTCGAGGGCAAATCCATCCCAGGCCTGATGATTTATTCAGGGTGTTTGCAAAAAGCCTCAGCTGCATTAAAATTTCATCCCCTGCCAGAAATGGCTTTTATTAAACCACTTTTTTTTAAAAATTAAAATATTTTTCCCCCCTTTTTTTTTATTGCAGAAAGGGGAGGGTTGGAAGCAGCTCTCAGAGGGGTTTGGGGGCTGGGATTGGGGTTTGTGTAATTTAGGGAGCAATTGGATGGATTGGGAGCCCCCACTTGCAGCTCAGGAAAAAAAAAAAATCAACCTTTTTCTTCTTTATTTTGAAATCTATGCAGAAAATAAAGAGAAATATTGGGGTGCAGCTCTTGGCTGGCTGCCTGCACATGGGGAGAGCTGCTGGCTTGAAGTTTGCCCTCTAAAAAGTTCCATTTTTTCCCTCTAAAGCTTCAATTTTCCCTCTAAACCTCCAAATTTGCAATGCCCGACCCCAAAACCTCTCGGTGGAGAGGAGCTGCCTCCTGCTGTGTTTAAAGCATGAAAAAAACCCAAATACACAAAGTTTGCTCTCAGCTTTTTGGGAAAAAAAAAAAATTAAAAAAAAAATAGAAAAAAAAAAAGCAAGAAAAGCCCTGGGTGCTGCTGGGAAATCCCACAGCTCCCCCTGGCATCACCCAGCTCTGGAACTCCTGGAAAAATTGGAATTCCATTCCTTTCCTAAGTGCCTTTGACCTGCTGGAGAGAATTTATTATTTTTTCCCCCTTCTTGTCCTGGGGGAATTTTGGAATTCCTGTTCTGGGTCTCCTCGGCTCCGTGTCCCCAGGGCTGCTGTGGATGCTGGAATTGATGGATTAAAGGGAATTTCTGAAAGAAGAGGAGCTGGTGTGGTTTCTCAGCAAGATTTTGTGATTTATTCCTGGTTCTTGGAGCCTCCTGAATCCTCCTGGGTGGGTTTTTGATTCCCCAAAAAAAACCAAAATCATCTCCCACAGGATGCCAGGCTGGGAGTTGTTTTCCAGCTGCTCTCAAGCCACAACATTCCTCAATATTCTTAAATCTCATCCTAAACCCACCCGTGCCTGAAGAGCCTGAAATGCTGCACGAAATAAAAATGAAATAAAAACCAGCCCCCAAATCCTCCTCGTGCCTGAGCCGAGGTCCTGCCAGCCTGGATTCCACCACCCTTGGGTGCTGGGATGAGTTTTAGGAGCCAGCTCTGCACTCTGGGTGTGGTCACTGCGCTGAAAAGAGAGAGAAAGGACAATAATATGGATTTATTTAGGGAAAAAAGGGCAATTTTATTGTAGGGACAGTTTGGATTTAAAGTGTGTCAGTGCAGCCAGGACAGGACAGGAGCTCGTTGGACAATTGGGAAAAACATCCTTGGGACAGGGGAATTCATAATAAAGATTATTATGAATTCTACTTCGTTTTTTACCATTTTATCACCTTGGAGACTCCTCCCTAACTGAAGCTGCAGTCAGCTTGTCAGCCTGGGAATGGAGCTGAGAGTCAGGAGAAATCCAGGCCTGGAAAGGAATTTCCAAGCTGGAATTCCCCAGCTCTCTAAATGTGTGTTTTCACATTTGAGTCTCCCTTTTTTTTGGGATTTTCTGCCCCTTTTTTTTTTGGCTCCCCCTGTCCGGCAGTTGCTGGGTGTGCTGAGCAGCATCTCCCCGGACACAGAGGCACCAGCAGGGAGTGGGAGCACGGAAAAAAAAAAGGGAAATTGTGGCTGTTCCATCCCTGGCAGTGCCCAAAGCCAGGCTGGACATTGGGGTTTGGATCATCCTGGGGCAGTGGGAGCCGTCCCTGCCATGGCAGGAGTGGGATGAGCTGATTTTTCCTGTCCTTCCCAACTCAAAATTCCCTAAAAACCACAAACACGCTGCCCTCTTCTCTTCTCTTCTCTTCTCTTCTCTTCTCTTCTCTTCTCTTCTCTTCTCTTCTCTTCTCTTCTCTTCTCTTCTCTTCTCTTCTCTTCTCTTCTCTTCTCTTCTCTCTTCTCTTCTCTTCTCTTTTCTCTTCTCTTCTCTTCTCTTCTCTTCTCTTCTCTTCTCTTCTCTTCTCTTCTCTTCTCTTCTCTTCTCTTCTCTTCTCTTCTCTCCTCTCTTCCCCCTCTCCAAACGAGAAGCACTAATGAATTTTTGATAATTAAGGCTCGGGTGAGCCCCTTTGGGATGGGGGATGCTCCCTCCGTGTCCCCCCACCTGTCCCAGGACATCCTGCCGGGGGGGGGGGGTGAACAGCTCCCCAAATTTTCCCTCTGGGAAGCAAAGCCCAAGGGAGGCTCCTGCAAGGAGCTCGGGACGGAATGAAGAATTCCGGCATTGATGGCACTTGGAAAACGGTGTTACATCGAAGAAATGCTAAAAAAAAAAAAAAAAAAAAAAAATCTCCCTGATCATCTCCTGCTCATCCAAGATCAGATTCCTTTCTTTTCTCCACGTGTAAATCCAGTGTGAGGTGAAAGGGCAAATCCAAACCAGCAAGGACCAAATTCCTGCTTTTTTTCCTCCCCCATCCCTGCTTTTATTTTTCCCCCATCTCTGCTTTTTTTCCCCATCCCTGTTTCTTTTCCCCATCCCTGTTTTTTTCCCCCCCATCCCTGCTTTATTTATTTTTCCCCCATCCCTGCTTTTTTACCCTCATCCCTGTTCTTTTTTCCCCATCCTGCTTTTATTTTTTCCCCATCCTGCTCTTTTTTTTACCCTCATCCCTGTTCTTTTTCCCCCATCCCTGTTTTTTTCCCCACCCCTGCCTTCCTGCCCAGCACAGCACCCAGAGCCAGGAGGTGACAGGGATGGAGAAAAAGCAGAAAAATCACCCAGGGCTGAGAAATTCTGTCAAGTGTGGAAACTGAAAGCGAGAGAGCAAAGAGCTCCCCGAAAGTGCCACGAAACCGCGGGCACAGCTGGCAGCAGCTGCTTCCTCACCCGCGGGGTATTTTTGGGAGGACAGGGAGGGTGAGCTCACAGGATTCCCAAAATTCCAGCGGGATGCACCCGATGGAGGCTCCACCCATCCCATCCCATCCAGTCCCTGCTGGTGCTTCCTGAAGGTTTTTATTCCTATTTATTAATTCTGGGGGAATTTGGAAACAAATCCCGCAGGGCTGATGGACACACAGGGAGCCATAAAATCCTGGAATGGGTTGGGAAGGGAATTTAAATCCCAGATCCATGGGCAGGGAATGGGAATAATTCTGAATTTGTTTTCTGGGCTGTTCCTGTGTGTTTATTCCATAAAATCATAAAATCCTGGGATGGTTTGGGTGGTTTGGGCTGGAAGGGACCTCAAAGATCATCCAGTTCCACCTCCCATTATCCCAGAGTGCTCAATCCCCATCCAGCCTGGCCTTGGACATTTCCAAATCCAAAATTTCTCTGGGAATCCAAAATTTCTCTGGGCTGGGGCCTCCCTGATATCCTGCTCCTCCCAGCTCAGTGGGAGAAATTCCTGCCCAAAATGCACTTTGTGGGATTTTTTTAGGAATCCCAACCCTGATCCAGTGGTTCCCAGCGGTTTCATTCCATTCCCAGGATTGAATCCCTTACCTTGGAAAGGGGATTGGAGTTTTGGAGCCTCTGAATTTGGGGATCCCAAAGCTGGGTGGTCCCAGAGCTGCTCCCTGGAATCCAGGAGCCAGCAGGGATCGTGGGGAAAATCTCAGGAATTCTGGTGGCAACTGGGAAAAAAAAAAAGAGCCAAGAGATGCCGGTGCCTGAGGCAGGATTGGAGAGGTTCCAGCACCTCAGGAAAGTTCCAGAAACAACATTTAATCACCCCCCATGAAATACCAGCACGGGCAGAGGTTTGGGATTAGGAATTTCAGAGAATTCCATGAGGAATCACAACCAACAGCCACAAAAAAAACCCCAGGAAAGTTTCTCCTGACCCTTTTTATGCCCTCATTTTATGGAGCCATCAGTTCCCAACCCAAATCAGAGACAAGTTCTGTCAGTGAGGCCCTTCTGGTGATAAATCTGACCTTGGACCTTCCCAAAAATGATCCAAAAGCAAAAAAATGGATTCAATATTCCACAAGTTCTGCGAGGGGCAAATAGGATCAGATTATTTGAATTAATTACACCCAGAAATCCCATCCCATGCAGTATTTTCCAATTTAGTAAGGGAGCAGTGATCTCTCTCTGCAGCTGACCATCAGCCTGGATGGGATTGAATCATCCTGCAGCTTCGATTTCTACTTCTCTGTAATTAATTGTTGCTTAATTAGCGATATCAAATGATTGCTAATTACCATGCCAGGCAATTGGGCTGCCCCAAAAGAACCCAACCCTTCCCTCTGAGGATGTCACAAGTGACTCCACCACCTTCCCAAAGCCTTTGGAGGCTGCTAAGGAGGAAAATCCCTTTAATCTGAAATCCCAGGAGAAAAAAAAAAAAAAACAAACAAAAAAAAAACCACCCCACAGCAGGGAGGGACCATCCCCAGAGCTCATTTCCCACCCGGCACAGGGTGATGTTCACCATTCTTACCTGGAAACCTGGAAATGCTCCTCACCTCCCTCGGGCCGAAACGAAGCCAAAAATTCCATTTCTATTCATTGGAGGGCACAGAGGGCAAGATTGAAACAAAAAGCCAGGACATTTCCAGGAACCTCCTGCATTTTCAGCAGGGGGAGGCTGGAGCTGATCCCATTTCTCAGCACTCACATCTCCAGCCTCAAAACCAAACTGAGCACGAGCCTCGGCTCTGGGGGCTTTTCTCGGCAGGTTTCTTTCTGATTTGTGTTTTCCATTTCTTTCTCAAGCAGGACTTTCAGGTATTGATTTGGGTGAAGGCAGAGCCAGCAGCAGGGATTCCCCAAATATTGATTTCATGAGATTAAATCTCATTTTATAGAGACCCAGAATGAGCCTTGCTTTTTCTCTGGAGGATAAATCCAGCAAAAGTAATTTCTGCTTGAAATACAGGCATGGAATTCCATTTTCTTGTGGAAAATCATAGAGCTGCTAACACTTCTATAATTTATCAGTTACATATTCTATATTCTATATTACATATTATATATTATACATTATGCACTATACATTCTATAGTCTATATTATAAATGAATTATATATTATATATTATATATATTCTACATTATATATAATAATATTTATAATTGATACCATATTTATTATATTTATTACATTTATTACATTTATTATATTTATTTAATTGGGCAGGCCCTGGCACAGGGTGCCCAGATTTGCTGTGGCTGCCCCTGGAAGTGTCCAAGGCCAGGCTGGACTGAGCTTGAAGAAACCTGGGATAGTGAAAGGTGGGATTGGATGAGTTTTAATGTCCCTTTCAGCCTAAAAACTTTCCAGGATTTTATGATTCCATGGAATAAACACAAAGGAACATCACAGCCCTGCCCACAGATTTTTAATTATTCCCATTCCATTTCAGCATTGCTGCCCTTGCCCCAAGCTGCTCAAGGGTAATTATCTTATTTAAATCTATTATAATGTATAAAACGCATTATTTTGCTCTAATATGATTAATATAAATATTAATTATCAAGATTTTTCATTCAGGCTAAGCCTGCTCAAGCAGAGGATACTTTGATGGATTTCTTCTTCCAGCGGAGAAAAAAAAAAATTCCACTCACCAGAATTAAAATCTTGGAATCCTGGAATGGTTTGGGTTGGAAGGGACCTTAAATCCCATCCCATTCCAGCCCCTGCCGGGATTATAGCAGAGACCTGGAGGATTTCATTAGGATCTATCCCAATTTATTAGAAAATGAATCCCAAATCCCATCCCCGTGCTGGGAGCAGGGACAGAGAAACCTGGAAAGCCAAAGCGGTGCCTTTGAGGAACAGCCAGCAGCACATCCCAAAATTCGCTTTCACTTTTGGCTCCCGGAAGACGCGGCTGCCACACGAGCTGGAAACCACAGCCCACGGCGAAATGAGGGGGCAGAAGTGGAAAACACAGAGAGAAATTGGAAAATGATGCGCTGCTGGTATTGGAGCAAAAAGAAGTCTCAGGACACGCCACAGGTTTATAGGAAACAGAGAAAATAAAAAGAATCTGAAAACGCGACATAAAACTCTTGATTCATCCTGCTCCTTTCCAATTTGACAGCAAAAATCCCGGTGACTTCACGGCAGTCCCGATGCACAGAAAAGTTTTCTGCAGCTTTTTGGTGCAGCTGAGAATGGCCGTGAAAAACAGGAGTCGACATTGAAATATTTGTTGATCGCTCCAAATATTTCAGCAAATTCAGACGCTCAGGTTTTCGCAAACATCCTTTAGTGACATTTTGTCATTGCAGAATCAGAGAATGGAAAATAACTCCAAGTTCATTCCCAGCGCTGTCCCGAGCCCTGTCCCCAAGTGCCACCTCCACTTTAAATCCCTCCAGGGATGGGGACTGGGCAGCCCCTTCCAACCCTTTCCAAGAAGGAATTTTCCCTGATATCCAACATGAAGCTCCTCGGGTGAGCCCTGGGGCTGTTTCGTCTTGTCCTCTCACTTTTCCCTCGAGAAGCAAAGCAGGATAAAGAACAGGCGTGGAAAAGCTGGGGAGAGGTGATTTACGAGGGATGGAGTGACAGAACAGAGAGGGAATGGCTTCAAACTGAGACACGAGGGGGTTTAGGTGGGATTTTGGGAAGGAATTCCTGGCTGGGAGGGTGGGGAGTCCCAGAGCAGCTGTGGCTGCCCCTGAAAGTGCCCAAGGCCACCCTGGCACGGGGGAAGGTGTCCCTGCCACTGGAACGACATCTTTAAGGTCCCTTAAAACCCAAACCGCTCCATGATTTCGCGATTCCATCAAAGTTTATCCACGTGCCAAGCACTGACCGGAACCAATCCCATTTTCCTGGGAGCTCTCGGTGCAGAGCGAGCCCGGGCTGTGCCCGCAGCATCCCCGGCCCGGCCCGGCCCCGCCTCTCTCGGGATGAGCGCCGAGAAGCGCGGGGGGAAATCCCGCGGGTCCCGCGGCTCTATAAGAGCTGTGCCCGGCCGGGACGGGATCCACATCCACATCGAGATGATGGAGATGGTGCGGAGCGGCAGCAGCGGGAAAGGCACCGGGAGCACCCGGAGAGGCACCGGGAGCGGCACCGGGAGAGGCACCGGGAGCAACTCCAGGAGCACCGGGAATGGCACCAGAGATAACACCGAGAACGGCATCGGGAACACCGGGAATGACACCGGGAACACCGGGAGGGACACCGGGATCAGCACCGGGAGCGGGCGGGCAGCGCCGCCTGGCGGTTCCGTGCGGGCATTGCTGCTGTGCCTGGCGCTGCTGCCGCCCCCGGTCCCGGCACTGCCCAGCCCGGTCCCGGCACTGCCCAGCCCGCCCTGCCACTGCCGGAACCGCTCCCGGGAGCTGCTGGAAGCCACCAACGCGTCCCTGCACTGGCTGAAGGTCTGCGGGGAACGGGATGGGAGCGGGAGGGAGAGGGGATGGGGCAGGGGTGGCACCCAGGGGGGCAAGGATGGGGCAGAAGTGGCACCGAATCAGGCAGGGATGGGGCAGAGGTGGCACCCAGGAGGGTGGGGATGGCACTAAGGCAGGCAGGGATGGGGGAACTGTGGTATCCAGGTTGTCAGAGATGTCCCCAGGCGGTCAGTGGTGTCCCCAGGATGTCCCCAGGATGTCAGGGATATCCCCAAGATGTCAGAGGTGTCCCCGGGATGTCAGAGATGGCCCCAGGATGGCAGGGATGTCCCCAAGATATCAGGGATGTCCCCGGGATGTCAGTGGTGGCCCCAGGATGTCAAGGATGGTCTCCAGGTGGTCAGAGATGTCCCCGGGATGTCCCCAGGATGTCCCCAGGGGGGGTGGCCACTCCCTTGGGCACTCCCTGGCGCTCCTTGCTCTCCATCCCTGCTCCTGCCCCACCGTCCCTTCAGGCCAGGGCTCTGCTCGGGCTCTTCCTTTTCCTTTTTTTTTTTTTGTTGTTGTTGTTGTTAAAATTCCTGCTGGTTTCTCACCCATCACCCCGAACCCCCCAGCACCAAACGGCTGCTGCTCCCACGCTGTATTTGTAATTTTTTTACTCTTTCTTCATTTTTTTCCTTTCTCTTTACTCTTCCTAAGAGATCGTTCCCATTTCAAACTCTCCTGCAGTAAAACTCTCCACGTGTGACAATAATCCAAAGCAATTCCCAATAAAATATAAAAACAGATCTGTGCAAAACCTGGGATTATTCCCAATCGATTTCCAATATTTCATTTTTAACCACTGTCCTCCCAGAGCCCCATTCATCTGAGCACAGACAGCTGACACACGTGAAATTATTGCGTATAAATTTATAAAAAAGGATCATTTTAAATTCCTTTTTCACTCCAGGAACTCAACATCCTGGGATTTGAGTGCACCCTTGAGGAGGTGCCTGTGGAGGACATCACCCAGAACCGGATCAACACCATCAGAGCCTGCACAACTCAGGAGCCAGGGGTAAAACGCAGAGAAATTGGAGCTAAAATTGAAATTTTTACCTCGTAGTTTCACGGAATATATCAATCCACACTCCCATTAAATCACAAACTTTATTCTTTGTTTAATTCGCAGCCTGGAAATTGCCCAGTCCTGGAAAGATCAACTTTTGATAAGGTAAATAGCAAATTTTTTTTTTTCGGCAAATTTTCTTTTTTCTCTTTCGTGTGTTTAAAGGAGCAGCAGATTTCCCACAATAACTGACATTTCCCTATTTTTTTTTTTTTTTTTAATTAGGGAAAATGCCTGCAGGGAATTTCTGAGGATGTGAGAGCCTACAGGGCACAGCTGGGGAACCTCCAGGACCCCCAACTCCTGGGGGCTCTCGATAGGATGCTGGAGGTGAGGATTCCTGCCCCCATTTACCCCAAAATTTAGGGGGAAAAAAAAAAAAAAGCTCAATTTCTCCTCCAAATATTGAAATATAACAGCCCTGGTGCACTGGATGTGACACAGGATGGAGTAAAGATTGATAAATCAAATTTTAGTCTCTGTCTACAAATGGAAATCATGGAAATATTTGAAATTTTCCTTTATTAATGATAGGATTTGATATTTCAAAATTTTTCCTCCATCTATTAATGATAAATTAAATATCCCAAATTCTTCCCTCAGTCTATTAATGATAAATATCCTCAATGTTTCCCTCAGCCTACTCACAATAAATTAAATATCCTGATTTTTTCCCTCAGTCTATTAATGACAAATTATACATCCCAAATTCTTTTCTCACTCCATTCATGATAAATTAAATATCCCAAATTCTTCCCTCAGTCTATTAATCAAAATTAAATATCCCAAATTTTTCCCTCACTCTATTTTTAATGACAAATTAAACATCCCATATTCTCCCCTCAGTCTATTAATGATAAATTAAATATTCCAGATTTTTCCCTCAGTCTATTAACGACAAATTAAACATCCCAAGGAACTTTTCCCTCACTTTTTTGAAGACAAATTAAACATCCCAAAATTTTCCATCACTTTATTGATGATAAATTAAATATCCCAAGGAACTTTTCCCTCACTTTATTAATGACAAATTAAATATCCCAAGGAACTTTTCCCTCACTTTATTGATGATAAATTAAACATCCCAAGGAACTTTTCCCTCACTTTTTTGAAGGCAAATTAAACATCCCAAAATTTTCCCTCACTTTATTGATGACAAATTAAACATCCCAAAATTTTCCCTCACTTTATTGATGACAAATTAAACATCCCAAAATTTTCCATCACTTTATTAATGACGAATTAAACATCCCAAGGAACTTTTCCCTCACCTTATTAATGACAAATTAAACGTCCCAAGGGATTTTTTGGGTTTAAGACATTTCCTATCCTCGTGCAGGCCCTGGACAGCTGCACTGGGAAGGTTCCGGAGGTTCCGTTGGGATCGGGATCATCGCGATCATCGGGATCGGGATCGGGATCGGGATCAACCCAATTGGGATCATCAGGATCACGATTGGCATCTTCAGGATCATCAGGATTATTGGGGTCATTGGGATCAGGAACACCGGGACCATTGGGATCACCGGGGTCATCGGGACCATCAGGATCATTGGGATTGGGATCATTGGGATCAGGATCATTGGGATTGGGATCATTGGGATCAGGATCATTGGGATTGGGATCATTGGGATCATTGGGATCATTGGGATCATTGGGATCAGTGGGATCAGCGGGCTGGCTGGAGCGGGCGCCGTTCCCGGCGCGCCTGCGGCTCTGTGCCGTGCTCCAGGCCCTGCGCGTCCGCAGCGTCACCATCAGCAGGATGCTCAACTTCCTCAGCTCCCTCTGAGTGCCACAGCCCCGGGAAACCCTGGGGAACAGAGGGATAGAACCCCGGGAAACCCTGGGGAACAATGGGATAGAACCCCGGGAAACCCTGGGGAACAATGGGATCACAACCCCGGGAAACCCTGGGGAACAATGGGATCACAACCCCGGGAAATGCTGGGAGCAGACCCCGTTAAATTCCCGGCTTTTGGGAAACTGAAATGTCCCCAACTCGTATTTATCCCGATTTACTCTGATTTCTCAGGAACTGAGAGCTATCCATGATAATCCCTTTTCTTGGGGAGCCCTTCCAACCCAGGATATTCTGTTCCACAACTGATTTAGGATTGGATGATATTCCATTCCCTGATTGATTTAGGATGATATTCCATTTTATTCCACGATTTATTTAGGATGATATTCCACTCCATTCCATGATTTATTTAGGATGATATTCCATTCCCTGATTGATTTAGGATGATATTCCACTCTATTCCCTGATTGATGATGATATTCCTTGATTTGAGATTCCATTCTATTCCCTGATTTATTTATGATATTCCTTGATTGAGATTCCATTCTATTCCCTGATTTATTTATGATGATATTCCTTGATTTATTTATGATTATATTCCCTTATTTATTATTATATTCTTTAATTTATAATGATATTCCACTCTATTCCCTGATTTATTTATTATATTCCTTGATTTGAGATTCCATTCTATTTCATGATTTACGATGATATTCTTTCATTTATGATTGTAGTTCCTGATTTATTTATGATGATATTCCTTGATTTATGAGATTCCATTCTACTCCTTGATTAATTTATCATATTCCTTGATTTATTTATGATGATATTCCACTCTAGTCCACGATTTATTATTTATTAAATATTCCCTATTTATTTTATTTATTGCTTAATAAAATCAATGTTTCTCCAAAATCACCGTAGGTTTTTTTTGTCCAACATGAATCCTTTGAAATAATTTGGATATTGCTGGTACAGGAATTGGTAATGGAATTCCCTGTAATTGGTGTGGTTTAAAATTCAAGTTTTCTTCTTGGAAAAACCTGGGATAGGGCAGGTGACCCTGGTCCCTGGCAGGGGTTGGAATGGGATGGGATATTTTGGGATTTCCATCCCAAAAAAACCCCTTGGATGTTTTTGGGGGCACCTCCAGCTTTTCCAGAACGCTGAGGAACAATTTCCATCCTCCTCCTCCTCTTCCCAGGAAATCAATACCCAACTAAAACCAAAAATCAACATTCAGGTGGAAATAATGGAAATTTTTCCTGTTTAATCCTTATTTTTCAAAAGTCTCTTTTCCCTTCCCAAACACACACACAGAGGAAAATGATCCCAATATCCCACAGCCTTAAAAACAAGACAATCCTGGATCTGGTCACTCCTCTTTCCCAATTTTTTTTTTTTTTCCCCAATCCTGCAGCACAGGGATATCAGCTCCTCATATTTTAAGCACCTAAATTCTATTCAAGTTTGAATAAAACAAGTAAAAAAAAAATTAAAAAAAAAAAAAAAAAAAGAAGTATAAAAAGTTTCTCGTACAAAAAAAAAAGAGAATTATACAACGTAAAAAATGGTGACAAACTATACAGAAAAGAGGGGGGAAGAAATTCCACGGGGAAATTCTGAGTTCATAGTGGTGTTCCCATCTTTGGGAATTTCAGGAGGCAGAGCCATAGCTTAACAAGGACTGGATGTAGAGGATCTATACAATAATTCCATATATACAGTGATTATGCAAAGGGATTTGGTACAAATTTAGGATTATTCCTCCCTGATCCATGAGAAATCCAATGTACCTCACGATTCTGGCAGTTCAGTGGTTTTTTGGGATTTTTTTTTTTTTTTTTTTTTGGAAAGGGATGAAAGTTTCCAGGGGAATTCTTCACCCTGTTTTTTTTTTCCCTGATGGAAATAAAAATCTTTTTCTTTTTGATGAAAAAGATCAAATGGTTTCTTCCAGTGTCTGTGGCTTTCCCTGGGGGTGAATTCTGGGATCCACCTTTCCTGAAAGTCTTGGAAGTGGCTTCTATGCACACAAAATCCCATTCCATGAGCATTCCTGGATCCCAGCACCATCCCAGGGGAGCAGAATGGTTGGGTTGGGAAGCTCCCACCTCCTCTTCTTCCTCCTCCTCCTCTTCCTCCTTCCAGCTGGTTCAGCTCTGAGCTGAGAAACCTGAGGGAAAGGGAAAAAACAAACCTGGATTATGGGATCTCTGGAAATTCCTGCAAGACTCAAACGGAGAGAATTTGAATTTGAAAAAGTTTAAGTTGAAAAATTAATATATTAAACTCCCCCCCTACCCCAGGCAGCACAATGCTGTGAGGGAGAGCTCCCCACTTTTCCCAGCCAAGTTGTTTCCAGGGAGAATTAATCATGGAATTTGATTGGAAAAGATCTTCCAGTCCAAGCATTCCCCAGCATTTCCAAGGCCACCCCTGCCCCATGTCCCCACACATCTGAGAAATCCCTGCAGGGTCCTGACTGTGCCAGGCCATGAAGGAATTTTCCCAATATCCAATCTAAACCTCCCCTTTTGTCCTAAATTAAGGAATTTAGAAAGAACAAAAGTTTTGCTGTTGCAAAAAAAAAAAAAAATCCATTTAATTTTTGAGGATAATTCCCCTTGGCTGGCTGAGTTTATAAAATTATGGAATGGTTTGGGTTGGAAAGGCCTTAAAGGTCATTTAATTCCAACCCTTTCAGGGATAATTCCCAGCTCCTTGAATAATTTGGATTTGCAGAAGGTGAACTGAACATAACAACTCCACAGAAAGGAGGGGGAGCTCCCTTGGGAAATCCATCCCCACATGGGATGGAACCACCATCAGGGAAGGTGTTAATTAACCATTAATTAACCATTATTCCTGAAATAAAGACCCAAACAGCTCCAGGAAATCCCGGTTTGGACACCCAGGTCATGCTGGGAGTGCTCTCCACACTCAGAGCAAAAAAAGATTTTTTATCATTTTGTATCAGTCCCCTGAAGGGAAGGATAAAATCACCACTAAATATAAAATCACTGCTGCAAGTGACTGAAGGGAGATATTATGGAGGTCAAAATTAAACCATGCACTGGGGGATTTGGTGAATTCCCTGATGGAATTCCCAAAATCCAGCTGAACCAGGGCTGGATTCAGCAGCACCAGGAGCTGATACCTTGCAGTGCCTGCAGGATCTCGTAGGTGGCTTTTTCCCCCAGGCTCCTCTGCAGAGCCTCTGCTGTTCCATTGCCCTGCTCCTTGTCTCTCCACTTCCTCAGCACCTGGAATTTCTGCATGTTCACCTCGTCCTCCATGGCCCTGATGTCCTCGATGTCCTTCATCTCCATCTGGAGACACTCGATGGCCATTTCCCTCCAGCGCCGGTCCAGGAGCTTGGCGATCACCAGCAGCTGTTGGTCTGTTAAACATTTGGCTCCCATTCCGTCTGAAAAACATTGGATTTTCCCCAAAAATCCACCCTGAGCCTCCCCCGGCACAGCTTGAGGCTGTTCCTTCTCCTCCTGTTCCTGTTCCCTGGGATAAGATCCCAAATCCCTCCGGCTGGCTCCTCCTGTCAGGGAGTTGTGCAGAGCCAGAAATTCCCCGATTCCCTTTTCTCCAGGCTGAGCCCCTTCCCAGCTCCCTCAGGAATTCTCCAAACCCTTCCCATTTCCCTCAGGAATTATCCAGCTCCTTCCCATCTCCCTCAGGAATTCTCCAAACCCTTCCCCATCTCCCTCAGGAATTCTCCATCCCTTTCCCAGCTCCCTCAGGATTTCTAAAAAACCTTCCCCATCGCCCTCAGGAATTCTCCAGGCCCTTCCCCAGCTCCCTCAGGAATTCTCCAGCCCTTCCCCAGCTCCCTCAGGATTTCTCAAAAACCTTCCCCATCTCCCTCAGGAATTCTCCAGCCCTTTCCCAGCTCCCTCAGGAATTCTCCATTCCCTTCCCATCTCCCTCAGGAATTCTCCAGGCCCTTCCCATCTCCCTCAGGAATTCTCCAAACCCTTCCCCATCTCCCTCAGGAATTCTCCAAACCCTTTCCCATCTCCCTCAGGAATTCTCCATCCCTTTCCCATCTCCCTCAGGAATTCTCCATCCCTTTCCCATCTCCCTCAGGAATTCTCCAGGCCCTTCCCCATCTCCCTCAGGAATTCTCCAGGCCCTTTCCCATCTCCCTCAGGAATTCTCCAGGCCCTTTCCCAGCCCCATTCCCTTCCCTGGTCACGCTCCAGCCCCTCCTGTCCCTGTGAGGATCCCAAAGCCGCCCCAGGGCAGCAGTGCCAGCACAGGGGACAGTCACTGCTGGCACCTCCTTGGCCACCCCTGGCTCATGTCCAGGATTGCCAACCAGCACCCCCAGCTCCTCTTCCCACCTTTCCAGCTGCTCTTCCCCAAGCCTGGACCATTCCACAGGGAAAAAAAAATCTTGGATAAAGTGACTCAGTTCCAATCACAGGACACAAAACCGGCCCCAACCAGGTTCTCTCGCAGCCAGGTCCCACCTGCAGTGCTGCCAGTTTTTTGTTTCTTGCTGTGGAGCTCCTCCTCCTCCAGGATGTCGAGGGCTGGCTTCCTCTTTTTCACACCTGGCAAGGGATCAGAGGTGCTGTCACTCGTGTCCCCAGAGCCTGAGAGGGGCACAGGGAACAGGGGCTCCATCCCAAGGGATCTGCAGGGTCACTCACTGGCCTTGCTCCTCCTCTGCTCGTTCTTGTTCTGCTCACAATGGATCCAATCCCCTGGGAAAGGGCACGGGAGGAAAATGTCACTGAGCGATTCCCAGTGCTGGGCCCCAGCTCCAAGAATTCCCAGGCACAAAGCAAAGCTCTTGGGTGGATTCCAGCCCCTCAGGTTTGACAGAATGAGATTTTTTTTTTTCCCCCCCTTTTATTCAACGTGCTGCAGCAGGCCCAAACAGGCAAGAGAGACTGCGAGTTACAATGCAACAATAAAGCAATTTAATATTGTAATTATACAACTCTGTGGAGAATCTGTGGAATAATATATTATAACATGGAATAACATGCAGGAGGGCTGGAACTGAATGGCTCCAAATGAAACCATTCCATGGTCAGAGGGATGGAGCAGCTCTGGCTGGGAGGGAAGGCTGGAAAATTGGGATTGCTCAGCCTGGAGAAGCTTTGGGGTGACCTCAGTGGGGCATTCCAGTGCCTGAAGGAGCTGCAGGAAAGATGGAGAGACACAATTGACAAGGCACGGAGTGACAGCACACAGGGAATGGATTCCCACTGCCAGAGGGCAGGGATGGATGGGACATCGGGAAGGAATTCCTGCCTGGGAGGGTGGGGAGGGGCTGGGATGGAATTCCCAGATTTGCTGTGGCTGCCCCTGGATCCCTGGAAAAGCCCAAGGAGCAGCCTGGGACAGTGGGAGGTGTCCCTGGATGGGATTTAAGGTCAATCCCAGGCCATTCCCTCATTCCCAAGGACTCACTCTCTCGGAGTTTGGCTTTCCAGACGGTCTCCTCCGAGTCCTGCTCCACCAGGGACAAGGTGAAGTCATCAGGCTTCTCCAAATACACCTCAAAGTAACTCTTCAGTTTCAAGACTGACCCATCAACAAATTCAATCTCCTATCCGACAGAAATATAGAATAAAAGGAAATATTTACCTAAAATAAACCTAAATATTTCCCTAAAATAAACAAAAGAGGAGGCAATTGGCTGTTGGGAGAGATCCAAACCAAACTCCAATTTCCCCAGAGTTTTGCTGTTGACTTTAGCATGGGGATTTCATCCCAGAATTTCAGGGCTCCAAGAGGCAAATGGTTCTTTTTTTGTGCCCTATTTGCAGGGAAACTGCAGTGCAGGAAGTGAGGGTTGTGTAAAGGACTCACCACAGGAGTGATTTCAGCTTCTGGCTCACAGATCAATCTGTACTTCTTTCCTTCCTGCAGTAATTTTTGGCATACAGGGGGCTTTTCAATTTTAACAAATTTCCTTTTCGAGAGTTTTACAGTCTTTGAGATATCCTAAAATTTAAAAATACCATTTCAAGCTTAATCTTTCAGCATTACTCATTGAAATTAACATTTAGAACCTGTGTTCAGGTGGCTCCTCGGGCTGTTCCCTGGGCCCAGCTTTACAGAACAGCCACGATCTGTTCCACAATTTTCCCAAAAAAGCTGTGGAATCACCACCACGCTCCAAAAGCATCACTAAACCTCTCCAGCTGTGCTGCCACGGGGATGAAATGGGAGAAGAGGGTTTGAAACCTGAATAAAAGGAAGGTTTTTGTGCCTGTCCTCGCTGTAATTGGGTAAATTAAAGTCCTGCTCCTGCCAGAGCTCCTGAATGATCCCACAAACCCAATTTGCTCACTATAACAAACTGCAGGGCACAGCAGGACATTTTCTAAAGCTGGCATTTTCTCCAGGGTCAGTTCCATGGCCTCTCTCCTCTCTGCAGACACGCTCTGCTCTCCTCAGGGATTATTTCTGACCTGACCCTTGGCAGCAGGAACGTTGGTGGCGTGTGGATGAATTCATTGTCAGCTGCTCTCCCAAATCCCCATATTTTCACTGGGGACTCCACCACTGCCCTGTTCCAAACCTGACCACCCTTTTCCTGAAGGAGTTTTCCCTTCCATCCAATCTAAACCTCCTCTGGCACAACCTGAGGCTGTTTCCTCTTCTAACTTGGTAGAAGTGACTGGGATAAAGAATGGAAATGGAAAAGCTCCCTTTACAAGGGATGGAGCGACAGGAAAAAAGAGGGAATGGCTTCAAAATTCCAAGACTGTAGGTTTAGATGGGATTTTGGGATGGAATTGTTCCCTGGCAGGGTGGGCAGGGCTGGCACAGCTGTGGCTGCCCCTGGAGCCCTGGCAGTGCCCAAGGTTGGACATTGGGGTTGGATCACCCTGGGACAGTGGGAGGTGTCCCTGCCATGGCCCTGGATGGGATTTCAGCTCCTTCCAACCCAACCCAGTCTGGGATTCAGAGATTCTGAGCAATTCCAGCAGCAATTCCATTGGAATTACACAGGCAGACAGAGATAGGATAAGGGGAGCCTTGAAATGAAGAAAAAGAAAGAAAGATCTTGATTAGATATTGGGGAGAAATCCCTTCCTGGCAGGGTGGGCAGGGTGGCACAGGGTGCCCAGATTTGCTGTGGCTGCCCCTGGATCCCTGGCAGTGCCCAAGGCCAGGCTGGACATTGGGGTTTGGAGCTGTGGGAGGTGAAATCCCAGAATCCCAGAATCACCAGCTTGGGAGAGACCTCCAAGAGCACCAAGTCCAACCCATTCCCCAACACCTCAACTAAACCATGGCCGTTTTTAAACACACCCAGCAATGGTGACTCCACCACCACCCCAGGCAGTCAATTCCAGCAGTTGATCATGAAAATGAGATGGGATTGAAGTTCCCATCCCACCCAAACCACGCCAGGATTCCTCAGCCCGCCCTCCCCAGCCATACCTTGATGAAGGAGTCGTTGTTGGTGGCCAGGTAGACCCAGAAGGAGAGGGAGGGGTGCTCATCGATGGCTTTGTAGAGGATGACAGCCCCGTGGTACTGCAGGGGCTGCTGGCTCTGGATCAGGGGGCCCACGGGGGACAGGGAGCTCACCACCCACTTGACGTGGGACGCCGAGAACTCGGCCGAGGGCTCGATGGTCGCGCCGTCACCTTTAACGTGCAGCACCTTGAATGCCACTCCAGCCCCGTGACCTGGGGGACAAACTGGGCTCAGAACGGCCCCAGGTGTGCCTGGAACCCCCCTGATTTACCCAAATATGAGTCCTGAACTAATACTGATATTCACACACTGATCTGTGGGGACAAGCTGGGCTCGGGATGTCCCCAGGTATCTCTGCTACCCCTGTGTCCCTGGAACCCCCCTGATTTACCCAAATATGAGTATTGAACTAATACTGATACTCACACACCCTGATCTGGGGGGACAAACTGGGCTCAGGATGTCCCCAAGTGTCCCTGGCATCCCCTTGATTTACCAAAATACAAGTATTGGCCTAATACCAATACTCAACTCCTCTCTCAAAAAACTCTCTAACAATTTTAAGTTAGAAAGTTTATGTTTATTTCAGCGTGGGGTAACCCCCTAATACCCACTGCAAAGTTCTAAGCAATTCCAGAGTCCATTTCTTTACAAAGAGCTGAAATTTTTACATGTTCATCACACCAACACCCCCTATTCCCCCCTGCCATGGTCATCAGCCTGAAAGGCTGTTAACCATGCCTAGTTTGCTCCCTGAATTGGGTCACTGGTCCTTTTTATGGGAAGGGGTTGTAAAAAGAGGAAACAAAGTGAGTCTTCCTCATTCTGAACTTTCCACCCCTCCCACAGACACAACACAAATGAGCTCTGGGAAAATTCCAATTTCATCTCTCGGTGACTCTGGAATGGGTTTTGTCCCTACGTGTCAAAGATTCGCAATTCTCTGTGCTCCTTTAGACCTATTTATCAGTTTCTCATGACGAACAAACATCCAAACGACAAGCCATTAGTAATTTAAACCCGGGACAGCCACCTCCAATCGGGGTCCTTTCAACCAACTCCCAATTTCCTCCAGCAAAACCTATCTGCCCGACTGAATTCCAACAACCCTGCCTAGAGCTAAAAAATCCTGATGTTTTTGGTGTGTCCCGCTGGCCCCAGGGCCACTCACCCCCCAGGCAGAGGCAGTGTGGGAACTGCAGGGAGCCGAGCACGGCGGGCACTGAGCAGCGCACGTCGAACAGGGGTCCCCCCACGATCCAGGGTTTCTTCACCAGCTGGGCATATTTGCTCCAGGATAACAGGGAATACGTGATCCTGGCAGCTCCTGTCACCTCGAAAATCAACCCTGTGATGCTGCACTGGTAGGTGCCCTCTGCATCCAGCTGCACCCTGCAAGAAAAAAGCCAAAAAAAAAAAAAATATGGTGGGAATTGCCAGGGGTAAAGAAAATTATTCCCTCGGGTTTTATCTCCACAGCACAGCGGCCACAAAGGGCTCCAGTCTGGTTTGGAGCTGGCACTGGGCTGTTAAAAGTTGGTGAGGACCCACCCAGCCTATGCAAAACAGCTGGAAATGAGCATTTTGCATAAAACTCTCTGTGGAAGGAGCTGCCCTCACAGGAATTGTCACAGCCAATATTTCCCGTGGGTAATATCAATATCCAGCATGGACATCCCACAGGGATCATTCCAAGGCACACACAGGGAAAAATGCACTGCTGAAGGGGAGGGGGAAGCAGGGCAGGATGCCTCATGTGCATCCAGGCTGAAATAAGCACATAAAAATGGGGCTGCTGTAAATTACATCCCGAAAAACCCTCCCAGGAGTTGTCTTGGACCCGGATCTGGAGGCAGCACAGGCTCTGAACTGTGATTTTTTTAAGGATCTGGGTGCACCTTCCAGTATAAATCCAAATGCATTTGTGCAGCAAATGAGCTGTTTGCTCACTTCAACCCAAGACTGAAGCACCTTAATGAGGACAATGGAAACTCAAACCCATTATTCATACATAAATTGTCCTCCAGCAAGTCTCCTGGGGGTCACTTGCTCCTTCTGGTCCTGCAAATAGATTTAAAAAAAAAAAAAGGATCTTTAAAAAGGTGAGGAAACAGCAGAATTACAGTTTGCAAATGATCTCATGCAAAATAAGTGGGTGGGTTTTTTTTCCTCACAAACCTACATTTTCATTCCTGCAGTGCTCACAGGGTGGCAAGTAGTTCCCTCCTAGTGGGAAAAGAGGAAGAAGAGTTCATGAAAAGCCAAGTAATTAAACAGGCAGGAATAATAATAAAAAAACCCCTCAGAAGATCTGTTCCTACCTGACTCATTGCAGTAAGGTGGGGATTCCTTCTCCTCCTGTTCTTCATCTAGGAAAAAGGAGTTTGGAGTAAATATCTCCATGTCCAGAGGGTTTCTGCTCCCACATTCACCCAGGACAAATCCACAATTTCATCTGCTTAAATTCATCAAATCCTAAGGAGAACATTCCTGAGAATCCTTGCACAGCCTGAGGGTGAAGCTGAACATCAGGATACAAATTTGCCAAAAGCTCCCAAATTGCCCAAACTCCTGGGAATTTTCACGGGGGTTAAAAAAAGATTGATCCTGGGATGAGCCTTGTGGTGCCAAGGACAAAATTCAACGTGGAAACTTGGGAACAGCTTTCCCAAGGAGCAACCACCACATTGTCTGCACTGTGTTTGTCCCTAAAATGATCTGGAAGTGCCTGGATCCTCCGGGCTGAATCCATCAGGACAGAATTAAATGATTGGAAAGTGCCTGGATTCTCCTTTGGAAGTGCCTGGATTCTCGTGACTGAATCCAACAGGACAGAATTAAATAATTGGAAAGTGCCTGGATCTTCCTGGCTGGATCCATCAGGACAGAATTAAATGACTGGAAAGTGCCTGGATTCTCCTTTGGAAGTGCCTGGATTCTCCTGGCTGAATCCATCAGGACACAATTCCAGCAGAGCTGACACTTCAGGCCAAAGGCTGTGTCCTGAGGGGTGGATTTGGGAGCAGGGGAGTGGCAGGGCTGCTTCCCATCCCACCTCCCTCCCGGGAAAAAGGGATCCTGGAGGCTGTCCTGGATCCTGGAGGCTGTCCCAGAGCTATCCTGGAGCACAGCCAGGGGACGTTTGGCTGCAAACAGCAGCCAGGCCCAGCCCCTGAGCTGCAGCAGGGCTGGAGCAGCACCAGGAACACTCCCTGCACCCCTCATGTCCTAGGGATGCTCTCCAGCAGCTCCTTTTTCCAAAAAAAAAAAAAAAAAAAAAAAGGAGCTGGGTTTTGTTTATCCGAGCTGGCTTCCTCCTGCTGAGTAAGGGATAACAGGGACAATAAACCCAAACTGACCCAGCCTTCCTCCAGCCCACTCCTCTGCAGCTGCAGAGAAAAACCTTTGCAATTGTTTCATTATCACACAAAGCCAGAACGAACTGCTGGCAGCAAAACCCATGGAAGCACAAACCCACCGACAGCAAACATTTCCTTTAATTCTTTTCCTGTCCAGCCTGTCTGGCCAGGTCTGTTGCCAACTCTTGAGGAAATTTATGGCCTCTTGGTGTTTGGAAAAGTGCTGGGGTGTAAAAATACCCGCGGGTATTGTGAGGTGTTGTGTCTGCCAGGGTGAAAGCAGCACGAGCTGCTGCCCTTTGATCATCGACAGGAAATCATTGCCTCCCAAAAAATTTATTGGGAAAGAGATCAGAGTTAGCATTCCCTGATAACTGTGAGATTATACCCAGGAGCTGCAGGTGGTTTAAACCGAACAACAGTTTTAAAAAAGCAAACAGAAAAATAAATCTCAATGTTCTGCTCACCTGACTCCTCTTCTGAGCTGCTGCCCTTTCATCACTGACAGGAAATCACTGCCTCCCAAAAATTTCATTGGGACAGCAATCAGAGTTAGCATTCCCTGATAACTGTGAGGTTATACCCAGGAGCAGCAGGTGGTTTAAACTGAACATCAGTTTTAAAAAAGGGATTACAGGTAAATCAATCACAGTGCTCTGCTCACCTGACTCCTCTTCTGAGCTGCTGCTGGAGCTGCCTTCAGAACTGGCTTCTCCTTAAAAATAAGCACAGGTGGAATGTGAGTCCAGGGATGCATCCAGAGGTTTGGATCCATCAGGCCAGGCAGCAGATTAGATGATGGAACAGGGAAAAAAAAAAAAAAAATCGGAGAAAAACATCAGAGCATCAAATCCCAGCACCAGGGGAGACTTTGGGGTCACCCAGGCCCTTCTGAAGGGTGCTCAGAATATTTAAATCTCATGTTTTATAGAGCCTGGGATCATTTTGGAGCTTCACCCATGGCACATGCCAGTTAAACGATGGTTTTCCATGGCAGTGGGAGCTGCGTGTCCCACCAGACGTGACTCGTGTGGATGTGCCTTCAGTCACTTATCCTTACAAACACCACCCGAAGAGAAACCAGCACTGGGAAGGCAGGGATGTGCTTTGGGATGTGGCTGGGGGAGGAATTTGGGATGCAGGAGCAGTCACAGCGTGCCAGGAGTGAGGAAATCCCTCAGCCATGGTGTGCTCACCCTCCGGGTGCTCCGATCCCGATCCTGATCCCGAGCCCTCCATGCTGTTGGGTGTCACCTCTGCCACAGAAAAACAGGGAATAAAAGTCTGAGGAGGATTTGACTCTTCTCTTGCCAATTTAGTACTCAGAGGAAGGGAATAAATAACAAAAGAGCGGGGAGTTTAAAAATCAGCATAAACCCCAAAATAATCCATAAATGAAGGGTTTTCACCGAGGCTTTTAAAGCCAGTTAGAGAATTCCCATTCCCAGGGATGAGCATTTCCCAAAATCTTTGGGTTTTAAAGCCAGTTAGAGAATTCTCATTCCCAGGGATGAGCATTTCCCAAAATCCCAAAATCTTTGGGTTTTAAAGCCAGTTAGAGAATTCTCATTCCCAGGGATGAGCATTTCCCAAAATCCCAAAATCTTTGGGTTTTAAAGCCAGTTAGAGAATTCTCATTCCCAGGGATGAGCATTTCCCAAAATCCCTGTACCTTTTGAACTGGTTTTAAGACCAGTTTTAGAATTCAATTCCCAAGGATGGGCATTTCCCAGAATCCCTGTACCTTTTCAGCTGGTTTTAAGGCCAGTTTTAGAATTCCAGTTCCCATTTCCAAGGATGGGCATTTCCCAAAATCCCTGTGCATTTTGAACTGGTTTTAAAGCCAGTTTTAGAATTCCCATTCCCATTCCCAAGGATAGGCATTTCCCAGAGTCCCTGTACCTTTTTCATCCGAGGAGAGGGACTCTGCCCCGCTGGAAGACAAAAGCAGGAACACGTGAGAACTCTGCCAGTCCTTTCCCACATTTCCACAGGGGGAGCATTCCCAGCTCCTGCCTGCTGGCATCGCTCCCAGCCTCGGCAATCTGGGAGCTGGCTTGGGACGGGGGGTTGGGAATTTGATATTAAATTTATCTCCTGCAGCATCAGCCCTGCCCTGGCTCTCTCCTGATCTTTTTGGGGACACCTGGCTCTGCTGGACACAATTCCCACTGGAACAAGCTCCTGGTTCCAGCCCCTTTTGCCAAGAACCAGGATCCTGTGCCAGATTTGGGTTCAATCCAACCAATCTCCAGGCAGGCAAGGAACTCAGAAAAACTTTGGATCCAGCAGATCCATTGGTGGCAGATTCACACCAAGCTCCATCCACTCCTGCAAAAGGGGGAAAACCTGCTGTGGTTATCATCCACGGATAAAAATCCTGTTTGGAAACCTTTTCCAGGAGCTCCACGACATCTGTCAGGCAGATCCAGCAAAGAAAATCTGCCCTGGGTGCAGTCACCATAAAGCAGCAGGTGACATCCAGCTCTCCTGCATTGTGGTGACATCAGGAAATATTCCAGAACCTCCACCCTGCCAAGGGGCAGCTAGCAGAGCAGGAAGGGAATTTTTTTTTTTATTTTTGTGAGGGTCACATTGCAATCCCAGGGATGCTGGGGATGGTGAAGCTGAGCTGTGGGAGCTGCTCGGCTCAGGGGGCTGATTTTGGCCACCCTGTGGTGAGTGAGCATCAGGGTCACACTGGGACACTGAGCCACAAAACTGCAAAAGAAATAAAGAGATGGGAATGGCAGAGGCAGGAAAATCAAGAATAGGATTCCTGAGGAACTCAGGGAAGCAATGGCAATGCCAGCTGGGGGTTCCTGGCAAAGCACAGCAGAGAGGCTGCAAAAACTTCTGGGTCAAGGGCAGGAAGAGATGGGAAAGCTTTTCCCCCCACAAGAAATTACACAACAGTTAGCTCTTCAAACTGTATCTTTGAAAAAAAAAACAAACAAAAAAAACCCAAAAAAAAACAAAAAAACCCCACCAACAAAATTTATTTATCTGGAGGATTTGGATGAAGCCTGGATGCTCTCCAGGGCCAGTCCCCGAGCCAAGCCACGTTTGTGCAACCCTTCAGCCCTTCCACCAAGTGCTGGCTTGCAAATTTGGGCTCGCTTCCCTCGAACCCCTCCAGCTGCATTTCCCTCCTCCCGCGCTGGCAAAGGGCGCAGAAACCGGGAGGGGGGGCGGGGGGGAGAAGGAAATAAAGAAACAAAAAACGCACCCAAACAGCCGCGCTTTGTGCAGTTAATAACTGCAACCATTAATTGCTCGGGGAGATGGAGGAGGAGCCGGGCACGGAGAGCGCGATAAAGGAAAAGGGGAGATAAACACGAGCTGTGCTGGGGGTTAGGACAGAATGGGGGTACCGGGGGGGTTCGGGGGGTACCGGGGGGGTTCGGGGGTACCGGGGGGGTTCGGGGGTACCGGGGGGAGCGGAGCGGAGCAGCAGCCGCGCTTTGTGCAGTTAATAACTGCAACCATTAATTGCACGGGGAAATGGAGGAGGAGCCGGGCACGGAGAGCGCGATAAAGGAAGGGGGGAGATAAACACGAGCTGTGCTGGGGGTTAGGGAACGATGGGGGGACCGGGGGGTACCGGGGGGGCTCGGGGGGTACCAGGGGGTTCAGGGGTACCGGGGGTAGCCGGTGGAGCGGAGCAGCAGCCGCGCTTTGTGCAGTTAATAACTGCAACCATTAATTGCACGGGGAAATGGAGGAGGAGCCGGGCACGGAGAGCGCGATAAAGGAAGGGGGGAGATAAACACGAGCTGTGCTGGGGGTTAGGACAGAATGGGGGGTACCGAGGGGGTTCTGAGGGTACCGGGGGGGTTCGGGGGGTACCAGGGAGTTCAGGGGTACCGGGTGGAGCGGAGCAGCAGCCGCGCTTTGTCCGCAGGAGCGGGGGATGCTCGCAGCCCCCGCTGCAGGTGCACGGCCGGGCTCGGGTACCCGAACCGGGGGGATTGATTTGGGGGAATTGATTTGGGGGGATTGATTTTGGGGGATTTTGGGGGATTTGGGGGGATGGGAGGGACCCTCCGGGCTCGGTGCTCATGGAAAAGGGGGAGGGGCCGGGAGGGGATGGAGGATGGCGGGGATGGATGCAGGTGGGGTGGGGGATGGGAGGATGCGAGGGGAGGGGTTGGGGACAGCGGGGGGACAGCGGGGGGACAGCGGGGTGGCCTTGGGGACAGGGGGATGGTGCAGGGGGAACAGGGGGATGGTGCAGGGGGGACACGGGGACAGCAGGGACCCCAGCCCCGCTCACCTGTCGGGCTCCTGGGCCGGGCCGGACATCGCGGAGGATCCGCCCGGCGACACCGAGCGGGAACGGCCGCGACCTCCGCGCGTGGGGGGCGGCACCGCGGGGACCGGCCCGGGATCCGCCCCGGGATCCGCCCCGGGATCCGCCCCTGGATCCGCCCCCGGATCCGCCCCCCGACCGCTATTTAAATAACGAAATAATGGAGACAATTTAAAAAAAATATATCTATAATAAATAATAAAATATTTAAGGTAATTATATTTTATATTCTTATATGTTTTATATGTTTAATATAACTGTGATATATTTATGCAATTATTACATTTTTTATATTATATTAGTCTCTTCTCGTAATTATCAAATAATTATACATTTGATTTTATAGATTTATAATATTTTCTATTTCTGTATTATGTATTATGTACTATTATAGATAATATAATTATATAATATCTAGAAAAAATATATTATGTATTATTATTATATATTATGTATTATACATTATATGTTATATATTATATATTATATATTATATATTATATATTATATATTATATATTATATATTATGTTCACGTTATATGCTATATGTAATTTATTTTATTATTATATATAATATATTTTAATGTTTTATATTGTATATAACATGTATTTTATATAGTATAGTATATTATCGCATAGTATAGTATATTAATAATAAATAATAAAATAATAAAGATAATAATAATGTAATATTTCAAATAATTTAATAAAATAATAAAGATAATAAAATAATAAAGATAATAAAGATAATAAAATAACATTACCCAGAGATAATATTGATATTCTGGGCGTATTAGGTGTTATCTATTGGAATATTTGTATTACATACACGTATTCGATGGTCCTAAAATCCCAGAATGGTTTGGGTATTAAAGTTTATCTGGTTCCACCCCCCCGACAATTTCCATGGATCCGGTTGCTCCAAGCCCTGTTCAACCTGGCCTTGGACACGTCAGGATCTGCCTCCAGCTGGCAGAGCTGCTTAGGGGGAAAAAAAAAAATTAAACTAAAAGAAAGAAAGAAAAAAAAAAAAAACAAGCCCAAACCTGCAGCACATTCAGACAAAAATAAAAAATAAAAAATAAAAAATAAAAAATAAAAAATAAAAAATAAAAAATAAAAAAAAAAAAATAACCAGAAGCATGGTGAGGAGCCCTTTGGAAGGACAGGGGTGAGATCTGTGCTTTAAGGACATTTTTGTTTTCCCCAATCCACAGCTCAGCCTCCTCCCCTCCCACCCCGAGCAGCTCTGGGGGGACCCTCTTTGTGTGTCAGAGCAAAAATGAAAATAATCTCTGGAAATCAAGTGAAGGGCTTGAGCAGACACGGGCTGGGAATGCTGCTCCAGGCACCTTTCGAGTGCTCAGCTCCCGGGAATATTCTGGATTGGGAGCCCCCTCAAATCTTCCCCCTGCCCCAAATCCCAGGACAACAAAGAGTTCTGGAAAATCCGTATTCCCAGGAAATTCCATATTCCCGGGAAATTCCATGTGCAGAGCTCGCAGGAATGAGCTGTCACAGCTGGGGGGGTGTGAAAGTGATGGAAACCAAACAAAATGATCCAAGATTTTAATGGGAGTGTGGTCACTGTGCTGAAAAGAGAGAGAAAGGACAATAACGTGGATTTCTTTAGGGAAAAAAGGCCAATTTTATTGTAGGGACAGTTTGGATTTAAAGTGTGTCAGTGCAGCCAGGACAGGACAGGAGCTCATTGGACAATTGGGAAAAACATCCTTGGGACAGGGGAATTCATAATAAAAATTACTTTATTATGAATTTTACTTTGTTTTTTATCACCTTGGAGACTCCTCCCTAACTGAAGCTGCAGTCAGCTTGTCAGCCTGGGAATGGAGCTGAGAGTCAGGAGAAATCCAGGCCTGGAAAGGAATTTCCAAGCTGGAATTCCCTAACTCTCTGTGTGTCCACACGGGAGACCCTGGAAAAGAGACTTCAGGGGAGGATTGGGGCAGAGAGGGAAGTGCCAGGGAAGGAAATCCCCTGCAAACAACTCCTGCAGACACTTGGCAACAAATCCAGCCTGGAACAAACTGAAGGAAGTGGGAGAAGTTCATGGCACAATGACAGTTGAGAGGGTAATTAATCAGAGTTAATGAGGAAAGGCAGGACACAGAGGAGCAGGGGAAGGAGCACAGGGGTTTTGTCTTTCCCAGCTCCATCCCTGGGATGCTGCTCAGAGCTCCCTAAGTGTTCCTGAGCCATCCTTTCCCAGCTTTTCCAGACACCCCCAGCCCCGGGGATGATGCAATAAAGATGCAATAAATAAATAAAGAAATAAATAAATTTGAATTATCCCATCGCCAGGGCAGCCCCAGCTCTCTTTGTTCGTGGATCCGCAGCAGCTCAGCCCAAACCTCTCCAATTTCGGGTTTTCCTCTGAGGGTTTGATTCACCCCCAGCAAAAACCGGCCCAGTTCACATCAACAACCCTTCCCAGTTTAACTGGAGTCTCGTGGTGCTCAGGGAGGCTGCGCTTCGGTTTCTCAGAGCATAAATCACTTTTTTTTTTTTTTTCAAAGACAGGGACAGATTGAAGGCACAGCTTTGCTGGCACTTTATAAACCGGGCTTTTCTGGGGAAAAGGAAAGCAGCTGCTGCTTGCAGCCCTGGACAGGTCCTTGCAGGCAGCTCCCATGGGAATTCCTGGGAATTCCCCAGCCCTGAGGACCTGGCCAAGCGTCCCTGCAGGGGCTGAGGTGCCTCAGGGTGACAGATATTTGCCAGCTAAAAATCAGACTCTGGAGGCACCCAGAGCAGCCTCCCACAACCCCTTTCATTTTGCAGCTCCATCCCCTGAGCCTCACATTCATCCCAGTTTTAAAAATGGGGATAAATCAGAAAAATCCAGAGCCTGAAGCAAATCCGTGGAGGAATGCAGGAGTATCTAAGCAGGTGGGAAGAGAAATCTCTTCTTTCTTCCCTGGCAGATTGGATCTGGGTTTTCTGGAGGTTTTTCAGCCCTGAAGTTCATGACACTTTTTATTCTCCTTTGTCTTTTCCTTCTTCTTCTCTTTGTTCCTCCTCTTTGTCCTTCTTCCTTCTCTTCTTCCTCTTTTCCTCCTACTGCTTCCTCTTTTTCTTTGAATCTTTTTTCCTCCTTTTTCTTCTCCTTCTTCTTTTCCTCCTCCTCCTTCTGTTAACCTTCTTCACTTTCTTCTATGATTATTGTTATTATTGTGATGATGATGGTTATTATTATTCCTATTATTATTATTGTTATTATTACTACTTACAGCAGGCTATCCATTCACTTTTCAGGGACTATTTGAACAACTGATGCATTTACCGGATCGCTAAACAGAAAATAAAAAAGAGGCACAAAAAAATTGTTGCCAGCTCCCAGAACCTGCCACTTTCCTGGTGGCAGCTCTTTGTGTCTTCTCACGAGGGCCAGAAGGGTTTGCAGTGCTCGGATGGATTGCTCAGCTCTTCCAGGGATTCCCATGTTTTTAGGGGAAGCTCAGGGAGAGCTGTTTGTACTCTCCGGGGGCAGCACCGCAGCACGGCCGGGGTGGGCTCAGGGGGTGTGAGCAGGGCAGCAGGAGCTGGGGCAGTAAATTCGGATTAATTCAGAGAGCAGCGATTGCCTGAGAGCTGCAGGAACCCCTGGGGGCTCCCTGTGCCCCCCGGGATTGTCCGAAATCCTTCTGGCAGCAAATGGAGATTTTTTTTATTTTTTTTTTTCATTTCAGCCACGGCAGAATCCCGGAGTTCTCGCTCTGTGAGCCCTTTGCACTCGGCTGAAGGATGGAATTCATGCTCCTCTTTTGTCTGATAGGGAATCGTGAAGTTTGTACTCCCAGTATCAGAAAATCGCTGCTCGGTTTAGGTTGGAAAAGCCTTTCAGGAGCATCCAGTCCAACCATTCCCAGCTCTGCCCCATGTCCCCAAGTGCCACATGCCCAGGGATGGGGACTCCACCCCTGCCGGGGCTGGGCACCCCTTTCCAGGAAGGAATTTTCCCAATATCCAACCTAAACTTTCTCTGGTGCAACTCGAGGCCGTTCCCTCTCCTCCTGTCCCTGTTCCCTGGGATAAGATCCCAAATCCCCCCGTCCTGTCAGGGAGTTGTGCAGAGCCACAAGGTCCCCCCTGATCCCCCCTTCTCCAGGCTGAGCCCCTTTCCAGCTCCCTCAGGAATTCTCCAGCCCTTCCCCAGCTCCCTCAGCTGCTCCAGCCCCATTCCCAACCCCATTCCCATCCCTGGACACCCTCCGGCCCCATTCCCAGCCCCATTCCCACCCCTGGACACTCTCCAGCCCCTCCATGTCCTTGTGAGGATCCCAAAAGTGCCCCAGGGCTGGAGGAGCCTCAGCCCAGGGGGACAATCCCTGCCCTGGTCCTGTGGCATTGGGACAACCAGGACGCTGCTGGATTTGGGATAGCGGGGTTAAACATCAGGGATGCTTTCCTGGGTGCTCCTGGATCCCAAACTTTCCCAGTCACACCAGTATCCAGTGATCCTCCCTCACCAGTATCCTCAGGGATCTGCTCCAGAGCCGCCTGCAGATGGCAACAGCTCCCCAGCCCCGGGCTCCTCCCGGCTCCTCCCGGCTCCTGGGATGGAGTAATGGACAATAATAACAATAAAAATAAAAATAAAAATAAAAACAATAAGTAAAAAAAAAAAAAAAAAATAAAAATAATGTACTGTAATACAATGTAATACAATACAATGTAATGTAATACAATACAATATAATATAATATAATATAATACATATATAAAGAATACAATACAATACAATGTAATACAATATAATATAATACAATACAATAGAATATAATACAATACAATACAAAGTAATACAATACAATACAATACAATATAATATAAGACAATGTAATGTAATACAATATATTATTCTAGATGATTTATTTTTTGCTGGTTTTTTTGGTGTTTTGGTTGATTTGTGTGGAACAGGAGGGGCTGAGTTCATCTCCCACCCCCAGCCCAGCTCTGCAGCCCCTTCCCCTCCTGTGCCTGCAGAGCCACCCCGAGTGCACAGCATTCCAGCAGCAAACCCTTCCCTGATCCCATCCCGATTTTCAGCATTTAAATGTCACTGAGTGAAGCAACAAACGCAGCCTGAGCAGGAAACAGGGGCTGGACACCAAATCTGCTCCTGGGGCTTGTCAGCATCCACCCACCTCATTTTCCAGCAGGGAATGTTTGCCCTTCTCCAGCCATCCCAGCACTTTGTGCTGCCCAGAAGGGACCCCCAATGGCCCCACGGAGGGGCCATTCCAGAGCTTTTCCCTGATTTCCACGCCG
Source organism: Sturnus vulgaris (assembly GCF_052056855.1). NCBI lineage: Eukaryota > Metazoa > Chordata > Aves > Passeriformes > Sturnidae > Sturnus > Sturnus vulgaris. The sequence goes on along the minus strand of NC_142252.1, from coordinate 23,874,164 downwards.
CCCCCAAGGCTGACACGGTTGTTTAAGGAGAGTAAAAATAGCGGGGTCAAAGCTCTCCAGCCCCCTCATCCCTCCTGGCGTCTGCATCTTTCCCTGAGGATGCTTCCCTGTGGAACACGCAGCCCTGTGCCTGCCTCACTCCTGGAAAAACAGCTGGAAAAGTTTTCTCCCTTTTTTATCTTTATATTTTCTTCTTTTCTCCCCATTTTTTGACAGCTTCCTGCCCTGGGTGATGCCCTGAGCAGCCTCAGTTGGGGGATGTTGGATTTTCCCCCAGGAAAACCTCTCTGGCTGCAGCCTGTTGCCCAGGGAATCCAGGGAATTCAGGCTCCTGTGGACAAACTGGATGTGGGAAATGTTTCGTTTGGTAAAAATAAAATCTCTTCAGAAGGAAGGGGAAAACATAAAGGGAAATGGGAAAGGCTTTGGTGCTCACTCCCTGCCCTCACTCTTCTGGGATCCCTGAAATTCCTGGCACACGTGGGACAGCAGGGAAGCTGCCAGAGAGACTTCCACAAAAACTGGGATTACCTGGAATTCCTGGTGGGATGGCAGGGAAACAGCTGGGACGCAGCCAGGGTGACATCCAGGAAAAATTTGGATTACCTGAAATTCCTGGGATGTGTTGGACAGCAGGGAAGCAGTTGGGATGAAGCCAGGAAAACTGGGATTACCTGGAATTCCTGGTGGAATAGAAAGCAGTTGGGATTCAGCCAGGGTGACCTCCAGGAAAACTGGGATCACCTGAAATTCCTGGGGCATGTGGGATGGCAGGGAAGCGGCTGGGGTACAGCCAGGGATCATCTGGAATTCCTGATGGAATAGAAAGCAGCCGGGATGCAGCCAGGAAAACTGGGATTACCTGGAATTCCTGATGGGATAGGAAGCAGCTGGAATGCAGCCAGGGAAAGTGGGAATAGAATAGAAAGTACTTGGGATGCAGCCGGGAAAATTGGGATTACTTGGAATTCCTGGGGGAATGGCAGGGATGGAGCTGAGATGCAGCCAGGGGTCATCTGGAATTCCTGATGGAATAGAAAGCAGTTGGGATGAAGCCAGGAAAACTGGGATTACCTGGAATTCCTGATGGAATAGAAAGCAGTTGGGATGAAGCCAGGAAAACTGGGATTATCTGGAATTCCTGTCGGGATAAAAAGCAGCTGGAATGCAGCTAGGAGAACTGGGATTATCTGGAATTCCTGGTGGAATAGAAGCAGCTGGCGATGATCAATCCTGGAATGCTGGAGCTGGCAGCGCATCCCGGGCTGTGTCACACCGATCCTTTCACCTCCCGCTGCTCCGGCCGAGCTCGGGATGCTCCAGGGCAGCCGGGGCGGGATCATCCCGCTGGGAATTGCTGCTCCTGACTCATGCGACTCGCGTGGGAGAGCAGCGGGGATGGGAAAGAACGCGCTGCTAAATTTAACCACAAATAATAGGAAGAGGTTGAGCTGCTGGGCTGAGTTGTGAATAACAGCGGGATGAAATCACGGCACCAAAACACGCCTGGATCGGGGCAGCCTCTGGAGAACCGGCGTGACTAACGAGGAAAAATGTTGCTCCCTGGAAAACACAAAGAACTCCGAAATGAAAAAGCTTTTGGTTATTCCAGACCGACACAGGGATCCTTCCAAGTGTGACAAATTGTCCTTCAGTGCATTTTAGGATATCTCGGTGTTTGCGTGGCCAGCTGCTCCCACCCAGCCCTGTGTGGCTGCTCAGCTCCTCCTGGATCCCAGAGAGATTCCAGGGATCCCACATGGATGTGTGGGATTGAGACTTCATCTCCTCCTGGATCCCAGAGGGATTCCAGGGATCCCACATGGATGTGTGGGATCGAGGCTTCATCCTGGAATCATTTTTAGGAGTTCAGATCATTTGATTCAAAGGAAAAACAGCGACTCATCCCTCATAGGAAGAGATGCTCGTTATTTGTAGCTCTAAAAGCCTCAGCCAAAGTCACTGCATGAGTGGGAGCCTTTCCATGGAGTCAAGGGATTAAAATCCTAATTATGAGCAATTATTGCAAAGGGAAAACCGGTCTAAGCCAATCTTCCTGATGCCTCTGTGTAGCAGAAGGAATAAATGAGAATATTTAAAGTGTCACATGCAAGCTGGAAGCCTGAAACCCCATTGATATCAATATCATTGCCCTGATACTTCTGCCTTTTATTTATTGGAGAAAAGAAAATTGTGTTAAATAAATAAATATTTTATACATCGAGTACAGAAATAAATACAGGATGGATAGCAATGAATAAATTTTATTTATTTATTCGATTGGATTGATTTATTACAGAAAACACATTTCATTTCTGGAGGACACCCAAACTTGTTAACAGCCTGGGAAGGAATCAGAGTTGTCCAGGAGGGTTTCAGCCTCTCTCTTTCTCACTTTCCCTGGGTTTAAAACAGTCCAACAGCAAATATTTGCTGGCAGGGGAGATTTCTGAGCTGTGAGGTAATGGCTGGTGGAGGTTTTTTACATTTGCAGAGTCATCTCCTCGTGTTTTGGGCCTTATTGCAGTTACAGATGTGCTTGGGAAAGGGGAGGCACAGGAGCTCAGCTTTGGGCTTGAATTCCAGCAGCTCAGAGCTGTCCCTGAGCCCTGCTCCGAGCTCCCTGCTGATGGATGGGCTTCCTCAGGAGCTTCCCTGGGACTTTTTACAGGAATTTCATGTATTTTGTTCTATTAAGAACGATGTAAGGATTATTTTGGCCTTGGAGGAGGTTCCCACCAGGCTGTGTTTGGTTATCGGGGAATCCTGGAATGGTTTGGGTGGGAAGGGACCTTAAAGCTCATCCCATTCCTGCCGTGGGCAGGGACCCCTCCCTCCATCCCAGGGTGCTTCAGCCTGGCCTTGGACACTTCCAGAGATGTGGCAGCCACGGATTTTCTGTCCAGCCTCCAGTGCAGCAGTGATTGGCTCCAGAATTCCTATAAAAGCCTCAATGATCACAATATCTGGATCTAGCAGATATTAAAATATTGAAGCTGAGAGTGCTGAACCTGCTCTTATCAACACCCAAAGCTGTGCTTCCCTCCATCAATCCAGGGGATTTTTCCAGCTGCCAAACATGTGAGGCTTTCAGAGTCTTCCCAAAAAAACAAATCTCAGGTCATCACGATGTTTTTTTTTTTTCCTGAGTAGTTTTCCCATATTTGAGGGGAAAACACATCAAAGGAAACTCAGATGTGAAGCATCACTGTGCAAAGAGCATTTTATGGAGCAGATTCCCGTGGGGAAAGAGTTTGGAGCTCCCCAAATGCCGACGGTCCCAGGGACAATGACACCATCAAGTGGTCATTTTGCTGTGTCAGCACTTTGGCACCACCTGACAGGTCTGGAAGTTGAGCCTTAATGATCTGCTGGATCGATGGATTTCTGCAGGGGTCATTTGCAGGATCAATAGTTGTCCATCCCCTGCAAAACTGGAGAAAATCAACTTGAAAGCTCCTTCCCAGAAACAGCAGAGCAGTTCTGGATTTTACCTGACTCCAGGGAGTCTCAGAGTGGGTTTCCTCCAGATTTTGGGATGGGGCAGGCAGGATGTGGACATTAATAATGAGTTTATTCCTGCTCACAACTCCTGGTCCTGCCCCAGTGCTTGGGGAACAGAGAAATTCCAGCTGGGATGGAGCTGGGAGCAGCCTGCTCCAGTGGAAGGTGTCCCTGCCTGTGGAATCCTGAAGGAATCAAAGATCCCTGCCTGCCACCACATTCCCACACTCCCACTCTCCACAGATTCCCAAAATGTAGCAGCTGAGCCGGCTGCACCTCCCCAAATCCCCCAGATCCCACAGAAGGCGCACCCCCTACATCCACAGCCAGTCCAGGATGAATCCTGATTCCCCCTGAGCTTTTATTCCTGCATTTTTCCAAGCCAGGCATGGGGTGAGGGAGCTGGGGCTTCTGCACCTCCCCAAATCCCCCAAATCCCACAGAAAGTGCAGCCCCTACATCCAAAGCCAGCCCAGGACGAATCCTGATTTTCCCTGAGCCTTTATTCCTGCATTTTTCCAAGCCAGGCACGGGGCTGGAGGAGCTGGGCTTGCAGCAGAGCACAGCTGCACACCAGGACTGGAATTCTTATTCCTTCCTGTGCCCTGCTCACTCCTGCCACGATTTTCCTTGTCTGGCAGGACATGGAGCTGCTCCTGAGCCTCTGCTGCAGGCTGAGCACCCAAGCCCAGCTCACAGCACACAGGGCCAGCCAAAATGTTGGCTTTAAGGAGCTATCAACAGGCTTTAATATTTCATGGAGCTCCGAGGGAGTCCCAGCTGATCAGAAATGCTGTTAAAAGGCTGAGCTCTATTAACAGGTTTCACCAGGCGCCTGCTGTTTGTTCCCAATTCACTTTCAAAACACCACAACACTTTTTGTCAGGTCTGGAGGGAATGTGGGGCCTGCAGCTGCTGCTGGAGCTGGCTCAGAGCATCCCAAACCCTGCTGGCCATGGGCGGGGATGGGTCCCCAAAGTCACCCCCTGTGTGAGGACAAGTGGCTGGGGCTGCACCCACTGCTGGCACCTCCTGCTCTCCTGTCCCAGCCCCTGCCCCCTTCTGCAGAGAGAAATGTCCCCAAAGTGAGGAAGAGATGCAGAATAAACCCCTGAAACTCAGAAACAGCAGTTCCTCCTTGTTGGCCAGAAGCCCAGCACCACCAACACCTCCTTCCTCAAACTCTGCATCGCAGATTTTCCCCCTCATTTTAATCCCTGAGCACTCTAAAATGTGTCATAAATACAATTACCCCAAACTGCGGCTGACAGCGGGGGAATGGCTTGCAGCTATCAGCAGTGAAATCATCACCAGGCGAGTAAAAAGGACAAAGGAAACAAATTCACCCCACGAGACTCTCACGTAGGTGGGTCAGCAGCTGCCGATCAGATTTGGCAGGGACACCTAAGAGGAAACCGAGCAGAAAAAGTCTGGTCGGCTTTTGCCATGTTTGATGTTAGTCAGTTTTTCCATGATGAGAGCTCCCTCTGCTCTTCCTTTTGCTGGAGTTTTGCAATTAAGCTGAAGGTAATTAGCAAACCACAGGGATGAGGGGCTGTGCTCGTGGGGGTGGGTGGGACACCGCTGGGTGACACGGCGACCTGTGAAACTTGAAGGGCAGGAATAAAACCCAACAAAAATGAAGGAAGGAGCTCTCACTGTGCCTGCACAGGTACCGGGGCCCCGGTCTGTCAGTGCCTGCTCTGACGCTGCTGTTGAGCCCCTTTTTCTGCTGCGAAATCAGTGCTGGGCTCTGCACCTTGAGTCGCCCAGGGCTCAGGTATCACTTACCCCGCTGTCCTTGGCTCCTGCTCATCCCTGCACCCTTGGGTTTACCCCACATACTCAGTTATTGCTCATCCCCACAGCTTTAGGTGCCACACATCCCCACATCCTTGGCTCCTGCTCACCCCTGCATCCTCAGCTTCCCTGTCTCATCCTTGGGTACCACTTATCCCCCCATTCTTAGGTGCCACTCATCCTTGTGTCCTTGGCTCCTGCTCATTCCTGAATGCTCAGCTTCCCTCTCCCATCCTTGGGTACCACTCATCCCTGTCCCATCCTTGGCTCCTGCTCATCCCTGCATGCTCAGGTTCTCTCTCCCCTCCTTGGTTCCTGCTCATCCCTGCATCCTCAGCTTTCCTGTCCCATCTTTGGGTACCACTCATCCCCACACCCTTGGCTCTGCAGCCCGGTGTGTGCCGCTGTCCCCCGTGTTCTCACACACGGATCATCCCCGTCAGGGCCCCCTCCCCACCCGTGGCTCATGAACTCTGTGCCGGGGCCATCCCGCCGCTGACCCCGAGCCCGAGGCCGCTGCTGGCCGCGTTCCCGGCCCCATTAGTCTGTGAACGGCCGCCAAATGGCCCCATCAATATTTCATGCGGATCAAACCCCGCCGGGCGCGGATAAAGCGCGGCGCTGCGGGCGGCGACGAGCGCAGCGGGGATGGCGGGCGGCGGGGGCGCGGGGCCGTGCGGCCGGGCCGGCTGCTTTGGGCCGGGGGTCGCTCCCGGTTCGGGGCCGGTGGAGGCTCCCCCGTGGGTGCCACGGGCACGGTGGTTGGCACGGAGGCTGGCGGCGCTGCTGGTGCTGCTGGCGCTGGTGGCCGCGGGTTGTGCGCTCCGGCGCCGCGCCTGCCCCTCCGCGCCCCGCCGGCCGCGCCCCGCGCCCCGCCGGAGCCTGCCCGCAGCACCGGGCACCGCGGGCACCGCGGGCATCGCCGGCACGCCCCGAGCGCACCTGGGCATGGGCACGGAGCTGCCGCACCTGCCCAGCTACGAGGAGGTGAAGCACCTGCCCAGCTATGAGGAGGCGCAGCGCTGCCCGCCCGAGGAACGCGGAGCGGCCGCGGGGATGCGGAGCTGAGTCCCCGCTGAGAGCCCGCGGGCACCGCGCTGAGGGACGCGGAGGGACCTGGGATCATCCTCATCCTCATCTTCATCTTCATCCTCATCCTCATCCGGACCCTCGGGAGAGACAGCGGACAGCCCCAGGTGTCTCAGGGGGGATGCGACGCCAGGAACCGGCAGCGGTCTCTGGTTGGGACATTTGGGATCACCGGGAATGCTCCCACACTGCAGGAGGAGTTCCTGGCTCTGCAAAGGGATGTGCCAGGGACATCTGGGGACTCTCGGGAATTCTCCACACCGCAGGGTGACCTGCTGGACGTGCCGGGGATATTTGGGATCCCCGGGAATGCTCCCACACCGCAGGAGGAGTTCCTGGGCTCTGCAAAGGGACCTGCGGCATTCCTGGGGACCATGGAGGGATGGGACACGCTGCCCAGGACACCAGGGACACCTCCCAGGGACACGGCGGAGTCCTGGAAAGAGTTCCATGAGGAAGGTGGCTTGGGGACATCACCCCCAGAGCAAGGACAAGGAGAGATGGGAAGAGCCCACAGCAGCATTCCCAGCTGGAATTCTCACCTGGGCTCGTGTTCCCCGGGGATTTTGGGATGTGGGATTTTTCTGGGTGATCCTCACCCCCGCGGGTGCCAGAGGGAGGTTTTGGGACAGCCAGACCAGGCTGTGCCCCCCGGCCTGGGCACCAGGGGAAGGAGGGAGATCCTCCAAAAGCTGCAAATAAAATATCAGCACCTCCAGCCTCACCGGGGACCCCTCCTGCTCTAAAGGAAATAAAAGTCACAGCCCTTCCCTGAACAAGACAAACCCCAAACCCCGGGGAAAGGCAGGAACCTCCTCGTCCCTGAGTGCCACCAGCCCCGAACGAGCCGGGAGTGCTGTGGGACACATACTGAGAAATAAGAAAATTAAAACCTGGAAAATATTCCAGGCTGGACCTTCTCAGCTCTGTTCCCAGCCCATGAGCTGCTCCAGCTCAAGGCCAGGGAGAATTTCTCCCAGGGTGATAATTTGGTCACAATAAAAAGGAATTAATGACAAAATCAAGCCCCTGTTGTGGTGTGTGCCCAGGCCCTGGCCATGGGGTGTCTTCTCTCTGACCCAATCCCCTTTTCTCTGCTCTGGGAGTTGCAGTCCTGCTATAAAACCCAGTGAGTTTCTCAATAAACTTGGCTCTTTCTTCCTCTCCTGAAAAACGAAGATGTAGCTGCGCATCTTAAAGGGTTAAAAGCCCTCGAGTGCCTCAATTCCTCGGGAATTTTCCCTGCAGCAGCGCCCGAGCTCAGCCCAGCTCTGCCGCCAATGGATCCGCTCTGTGCCCAAAGTTCCATTAAATATATTTAATTTTTTCCTTTCCCAGCTCGGTTTTAGCTCTGGGAATCGAGGATGTGGTCGCTGCAGGAGCGGCAGCCACGAGCGTTTCCTTTTCTTTTGCAGGTCTCTAATGGCAAAGAAAACCCGCGGGTTTATTTAAAATACACGTGGGAGATTTTCCGAACTGCAGGGCTCCAACTGTCACTCATTTCTTTGGAGAAAATCAAATAATTCTTGCAGATTGTGAGGTTTAGGCAAACCTTACTGACTCGATGAAAAACACAGAAAAAAATTCAATATTGAGATTTTTTTTGTACAACCAAGCTCCGTGCAGATCCATCCCACTCTCTCCCTGCTGTCCATCCGATTTTCCCAAATTTTTACAGGAGAGCAAAATGAAAATGAATTAAAATTCAAATGTTGAATGTCAGAATTGGATTTTATAGCACAAGGCAACTCCTGACTGATTGGGATCAACAAAAATCGACTTTGGAAATAGAGATTTTCATATGTGATCTATTAATAAAAACCTTTTTACTCCCTGGCTCTTCCCCATCCCCTGCAGAGTAAAATCTCATCTCTGTTACCATGAAAATAAAGAAATGCAGGTCTTAAAATATTTAATAAAAAACGTGTAAAAACCAATATAAAAAAAAATATAATAAATAGAAAATTGCTTCTCTCCAACTTCCCCCCAGCTGTAGGTGACACAAACTTTATATTTCTATAAATATCTATTAAAATTTCAGAATTACATTTTAGAAAGCTTCGAGCTTTTCCATTATTATTTCTAATTCTGACTATTCCGAAGTGATTAAGGCAACATCCAGCAGAGTTTTTTTTTTCTGCAGGAAACGGTTCCACATAATCTGTAAAATCAAATTTTCAGATGATTCAAACCTTCCTCCTGTTCCCATCTCAAAGGGTAAAATCCCACAGAAAAATCCACATTTCAAAGTTTTATGGCCTTAAAAACCAGAAAAGGTATTTTTAATTTTTCCACTGAACTATTAGAAATAGTAGGTTTTTAAACACTTATTTTTTACCTCGAGGACTTGATTTTTCACCTGAAGATTTTTTTATTTTTAATAATCAGAGAGGGATTTACCGTGATCAAGGTGAAATGAATGAACTCAACTCCCACCCTGCAACGGCAAAATTTGGAATATTTGTGATTATTGATCCATTCACAGCAGCCCCTAAACAACTGAATTTTAATCCTGTTAATTAATCCCTGTTTCTTAAATTGCTTTATGATGGTTTAAATCAAGCAGTGAGTAATTAAATAAGAGGGATTTCTTTTTTAAAAGAGAATTTTAGAAGGATTTCTTATTCTGGGCAATATGCACCTGACACATCTGTATGCTTCTGCTATTTATTTTTATTTAATACTGAAACGAACTGAAGATAGGTAAAAATACAATGAAAAACTTTGGAAATCCCAACTCAAAAATTGCCTTGGCATGGATGGATCCCATGGAATTAAAAATCCCTAAAATCCCTGCCCCAATGCCAAAAAAAGCCAAATAATTTTTTTTTTTTTTCCTGAGAATATCCTGAAATTCAGATTTCATCCCCAAGGTCGTAACTGTATTTAGAACCTGGAGAAAACAAGGAATAAAAAAAGTGCTTTTCCAAAATATTTTGGTTTTTTTTTTTTATTTAACACCAGGATGCTGAGGACTGGATGTGTGTGATTAAAAAAAATGGAATTTAAAACACCTCTCCCATCCCCTCCAAATGTAATTAATGGAATTAAAATGGAATTTAAACACCTCTCCCATCCCATCCAAATGTAATTAATGGAATTAAAATGGAATTAAAAGACCTCACCCATAACCTCCAAATGTAATTAATGGAATTTAAACGGAATTAATGGAATTAAAATTAAAAATTCATGCAATTAAAACATTTAGGCATTAAAACACCCCAAATATTCTGGGTTTTTTTAGCACTCAGTGGAGAGCCCCACATGCAGCAGCTCTCACATACATTAAAAAAATCTCCATTTTTATTTGGTTTTATGAAGAAATGGATGAAAAGGTCACAATGATTTCCAGACCTGCTCTATGTACAGATATTTAACATTTTGCTGCTAACATTTGAAGGATACATAATAAACCTTGTCAGTGATGAATAAATGATAATATTTTATTAACAAGGAGAGAATGGAGGTGTGAAACAAATTTAAAAAGGGTGCCACAAAATAACAGAAATTTAAAAAAAAATAAAAAATAAAATTTACAAATCCAAGGGGTTCAGGCAGAAAAAAAAAAAGACATAAAATATTCTCTTCTTTTCAATATTCTTGTCAATTTTTCCATTAAAGAATTGGACATCCTAACAAAATATGTATTGCCACAAGTGTGAGGGAAATATTTGTATTTTAGAGGCTCAAACTCCTTTTTTTTTTTTTTTTTTTTTTTTTTTAATTTGCATTTTCAGCACTTCCAGTTTGCTAAATTAGTTTTAGGGCAATTTTAATAAGGCTGGAGAGGGATCCCTGAGGTTCCAGAAAGAACCAAATTGCTTCAAATTTGAGCTTAAAATCGGGTTTAAAATTTGGATTTCAGAAACCCAGCTTGAAGAATATTAACGGCAATAAAAATTTAAAATCACCAAGTGAGGAACAATTAATTCCCTTTTTTTTTTTTTTTTTTTTAATTTTTTTCTCATTTATGGAACCATCCCAAAACGAAAGGAAATAATTCAGTGTCACCCAAAGATTCAGAGATTTTTTTTTTCTCCCACAAAATATTTTTTTTTTTGTTTTTTGTTTTTTGTTTTTTTTTTTTACAACAAGCCAATAATAAATCTTGAAGTTGCATTTTGAAGGTGCCCAAAAAAGTGAATTATTGCTGCACAGTCACACTGGTCCTCACTGCAGCATTGGCTGCTGCTCGTTCTCTTTCTTTGGCAATTTCCATCTCGATTTTGGCTTTGATTTTATTCCAATCCACTTCCAGCTGTAAGAAAAGAGAAATTAAACACAAAGAGGGACAGGTCAGTGATTCAGTTGAAAAAGAAATTAAAAATGAAAAAGAAATGAAAAATGAAAAAGATATTAAAAAAAAATCCAAAATACATTAAAAATCCAAAATAGATTAAAAATAAAAAATACATTAAAAATCCAACATACATTAAAAATAAAAAATACATTAAAAAATCCAAAATACATTAAAAAATCCAAAATACATGAATTAAAAATCCAGATAAAATGATCAAGTGTTGAGTACCCAAACTCATTTAAGAGATGAAGTTTTGAGCTCCCACCTTTAAAACAAACCAAGCTTGAGATTATTTTAATAAATCTTCTTCATCAGGCAATTAAAAAATTAAAATAATCTGCTTCTAATTCAATATGATGGCATCAGTGTCCTGCTATTGAATATTTAGCCCTGAATTATTAATTTAGAAATGATGTCTCCTGCAAGGAAATTGATTGGATATTAAATTAATTATTGGATATTAAATCAATTATCGGATATTAAATCAGTTATCGGATATTAAATCAATTATTGGCTATTAAATCAATTATCGGATATCAATTATTGGATATTAAATCAATTATTGGATATTAAATCAATTATCAGATATCAATTATCGGATATTAAATCAATTATTGGATATTAAATCAGATTCCTCCTTGGCACTGCCCTTTTGCCTCAATCAATGTTTTAGTCGGAACCTTGGAATTTTTTTCCAGCTGCAGAAAATTGATTTTTTTTTTTTTTTCTGATTGCGTTTTGTGTCAGTGAAAACTCAGGAAATCCAGCACAAAATCGGGGAGGAAATTTGTTTCTTCCCCCCCAAAAAAAATACATAATAAAGTAAAAAAAAAATCATGATGGTGCCATAAAAACATGTCCAAAAATGGCACTGTGCAATTATTTTTATTCAGTTTATTGCTGGAGAATGAACGTTGGCAAAGGTGGGATGGGAGAAGAATTTCCAAGGCTGCACAGGGAATTTTCTTCTGGAATTAAGTAATGGAATAAAAGGGGAGATTTTCTAAGAGGGAAAGTGAAATAAAATATATTCACATTCTGAGGTGAAAATATCATCATTTTATCTCATTTTAGAGGCATTAAATACTCATATTTTGAGGAGAAAATATCATAATTTT